>NC_092143.1:39512574-40137574 GCF_043159975.1 Macaca nemestrina
TTATATATATATATAAAATCAATATATTCTTACCTTATCCAAATCTTTTATTGATTAGCATATTATCTAATACAGAATTATGGGTTGCTAAGTAAATAAGCTAGTCATAACAAAGAATGAAGTGTCTAAAGAATTATCTAGTTACAGGTATACCTAGTTCTATTAATAAAAAGTCATAAATAGTTGTATGTAAATAATATTTTTGTAAGATAAATCATATAAAATATGCAAAGGTTAGATTAATATTTAAACTTATTGACCTAATTATAAAAATCATATTCACTCCTTGATTTGTCTTTGAAAAAGTAAAACATAACTTACACTTCTAGAAAAAGAAATCTAGAAATCTACTTTCAACTGAGTAGGAATAACTAACATCTGGATAAGCTTCTCTAATTATTTAATTATAGAGAGAAGCTTAGGTCATTTTTGAATAAATTATTCAGTCCCTTGACCTAATAGCTGATTTCGAATACTTGACTTTAAAATATGAAATATCAATAGCACATATTTGCCTATAGTGCTTTGTAACTGATGGCACTTACAAAAAAAACACAATTCCTAACTCTGTGTTAGGCAATTGAAATTGAATATTTTTCTGAGTAGCCTTATAATAAAAAAAAAAATGAGATTAAGGGATGAAAGTTTCAGAGAAGTAGATTTTGGTTCACTTAGGTATTCTACTAATTATCAGATATGCCCCAAATAGAATGGACTGCTTCGAGTTGTGGAACACCCATGGGAAGAATCAGAGAGCAGCTAAATGAGTACACATCTCAGAAAGATGTTGAAAGGAGACTCCAGTAAACCTGGGTAGTCAACCTGGTAGACCATTAAGATTCTTCCACAGCTCGGCCGGGCGCGGTGGCTCAAGCCTGTAATCCCAGCACTTTGGGAGGCCGAGACTGGCGGATCACGAGGTCAGGATATCGAGACCATCCTGGCTAACACAGTGAAACCCCGTCTCTACTAAAAATACAAAAACTTAGCCGGGCGAGGTGGCAGGCGCCTGTAGTCCCAGCTACTCGGGAGGCTGAGGCAGGAGAATGGCATAAACCGGGGAGGCGGAGCTTGCAGTGAGCTGAGATCCGGCCACTGCACTCCAGCCTGGGTGACAGAGCGAGACTCCGTCTCAAAAAAAAAAAAAAAAAAAAAGATTCTTCCACAGCTCGAACACATTATGATTCAATGACTATTTTTATACTGATGAACTAAGAATATATACTGGTTTTTACACATTAATACAAATATAACATCCCAGATCTCAGCCTCTCTTAACTGAGAGAGAGAGAGGTAAAAAGAAAAAGTAACACTTCACATTCCTACTATGCCCACCTCATTCCTGGAATTTATAATACCTCCACACATATCCCTATTCACCTATTCCACTTCCGAAATGCTAGGCAAATCATAATTATAAATGCTATTTTAAAAATTAAGGAAGATGTTCATAAGGTGCTAACCAACACAGAGAAACTACTCAATAGGAAGATTTTCGTGTTAAATTGCCTTAAATATCAGACTATTATTATCTCAGTATAGTTCAAACACCAATAAAAAAATAAAATTAATGTGGACCTCCAGGAGGCACTGACATTTTCACAGGAGAAAGAATGAGACTTTAGTGCTTTCTTTGCTTGCTAGCTTTCTCTTGCCTACTTTTGAGCCTTCATTTAATAGAAATGTTTCACCCTTCTAATGTCAGAGGTGGCCCACTAAGTAAGCCTGGCAGGAGGGGACCTTCCTCTGAAAGAAATACGTAAAGACAGGAGGCCTTAGGTGGTGGTAAATACTGGAAGACATCTTCAGGACACTGTGCTGAAAGGGAAAAAACAAAACTTTTTCGTAATCGATGGATTGAACTATATGAAATTGCCATTTTTGTAGGTGAGAAAAAATTGAAAGTTGGCAAGTTCACATGATTCAAATTGGATAAATGGGGAAAAAATAGGATTTGTCTTTGAAGCTAAATTTGCTTAGAATCCTCACAAAATTTATTTAGATAATATGTTTATTGCATGGGAGAATGCCTTTGAGGAGACTAATGTAGATTATAGGGTATCCCCAAACTTTCTAAACTTCCTCTTGTCATCGTCAGGAATCATCAGGAAAATGCAGCCAAGTATCAGATATCATAAAGTGTACAATGTGCATGAAAATTTGAAATGCACAGGTGACACTGAAAAAATTGACTCCCTAATAATAAAGTGGAAGAAAAATGATGCAGGTTCTAAATAGATGGAGTGTGGGGTTTAAGAATTAAGGCTTAAAACCATTCAGAATTTCTGCTAGGGCTACCCTTTTGTCAGTATCCTAGGGTACTCTATAAAGCATGAGGGTTTGGTGGTAGATTATTGGCATTAACAGACATGATGAAAGGCATCCCCTATATCCACATCATTTGTCTTGAAACTGGGTAATCCCCTACCTGCTCTGAATTTGTGCTGACTGAAGTCATAATGTAGCACTGCATTTTTCCAGTCCCTCTCTTACTCAACCTGGAATCTTGGTACTGCCAAGAGAACGAGGTGAACTAGCCATCTAGAGGATGAATGACCACATGGAGCAGAGTCTCAGGTTCCAACTGACCATAGATACATGAACAAGCCCATCCAAGGAAAATCAAGCCCGACCCAATTTCATAGACACTGCTCATGTTTCTGAAATTGGTAATTGCTTCCAAATAAGGCCAGGCAAGGTGGCTCATGCCTGTCATCCCAGCACTTTGGGAGGCCAAGGTGGGCAGATCGCCTGAGGTCAGGAGTTCGAGACCAGCCTGGCCAACATGGTGAAACCCCATCTCTACTAAAAATAAAAAATAAATACAAAATAAAACAAAATTAGCCGGGCATGCTGGCAGGCACCTGTAATCCCAACTGCTCGGGAGGCTGAGGCAGGAGAATTGCTTGAACCCAGGAAGTAAAGGTTGCAGTAAGCTAAGATTGTGCCACTGCACTCCAGCCTGGGCAAGAGAGTGAGACTCTTGTTCCAATCAATCAATAAAAATTAAAAATAAATAAATAATAAAATGAAATTGATCCCATAGTCATATCTTGTATGTTTTACCACGTTCTTTCTTCCACTACTCATTTTTTTATTCACATTGCCTAAAACAAGCATTTTCTTTGGCTGTGGTACCTTATGTGGTGAAGTGATCCAAACCCTTCTGAAGAGTCTGCACCATTAGCAATCTTGGTGACCATATTGCGTTGTTTAGTTTTCCATTAGCTTTAATCATAGGGCAGGGGAATTGTAAAAGTCACCCCCAGGGAAACCATTTGTATTTTACAGTTCTGCTTACCCTCATGGTGAGGTAGCAATCCAATTTCACCTTGATAATCAGGATCAATTATCTCATCCAGTACAAGTAACCCTCCTCTTTGCTTATTAATTACTAGTACAAAGAGCCTAGTGTCCAGAGGACAGTTTCAACTTCCAGTTTCATTATTTAAATGAACCATTGTTTTGTCTTGGTAAAAGCATTCTTCACTTGAGAATTGTTTTCTAGACCAGCAGAGCCAAAGGTTGCAGGGAAAGAAATCAAAAAGTTTGTTAATCTATCACTAGGGGAATTATAGTGAGAAGACCCAATTGCCATAACCATCTCGTCTACGATAGAAATAGCACTATACATTGGTCAAAGATTTAGAACATGTAACATACCCTACATAGCATTTCCTGGCTTTCTAAATATTGCTATCCCAGCTTGCACTGTTACTGAGACCGAAACCACCCCGGCCGGGTGCAGTGGCTCACATCTGTAATCCCAGCACTCTGGGAAGCCGAGGTGGGTGGGTCACGAGGTTAGGAGATTGAGACCATCCTGGCTAACACGGTGAAACCCTGTCTCTACTAAAAATACAAAAAATTAGCCAGGCATGGTGGCATGCCCCTATAGTCCCAGCTATTTGGGAGGCTGAGGCAGTAGAATGGCTTGAACCCAGGAGGCAGAGGTTGCAGTGAGCCAAGATCGCACCATTGCACTGGGCAACCGAGTAAGACTATGTCAAAGGAAAGAAAGAAAAAGAAAGAAAGAAAGAAAGAAAGAAAGAAAGAAAGAAAGAAAGAAGAAAGAAAGAAAGAAAGAAAGAAAGAAAGAAAGAAAGAAAGAAAGAAAGAAAGAAAGAGAGAGAGAGAGAGAGAGAGAGGGAGGGTGGGAGGGAGGGAGGGAGGGAGGGAGGGAGGGAGGGGAGAAGAGAAAAGAAAAGAAAGAAGAAAAAAGAAACAAGCCACCCCAATGCCGACATTCTATAAGGCCAGCTGCTTCAGAGTGATGAGTCACATGGTGAGACCAGTAATTTATGTGAGCATGGTACATTGTCAGACCTCATTGGCTTTTAAATGAGTTCATTGATCAGAAGCAATGCTGTATAAAATAACATCACAGCAAAAAAAGTATTCCATAAGTCCAGAGATGTTGGTTTTAGAAGAAGCAGTATGTGCAGACAGGGAAAATTCATATCCAGAGTGTCTATGTCAATGAGAATAAAATGCTGCCCTTTCCATGATGGAAGTAGTTCCACATAATCAACTCATCACCAGGTGGCTGGTTAATCCACCCAGAGAATGCCACTGAACAGTTATTTTGTGTTGGTATTTGCTATTGGCATATTGGACACTTAATGAATGCAGCCAGATTGGCCTTGGTGAATGAAATTCTGTGCTGCTGAGCCCATGCATAACCTCTATCCCCACTGCCGCTGCCATTTTTGTCATGAGCCCAAGGAATGAATGAGGTAACTAGGCAAATAGGCTGACTGATATTCGTAGGATGAGTCTTTTTTCTTTTCCTTTTCCTTTTTTTTTTTTTTTTTTTTTGAGACAGAGTTTTGCTCTTGTTGCCCAGGCTGGAGTGCAATGGTGCAATCTTGGCTCACCACAACCTCCGCCTCCTGGGTTCAAGCGATTCTCCTGCCTCAGCTTCCCAAGTAGCTGGGACTACAGGCAAGCACCACCAGACCTGGCTCATTTTATATTTTTAGTAGAGATGCGGTTTCTCTATGTTGATCAGGCTGGTCATGAACTCCCAACCTCAGTTGATCCGCCCACCTTGGCCTCCCAAAGTCCTGGGATTACAGGCATGAGCCACCGCGCCTGGCCAGGATGAGTCATCTTACCCAATTGATTATAAAGATCCTCCTTGCTCTTTCGTGAGGAATCACTTTGAAAGCAAATAAATGCACACTTTCTTCCTACCTAGTTTATCTACATATATCTTTCTCACAGCTTCTTGTTATCAGCTTTCCTCTGTAACAACTTCCCACTTCCAAATTCTTTATCAGTTAGGATTCGGTTGGACCAGCAGAAATTTTAGTAAATAGAAGATAGAATGGGAGGAAGAAAGGAAAAAGGGAAGGGAAGGGAAGGGGAGGGAAGGGGAGGGAAGGGGAGGGAAGGGGAGGGAAGGGGAGGGGAGGGGAGGGGAGGGGAGGGGAGGGGAGGGGAGGGGAGGGGAAGGGAGGGGAGGGAAGGGAAGAAGGAAGGAATATTTTAGCAATCTGACCTTAATCAGTTGTGAAAGTTGATTATACATTCTGTGTGAGGTTTTGGTTTCTGCAACTGGTGCTGGAGACTAACGTCCACAGAGCACACACTTGGGGAGAGAAGACAGAATTAAAATAAAAAAAGCAAAGATAAACTGGATCCTGTGAAGGTGAGCTGTGAGGACCAACTGGAACTTGCCTTGGTTGCTTACTTCTGTAAGCCTCCAACTTAGATGACCGGGGTATGTTGAACGCTTATCTGGCCCAGAATCAGGAAAGCTGGGGGAGGAAATAGAGTGTGAGCTGGAGGAGGAGATAGAGTATGAGCTACAGGAGCTTCAGTCCTGCTGCTGTACCACCAAGGGTAGGCCAGGAGATAAGCAATGACATGAGTGTGCTGTTACAGCACCACAGGCTCTGCACGAGCTTCAGAACACAGAAAGAACCAGGCTTCACCTCCCCTCCACCTCTTCAGCAGGAAGAGACACAGTTCAATCTCAGCTCAGTTGACATGCTAGAAACTCAACATCACAGACCCTAAGTTTTTTAATGTTTGTTCTTGCTTTTTTTCTTTCACAGCAATTCTTAACTGTTGCAGGCCCTTAAAGGGTTTTGCCTCTGCTTGGGCCTCAAAGAACAATAAATAAGAGAATTCTGGTAGTAATATTAATTATTTCTCTCTAGAAATTAGAAATAAAACACAATGGTTTTCAGTTCATAAATATTATTTAAAAATAAAAAAGCGGACAATTCTGAATGAAAATTAAGAGAATTACATAAAAGTAAGTCAAGACCCCATGCAATAAATTACTTTCAATACCTTTTTGAATATTCGTGTGCTTTTCCTCCCAAATTTATTCTTTTCTGTTGCCTTTCTAAATGACTAATTCTGTGCCTGCTTGACACTGTAACACCAAATCCAAACAAATGTAGTAACTTTCCTTTCTTTGTGTTATTATCATAGGGCTCATTCTTTTTTTTCTTTTTACCCACTCTCGCTTCCTTTCTCCTTCTGGACTTTAGCTGCACACAAGTTAATTTTCTCTGCTTCTTAGTTAATGGTACATTATCATTTTTTATCTCTGCTCTTATTTTTCTTATTATTTTATCATTTGCGTTAGCTTTGTCATGTATCTCCAATTTTATCCCTTCTCTTGCTGCTCCAGTCCTCTAAGGTAGGTAAGGAAAAGGGAAAGGATTAATCTTGGAGTTGAAGGTGAGGTTAAATAAAAGTGAAAAGAGTTATATGAAGAAAGCATTTATACCAGCATAGTTGAGTTATAACTGAATACACACCCAAGTAAATTTTCATGCTTCTTTAAATTTTATGTTTTTGAACCTTACAAATTTTAAAAAAGAACATATTCTCAATTTATTTTAACTTAGAAACTCTAAGATTCTACACAACAGAAATATTTTTTAGGCATTTTAATATACATGTTCTTCCTTTCTTTTTCCTGGAAGAAAACTGGTGAAAAAGCTTTTTCTAAAAAACCAAGAAAATAAGACTGTTTGGCTGGGAAATTTTTATCTCTAAGAAAACTGTATTATAAATTATATCAGGATCAATTTTATGACCTTTGTATTACATAGGTTAATACATACATAAAGAGAGGAAAGACTTTTATCACCCAAATATCTCAATCATTAAGTATAAATCATGGTACTATGAAATGGAAATAATTTGAGTGGGGGAGCAGAGGCAGAAAGGAAGTAAAAGGAAATGGTAATTTTGGAAAATAAGCTTATTTGGTGGTCTGTGAAAAAGCTTTTTCCTGTGTTTCCTTGCTTCTGAATTTAATGCACACATCAACCCTTGAAGACCATAGATGGAAATAGGTATGGAAATGGCACTTCTCTCTCAGGCTGCATGTGTTTGCATAATAGACCCATGGTGACTTCTGTCATTCTTACCACTAGTTTGGGTGAGATGGGGCAGGGTAAGTACCTGTATGGAGAGCAGCTGACAGGTACAGGGTGTAGTGGATCCCATGGTGGACAGCCCAGGTCCCCTTTCAGGACTGAGGCATCCATTGCTTCAGAGCTGCTATTAGTGGCGACATTTCTCAGTTGAGTTCCTCCATGGGATTTGACTTCAGCCCAAGAAAGCATATCTCCTTTACTCAGGGTTACACTCCCTCCAGAGGACAACTCTCATTCAATGCCTGGTATTTAGTGAGGTGAGGAAATTAAGGCCCTGCACCCTTGCCCCCAAGGTGGGCAACTCTGGAGGGTGCCTCTGGCTGCAGAGCTTCCTGGAATGGAACATCAGGTGAGTCCTGAGTTCTGACTGCTTCAAAATTTAACCTCTCCCTCTGTGGAATCATTGACCCTCTACATCCCTTTGGTGTTTATCCTGAGAGAATTCCAAATAAATATTCTGCAGGTAAATATCCAGCTCAGAGTCTGCTTCCTGGGGGACTGATCTATAGCCCAGTATCATGTGCCTTTTCCTGCAGGAACCTTGTACTTGCCTCTGTTCTGATGCTATGAAGTTCATGGACATCATTCATCTATCTCCTGCAAAGGATGGAAAACTCTATGAGCAGGAACTGTCTTTTATCACTAAACACTGTGTCCTGTATACAATGGTATCTGATCAAATGTCTATTGAATGGATTAATTAATTAATGTTATATTTGTCCAGATTTGAAGCACAGTGTTTTCCAATAGCATCTGTTCTTAAATTCATATTATGTGGATTGTGATCATTTACTGAGTAAAAAGCCTTAACTACTATTCAGAAGGAACAGACAAGGTATGGGTGAAATTTTTGAGTAGACAGTACTGCAATTACTTTGGCAATGGATACTCACTCTATTAGCATATTACACTTGCCCTTCTTTTTGAGAGGGACAGTGACATGTGTCTACTTGGATATATTAATACTCAAACCTCATAAAATGAATTAAAAGTGCAATGTGAATAGAGATGTGGGAAAGTTTTCAGGAAGTGAGAAGGGAAGAATAAAAACATTTAGAATTTATCAAGATGTAAGGATACAGAAATATACATTTTTAAATTTTTATTTTATTTATTTATTTTTTTAGATAAGTTCTCACTCTGTTGCCCAGGCTGGAGTGCAGTGATGCCATTTCGGCTCACTGCAACTTCCACCTCCCGGGTTCAAGCGATTCTCCTGCCTCAGCCTCCAGAGTAGCTGGGATTACAGTTGTGTGCCACCATCCCCATCTAATTTTTGTATTTTTTTTTGTAGAGATGGGGTTTCACTATGTTGCCTAGGCTGGTATTGAACTCCTGACCTCAAATGATCCACCTGACTCAGCCTCCCAAAGTGCTGGGATTACAGGTGTGAGTCACTGCACCCAGCTTAAAAATTGTTTTTAAAATATTGTATGGGGTCTGGAGCGGTGGCTCACACCTGTAATCCCAGCACTTTCAGAGGCTAAGGCAGGTGGATCGCCTGAGGTCTGGAGTTCGAGACCAGCCAGGCCAACATGGTGAAACCCCGTCTCCACTAAAAATACAAAAAAAATGACCCGGGTGTGGTGGCGGGCACCTGTAATTCCAGCTACTCAGAAGGCTGAGGCAGGAGAATCGCTTAAATCTGGGAGGAGGAGGTTGCACTGAGCCAAGATCACACCATTGCACTCCAGCCTGAGCAACAGAGCAAGACTCCCTCTCCAAAATAAATAAACACATACATACATACTGTATGGGACTGATCAAAAACTTACTGGACTATGTCTAGATATGCACTTTTCCCAGAAGTTGTGAGCATTAACATGAATTCAGAAATTTTCATCTGAAAGGTTATTATGATTGTAAAAAAGCAAGGTAAAATAAGCTAGGGCCTAAAAGTTTTAAAATATGAAAATGAGAAAAATACATGAAGTGTTTTCTTACATGAGATTTACATATTTAATAATAAATCGAAATGTTTCTCTCTGCAGTTGTGTGTGTGTATGTGTGGGCATGTGTACTGTGTAAGCAAAATAAGCCCAGAACTCTTGTAAAACATTTCAATGTAAAATGGAAAGGGAAATTAAGAGCACCATGATTAAAGAGAATTCTGTGTACCTTTCTCATGACTCAGCAAATTTCAGTAGATGTGACTAATTTTGATAAGAAATCATTGTGGCAACAACAATCATGCTAGGGATGTCATCTCACTTTTGGATGGAGTCTGTTCCTCGCTGGTGCTGAGCTGACAGTTATTATCATGACTCAGGCCAACATGGGGGCTTTTGAAAGGAACTCCCAACCCCCGACCAACATTTTTGTGTCAGTCAGCAATGTTGTGATCAGGAGTTACATTTCCCAAAAGTAGATAGATTTTGCATTCTATACTAGAATGTGTCCATTTTATATGCAAATAATTTAAATTGTTAATTAACTTAATATATCCCTTTCCTAAATTTTCAAATGAAATTAACACTTCATGAATACTTATTCTGTGGCTTTGACATTCCAGTTCAGCACCAAAGGTGCTATCCCAGTCTGAGAAGTGCAGACCTGTGGTGAAGCCATGAAGGAGGCTCACAGCCCACTTCTATTAATGATAAGTGATTTGTGTACATAGCATGTGTAAGGGCTTGCATCAGCTATGTTTCCAAGAACCACAATATTCTGTCAAGACATAGGAAGGATGCCTGTGAATTGTTCCTGGATCATACATGAAGATGTTAAATGGAGTTGAGGTTGGGTAAAAGAGGTAGCCTGGAACATCCATATCTATGTACTATTTTTTTTTTTTTTAATCTAAGAACAGTTTAGTCAGAAGTGACTTTTGTTCTAATTACAGAATTGGAAGTTTGTCTTCCATCTCTAGCCTCTCTGTTGTCTTCTTGTTAGGTTGTTTTTCAAATTGCCTTTGCCTGGGTGCTTCATGTATCTTAGGCATGCCTTACCCGCCGCTGATTTGTCTGCCTTCAATACAAACACACATGCACACATGCACACACACAAACACACAAACACACATATGCACACACAATTTTGGTACAATGGCTTAGTGGGGAAAGCAATAGTTCATCAAACAGTGGGTAAACAAACTCCCCATTACCTCTTATGTTTCTCTAACATTTTACAGGACAGGGTGACATCTATAATTAGATTTTATGCTCCCTGTGATCTTCGAAAAAGGTGACAATGATAAGAGTTATCTAAGACATGAAATTAATGAAACAGAAGAATAAAAGACAAAGTGACAGAAGGTATGACCAAAAGCAAAGCAGGGAAAAGTGGACAAATTCCTATATGTTTTTTCTGCTCGCACTATAATCATAAGGGCAGGGAGGGACACACAGTATCCCCATTTAATGAGCTGAAAGCTGAGTGAACTGAAAGAGGTTGTTAATTGGCCCCAGACACAGTCACACTGCTCTGTGGAGTGTCCAAGATTCTGAGTCTAGGATTTGTATTTGAGTACACCTGTCACTCTATTCCATCCATTTCTTAATAAATAATTTATGGCGTGAGAATGGTGTTGGGCAAGTCACTTTCTCACTCTGAATCTCATCTTTAAAATGATGGCATGGGACAACATGATCTATGAAGTCCCTTTAACGCTAGCATTCTAAAATTCTATTATTTTTATAACATAGTTGGGGCAAGCACACATATTTCCTAAGTTCTCATTCTGGGTTCATTTTCTACACCACTTACAACTCCTCCTTAGGCTCGATGGGATTCCCCAAGGCAGTGATGGATGAAAATGGCAGGGAGAACAGATGATGTACATCCTGCTCTGTCTGCCTCCGACTGTGACTGATGGCAGGACACACGTTGCTTAAGATCAGAAGATGTGAAGGTGGGAATAGTTTGGCCTCTATTAGTGAATGTTAATAATGGATAGTCTGAAATCTGTTCAGACCTGTCCAATAACTACACAAAGTGAGTCATCATTTGCCCCAAACAGTTTTCTAAGGATGGTTAATATCCCTATGAATTAAGCCAGATAGATACTGCCCTTCTATTGACTACTACAGACATAAAACTCTTAATTTTTTAAAACTAAGTTTCAAAGAATAAAATAGGTTTAGGATGTCCTTGTCCTTTTAAGTAAAACTTTCTAGTTATATTCATGCTGAGAATGTTTAAAGATAATTGACTTTCCTCAGGATATCACTTACAAAATTATTGCTGGTTCTCCATGGATATATTTCTCTCACTAAATATGTCTCAGATTATTAATTTGAGTGATTTCAAAGTTCTTTCATGAGTTTCATTTGGGTTCCTAAATAAATTAAAGTGTTTCAAAGTCGGATTTTGGAATAACAAATGATTTTGTGGGGTGAAGAATGAGACATGTTTTACCAGAAATATTCTTCAATTCTCCTATTGAAGGGCATTTACAACAAATTTCTGATTTTATTTCTTTATTATTTATTTATTAATTTTTTGAAATGAAGTCTCGATCTTGTCGCCCAGGCTGGAGTGTAATGGTCAGATCTCAACTCACTGCAACATCCACCTCCCAGGTTCAAGCGATTCTCCTGCCTCAGCCTCCCAAGTAGCTGGGATTATAGGCACCTGCCACCACATCTGGCTAATTTTTGTATTTTTAGTAAAGATAGAGTTTCACCATGTTGGCCAGGCTGGTCTCAAACTCCAAACCTCAGGTGATCTGCCCACCTTGGCCTCCCAAAGTGCTGGAATTACAGGTGTGAGCCACCGCACCCGGCTGCAAATTTCTAACTTTATATTACTACAAATAATACTGCCATGAATTTTTTGTTTCATGTTTCTGTTAATAGATGCATATGAGTTTCTCTAGGGTTTATACTTAGAAGTAAAACTGTTATAACTTCATCTTTGCCAGATAATGTCAAATAGCTTATCAGTGTGTTCCTTTAAGTCAGAGTTATCACACTTAAGTATTCTTTGGAATCACAGATTGCTGACTCTGTGCCCAGAGTTTCTGATTTAGTAGGTCTAGGATGGAGTCTGAGAATGTGCATTTCTAACAAGTGTTCAGGTTCTGATGGTCCAGGGACCACACTTTGAGAATAGTGACTGTACAAATTTATATCTCTGTCAGCAATTTGTGATTTTCTACACCTTTGCCATCACTTGGAATTGTTAGATTTTTCAACTATCATCAATTTGATGGGAAGTAAATGCATCTCTTTATGGCTTTAATTTGAATTACCCTGATTATTAGTGAAATAGAGTATTCTTTTATTTGATCATTGGTCATTCAAAGTGTGCTTTCTGTGAATTGCTACATTGTACATTGTCGAGTAGAAGTGAGGATAGTGAGAACCTTCGTTCTCAAAAACCCAATTGATGCAATAAGAGAAGGAAAATAAATAAAAGGTATAATAATTATAAAATGAACTAAATATCTCTTTGTTTGTCTCTATAAAAATCTAGTAGGCTTACCTGTAAGCTTGTCAATGTGGCATGCACCTGTGGTCCTAGCTACCCAGGAGGCTTAGGTGGGAGCACCACCTAAGGTCAGGAATTCAAGGCTATAAGTGTGCTATGATTGTGCCTGTAAATCACCATTGCTCTCCAGCCTGGACCAACATATTAGGTTGGTGCAAAAGTAATTGTGGTTTTGCCATTACTTTTGTACCAATCTAATAGCAAGACTCCATTTCTTAAAAAAAAAAAAAAAAAGAAAAAAAAACTAAAGAAAAATAAATAAATAAAAACTGCATAAAAATGTCGAGTTTATATATGTACACACACACACACCATAAAACAATTAGAGAATGCAAAGAAATATAAGATTCCATACAGAATAAGCAATAAACATGATAAGGTAACAAAGCTAATAAACGATGTGTAAATCCTTTAGAGAAAAGATAATAAAGTTTAGCCTTTAAAGGCTGGGCGCGGTGGCTCACGCCTGTAATCCCAGCATTTTGGGAAGCCGAGGTGGGTGGATCACTTGAGGTCAGGAGTTTGAGACCAGCCTGGCCAACACGGTGAAACCCCATCTCTACTAAAAATACAAAAGTTACGTGGGCTTAGTGGAGCACGCCTGTAGTCCTAGCAACTCAGGAGGCTTAGGTAGGAGAATCGCTTGAATCCATGAGCCGAGATCACGACACTGCACTCCAGCCTGAGTGACAGAGACACCATCTCAAAAAAAAAAAAAAAAAAAAAAAAAAAAAAAAAAAATTAGCTATTAAGCACAATGTTTTCAGTGACATTTAAGATATACAACATTAATAAAAATCTATGTGTAAGAATTTTGTCATATCTTCATTTATAAAGATGCTTATTAGATTTGCTCAAGATAGCTATTATTGCTTATATTATGTTACACACTTTCTAATGTTGAACCATCCTGACATTCCTGGCATATTCTTTCCTTGGCAACTAGGTGATATTTACACACTATTTATTTCAAGTTGTTTGTATTTTAGTTAGAATTTTGCATCTCTGCTCAAATAAAATTGCATGAGATACGTTGATTGAGTTGTGCTGGAAAATTTTATTATCAATGCCATTCTAAGAAGTTCTTGTATTCTGAATTTTTTTTTAATGATTGGCAAATGAATTTATAGAAGTGTCTAAACTTAGACTAGTGTCTTTCAGAAAAATCATTTGTTAATTCAATGCCTTTAATTGCTATTGGTGTATTTAGTTTTTTGGATGTTCTTCTTTGGTTAAGATCAGTTAAATATATAGTAGAAAACATTCAGTGGGCATGGTGGCTCACACCTGTAACCCCAGCACTTTCTGAGGCTGAGGCGGGAAGATAGCTTGAGCCCAGGATTTCAAGACCAGCCCAGGCAACATAGGGAGACCCCTGTCTCTACAAAAAGTCTTTAAAAATTAGCCGCACGTGGTGGCATGTGCCTGTTGTCCTAGCTACTCAGGAAATTGAAATGAGACAATCACTTGAGTCTAGTAGTTCAAGACTGCATTGAGCCTTGATTGTGACACTGTTGCCTGGCAACAGAGTGAGACTCTGTCTCAAACAAACAAACAAAAAGAAAATATTCAATTTTATTTAAAATTTTTTAATGTACTTGTATAATACTGCTAATAGAATTCCATTAGGATTTGAAAAACACTACACTGATTTTTAGGTGTGTGTGTCTCTTTTCTAATATTTTGTATATTTTTCTCTTTTGATCACTTTTGCTAAGTTTATCTATTTTTACATCCATCTTTTTGTTTTATTGATAATCTCCACAGTCTCCTTGTTTTATATATCACTAAAATATTCTTTTATTTTTGTTATTTCATTCCTTTCACTTTTTTGGATTCAAACAAAGACTACAAGTAATCCTTAACATCGATTCTTCCCTTTTCAAATAATAGAAAATCCTGAGTCTTGGTAAGGTCTTGTGACTATGTTCTGGTCAGTTCATCAGAGCAGAAATAATGAAGAGTACTATTAGATCATATATACAAAAGTAAGGTGCATGTGTCTCAATCATGATCTGTTCTTCACTCTTGCTAATCAGGCATTGACAAGAACTGGGGCAGCCAGACATTGTGAACTGAGACATAAAAGCCAATGCAAAGATGGCAGAGCTGCCTTACCTGACCCAGATCACTATGATTTGATAGAAAAATAAGCACTTATCTTACTCAAGCCATTGTGTTTTGGGGTTTATTTGTTAGTACAGCTTCTTTTGAACCATATCTTGTTTAAATCTTGTTTAATTTGAAGAAATGTAAGATAAATGATTTTACTTATTTATCTTCAGTCTTTCACATTTGTTTTAGTAAAAATAACTAAGGCTATAAATCTAAATCTAAGTTTTTCTTCAGTTTCATTATAGCCTTTGATATTTCATAAAGTCATTTTCTTTCCTTTTTTTTTTTTTTTTTGAGACAGATTCTTGCTATGTCGCCAGGCTGGAGTGCAGTGGCATGATCTCGGCTCACTGCTACCTCCACCTCCCGGGTTCAAGCGATTCTCTTGCCTCAGCCTCCATAGTAGCTGGGATTACAGGCCTGTGCCACCATGCCCAGTTAATTTTTGTATTTTTAGTAGAGACAGTGTTTCACCATGTTGACCAGGATGGTCTCGATCTCCTGACCTCATGATTCGCCTGCCTCAGCCTCTCAAAGTGCTGGGATTACAGGCGTGAGCCACCGTGCCTAGCCCATAAAGTCATTTTCATTTCATTTTAAATATTGTCATTTAGATCCCTTTGTCCCCAGGACCAAAACTTGAAGATGCCATTTCATATTCATTTAAGCCTCATTCATTATTTGCATTAGAAATATTTATATTGTTTTCCTATATCTAGCTATATCTTTTGAGTTTTTTCCTTCTATTAGTATTTAATCTTTCACTTTAAATTTGGTGCAGAGAATTGAACCAAAAAATTTTACAGTCATCTTGTGCATTATTATATTTAATTGTTTAATAATGGATTATTAATAAAAGATTAGTTTATGTTAATAAAGATGACCTTAATATCTAGTATGTGCTTGGTATACCATCAACATGTTAATGATATTATGTTCATGTTCTAAATGCTTTACACATATTAACTCATGCCATTCTCATAAAAATTCTATGAAGAAAGTTCTATTATTACTGTCATTTTGAAATGAGGAAGCTGAAGCAGAGAGAGGTTAATAACTTGCCCTAAGTCTTAGGATCTAGACATAAGATATTTGGTTCAAGAATGTATATACGTAACCGTTTTCCTAAATTGCTCCACACACATTTGTTCAATGAGTGAAAACAAAACCAATAGGTTGGTTACCCAGGGCTGTGATAACAAAGTACCACAAACTGGATGTCTTAAAACAACAGACATGTATTATCTCATGGTTCTGGAGGCTAGAAATACAACATTCAGGTGTTGGCAGGGCCATGTTCTCGCTGAAGGATCTAGGGAAGAAATTGTTCCATGCCTTTCCTTTAGCGTCTGGTGTTTGCTGGCAAGCCTTGACATCTCTTCCTTGAGCCTGCATAACTCCAATCAGTGCCTTTATCTTTACATGGCATTCTTCCCTCTTAGTCTATCTCTGTCTGTTCTCCTTTTCTTATAAGGACACCAGTCATAATTAGGTCTGATCCTAATAAAGTATGAGCTCATCTTAATTTGATTTTATCTACGAAAACTCCATTTCCAAGTAAGGTAATATTCACAGGTACTGGGTGTAAAGACTCAAGAATACCCTTTTGAAGGATGCAATTTAACTCATAACAGTAAGATTTGAATAAAACAAATCTACCCACAATTTAAAAAGTAATCACTCTTAGTGAGATACACTTGAAGCCTTAGCTGGATTCCCTGGGTTTGCATTCAAGCTTCATCATTTGCTAGTCACATGAGTAGTATCAATTACTATGCCTTTCTAAGCCTCAATTTCCTTACATGTGCACCCACATATGAAGAGTTTATATATACATATATATTACAGATAAGGAAGTACATACCTATTATGTATGTATTTATGACTTTGCCCTCTATACTCTTCTGCATCTCACTAGAATAATCATATATAAGGAAATAGGATATTTCTTGAGTATGGTAATGATAATACCTATGCTAAAGTGTTGTCTTAAAGATTAAATGGCAAAAACACATGCATGAGAAAGAAGTAAACCACTTCAGGATAGTGATTCCAAAAGAGAAATGGAAATAGCAAGGGGAGAAGGTAAAAGTAGAGCCTCTAATATAGTAATATTATTTTATTTCTTTGTTTTTCTGTTTATTTATAAATAAATAAGAGAGTTTGTAACCAAGATGGCAAATGTTAAGATGACAAATTTTAGGCCTGAAGTTGTACAAGAATTGTATTTTTCCCACCCTTTTTTTGTGCACCTCAAATATTTCAGTTATGTAAGTAAAGAAAAAACTGAAATATTCAGTAAAAAAAAATTATTATTGCATTAATGTCTCAAGCCAACACAAATTTCTCTTTATTTAAAAAATCTGTGGATTAAAAAACCTAGGTAGCCATTTTTAACCATTATTTTAAAATCATAGAAGTAATGAATGTTCAAGAATATAATTCAAATACCAAAGTATTTAAATTAAATCTTCTCACTTTCTAACTTTTGACATATTTATACTATTCTCTAAATGTTAAATACATTTAAAATTTAAATGCAGTTAAAATAAAATGTATTTTGCATTCCATAAAATAGTTACATATACAAACATATACATATATGCTCTTTTTATACAAATGGAATCATACATATATCTTGGCTGTGTTTTAAAATCAGCTCATAAAGACCTATTCTGTTCATTTTAGAGACTGATGTTTCATATCATGAGTATATCATAATTTATTTAACCCTAACATTTAGGTTGGTTCCAGTTTTCTTCAGTTACAAACAATGATGAAGAGAATACTTTTGTACATGCATCTTCTCATATCTCTGGGGGAAAAATCTTAAAGGTTAAATTATTAGATAAATACATATATTCATTTTACATTTTGTTAAAGCATTGATTACCAAATTATGAAGGCATATTTTACCTTATTGAATTGCTTGAAGGAAAAGAGAAGCACAAGTTTTAAAAAGATTATCGAACTTCTTTCAAATGAGTTCAAAATAAATGCTATTAATTTTTGAGAACCTATGTTGTGCCAGACTTTCCATTTAGATTTTCCAATATAATCCTCTGCAGTAGTTGTATTACCCGCACTGCCTAGACTATGATGCAGTGACTGAGTGGTGAAGGAAACTGGATGTTATGGGACAAGCAGAGAGGGTGGAACCAGGATGCAGACCCAGGTGTGTCTCATTCCAGAGCCAGGTACTTTCCATTCCACAGGACTGCTCCTCAGGCAGCTCTGGGAGGAACACAGGTGTTTAGGGAAATGACTTTCTGTAAAGGCTGCATAGATTCCCATCCTTCTAATACCTCTAAACTGAGAAATAAGCTTCACTTAATCTATTCCTCCTATTCCAGGCCCTGGGTCCCATTTTGTCCCTAGAAAGGGAAATGCAAAGAGCGTTTTGGTTGTTTACCTGATGGATAATGAGTCAACTTTTCTCAGTCAGACACTTTGTGACAAAGGGCTGATTCAGTCTCCTCTCCATAGTGCCACGGTCACTCTAATGTTGGTTCCTGTTTCTCCAGTCACTGGTTTCCTCACTCGATCATCAGTCTGCACATTCTTGCCCAGAGTCCTATTTCCTAAGGACAAGAGTTTCTTTTCGCCAAATCGGCTTTTTCTTTTTACTTTTTTTTTTTTTTTTCTTTTGAGACAGAGTCTTGCTCTGTCCCCCAGGCTGGAGTGTAGTGGCATGATCTTGGCTCATTGCAACCTGCACCTCCTGGGTTCAAGTGATTCTCCTGTCTCAGCCTCCCAAGTATCTGGGACTACAGGCATGTGCCACCACGCCCGGCTAATTTTTGTATTTTTAGTAGAGGCGGGGTTCCACTATGTTGGCCAGGATGGTCTCTATCTCTTGACCTCGTGATCCGCCCACCTTGGCCTCCCAAAGTGCTGGAATTACAGGCGTGAGCCACTGCACCCAGCCCAAATTGGCTTTTATGATTAGCCAGTTCCCTACACATGGTCCAGCCTGACTTTCCTCCATGACATGTGGTGTTAGTACTGCTTTTGCAATCTACAACCTTGAATTTAGATTCAGATTGCCCTCTTTGCTAATTTAATAAGATATTTTAAGGGAACTCTATCCATTTTCAGCCCAGTTGTTCGAGATGGATCTAAATCTCAATATTATTTCATTTCCTCCAAACTGGGCTACTTCCTGTTTTCTTTTAGGATTTGTTAAAAATAAAATGAATGATACTAACTCCTTTTCTTTAAGGCAAGTGGATATTTATAATGCTGGAATAAAGGTTACTTATACAGTGGGAATATTAGACATATGAATAGAGATGGATTCCAGGTCCTAGAGGACTTCCACAGACTTTTAACTTTCTCTTGTAACAAATTGTTACAGAGTTTTCATTCATCAATGGGTCCAGCCAGTAGGCAACTCCAGATTTTCTGCAGTAAAGACAAGTCTAGAAGGGGCTCAGAGACAGTAAGAAGGCAGGAAATTCATCTTAAAACTGTGTTTTCATAGGAAGCAGGTTAAGTTTGCTTATATTTTATATAGAGGATCAATAAAGATAACAAAGTCTGAGTATACCTTTACTCACACTTCGTGTAAAATTAATATTAGTCTTTCATGTCAAGTGGTATTGTCATTATTATTACCATTATTAACATATTTTCTGATTTCAAAACTTATATAATGCTACAGTAATCAAGACAATGTGGTACTGCCAAAATGATAGGCATATGACTCGATGAAATATTATTAATATTTCAGAAATAAACCCTTACATTTATGGTCCATTGATTTTTAATAAGGGTACCAAGGTAATTCAATGGGAAAAGAATAATCTCATCAACAAATGTTGCCAGTACAACTGAATATCCATATGCGAAAACATAAATTTGAAACATTTGACTACCCACCTCATGCCATATAAAAAAATAAATTCAAGGTTCACAGACCCTATAGAAAAGCTATAAATATAAAATTCTTAGGAGAAAATACAGGAGTGAATATTTACAACCATGGGTTAGGCAATGGTTTGCTAGACATGACACCAAAAGTACAAACAACAAAAGAAAAGTTAGATAAACTTGATTTCATCAGTATTAAATATTTTTGTGTCTCAAAGGATACCACTGAGAGAGGCCAGGCACAGTGGCTCATGCCTGTAATACCAACACTTTGGGAGACTGAGGTGGGAGGATTGCTTGAGTCCAGGAGTTCAAGACCAGCTTGTGAAACATGACAAAATCCCATCTCTACCAAAAATACAAAAATTGGCCAGGCATAGCGGCACACACCTGTGGGCCAGTTACTTGGGAGGCTGAGGTGGGAGGATCTCTTGCACCTGGGAAGCAGAAGTTGCAGTGAGACGATATGGTGCCATTGTATTCCAGCCTGTTTGACAGAGCCGAACACTGTCTCAGAAAAATAAAATATAAAAAGGATACCACCAAGAAAGTGAAAAGACAACTCAGAATGAAAGAAAATACTTGCAAATCATGTATTTCATAAGGCACTTACATCTAGAATATTTAACTCTTATAACTCAATTATAAAAAGAAAAATAATTCTAATTCAATTTAGTTAGCTCTGATGAACTAAAAAGAAATGGCAATGGATTTTAGTAGATATTTCTGCAAGGAAGATATACAAATGGCTAATAAGCACATTAATATCATTAGTTACCAGGCACCTGCTACCCCAAAGCATAGAGATACCATTTTATATCCACTAGAATAGCTGAAATGAAAAGATAGATATTAACAAAGTAAGGTACCCTGGAATTATGGCTCATGAGTTCAGAGTAAAGAGACACAGTAAGTATATATGGTGTGCAAGTATCTATGTAGATTCACGTGTGTATGTATAATACACAAATACATACATTTATGTGGAAGAATTCTAGACATTAAAAGCTAAAAAACGTGTCTAACACATAAGTAATCTCAACTATGAAGACTCTAATTTGACAATGTAGGGCCAGAAATATGTATGCAAATATTAACAACAGCATTAATAGTCCAAAAGTAGAAATAGTGTAAATGTCTATCACTGGACAAATGGATAAACCAAATGTGATAAATCCATACAGTAGAATACCATTCATTTATATAAAAGTAAAAATCTGCTAATATATGCTACATAATGGGTGGACCTCAAAAACATTATGCTAAGTGAAAGAAGTCAAACACACAAAAAATACATAATGTGGGCCGGGCGCGGTGGCTCAAGCCTGTAATCCCAGCACTTTGGGAGGCCGAGATGGGCGGATCACGAGGTCAGGAGATCGAGACCATCCTGGCTAACACGGTGAAACCCCGTCTCTACTAAGAAATACAAAAAAATAGCCGGGCGAAGTGGCGGGCGCCTGTAGTCCCAGCTACTCGGGAGGCTGAGGCCGGAGAATGGCGTGAACCCGGGAGGCGGAGCTTGCAGTGAGCTGAGATCCGTCCACTGCACTCCAGCCTGGGCTACAGAGCGAGACTCCGTCTCAAAAAAAAAAAAAAAAAAAAAAAAAAAAAAAAAAAAAAACACATAATGTGTGATTTGATTTATATGAAATGTTCAGATAAGGCAAACCTATAGAGAGTAGATTAGTGGCTCTCTGAGCTTGGGGATGGGATTGAGTACTGATTGAAAACAAACATAAGAGATCTTGGGGTAATAAAAACATTCTAACCTGGTTTGAGTTGACGGTTGTAAAAGTCTGTAAATTTGCTGAGAATCATTGTATTGTACACTTAAAACAGGTGAATTTAATGGCATGTACATTATGCTTTAGTAAATCTAGTGATAAAGAGAGAGAGAGATTCAATAAGATGTTCATCCAATGTCAGTTAATACTGAGTACACTAGAGCTGGCTCAGGAATCCAGCTAGCTGAGGCAATGCAGCTGTGTTGGGCTGCTACTTTCCTAATCTGGGCTGAGTCACTTCCACTCCATCCAGATACATAAGATTCATAGCATTCCTGCCAGCACTCACAGTCTTCTCACCTGTAGGCTAACAGTGTATGACAGATGCTGACTCATTCTCTCACCAATAGGCTAATCAGCATTGACAATCAGCAATTATACCGCATTAAGCTCCCAACTTTGTTCTTCAAAGTTGCGGGTAGCTCTAATTTCATTTGCAGCTATGAAGTAGGACTTTCCTATAGGTGTCACTCTTGACTTTGACAGAATATTTGTCAGGGGCACCTAAACACCAAGGACAGGACAAGGTCACCAGAGAGTATCCCTGGACAAGGTTAGTCTACAGAGAGAGAAGATATGCTCATAAATTGAAACAAATTAAGCGTATGTTATCTGGTGAATGTAAAGAATTCTATTTCTCAGCTTCCTCTCTTTGGTTTTTATAATTAACCACTTCTAGGGCCACCTGAATTTATCATTTCCAAAGAGAATAAATGTAAACCAAGTCTCCAAATTATGCTGGCTACACAATCTCTGAAAAATAGCTATTTTATGAGTCTCTATAAAAAATGTTCCTGCTGTAGGATACAAAATCAATGTGCAAAAATCACAAGCATTCCTATATACCAATAACAGACAAAAAGAGAGCCAAATGGAATACTATGCAGCCATCAAAAAGGATGAGTTTGCGTCCTTTGTAGGGACATGGATGCAGCTGGAAACCATCATTCTTAGCAAACTATCACAAGAACAGAAAACCAAACACCGCATGTTCTCACTCATAGGTGGGAACTGGACAATGAGATCACTTGGACTCAGGAAGGGGAACATCACACACCGGGGCCTATCATGGGGAGGGGGGAGGGGGGAGGGATTGCATTGGGAGTTATACCTGATGTAAACGATGAGTTGATGGGTGCAGCACACCAACATGGCATAAGTATACATATGTAACAAACCTGCACGTTATGCACATGTACCCTACAACTTAAAGTATAATAATAATAAATTGAAAAAAAAAAAAAAAAGAGAGCCAAATCATGAGTGAACTCCCATTCACAATTGCTTCAAATAGAATAAAATACCCAGGAATCCAACTTACAAGGAATGTGAAGGACCTCTTCAAGGAGAACTACAAACTACTGCTCAACGAAATAAAAGAGGACACAAACAAATTCGATGCTCATGGATAGGAAGAATCAATATTGTGAAAATGGCTATACTGCCCAAGGCAATTTATAGATTCAATGCCATCCCCATCAAGCTACCAATGACTTTCTTCACAGATTGGAAAAAACTACTTTAAAGTTCATATAGAACCAAAATAGGGCCCACATTGCCAAGAAAATCCTAAGCCAAAAGAACAAAGCTGGAGGCATCACGCTACCTGACTTCAAACTACACTAGAAGGCTGCAGTAACCAAAACAGCATGGTACTGGTACCAAAACAGAGATATAGACCAATGGAATAGAATAGAGCTCTCGGAAATAATACCACACATCTACAAACATCTGATCTTTGACAAATCTGGTAAAACAAGAAATGGAGAAAGGATTCTTTATTTAATAAATGGTGCTGGGGAAACAGACTAGCCATATGTAGAAAGCTGAAACTGGATCCTTTCCTTACACCTTACGCAAAAATTAATTCAAGATGGATTAAAGACTTAAATGTTAGACCTAAAACCATAAAATCCCTAGAAGAAAACCTAGGCAATACCATTCAGGACCTAGGCATGGGCAAAGACTTCATGACTAAAACACCAAAAGCAATGGCAACAAAAGCCAAAATTGACAAATGGGATCTAATTAAACTAAAGAGCTTCTGCACAGCAAAAGAAACTACCATCAGAGTGAACAGGCAACCTACAGAATGGGAGAAAATTTTTACAATCTACCCATCTGACAAAGGGCAAAGAACTTGAACACATTTACAAGAAAAAATCAAAAAACCCCATCAAAAAGTGGGCGAAGGATATGAACAGACACTTTTCAAAAGAAGACATTTATGCAGCCAACAGACACATGAAAAAATGCTCATCATCACTGGCCATCAGAGAAATGCAAATCAAAACCATAATGAGATACATCTCACACCAGTTAGAATGGCAATCATTAAAAAGTCAGGAAACAACAGGTGCTGGAGAGAATATGGAGAAATAGGAATGCTTTTACACTATTGGTGGGACTGTAAACTAATTCAACCATTGTGGAAGACAGTATGGTGATTCCTCAAGGATCCAGAACTAGAAATACCATTTGACCCAGCCATCCCATTACAGGGCTTATAACCAAAGGATTATAAATCATGCTGCTATAAAGACACATGCACACATATGTTTATTGTGGCAATATTCACAATAGCAAAGACTTGGAAGCAACCAAATGTCCATCAATGATAGAGTGGATTAAGAAAATGTGACACATATACACCATGGAATACTCTGCAGCCATAAAAAAAGAATGAGTTCATGTCCTTTGTAGGGACATGGATGAAGCTGGAAACTATCATTCTGAGCAAACTATCACAAGGACAAAACTAAACACTGCATGTTCTCACTCATAGGTGCGAATTGAACAATGAGAACATTTGGACACGGGGCGGGGAACATCACACACTGGGGCCTGTCATGGGGTGGGGGGAGTGGGGAGAGATAGCATTAGGAGATATACCTAATAAATGACAAGTTAATGGGTGCAGCACACCAACATGGCACATGTATACATATGTAACAAACCTGCACGTTGTGCACATGTACCCTAGAACTTAAAGTATAATTAAAAAAGAACTTTCCCATTGAATAAATAAAATATGTTCCTGCTGTAGAATAAAGGAGCAAGAAATGTTCCCCATTTTTTCCTTTTTTTTTTTTTTTTTTTTTTTGAGGCGGAGTCTCGCTCTGTCGCCCAGGCTGGAGTGCAGTGGTGCGATATCCGTTCACTGCAAGCTCCACCTCCCAGGTTCACACCATTCTCCTGCCTCAGTCTCTCGAGTAGCTGGGACTGCAGGCACCCGCCACCACGCCCGGCTAATTTTTTTCTATTTTTTTAGTAGTGAGGTTAATTCTTTTCTATTTTTTAGTAAAGACGGGGTTTCACCATATTAGCCAGGATGGTCTCGATCTCCTGACCTCATGATCCGCCCGCCTTGGCTTCCCAAAGTGCTGGGATTACAGGCGTGAGCCACTGCCCCCAGCCTCCATTTTTTTCAAGAGAATAGGAGTTTAAGGAGTGCATTTAAGGAATAAGAATGATCTATTTTCACATATGCTAAGACCTGGCTCAAGAGGTTCTGAAGAGCTTAGATACTTCTAGTGATGCTTTTTCACATGTTTAATATCCCCAGGGACCAGGAGTTTATCAAGTTCAAAGCTGTACTCCCAAGACAAACATAATGTCAAGAACATAATTACATTCAATAATGTTTTTATTATATGATTGAGTAAGACATTAAGTTATAGATACTTTTACAGACATTTACAGAAGAGCTAAGAGAGAGCTCCTAAGCCAGATGAAATCCCGGAGCTAAAGGTATCTGCAAACACAAGTGCCAGAGTCTTTATAAGCAAGAACAGGAGGAGAAAGATCCACAATTTCTTTCTAGCAACTATGGATGGTCAAGAACAATACTTATTACAGGGCGACCGGAGGCCACATGAGCACTTCAGATGTGTAGGTTCATAATGTCCTTCTTCTTTTCAGGGTTTCCTTTGATATTTTGTAGTATTCAATGCTGTGCAGCATACTAGGGTAGCTAGACTTTGTGTGTCAAAGAGGATGGAGCCAAGTGAAATTTGATGTTCTTTCCTAAAAGGATACATGGGATCTTCATGGTCTGAATATCTATCTCTACAGCAGAAAGTATAGCTTAGAACACTATATAGCTTGCAAATAACTTTCAAGGACAAATCTCCCTAGCTCATCATAAAAATTCTAAATAGTAGGGAAGATATTATTCTTACTTTACAGTTAAGGAAACTGAAATCAAAAGAGATTAGGAGACTCTCCCTGGAAGAAGCAAAGCCAGAAATTTAATCCAGATCTGCTTATTGCAAAGACAGTGTAAATTCTTCCTTGTAATACACCCTAATGGGAGACACACAGCAGCTGGCTCTCCAGATGAGGCCGCTTCCATCAAAGCAGACTTACTTGTTTGTTTTTCTTCTTTTCTTTGTTTTGCTTGAAGTGATTTTAGCTCAGTCAATGAAGCTGACTCACACAGTGTCACAAGCTATTTGTGCTACGATCACCTACATCAGAAACTGATAAGGACTCTGAATATAAGAGCAAGAAGAGACAAAGTTCTCTGGGCCCAGGCTCTGTATTTCACAGGTGAGGAAATGGCAGCCTAATGGAGCCATGGGAGATAAGGATAAAGACAGCAGGAACCTCAGAGGTCAACTGAGATGGTGACTGACACCCGCGTGTCTGTTCCATAGCCCAACACAATCTTCTCATCTAAAAGCAAACAGCACACGCCCTCAGGAGGGAAATAAGATACAGCATTTTATTATAGTCTCTAAATTATGATTCTTTATTATTTTTACTAGGACTGTCAGCCTGAGTTGTCATAACAGCATTATACTCTCTTTTAGGACAGAGCCTAAGTAGAATGCAAGTGTAAACACAAATTCTTAGTGAGAACTTCATGAGCAAATCAAAACCTTTACCACACATGACTAGGGTTAAGGAGAATGCTAACAAAATATGCATTCATTAAAAACCTAAATACCGCAAAGCAATATTAATCTTTAAAAGTATTTTTCGAAGTGATGCCAAAAGTAATATTGAAAATAAAGTCACCTTTGAGCAAAATTAGAGCTTGCAAAGCCATTTTTCTAATCTTGAAAATTCTAATTGATGTAAACCCAAAAGAACTGCAGCTCAGCAAGGTTTAGCTATGCTTAAATACTCAGAAATTGCACTGTGCCATAGAGTTTGACTTCCTTAAACTCTCTCCAGGTTTCACTGGCAATAAGTAATGGGCAGTTCTTTTGTTGTTTTCATTTTCTGTGACTCTTCCATTTTCTATTGAACCAAACTTTTGCTTTCTCAAAAACACCTATGTATATTTGGTACCACTAATTGGCAGCTTCAAGAATGGAATGGAATTGTTTGAGGAGGGATGGCCTGGAAAGAAGGAAAGAATTTCATGTGTCACAACTCATTACAAACCCAAGGAATACATATATCCTCATTGGTAAAATAAGGGGGTGGCCCTGCATACTCCAAGACACCGTCCAGTTCTCAAGTTTCAAAGGCTATAATTGAAACTAAACATTGATTCAATCAAGTGATATCATTTATTAAGCTTAATAAGAAATACTAAGCAGAATCAGTAGCTTAGCTCACTACAGAATTTGTTTTTAAAACATATAAACCTTCACACTGTCAAATAATCTTACTTTAATTTGTCTCAGGGCTGCCTGGCTAGCAAGCCCCAAAATGAAGTCTTATTTCATTTATAGCAGCAGATAAAATTGTCTGCATTCACTCATTTGCTGTTAGAGCCTGATAATTTATTGTTCTTGGGCTGCAGCTATAGTTTCCTTTGATATCTTGCACCCACCTCACTAGGTGAAAAATCTTCACAGAGAAAAGAGGAAAGACAGGAAAGACAATAAAGTAAAGAAAAAGAAAGGGAGCACACACTGTCTCCAAAAAGACATAGAATAAAATTTAGTATTTTTGATGTCATCATATAAAGAATGACTTGTACATTGATCTTACTCTGTTGTTGCATTGATTAGGATTGAAGCCTGCCTTTCTGTGATGAAACCAAGTTCTGTAAACACAAGTTTCAGTCATCAGCGATATTAATTTACAGGAAAATACAATGGCTAGGGGAAAAAACGCACATACCTATTTTTAATAGATCCGAGCCTAACAGAATTTCTGATCCTATCAAAGTTCTAGTAGAAACTAGTCATGCAATTAAAATAGTTAACACTTGAATAACAGTTGCTCTGTGCTGAGCCCTAGTCCTCTGTACATATTAAATTTCACAACAACCCAATGACATACATGTAATTTTTCTCTCGATTTTACTCATGACAAAATGTTAGACAGAATTTTAGGGGCCAGGCGTAGTGGCTCATGCCTGTAATCCCAACACTTTGGGAGGCTGAGGCGGGTAGTGGCACATGCCTGTAATCTCAGGGAGGCTGAGACAGGAGAATCGCTTGAATGTGGGTAGCGAGAGGTGGAAGTTGCAGTGAGCTGAGATCGCACCACTGTACTCCAGCCTGGGCAACAGAATGAGACTCTGTCTCAAAAAAAAAACCCAAAAAATTTAGAGACTGTGTTGGGTTGAGTAGTACCCCTCCTCAAATTCCCAAATTCATATCCACCCAGAACCTGTGAATGTAACTTTGTTTGGGAGTAGGGTCTTTGCAGGCGTAATCAAGTTAAGATGAAGTCATGCTTAATTATGGTGGCCTTAAATCCAGTAGGACTGCTGTCCTTAAAAAAACGGGGAAAATTTGGAAATGGAGAAGCACAGAGCACCAGGTAAAGGCAGAGGCAGAGGTTGAAGTGATGTGTCTACAAACCAAGCAACATTAAGGATTGTGAGCAACCAGCCGAAGCTGGAAGAAAGGCCTGGAACAGATCCTTCTCAAGCACCTTCAGAGGGAGGAGCATGGCCCTACTGGCTTCTTACTTTTAACTTTGGGCCTCCAGAATGACAAGAGAATAAATTTCTGTTATTTTAAGCTACTCAGTTTGTGGTCATTTGTTAAAGCAAACACAGAAAACTAATAAAGGGATGTTCCCTAACATTTATTCAGCTCTGATTAGAACTCAATACAGTCCAGCTCCAGAGTTCACAAGCCTAACCAGCATTCTTCATGGTGTCCTTTAAGTCACAGTATTGACAGTGGATGGAAAAATGGGTAGAGACTATTGTAATTCTATAAACTCACCTTATTTTATGTCCTCTGAGGTAGCGCAGATTTTTTTTTTTTTCTTTTGAGACAGAGTCTTGCTCTGTCACCCAGGCTGGAGTGCAGTGGCACGATCTCAGTTCACTGCGACATCCGCCTCCCAGATTCAAGTGATTCTCCTGCCTCAGCTTCCCAAGTAGCTGGGACTACAGGTGAGTGCCACCACGCCTGGCTAATTTTTTGTATTTTTAGTAGAGATGAGGTTTCACCGGGTTAGCCAGGATGGTGTCGATCTCCTGACCTCGTGATCTGCCCTCCTTGACCTCCCAAAGTGCGGGGGCTACAGGCATGAGCCACTGCATGCCCAGCCAGTAGTTAAGATTAACTGAGGTGAACCCAGGTTATCTTTCTAACAACTACCACTACTACCTTAACCTCTCTTAGTTGTTCATCAAGTTCTACATCTATGATATGGTGTATTAGCACTCACTCCCCGGATTTGTTGAGGATTATTGAGTTAATACTTCAATAATGCTTATGAGACAGACTGGCATGTATTAAATGCTTAATAACTGTTATTGAGTGGCATTATTATTGCTATCATTATCATAATCATCACTATTAAAAAGAATAAATCCTACCTGCTTCAATAGATGGTTGAGATTTTCTCAGACCTGGGATCACATCTTGTTTCTGCTGCCTTTTCTTGTCTGTGTAGCTCGAAGAAGCTACTCAACTTTTCTGAGTCTTTTTATTGGACATTGGAATATTAATGTATGTCCAATTTTGGATTCACTGTGAAAATTAGAAATTATTTTTATATGCCAGGTGCAGTGGCCCACACCTGTAATCCTAGCACTTTGGGAGGCTGAGGCAGGCTTGAACTCAGGAGTTTGAGACCAGTCTGGGCAACATGGTGAAATCTGTCTCTACAAAAAAGTACAAAATTAGCCTGAAGTGGGGGTGTGCACCTGTAGTCCCAGCTACTCGGGAATCTGACATGGGAGAATCACTTGAGCCTGGAAGGCAGAGGTTGCAGTAAGCCTAGATCACACCACCACACTCCAGCCTGGGCGACAGAGCCAGACCCTGTCTCAAACAAACAAACAAAATTTTAAAAATAAATAATTTGTGTAAGTATTCAACTCAGTGTTAGAAATACAGTAAGCAGAAGCTCACAATGAATGGTAGTTATCTTACTGTTATCATAAACTACTCATTGCACAGTAATCTTTTCAGTCAAAAAATGCCTTCATTTTAGGCCAGGTGCTGTGGTTCATGCCTGTAATCCCAGCACTTTGGGAGGCTGAGGCAGGCAGATCCCCTGAGATCGGGAGTTCGAGACCAGCCTAACCAACATGGAGAAACCCTGTCTCTACTAAATAGACAAAATTAGCCAGCCATCATGGTGGCACATGCCTGTAATCCCAACTACTCGGGAGACTGTGGCAGGAGAATTGATTGAACCAGGGAGGCAGAAGTTGCAGTAAGCTGAGATCGCACCATTGTACTTCAGCCTAGGCAACGTGCGAAACTCCATGACAACAAAAGAAAAGAAAAGAGAAATGCCATCATTTCTCTAACCTGGATCATTCTAACTGAAACTTAGGCATTTTCCTTATTTTTCTACCCTTAGTGATAATGAAGGAGATTAGATTTTTGGTTTTTGAAGAAAAAACTTCCCTAATCTCTAGTTTGAATGAACATCACAGGTAAACGTAAACATTTCTACCTTTAAGGTAAACATTCATTTTTCTCTATATATTTGAACCTACGTTTAAGCAAGACAAAACTGAGCCTTTAAAAACCATCTTTGTGAAGGTGAACATTAAAATCTCTTTTGGGAAGATAATGAGATGGATGAACTAATGAGAAATCTCTTCCCCTTGCCTCATGAAATATGGGTTTAATATTATTTTTCATTTTATCTAGCATTTCTACCATCCCATCCCCTTACCTTCCTATTCCAGTGAGTCTTTATGGATTAGTCCTTTTATTTATTTTTAATTTCACATATATATTTGGATAAATGGCTATGTAGGTGGTGAGATGAAGAGTTAATGAGAGGAGTTGTTGCTGATAACCAGGAGGAGTAAAACCTTTAATCTCTGTCAGGGATATAAGGTAATTTTGCTGTAGGAGTGACATTATAATGAACACCAAAATAGGATTTCCATTATACCTTTTTCTGCCCACAACACTCTCTCTCCTCCCATTTTGTGTTGCTATGCGAATGCCTAACTCAATTCTGCAAGGAAATGGTCTTCTTTAACTCCATCTTGTATTGTAAAGAATGTCCCACACACAAAACCCTGTCATAGGCAGGGAGGGAAGTCTCGATGATTCTCAATCTCTGGAAATTCTTAAAGGCCCTCCCCAGTGTCTGTGGGTGTGCTGGCAGGCTTACAGTTCAGGCAGCCAAGTGGAAAATAACAGAAGTAGGATATTAAAGAAACACAAAGAGAAAATGAAACTGTTTTAGTTATTTGTGGTCTTCACCAAATATTTCTAGACCATTCCTTTTCCGGGCTTATAATAGGACTGTACTTTCTTTTTTGTTTGTTTATTTCCAAGATGGAGTCTTGCTCTGTCACCCAGGCTGGAGTGCAATGGCATGATTCTGACTCACTGCAACCTCTGCTCCCAGGTTCAAGCAACTTTCCTGCCTCAGCCTCCTGAGTAGCTGGGATTACAGGCTCCCACCACCACAACAGGCTAATTTTTGTATTTTTAGTAGAGACGGGTTTCATCATGTTGGCCAGGCTGGTCTCGAACTCCTGACTTCGTGATTCGCCTGCCTCAGCCTCCCAAAGTGCTGGGATTACAGGTGTAAACCACCGCACCCAGCCAGGACTGTACTTTCTAAGCAGTTGTGTGAGGCCACATGAGACTTCTGACTGGTAAGAGGTCATGTGTGCCATTTCCAAGTTAAAACACTTAATTTGAATGTGAGACCTTCATGAACTCTCTTTTTTTCCCTCCTCTATGGCCACCAGCATGGGAGACAGCAAAGAGAATGACTAGGTCAAGAAGCCAATGGTACTGTAAGTTTTCTGTGCAAGATTCTAGGTCCCAGAACATGGGCAAAGTAGAGTTCCAAAGGATACCAACTATAAGCCTGTGCTATATGAGACAAGTAAATCTCCATCACTCTCAATCACTGGGATTTGGGAATTGTTTGATGTGAAGCATCATAATCCAGTCCATCCTTATTCTACAGGGAATAATAACAAAAGTAAATGTTGATTCCTCTAAGAACTAAGACTTGAACTACCATTCCATCCAGCAATCCCATTACTGGGTATATACTCAAAGGAAAATAAATTATATTACCAAAAGGGCACATGCACCCATATGTTCTTTGCAGCACTATTTACAATAGCAAAAACATGGAATCAACCAACCAAGTGTCCATATACAATGGATAGGATAAGGAAAATGTGGTACATATACACCCATGGAATACCATGCAGCCACAAAAATGAGTGAAATCATGTCCTTTGCTGCAACATGGATACAGCTAGAGGCCATTATCCTAGTGAACTAATGCAGAAATAGGAAAGCAAATAGTTCATGTTCTCATGTATAAGTGAGAGCTACACATGGGGCACACACCAACATAAACATGGGAATAATAGATATTAAGAACTAATAAGGGAGAGAGGGAGGAGGGAGAAGGCTGAAAAACTACCTATTGAGTACAATGCTCACTACCTGTGTGACAGGTTCAGTCATTCTCCAAACCACAGCATCACGCGATGCATCTTTTTAATAAACCTGCACATATACTCCCTGATTCTAAAATAAAAGTTGGGAAAAAAAAGTAAATGTCGGCATTCTGAAAGACAGAAAAGAAGTTCTCAGTAGTGCCAAGGGTTTGGAGAGGCTTTAATACATCCCTCTCTCATTTTCTTACATTTATCAGCACAGCCTGTCACCCATCACCACTTCTTTGATGTGAAAATTATTGTTTTATAATTTCTATAAAAGGGCTAAAGAAGAGCAGAAATAATTTCCTTAACCCTCTTTCCAATCAGCTTGTTAACACTAAACACTTCCCGATTAGAAAGCAGGAGAACATGTGCCTTCGTATCACACACACAGCTGTGGAGTGCCTTTTTCTGATCTTCGTTCTTGCCTTCCCTCCTGTTGGAAGTTGAGGTCTCTGGAAACACACGCCATAATGGAATTGTGGAGCAGATATTTGTTAAAGATCAACAGCTATGAATGGAAGGGGATGAAATCAGAATTGAGCATAGGGAAAAGTTGAACTTTAAGGCAGGTTCTAGAAAGCGTCAACCCTTCCATCTGGGAGTCCTGGAGCATGTGTTGTTCATCAGAATGATTGGCATCAGGCAGAGATTTCCAAGCCGTATACCCTGCCTCACTGCCTTACAAGAAGTTGTGCCCTGAGGCAAAGTAGCTCTGGGTCTCTGAGGCCAGCCCTGACCAATGCTGAGAGTTGGAGGACTTACTCCCCAAGGTAAGCAATGAGTCCTCCCTGGAAGCAGGATCTGGGCAAAGCATCTCCATGTTTACTGCACCTCCCCCATAAAAATCCCTCTTTCCATTTCCCAGAAGAAAAGGTGTGGATCAAAAATTAAATTCTGTTTCTCTTAGTCATGAGATAATGAATGATTTCATTATTACATATGGGAACTCTGAGGTAACCAGGCTCTACAATGTCTCTCAAGTAGCCTCTAAATTGTTCGGCCGGCTTCCAGTTTCTGCCCATTTAAGCCCAACTTGCAAACCACAATTAGATTAATTTTCACAAAATGCCTCTGTCGTACCACCTTCATGCTTTAAAACCTTCATAACTTCCATTTGCCATGTTCCTTAGGCTTGCTCTCTAGATGCATGACTCTCCCACATAGGGAGTTTTTCTTCTATCTCCACAGGTTGTTCTCTCCAACCAAATATTCTCATAGCTCCTTAAGCATAGCTTTGGGTTCATCACATGCCTGGAACCCTGTTCCATATTCCCCTTGTCAAAATCTTTCGCAACTCCAATTTCCAACTCAGTTATATCTTCTTTAAGTATTAGTATTATTTTTTTAGAGACGGGGTCTCATTATGTTGCCCAGGTTGGTGTTCAATTCCTGGCCTCAAACAGTCCTCCCACCTCAGACTCCCAAAGTGCTGGGATTACAGTCATGAGCCACCATGCCAAGCCTTTCAATAATACCTTTTCTAATAAGATTTTTCTGACCATCCTATTAAGGGATTTCTGCCTTCTCTGAACTCTCATAAGAGTGTTAACTATGACCCTGCTTTGTTGATTTTGTTTTGCTTAGGATTCTTCATTTGGGGGTCAGAGGATAAGCCCCTCACAGTATCCCTCCTGGTCTTTTGCAGTGATTCAAGAACGATGCAGAAGAAGGAGTCAGGGACCAATTATAGGGAAATGTGGTTGCTGTTTTGGCCAACTAGTCTGTTTCCTTGTCTGTAAGAAGGGGAGGATGAATTGGATTTTCCCATCAGTCATTTTCAGCTCAAGTATTCTGAGATCGATGGACAATCGTATACATATCAGCCTCATGGCAGACCGAACCTCTTTTAAATAGTGTTTATGAGAAATGGATAAAGGAACAGGCATTATCTAGCCTACCCATTAAGTCACTAAGAGAAAGCACTGTCTCATGTTGGGTTTGGGTAAATCAAGCACTCATTTCTGCTAATGAGGAAACTGCCTCAAGAGAATCTCAAGTACAGAAAGAGAAGGAGAGGAGAGACAAGATGTAATAGTTATTCTTCCTCTGGGTCTCTGAAAAACATAATAGTCTGAGACCACAGTGTCAATTTAGTCAACTATTTACTAAAATCCACTTGATGATCATCAAAACTTTTGATCATCAAAACCTTTGAGCAGTATAGCAAAGAAATAATCAGTCTCTTGCCTTAAAAGGCCTTACAATCTAGCTTGGCAGGCAAAATGACCACATGGTACAATAACTACAAGCACACATTGTTTTACTGTGCTTCTTTTTTGTACTTCAGAGATATTGTGTTTTTTATAATTGAAGGTTTGTGGTAACCCTATGCTAAGCAAGTTTACCAATGCCATTTTTCAACAGCATATACTCACTTCATGTCTCTGGGTCACATTTTGGTAATATTTGCAATATTTCAAACTTTTCCTTATTACTATGTCTGTTATGTTCATCTGTGATCAGTGATCTTTGATATTACTATCATAACTGCTTTGAGGCACCACAAATTGCACCCATACAAGATGTCAAACTTAATTTAAAAAGGTGTTCCGAATGCCCCTACCACCAGTCCTTCCCTATCTCTCTCCCTGTCCTTTGGCCTGCCTACCAATTAATATATAACAATATTGAAACAGGCCAAGTAATAACCCTACAAGGCCTCTAAGTGTTCAAGCAAAAGGGGAAGTCATACATCTCTCATTTTAAATCAAAAACTAGAAATGATTAAGTTTAGTGAGGAAGGCACATCAGAAGCCAAAGTAGGCTGAAAACTTGGCCTCTTGAGCCAAACAGTTAGCCAAGTTGTGAATACAAAGGAAAAGTTTTTGAAGTAAATTAAAAGTGCTACTCCAATCAACACACAAATGATAAGGAAGCAAGATAGCCTTATTGCTGACAAGGAGAAAGTTTTAGTGGTCTAAACAGATCAAACCAGCCAACATTCCCTTAAGCCAAAGCCTAATCCAGATCTAGGCTCTAACACTCTTTAATTCTATGAAGCTGTAGAGATGTGAGAAAGTGGCAGAAGGAAAGTCTGAAGCTAGCAGAGGATGATTCATGAGGTTTGATCTCCATAATATAAAAGTGCAAGGTAAAGCAGGAAGTAGAAGCTGCAGTAAGTTATCCAGAAGATCTAGCTAAGATAATTGATAAAGGTGGCTACACTAAATAATACATTTTCAACATACATGAAACAGGTGCTATCTAGGGCTTTCATTGCAAGAGAAGAGAAGTCAATGTCTGGCTTCAAAGCTTCCATGGACAAGCTAATTCTCTTGCTAGGGGCTAGTGCTCCTGGTGACTTTTAGTTAAAACCAATGCTCATTTACCATTCCAAAGATCCTGGGGCCCTCTGCCTGTGCTCTATAAGTGGAACAAAAAGTCCAGATGGCAGCACATCTGTTTACAGCATGGTTTACTGAATATTTAAGCCTACTGTTGAGACCTACTGCTTGGAAAAAAAAGATTCCTTTCAAAATGTTACTGTTCACTGACAATGTACCTAGTCACCTAAGAGCTGTGATACAGATGTACAAGGAGATTAATGTTTTCATGCCTGATAAAACAACATCCATTTTGTAGCCCATGGATTGGGGACTAATTTTGACTTTCAAGTTTTATTATTTAAGAAATACGTTTCATAAAGCTATAGCTGCCATAGATAGTAATTGCTTTGATTGATCTGGGCAAAGTAAATGAAAAATCTTCTGGAAAGAATTCACATTCTAGATGCCATTAAAAACACTCAAAATTCATGGGAAGAGGTCAAAATATCAACATTATCAGGAGTTGGTTCCAATCTTCATGGATGACTTTGAGAGATTCAAGACTTAAGTGCCAAGACAATCCTGAGCAAAAAGAACAAAGCTGGAGGCATCATGCTACCTGACCTCAAACTATACTACAAGGCTACAGTAACCAAAACAACATGGTACTGGTACCAAAACAGATATAGAGACCAATGGAACAGAACAGAGTCTTCAGAAATAATGCCACACATCTACAACCATGTGATCTTTGACAAATCTGACAAAAATAAGCAATGGGGAAAGGATTCTCTATTTAATAAATCATGTTGGGAAATCTGGCTAGCCATATGCAGAAAACAGAAACTGGACCCCTTCCTTACTCCTTATACAAAAATTAACTCAAGATGGATTAAAGACTTAAACACAGGACCTAAAACCATAAAAACCCAGAACAAAACCTAGGCAATATCATTCAGGACATAGGCATGGGCAAAGACTTCATGACTAAAACACTGAAAGCAATGGCAACAAAAGCTGAAATTGACAATTAAACTAAAGAGCTTCTGCACAGCAAAAGAAACTATCATCAGAGTGAACAGGAAACCTACCGAATGGGAGAAACTTTTTGCAATCTATCCATGTGACAAAGAGTTAATATCCAGAATCTACAAAGAACTTAAACAAATTTATAAGAAGAAAATAACCCCATCAAAAAGTGGGCAAAGGATATGAACAGACACTTCTCAAAAGAAGACATTTATGTGGCCAACAAACATTTTCATATGTTTGTTGCTTATCATCACTGGTCATTAGAGAAATGCAAATCAAAACCTCAGTGAGATACCATCTCACGCCAGTTAGAATGGTGATCATTAAAAAGTCAGGAAACAACTGATGCTGGAGAGGATGTGGAGAAATAGGAACACTTTTACACTGTTGATGGGAGTATAAATTAGTTCAACCATTGTGGAAGACAGTGTGGCAATTCCTCAAGGACCTAGAACTAGAAATACCATTTGACCCAGCAATCTCATTACTGGGTATATACCCAAAGGATTATAAACCATTCTACTATAAAGATACATGCACATGTATGTTTATTGCAGCACTGTTCACAATAGCAAAGACTTGGAACCAACCCAAATGCCCATCAATGATAGACTGGTTAAAGAAAATGTGGCACATATACACCATGGAATACTATGCAGCCATAAAAAAGGATGAGTTCATGTCCTTTGCAGAGACATGGATGAAACTGGAAACCATCATTCTCAGCAAACTAACACAAGAACAGAAAACCAAACACCACATGTTCTCTGTCATAAGTTGGAGAACACATGGACACAAGAAGGGGAACATCACACACTGGGGCCTGTCGGGAGTTAGGGGACTAGGGGATGGATGGCATTAGGAGAAATACCTGAAGTAGATGATGGGTTGATGGGTGCAGCAAACCACCATTGCACTTGTATACCTATGTAACAAACCTGCACATTCTGTACACGTATCCCAGAACTTAAAGCATAATTAAAAAAAAAAAAAAAAGTGGGGGAAGTAACTGTAGATATGGTGGAAATAGTAAGACTACAGTTAGAAGTAGAACCTGGAGATGTGGCTGAAATGCTGCAATCTCATGATAAAGCTTGAAAGGATAAAGAGTAGCTTCTTATGGATGAGCAAACAAACAAACAAACAAAAAGTGGTCTCTTGATATAGAATCTACTCCTGGTGAAGATGCTGTGAACATTGTTGAAATGTCAACAAAGGATTTAGAATATCGTATAAACTTAGATGATAAAGCAGGGCTTTAAAGAATTTATTCCAATTTCGAAAGAAGTTCTACTGTGGATAAAATTCTATTAAACAGCCATTGTATGCTACAGGCAATTTTTTTGTGAAAGAAAGGGTCAATCAATGTATCGAGATTCATTGTTGTCTTATTTTAAGAAGTCACCTCAGCCACCCCAGTCTTCAGCAACCACTGCACTGATCAGTCAGCAGCCATCAACATTGAGGCAAGAGCCTTCACCAGCAAAAAGATTATGACTCGCTGAAGGCTCAGACAATTGCTAAAACTTTTTAGTAATAAAGCTTTTTTAAAATCAGGGTACATACATCAGGTTTTTTTAGATAAAATGCGATTGCATACTTAATAGACTGTAGTATAGTATACATGTAACTTATACTAGGAAACCAAAAAAAATTTGTGACTTACTATATTTGTCCGTTTTCATGCTGCTGATAAAGACATACCCGAGATGGGGCAATTTACAAAAGAAAGAGGTTTAACTGGACTCACACTTCCATGTGGCTGGGGAGGCCTCATAATCACGGTGGAAGGCAAGGAGGAGCAAGTCACATCTTACATGGATGACAGCAGGCAAAGAGAGCTTGTACAGGGAGGCTCCCATTTTTACAACTATCAGATCTCATGAAACATATTCACCATCACAAGAACAGCATGGGAAAGACCTGCCCTCATGATTCAATTACCTCCCACCAGGTCCCTCCCACAACACATGGGAATTCTAGATGAGATTTGGGTGAGGACACAGCCAAACCATATCACTTACTTTATTGCAATATTTGCTCTTTTATGGTACCCTGGAACCAAACAATATCTCTGAGGTATGTTTGTGTAAGGCAGCATGGAATGAAGTTCTGCATTATGAAAATTCACTGGGTTTGACTACAGTCTTCACCTGTATCTAGTGAATGTTTTCCAACATTAACAAATACTTCTAAGCTTCATTTGCAAAAGTATGAATAATGATAGTATCTACCTGATATGATATGGGAGTGTCAAGTAAAATAATGTAATTAAACTGCTGTTATGGCACATTGTAAGAGTCTAATAAGTGTTTATTGTTATCATCACCATCATCATTATCATCATAATCACCATATAGTTTTATATGCCAGTGAAGGTTCGGACCCATCAGCTAAAGTGGCCAGATAGGGTTTCCTAAAAGAGGCTGAACTAAGTAAAAGAGGCTGAACTAAGACCTTAAAAATGGAATTGGAGCTGGGCACAGTTAGTCCCAGCTACTCTAGAAGTTGAGGAAAGAGTATCACTTGAGCCCAGGAGTTCGAGATCAGCTTGGATAACATAATGAGACCTTATCTCTTTAAAAAAAGGAAAAAGATAAAAAGGGAGGTGGAGATAGGTAGGTTGGAGATTGGAAGAGATATGAGAGCTGCGGCAAGAATTTTACAACTGAGAGCAAAAATATACATAAGGGATATAGGTAGACATGACCAACCAAGAAGACTGTGCAGAAATAGCCTTTGATAATGGCCTTTTGAAGTGTGGGTGGCCCGAGTTGTATATACTCTCTTTTGAGAGTGGTGTCTGGTGGACAGACTAAATATTTACCTCATTTCGCACTTCACCACAGAATGGATGAAAATCATGAAGAAGTATGTGAAATCCTGGGAGCCATTGTCCTGCTGGATTTTAGAATTCAGTGCCAAAATTTTGGAAAGTGAAAATGTTTCCTCTTCTACTGCAGACGTGTAAGGAATTGCTCGATAAAGGCTGGTGGTTCTGGAAAGGAGTATATTGTTGAATATATACATTAGCAATTTCTAAGCATTATTGGGTTAACCTCCCCTGTCTTTTTCATAATGACCTTTTTCCCTGAAAGATTTGTTGTGTCATTATGGTTACCGGTTAAATTAAACTTTAAAGAAAAATAATAGAATAATTAATTTTAGGGTCAGCAGATTTCAACTAATAAACATTGATAAGGCTTCATTTGGGGGCCATTGAGTAAGCTTTTTTCTCATTATGTAGTCAATTTTCTTAATTTGAGGGAACCATGTATGTTTGTTTTTAAAAAAAAAAAAAAAAAAAAAAAAAAAAAAACTTGGCTAAGCGTGGTGGCTCACTCCTGTAACCCCAGCACTTTGGGAGGCCGAGGTGGGTGGATCATGAGGTCAGGAGTTTGAGACCAGCCTGACTAACATAGTCTCTACTAAAAATACAAAAATTAGCCAGGTGTGGGAGCAAGTGCCTGTAATCCCAGCTACTTAGGAGGCTGAGGCAGGACAATCGCTTGAACCTGGGAGGCGGAGGTTGCAGTGAGCCGAAATCACGCTGCTGTACTCCAGTCTGGGTGACAGAGCAAGACTCCGTCTCAAAAAAAAAAAAAAAAAAAACAAAAAAACAACTTTTTATTAGCTTTTAGCCTTTCACCAACTTGTCTTAATCAAAATGTTTATTATTTGTGTCTCATCATTAAGAATAATCTAGTTATTTTATAGATAGTAATTGCATGTTAAAAAAAAAAAAACAGGAGAAAAAACATTTAGTTACTACCACATAATTCTACTGTTTCTTCCAAGTAAAGGCAGAAATATTTGCAATTCAATTGCATGAAGTCATTCCAGGACAAGGGCTAATGGCAGTTAAATGAAATATTCTCTGCCAACAGCATTGTGCACACTTAAGTTCTTTACTTTGAATGTTGAATGATATTAGCTACATTTTCCCCATTGTCATTGGAGAGAGGAGAAGTAACTTTGTAAACATTTAATTTCATTTTCTTTTATCAAATATGTATTGAATCCCTACTGTGTGCTAGGAATTGTTTTAGGCTGTAAGGATGTTCCCAGAAGCAAGACAAAGTTCTTGCTGTCACTGAACTTAAATTCTAAGTGAAGGAGTCAGCTAACCAGCATGTAAGTATATATGGGATGGTAATACATTCTGTGAAAGTATATAAAGACAATATAAAAGGGAAGTGAGAGAGAGGTGCATGAATAAGAATGATTTCTATTTTATACCGTGTGATCAGGGAATATCTGCCAGATGAAGAAACATTTGACCAGAGATGATAAGCTATGTAGATACAAGGAGAGACAGACAAAAAAAAAAAAAACACACCCTCCAACAATCACGTATGCTTACGCATTCCCACAAATCAACAGCTTGGGTAAAGAGATTCAGAAGGGTTTTTCACTCATGAAAATTCTCCAAACTTATAGCGCTACCCAGAACATGGGTCTGTCTTTGAAATGTTAATAAATGGTCGCCTGCTTAATTTTGACCTGAAGGAGAGACTGTAAATCTGAGAGGTTGCCGTACATCATGCATATTGCAGAAATTAGCAGGCTCGAACTGCCCAGAAGGCTGAACCAAAGTGGGATTTATACTCCTCCCTCACTGATCTTTCACACATGAATCAAATGATATATTCCCAAAGAAGAATTAGAAACTGACACGCTCTGTGCCAGCGTGCAGATAAGGTAAGGACCTGTGTATGTCGGGGGCTATGCTCAGATCTCTTGTGTCCCTCTGCCATATGGAGATTAATCTGAATCAAGCCCTGCTGATAGTTGGAATTAATAATCATCCTTACACAATACCAGCCAGTCACCACAGAAACGTGCTCCTGAATGGAGCTGGAGTCATCAAGCACAACCCAACCATCACCTGCTCCCATTCTCCCTTTTGTTAACCTTAAAATTAAACATAGTCACAAACCCACTTACAGAGAGAACAGATTTCCACAGCCCTTAGGAATCCCAGAGGCAGCTACCACAAGCCCCCAAGACCCAACCCAGGCCCTACTCTTTCATTCAGTCTTATTGACAGCAATTTAAAGCAAAAAGTTCAAAGAACACATCTGTCTAGATATTCAGCTCCCAGCAAATTTGAATTTACTAACTAATAGAAACAGGGAAAGGAGACCCATAAAAGAAGTAAAGAATGAAAATTGACTACTTGGTAGAGACAGAATATAGGGAAATTTTAAAGATGCAGCAGAACCTAGCACCGAACAAAAGTGGATGCTGAACTAGGACTGATATTTCCTACCTTTGAGAGCCCGAGTAAATTTTCCACCGTCTCTGTGCCTCTTTATCTCAGCTAAAAATGGGTTAATGGTAAACCCTTACTATGAGACCTGTAATTTATACTGCATACCAGCTCAGTGAGTATACATTTCTAGTATAATTACTGTACACCCTAAGGCAGACTTTTTTCCTAATTAAGAATACACTTACTAGCATTTAATATGAAAGGATGCAGTTACAATGCTTTTTAAACTATTTTTATTCACACTGGAGGTTTTTTTTATTTAGCATGCTAATTGATAGAAATAGTTTTTTTCACTGGCGAAATTAGTTGATTGTATTTAGCATAATGGATGTTATTCATTGATTTTCTTTTATTAAAATTAGTGCTAAGATATAGATTGGCTGACATATTGAAAATATACTTTCCACCACTCCATGAACAGGGTATAAGATCCTAGAATTCTTTTACTCTTAGAAGTAGTGTTCTGAGCTTGATTCCTAAATAATTGTGTATCCAACTGCTGGCTCTGAGGATTTAATCACCTGTGTCTGACTAGATGGTTAGCCAATTCCTACTGTAGAGCATTGTCACATTTGCTCGAAGGGGGGCCTTTTCTGCAACTACCAGTATAATCTCCCCAGAGTACAGTGATCTCACAGAACAAGTTATGACTGTTATTTTGTGCCTGCCTGTTAATAAATGTCTGTAGTGGTTCCATCATGCGTTTAACATGACACAAGAATTTGTTATATATTTTTGGCATGTTTTATCAAAAATATTTATCTTTTCAACTTTTGATATTTGTAACCAAATGCTTCAGTTATATGAAGACTTCACCTATATAAAACACTTTTTCTTATGACATTTCCATTCCTCATTGTTGCTTTCTAACTAGGTTGTTTTGGTAATTTTGGACCTAAGTGATTCACATTGTTGGGAGGCAATTTTCCATTGGTTTCTTACATTTATGTATATATTGCATGTATAAGCACTACTGACTAGCTTTGTACTGGACTGCCTTTTTAAGGATGTTTGTATAGCAAACAACTTTGGTAGCCAGAGATAGACTCTCCCTCAGTAGTAAACAGCAGGTTTATTTACTGTCCAGTTTATAATGTCTCTCTCTAGTGCAACGTTTAGGCAGAATTATTGTGCATTATGAAAGACTTGACTGCCAGAACCTTGGGGTTCCTCTCCTATAATGCAACCTATGGGTATATAAGAATCACCTGGACCTTACGGTGTTTCCCTGTGGGAACTGGGGCTCAGAGAAACAAAGCAAAGTGATAATAATCTGGTTATGGCTATTGCTGTGAGTAGTAAGATATTCTTTATCTTTCATCTGAGTCTTGTGTCTTCTGCCACAAGTATGTATGAAACTTAGGCACACTAACTTGTTAGCTCACAAATAGGGTAAAAATCTCAGGATGTCAACAGTTTTGGCACACAACAATTCTAAATTAATATTATTTCAAGTAAACAGTATGATGAGTATCATGAAGTCCAAACATGAGCAGGCAAACTGTGGAGACCTCAAGAATTATCAGTCTAGACAGAATGGAGAAAATAACTTGCATTCTACTTTAGACAGGGGCAAGACCCAAAGCTGCAAAGTCTTGGTATGAGAATTGATTGCAAAAGAAGAGTGAGAATATTTAAGAGAACCAATTCTTTTCATGCATCTTTAAGCTGATTAGATGCACCTGTCTGTATGAAAAATAATTGGAATTTCAAATACAAAAGATTGTTTTCTATTCATTAAAGAAATAACCTCTGAAAATCTACTAAACATTACTTTCCCCTATTTTTAGAAAACTAATTTTTTCTGAAATATTTGACCTTGTTTTTCTTTATTGTATCTGATAATGCAAGTAATACATAGTCAGGATAGAAATTATAGAAAATTATGTGAAACTGTGAAATATTAAAAGGCAACTCATTGGAATCCTACTTCTGGAATAGCAGTGTGAAGAGCCCTGGCACCCCACTCCCAATTAAAATAACCATAACAGGTGAAAATTATTTTAAAAACTCTTGAACAAATCATTATATATTGGTTATGACAATTGGACTGTAAATTATGATAATAAGTAAACATTGATGGACAAAAATCTATTAAATCTTGCTAATAATAGCTGGTGTCTGTGATAATTGTGTCACAAACCCACTCTCCTTCTTCAGCTCAATATAACAGAAGCTCCATTCTGGTTTGGTGTGACCCAGAAGATTGGGCTCCAGATCCCTTCAGCTTTTAACCAAGCGAAACAATGCCTCCTAGGAGAAGCACACAATCAACATTTCTCACCACCCCTCCAACTGCCTCCAAGTTTCAGAAGCTAAGCTCCTGGCAAGTGTGGCTGAGAAGTTGGGGCTCCCTTCTTCCACCCAGCCACCATTCATTCGTACAGTAGAAGGATTACAACAGGCTCAGAAGACAATACTGAGGCCCTGATTGCCTCCTTTTAGTTCATTCATAGGGTCGAAGTTTCATCCATTAGAGGCAAACAAAACAGACTAGAGGCTACTGGCCCCACCCAACACCCTCCTTCTAAAACAAGGTGTCCCAAGAAGCAGGCCACAGTCCCTACGTCCATCTAAGGAGTGGCTCAGAGATTTTGATCAGGAGAAAAGTCCATGAGAACAAAGAGGAGTGTAAATGTCTCTCCCCTCAAAATGGACTTTATTTGGAAAAGGGTATAGGGAAGTTAAAACCTAAGGATGCTCTCAAGAAAAAAACTGGATTTTGGTGGTATACAATTAAGAAGTTGATAGCTTCATGAGAGCAATAACCTAATGCATAGACCAGTTTACCAGAGAGGATCAGGGAAAGAGACAGCTAAGAACTGACCTCCTGGGATCAGAACAAATCTCAAAGACTGCATTTTGGTTTTTTGAGATGTTTACCAGACTTTTGAATTCTAGAGACTAACTTCTCCCAGATCCACAACTCATGATTGAACCAGTCAGTCCTATGGCCCCCCACCCAGAGGCTAACTGAGCATATGAGGACTGTTTTTCATACCCCTATGATTTTAACCCCAAACAATCAGCACCCATTTCCTAGCTCCCTGCTTGGCAAATTAACCATAGAAACCCTAACCTCTGAGTTCCCAGGGAGGCTGATTTGAGTAGTTTCTTCCAACCTTCTCCTTGGCTCCCCTGTGATTATTAAAATCTTTCTCTACTGCAAAACTACTGTCTCTGTGAATTGTTTTTATCTGTGCAGCAGGCAAGAAGAACCCATTGGGCAACTCCAGATCAACTAGAATAGGCTATTTCCTAAGGGATGTGTCGACTGCTTTTCTTAATTCTTGAGAAGCCTTTCTTAATTCTTGGGTGTTCTGCACACACACTGATATTTTTATTGCATGGCATAGGACAGTCTTGTTTTATAGGAGAGTGACAGAAGTAGGTTATCATATGTATTAATCCCCTCTCACCCCCGCACCCTCACCAGCATACCTGATACTTTCAGTGTGTCAGGAAAAAAGAGAATTTTACATTCTCTTTGGTTCATTTTCTAAGAACCAGGATTTAGCCTAAGCATCTGACTTGAGGATTTCCCCAATTACATTCTGAAAGGGATTTCCACAATTTTTTTCCACATGGAGATGCTTATGCATCTCTGACATTAATTAAAGGACTAATTCAATTGCAGTTCTAAGAAAAATAAGTCACTCTTTAAAAATTCAAGCTCATCCTCCCTACTTTGCAATTTTTGTATTGCAAATAGTACCATTTCTATAAATAACATGCAAGCAATGGTGTGAACAAGTTGAGTCCTTAACTGGATGAATATATCTGAAGCTAAATGACAGAACTTCTGTTATTAAGTTGCTACTTATGTTTCAATGTAGAATTTCTAACAGATGTCCTCACCTGGGGCTGAGGTAGGGGAGGCAGACATAGAACTGAGGATAAATGAAACAAGAAAGTTAAAGTGGGTTTAACCAATAAGATAAATACATGTATTGGCTGTATTCAAAATACTTTAGGTACTGTGGGAAACCCAGTCTTGCCCACCCATGACTCTCCCTGTGATCCTTGACTTCAGGTTTTAGCACTTTTGACTCGCTAAGTAAACGATGGTCAAGAAACACCTTTACTATAAACCTAAAGGATGGCCAACGAACCTCTAAAAAGAGTTCCAGTGGATGAACTAATTGTAGCTTGATTACATAATATGTAATTCAGAATCTTATTAGAAACTCACACTCTTCTTCAACTATTTCTGTTTTATCACAATTACATTGTTAGTTCTTAATCAAAACAGATTGGGCTGTATTTTTCTTCTGAATTCTCTTAGACTCCTTAATATACTACTAGCCAGGTGCATAGAAGACACTCAATAAGTGCTTATTCATTTGAATTAAGTGGAGCATACAGTCCTTTAGGATCTAAAGCAGCCATTTCAGTTTTACCTAGAGGTAACTTCCATTTTACTTAGCAAATGGAGCAGAAAAAAATTATATATATGCGAAGTCAGCATGCTCATAAAACATAATAAAATGTTAGAATGTTACTTTCTTAGAGATCATCTGGTATACAGCTGAGAACTGAGGGGTGTGGCTACCTGGTCAAGACACACAGCTAATCAGGATCTTTGATTTTTCTCTTTTCTCATCATTCCAACAGCTACATAAGTTTTTTAAAGACCTTGACCATGCTCTGTAATCATTTCCCATCAGTGTGCCTACCTCCTTTAGTACTGGTAAATACTCATCTCCTCAAAGAGTATACTTTCAGCAGGTGCTCAGAAGGACTTGAATGTCTCCATTCATTTGTCTCACTTTTCCTTTTCCCTTTGTGGTGCTATGGTACATATATTGGTTTTGTCCCTGGTTCTTGGCTTATAACTCCCATAGCCCTTGTTACAGTCTTTTGTTATAAAGTTGGCTGTGTTAGGCCTGAGAAGTGGAAACAGAATCTCTCTGACATTTTCCTTCCTTCCTCTTACCTGCTCCAAGGCAGGATTCTATTCTTCCTCAACCTTTCTAATTATGGATCTTAGACTCTCATTCCAGAGAGAGTCTTGTGATGTCAGGAAGCTTCCATAAAACCCAGGAGAACTGGGTTCAGAGAGCTTCTGGATATCTAAACACGTGGATGTTTCCGGAGTGTGATGCACCCAGGGAGAGCATGGAAGCCCTGCACTTGTTTTCCAATACCTCACCTTACAGAGTTCTTCATCTATATCATTTGTAATATCCTTTATAATAAACCCAGTAAACATAAGTAAATGTTTCCCTGAATTCTTTGAACTGCTCCAGCAAATTAGTCAAACCACAAGTGGGGATCACAGGAACCCCAACTTGAAGCCAGTCAGTCAGAAGTTCTGGAGGCTGAGACTTGGAACTGATGTGGGACAGGGGCAGTTTTGAGGACTGAGCCCTCGCCTTGTGAGATGTGATGCTATCCTCAGGTAGATAGTGATGAAATTGAATTAGAGGATACCCAGCTGGTGTCTGCTACTTGCTGTGTGGGAGAAATCCCCCACATTGGGTCACAGATGTCTTCCGTGTTGACTGTCATTGTGGTGTAAGAGTAGAGAAAAATCAATGAGTTTTTTCCTGAAACACCCTTTATACCAAGCCGGTCTACTGCTTCAAATATAATGGCTTCCTCCTTTATATTTGAATCAGTACTTCTCATTGCCTTTTTTCTAACTGAACAAGCCTAATAATTATGAAATATACCCATTATTAATATTCACTAGAATGAATTATCAGCGGTAGTGAAGGAATGAATAAACCTAGAGAATCACTGCTTTATTAAAAGTTTCCATTACATGGGGTTTTAGGATCTATCTAGGAAAAGATAACAGTCATAGAAATTTCAATCCCACATCAACCAAATAAATACTAATAGGCAAGGGCAGGAGGCTTTCCATCAACAAGGAAATGCATTTGCAGACGAAGCTGGAGAGGCTGGAAATGACAAAGCTATTAGGTAAAAGCTTGGCAACCTTAGTCTTTCCAGAGGTTAGGGATTTCTAAAACTGTTTCATTTTTCATCACAGTTTTATGAAGCATTTAGAAAGGAAAAGATGTCTAGTCATGGTAGTTTTTGTAGTTCTGAGGGGATGAGATTTTTTTAAAGGAAATTGGTCATTTTTTGCCCCTCTGATGCATTATGAAATTCATACACTGTGTGACACCCCTCTCGGTCCAGGCCTGACACTGTGTTCTTATGAGGCATTAATTTCATTCTGCTTTCAGGCTTCAATTAGTGGATCATAATGTTGACTCATCAGAGGAACATGTCTTTACACAGCGTTAAAAATAGTGGAAGTCTCAGCTGAGCACACATCTTGATTACACATTGTCTAGGGATCCCAGTTTGCCATTCTGTCATTAAGAGACCCCCTCCCAAGTAAAGGAAAATGGAGTGTGGAGTTTGGGAGCAAGCAAATGGGTTAGGACAGATTTACAGACACTAAATGGAATGGAAACTACAGAAGAAAATTTGCACGTATTTCAGTTGGAGGGTCAAAGGGAAAGAAAACAGATTTCTCTTTGGGTGATACATAATTTGATTATATATCACAATGCTAGCATTTGTCTAGTGTTGATATTAGTTTTTTTCCCTCAAACTCAAGCAAAATCAAGAGTAACATTTTTATTTAATATGTTCTTAAAATTGAATTTTACAATCAGCCCTTAAAGTAGAATATGTTATGAATGTGGGGAATAATTGTACCTAAACAACAATAAATATTTTAGCAGCAGTCCTCAGGGTGTGGTGCTCTGTATTCCTGCTGAATTCTCAATATGGAAAACACTTTAGCAGCAGGTCATCAGGGTGTGGCGCTCTGCATACCTGCTGAATTGCCAACATGGAAAAGCTGTTCAATAATCTGCATTTAGGCCCATTGACTTGATGCACAAAATCTGAATATTGTCACTGACATTATTGATACATGATTCTTGGAAAGAGGGGCTACAAGAACCTTCACAAACTAAACTGATTTACTTTTCAGACTTAGTGTAGAAATAAACACAGGTCATCCCCAAATCAATGGCATATCTAAATACGTGCAAAAAAAAACCTTATGAGGACTCTGTTTGCAACTGCATCTGAAAGATCTCTGGTCCTCTGAGAAAGTATTTCTACTCACTGTTGGCTCAAGATCAGCTCTGTCCCCAGATGGTCCACATCCTTGTATTGAGTCTTGCCTCCATACAAAGATCTGTATCCAGACTGTGCATACAGATCGGACTCAGAAATTGTATCCAGAATGTGTATTGCATTTATCTGTATTCTTTTTTTGCCTCCTTTTCTTTCCCTAAAATGATTTCCCTGGGACTAAACCTTCCCTACTCAACTTAGAATTATGCTATTAACAGTTTTCACTTCCCAGCCTGCTCTTTCTCCTCACTAGCTCCAGTTACCCCCGGATATCATTGCTGATCTCAACCTGGTATGTCCTTTTGAGAGCTATTACAATCCTTAACTTCTCTGTGTGTACCCTATCTTGTGCTTGGAAATGTAAGAATCAAGGAAAATGTACCATTTGATAAATACTCATTGAAGGAAAGAACAAAAGAATGCATGGATGAATATCAAGAACATTGGTTTTGAAATCAGGAGACCTAGATTTAAGTCTTAGCTTAACCACACTCTGGTTTCATGATCTCGGACTATGCTCAATTCTGTGAACTTCAGTTTCCTTACTAGAAAAATGGGGATAAGGACCTCTTCTACCAACCTCAACAGTTTTATGAATCTAACAATAGTCTTCGTAAACTATAAAGTACTACAGACACACTTTACTGTTATTATTAGAAAGATTTTACACTTAGACATTGATTTAATTAATATTCATTGGGTACTCCTTTGGGCAAGATTCTATAAAACCAAAGATACATAACAGTGGTCTCAACCTCCTGAAGGATTTAGTCCACTTAAGAGGCCAACATGAATACAAGAAATCACAGTAAGTTATTTTGTTTAGGGGTGTCTGGAAAAGTATGACTATGTCAAGACAGATAAAAATTCTGTCATTCTGAGCCTGAAATAATGTGCTGTTCTATTTGGTACATGGTTCCCTCTTTTTCCTCCCATACGTCCTCCTTCAATCCCTTACACTCACTCCTGGAAAATTCAGACCTATCTTTCTAACACTCAGCCCAGATACCATCTCTGATAGTTTAATGTCCCAGTAGCACATGGCATGGAATGGTGGCAGAGAAGGTTAAAAATGTGATTACACAATTTCAGATGTGCCTACCACCATGGGGCATAATATAACCAAGACATCATCACCGGGCAGATGATAGAGTTAACACATTCATTCATTCAACAAAAAAAGTTAAGAGACTTTCTATGTGCCAGGCTCTGTATTAAATTCACAGAAGCTTCCATTTTGTTGCAAGGTGTCAGACTACTAATAAGTGAACAAACTAGTGTATATTTTTGTCAGAATTACACCAAATGGGATATTAAAGAGTTATGTTTGAAATTATAACAAGAGAACATATTGTTTAGGAAATTTCTGTCAACTGGAATGCATAACCTGAAGAGTAATTCAATGGGATTAGATTCCAGTCTAATTCAGAAATACAAACAGGTCATAATGTAGCTGAATTACCATGGTCAGAGAATCAACATATAATGGTTTATATCATTTTATGTGCTGGACACAGTGCTAGGCACAGGAGTATAAAAGTATGAGATAAAGACTAAAACACACTCTTTACCATCATGGAGCTTACAGTCTAATGCAGTAAAGCCCAGATTTAGATTTAAGGACTTGAAAAGTCTTTAATGAATAATTGAGATCATCTATCATTATCTCTCTGTCTAGTAAAGAATACTTTAACATAAAAATTAGAGAGGACATTATATCAAAAAATTTTTAAATGACTAAACAGTTCTATGTAAAACTGTCTACACTTTTTTTGTTTTTCTAATTTCCCTGCTAATCTGAAGAACTTTGCCACCAACCTACATTAGCTTCTGTACTTTGGGGTGAAAAACATTTAGCAAATATGAGGTTTTCTGGATTCCTGCTCTCAAGAATCAAGTCAGTCTGGATGAAAGAGAAAAAGGCAAAATTATTTCTTCCTATTATTATTAACGTAGTGGTATCAGAAAAAACTTTGACAATATTGCATGTATTTCAGACCTAACCAGTTCCCTCCACCTCCCTTTCTGCATCTTTGCTCACCTCCCATCAAACCTCTGGTTCTCTCCAGATTCTCTAAGCCCCATCCCAAAAGTAGTCCTTGTTGTCAAATGACTTATTATACCCTTTCCAAGTCAAAACTCATTCCCTCTGTGCAACAGAGCTCAATTCTTTCAAGAAAAGCAGTAGGTTGAAACAACCCTCCCAGATGTGTTTGCATTTGCAAAATAATTTTTATTGCTTTTTTCTAATTAAAAAAGTAATGTATGTTTACTCTAGAAAATATAAGAAATATAAGGCAATATTAACAACAACAACAAAACAACTCAAAGCCTGTAGGGTATTTGCATTTCTAAGAGAGAATGTTTGTTGACAGATGTGTTTAGTCACTGTAGCTCTATGGAAGGCCTGCAGTATTAGCAAAGGATTATGATAGGAAGTTTGAGAAAAGCAAAATGAGGCAGAACCAGATCTTATCCTCAAGTAACTTATAGTGTAGTATCCAAATTATTCCATTATTAATGAATTAAAGGGCAGCAAATGCTGTACACTTTAAATGGAGAGTGAAACCCTAGCTTTGTTGAATTCTATTTTAAAGCATTAGAAATCAAAGTTCAGCCTTAAAGGTGAGCTCATTGTAGGATGCTTTTAACATGGGTGCTGGGCTTCCTCTATAGAATCTGCCTTCCTTACAAAGCATGAAATAGGTAGAGAAAGAAAAGGAGTAATTACAAATTGTATTTTCCTGGGAGAAATAGCTTATTTTTCTCTTATATTCACTTTCATTCTAGATCTTTCACAAGAATGTGAAGTCATCTAATGAGGTCTACATTTCCCTTCTACTTCTTCTGTCTCCTATTGTTTTATAACTTATTTTCAATTTATATCAAGTAAATATCACTCTTTGTGATCTTCAGCTCTATAATGACAAATGCATAGAGTTGTATAAGCAGCAGGACAAGATACAGAATGAGATGATGTTCATGAATGAGATGGCATATCTCCCTTGACCTTAACCTCCTTTTTGGGCAGGAACTGGAGTGGCTCATTTCACTCAGTTTGCAGTCTGTAGATGACTAAGTGTTAACAGCTCAACAAGGGGTCAGGATGTCAGCCTTCTGAACCTGCCCTTTCTGACACCTGAGTTCTTGTTTGGAGTCCAGGAAGAATCAGGTCACATAAACTGTTTGAAAGATGATGAATTCAGAAGAAGTTATTGAACAGTGAAAGTGGCTCTCGATGGAAGTGGAGGTGGAAAGGGGTTGGTGCAGGAAGAATATGCTCTTTCTCTGAAGCCCAACCGTCTATGGCTGGGCTCCCCTCTGAAAACACAAGGACCCTGAACTTCAATTGCTTCTCTGCTCACTGCTCAGCCCAAGGCTCAGCAGATTTGCTGTGTTGCTCTTTTTTCTTCCTTATTTTTTCTGCCAGCTGGTCTTGTTTTTATGGGGACAGGATACAGGGTGAGGCAAGCCAAAAAGGCAATCATTTGGGTGGAAAAATGGGGTCAGCTGCTTTCACTTAGGGCCAAGTTTCCAAGCTCGAGAGTGCAATTTAGCCGGGAGCCCAGTTGTTCTTTATGATCAACACTGTTCCCTGCAAATTACCTTGTGCTACCTTTTTCAATCAAACTTCCCCACCACCACCCCACTGCAGCCTTTGGCAACCTCTAATCTGTTCTCCATCCCTGTAGTTTTGCCTTTATAGGATGTCATATAAATGAGTCTGGCTTCTTTCACCCACCATAAAGCATTTGAGATTCATCTATCTTGTTGACTATATCTGTAGTTAGGCTTCTTACTCAGAGAACCCCTAAGTCAACTCAACAGAAGCCACGATATAGGTGAGATTGTCTAGGATACCTCTATGGAGGAGCCTATCCTCTAATGAAGTGAATCCCTGTGACATACGTGGAAGACAAGGTACTTGAGAATTTTATGCCAACAGAAATACTGCCAGCTTGGATCAAAAGGGACAGAGAGAGGACACAATTAAAAAAGGCTGTCAACCCCCTTGTTGGAATTGCTACATTCAGGAAACAAGCTGATAAAACAACTCAGGGGAAAATATATGCTGTCCTTCATATAACATAAGGAGTGACTCTAAGGGTGGGGCTTTGAGCCCAGGGAGCAGAGTGTTAAAGCACAGAGGATTAATTAAAGGCCTTGAAACCTAATGTGAGTTTGCCCAGTGATATTTCAAAATTACCTAAGAACAATGTGTCCTTATTCCCTTCAATTTTCTCCCTTTTTGAAAGGAAATGTCTGGAACTGCTACTCTATGCCTGCCTTCCTCTGCCACTGTATTTTAGAAGCAGATGACTTCTTTGGTTTTATATAGGTCCACGGAGGAAGAGAAATTTTGCCCCTAGCTCATACCCAGAGTTTCACCCTTTCCTGATTGAGATCATGAGATTTGGATGCTGAGATGATGAGATTTAGATGAAAGTATGGACTTTGAGTTCATGCTTTAATGGATAGAGACTTTTGGGAACCTTGGAATGTGATGAAAATGTTTGATATGCGGAATGGCTGTGAATCTTTGGGAGTCAGAGGAAAGACTATGTAGGCAGAACGGTAACCTCCTAAAGACACCCATGTCTCAGAATCTGTGAGTTAGTTACTTTACACAGCAAAAAGGACTTTGCAAATATGAATAACTTAAGGATATTGAAATGAGGAGGTTATCCTGGTGAGCTCAATTTAATCACAAGGGTCCTTATAAGATGAAAGCAGGAAAAGTCAGAGCCACGGGAGATGTTAACAGGGAAGTAGAATTCAGAGGCTTATGGCATGAACCAAGGAACATAGCAGCTTCTAAAAAGCTGGAAAAGACAGGGAACAGAGCCTATAGCAAGAATGTAGCTCTCACAGTCATGGTTAGGCTTTTTCCAATCTTCCTATTTCCTAATTTATAAAGGTATTTGCCTATGTTTTCTTCTGGTGACATGTATGGTTTCATTCTTTTTTTTTTTTTTTTTTTTTTTTTTTTTTTGAGACAGAGTCTTGCTCTGTCGCCACGCCAGAGTTCAGTGGCACGACCTTGGCTCATTGCAACCTCTGCCTCCCAGGTTCAAGTGATTCTCCTGCCTCAGCCTCCCGAGTAGCTGGGTCTACAGGCACGTGCCACCACGCCAGGCTAATTTTTGTATTTTTAATAGAGATGGGGTTTCACCATGTTGGCCAGGATGGTCTCGATCTCCTGACCTTGTGATCTGCCCGCCTTGGCCTCCCAAAGTGCTGAGATTACAGGCATCAGCCACTGCACCCTCTTTTGGCATATTCTGGCAGGCTCACCAAGTTATAGGAAAATCCTTTTCTTTTTTCCTACTTTCATCTGTGTTTTCCAGATAAATGCCTTAACATTTATATTATTGAGTTAGTGCCAGGGTGCTTCTACTTTCAAAATGTAGGAGCTGATCCAATAGTAGTCCAAGATTGGCAAAATGTCTTTGTTAAATGAGAAACCTCATCAAATCTCCATTAATTCACATGTTTCCAAGTGTAAGCAAATGTTCTCTTTCCTAAAAGTGAGAGGCTCTCTATTTTCCCTAAGGCCACTTTTTCTAAATCTTCGCAGCTCCTTCCTTTTCTGGTTTCTTTCCAAAGACACCAAAGTAGGGTTTGTCAGACAATCTGCATCACTACTGCATATAATAATCATTCTTCGGAGTCTGTGGTTGACATTTTGGCACAGAGTGTCACAAGGCCATGTTAACAGACTACATTTTTTACTAACTACAAACCCCAACACCTATGCTTTGTTTCCTGCCCAGTTGGAGACACCCCCACCTACCAATTTTTCACCACTATAGTAATCAAGACTCAGGCCCATGCTTCCGCCTTTCTCCTTATGCCCTCTGACTAAGCCTGTGCCTCCTCATATAGTCTTATGTAGCATGATGCATCTTCTCATCTTGGAAACTGTGAGTAGTAAGCTTTTCTTTCAAAGGCTGTTATCTCTGTGTTTGTCATCTTACGGGTACCTGATTAGAACAAATCATTTAAAACATGAGAATGTCTGCTTTCCTTCTGCTCTGGGAGCTCTTTGCCATTCATCTCAGATATTGTTCACCATCGCCTTTGCTTGTAGATTTAATGGCAGTAGAATTATTTGTTCTCATAATGAGGTTGGCATAGCTTTTGTTGTTGTTCTGCTTTTGATTTTGCTGTCGCTATTTACAGTCTCTCTACATTTTCGCCATCCCTTGATCTTGGGTTCTGACATAGTAATGCAAAAGGCAAATCCCCTTTTATAAACAACGATGGAATTTGTATGCCCCATAATCATAAGGTTATTTTAGTATTATCTTTAAGTCCCCATCTCTCCTGGGCACATAAGTGCCTCTAAAACAAGTGAGCTAATAATTTCTGTTCTACCTATTGTTTTGTGACTACCTTCTGTTCTTTCCCACAGTCAAGCCTAGTTGCTTAGTCTGAACTGTCATGCCTAATAACTTTCTTAGTTCAGGTGGCTTTTTCTTCATGGAGGGTCAGTTGTACACATCATCCACTTGCAATCTAGCTTTTATGACCACTACTCTCTCTTGCTCACTAAACTTAGTTGTTCATATCTGAAGCCCAAATATTAATAAGGCTCAAATTATCTTTCAGTGAGAGTTCTGGAACCTTACACATAAGTGGACTACTACTAGAAATTGAAGTTTACTGACTCCACGAATCAGCCTATCCTAGCCTCAGCTCTTATCCAACTGGAACCTATACCTCATAGTCATTCATTGTGTAAAATGCTTTTTATATATTCATGGTATAATTTCTTTGAACTAATTATAACATATATCTGTATCCTGTATAAATTATGTGGGATCAAAAGTTGTCAAAAGTGTCTCTCGTTTTCATAAATTACTATGCTAAAACCAAAATTGTTTAAGGCTAAAGGCGAACTTTTCATTTCTGTTTCCAGTTAAAGGTCATGACTTAAGAATCAACTAGAGGTTATGAGACATGAACAGTTGGCTATAAAAACTGTGTCAAAGGAAATAATATGCTTTTTTTCTTTTTTAGATCATGACTTATGACACCAAAAATGAAATGCTCTTGGCAAGGAATAGAGTTTATCTCATGGGACCCGAGAAGAATATATTTTCTAGGAGACTTGCCAACAGGATAAAGAGAGATTTCAATTGAAGATTGAGAGAAGAGGGGGGAAATGCCCAGCTTGCACTATAAAATACTGCCCTTGGAGGTTATTAGGTATAAATTAGGAGGGGGGGGAAGAAGCAATTGAGAAGATGCCAAGTAATTTATAAAAGGAAATAACACAGAATAGAATCATAGGGTAAATCTGACATCTTCAGAATGACTATAGCAATGAAAGAAGTATGGGTAATAAACAAAATGAACTTGAGACACTTAACCCAGTGAAATCCATACAAGGTCATGAATGCCACTGAGAGTTGGCAGGATTGTTGACAAATGATGATAGAAGGAGAAAATATCCAGAGCTTTAAGGGAAAAGATATTGCACAGAGAAGGAAGTATTGGGGAAAAGGACAGCTCTATATTTCAAGAATGTCTGAACCTAAATGGAAGCTCAGGAAGCTAGATCAGAATATCACATTGTCAAACATTTGGATGAGGATGCAGGAATGCCAAATAGACATGGTACTGTAACCATGTCAATCAGAGATAGGAGTTAGTCATAGCATACGAGGAAGAATGCCATCATGGGTTTAAGAAACATGACTGTCACCTACTAGCAACTTACTCTTTCAGGAGGTCAAACACGTCACAAGATTTTTCAATCAGGATGAATAGAGTCAGGAAGAATAGTGAGAAAAGAGGTTAGGGAGTCATGGGGATGTGAAGGTTAAAGAGAAAAAGGCACACTTAATAAATGATTCTTCCTCCATTATGTTCTACCTAATGCCATATCCCTGAACCCACCCAGTACCTCAGCTCAGCTGTCCACATTCCCAGTGCACTAGCCTTGATTCCGGGCCATATTCTAAACACTACTTTCAGTTTGGCACTTCATCAATATCAATCCACCCCTAATCTCTCCAGCCTAACAAAATAGAGTTTATTTTTCAATTAAATCAGGGTCTCAGCTTCAAATGGTGGCTCAGCTTCAAATAGTGACTCAAGAACCCAAGCTACTTTGGTCTTGTCTTCTGCAATCTAGCATCTTCAAGGTCACCCTGGTATCATCTAGTCCAATCTTGTCCAACCCATGACCCAGAGGGCCACATGTGACCCAGGACGACTTTGAATGCAGTGCAACACAAATTAATAAACTTTCTTAAAACATTTTGAAACTTTTTTGTGTTTTCTTTTTAAGCTCATTGGCTATCATTAGTGTATTTTATGTGTTGCTCAAGACAATTCTACTTCTTCCAATATGGCCCGGGGAAGCCAAAATATTGGAGACTCTTGAATTCTAGTCAGTAAATGGTGAAAAGAGAGTTTGGGGTACCCCAGACTCCTTACTTTACCATCTAGGCCTGGAATGATATGCAACTCTTTTGTTTATAATCCATTGACAAAATCTAGTGACATAGCCTCATCTGGATGCAAAGGGTAGGGGAAATGTAGTTCTGACTTGGCAACTTCTTTCCAGCAACAGCTCTATCAATGAAAGGGGAACAAATGTTTGATGGTCAGTGAGTTATTGTCTATCACTAGAAAAGTCCACACGGAACCATGAATGATTGACATCACCTTGGCCTCTACACTTTTAGATGAACAGGGAGTCAGTAATTGATGCCAACTGTGTACCAAAAGAAGGATCCTTTTAAAAAGAAAAAAAAATTAAATAAATACTAAACTTAAATAAAGATACTCATGGTAATATAATTGAGAAGAAATGTATTAAATTGTAACTAACCTCAAAATACATCAAAATTAAGATAAATGGATGTATAAAGAGAGGCATCAGTAGATGGTTAGATATGCAATTAGTCTAGTAAAATGTTAATGGTACAGGTAGTGAATTTATGGGCATTTACTCTAAAATTCTACGAACTTTTCAATAGGTTTGACATTTTTTATAATAATATGTTGAAAGAGAAAGAATAAGGCCTAACTATATACTACCAAAACACAACCTGAGGTTTAGAGGGGTATTTATATGTATACAATTAATTTGAGGTATATTTACATATATAAATTACATATGTACAATTTACTATGTACAGACAATTCCCTTTACAAGTTTTTATCACCTCCCAAAACTTGGTGGGGGTGCTCTTCTTTGGAGTAACTTATTTTCTTCTTCATAGACGTTTTATATTTTGCTTTTCTCCAGAATCAAATTGGTGGTAAGGAAGAGAGAACAGAAATGTCATATATACAGTAATGTGTACAAGCCCAGCAAACTTTAATGATTTTTCTTGAACTGCCTCAGAATGTGTGAGGCAAGGCATGCTTAAACATGCATATAAGACCAGGGTTTCATGTATGATTTAGCCCCTTGGTCTTCTACAGGGAAACTCACACTTTTCAAGCACAGGCCAGGAATGAGCAAAATGTAATTCTCTTGCTTTATCTACTTTTTTTTTTCTTACCATTTCTTAATATTATTATACTATGTCAATAATCCCTGATAGCCACAAATAGTAGCTCCCACCTATAATCCCAGCACACTGGGAGGCTAAAGCATGAGGATCACCTGAGGCCAGGAGTTCAAGACCAGCCTGGGCAACACAATGAGAGTTTGTCACTACAAATAAGTAAATTAATTAAATAAATATCAGCTGGGCTTGGTGGCACATGCTTGTGATCCTAACTACTTGGGATGCTTGAAGATCCTCCCCGCAGGAGGATTGCTTGAGTCCAGGAGTTGGAGGTTGCAGTGAGCAATGATAAGGCCACTAAACTCCACCCTGGGCAACAGAGCAAGACCCCATCTCTAAAAAGAAAAAACAATAATACTCCATTACACCACACACACACACACACACACACACACACAAACACACACACATGTGTGCATGCATTTCTGTAGGCACTGGTTCTGGGAAAAAGGTTGCTCATCTTCACCAGATTCGCAAAAAGCATTCACGATATAAGGTTTGCAAACTCCTGTTATGAATGTTTATCTGGTAACACTTGGCTGTATGTAAATAACATATCAGAGACTAGTTGTGATGGAACAGCAGAGGTACTGGGAGGCCAGAATCATGAAGGCAAGTAGTGTGAGTATGTAGAGGAATGAAAAGAGTCTAAAAGAGATAAAAAGTGCTGTCCTTACTCCTCAGTTTTGCCTAGAGCTAGTCCTGGATCTCATACAAAGGTAATCTAACCTGACTCAGACCCTCTACTTAGGAGCAAAATTACCAACAATTTCTTGTGTACCAAGACAAAAAAGAGAAAGAAGAGCTACTTTAAAACTGCAGCTTTTTTGCTTCCTCAGTATATGTGTGTGCCTGAGGCAGGTGGTTGCAGGTCCTGGTGAGAGAGGCAGAAGCAGCTGTGAAAGGAGATGCTGTTTTTAGAGAAGGCACCCTATGGGGCCTGGTCCGGATAGACCAGTAGGCAGACTTCCTTTTCTGGTTCAAGTTGACCACTGAGCAGTTTGAAAGCTGGTGGCTTAGAAAGAAAAGTGAAAACTGCTTCACATAATAATAGAAAAGTTCTTTCTTCATTTGGAAAGTGAAATCTTTACAGACTATGTTAATTTAGGAAGCCACTTTTTTCCTTTCTTATTATCTTAGAATTACTGCTTGGAGTGTTCTTTGTGTGTATGTTACACATGTGTGTGTGTGTTGTTCAAAGACTTCTCTCTGAACATTAGGTCTTGAGGCTGGAAGATGGCAGAAAGAAGCAGTGATGCATTGAACTCACACTGGGAGAGGTACTTACCCAAACACAATTGGACTTTGAATTTCAAAGCCCATAAAAGGTATCATTAGAGGTCTCCTGTGACCTCTCTGTGAATGTATTAGACCCTAGAAAATGTTCTGCAGTGAATTGCTATCACCAAAAAATAGTGGAAGAAATGACTGAGCAGAAGACCAATCTAAAGCATAAAAAGGCTTCCTTGAAGGGTATGAGATCAACAGTGGAACGTTTGAGAAGAAGGGCTGTCACTTTGAGAATCAATCACACCTGAACTGAGGATATCCATGAAGAAAGGTTGTCAGATTTAGAAAGAAAAGAAAAAAAGGATACCTGACTGAATTTGAATTTCAGATAAATAATAAATTTTTTAGTGTAAGTATATCCAATGCAATGTTTGGGGCATGTTTACACTAAAAATTGTTCATTATTTGTCTGAAATTCACACTTAACTTAGCATCTGCACTTTATCTGGCAAGCAACCCTACCATGAGAAAACTCCTGGTTTTCTTTCCTCTTTTATTTTGAAAACAGTCGTATGTATCCTCTGCCTTCAACTTCCCACCACGATGTTTAATTTGTTCAAGTTCACACTATTAGTGATGTGTAATGCACACACACACAGCAGCCATATGTTGGTGTTGCTGAGGATAAGTTAAGAATAAAAGGATAAGCTGCAGAGACCCTTGAGGTGAGGCCAGGGTGGGCGGGTCAGCACCTGCTTGCTGCACACTCCTCTGCTGAGGCCATGCAATCTTTTAGAACAGTGGTGACCGTAGTCTGGATAAGGACCCACAGAAAAGCAAACAGAACTCTATAGCAGAGCTCAAGCCACAGCTGGGGATCTGGTGACAGCAGATAAGCAAAAGAGAACCTCAAAAGGGAGTAAATTCTAGCTCCTGCTATGGTGTGGCTGAAGCCACCAGGCACCAGGCAACTCAACCAAACTCATCACTTTAATTGATAATGTAGCTTCTTTTCTGCCCACAAAAAACTTTTCATATGTCACAAATGTTGCCAAGAAAGTCTTCTTTCCATTTAGTGGAAGTTTTTTCTAGCTGAATACTATAGATCTGTGTTGTCCAATACAATAGCTACTAGCCACAGGTGATTACTGAGTACTGAGAAAGTAGCCGGTCAGAACTAAGATATGCTGTAAGTGTAAAAATATACATTGATTTCAAAGACTCAGTATGATAAAACAAAGATAAAATAACTCCATAATTTTATGTTAATCAAATGTTGAAAAAATATCACTTTGGATATGCTAATTTAAGTAATGTAAGTATTATTAAAATTAATTTCACCTATTTCTTCTTACTTTTTTTCACATGGCTACATATACATTTATAATTTTAAGTTGTATTTGTGGCTCACAAACGTCTTTCTATTGGACAAAGCTATTGTAGACGCTATCGGTAGACTGTCAGAATGAGATGGAAATTATCTAAAAAATGATCTACTTTCTTTCTGTAATTTAGTTGGTAATAAAAGTAAGACCCAGAAAGGTGAAGTTCCTGGTCAAGATCACCCAGCTAGTTAATGACACAGGACTAAAACTGGAGTCATGACATTTCAGTGTGTTCTAATTTTCTATACTACTTCTCTAGTGTTTAGTACAGTCACAAGTGGCAAAATGACCTTTCAGTCAATGAAGGATCACATATATGATGGTGGCCCCATAAGATTATAATGGGGCTGAAAAATTCCTATCACCTAGTGACTTTGTAGCCATTGTAATGTTCTAGCACAATTACTTAATAAGCTTAGTGTAGCCTAAGTGTACAGTGTTGATAGTCTACAGTACTATACAGTCATGTGCTAGACCTTCACAGTCACTCACCACGTGCTCCCTTCTTCACCCAGAACAACTTCCGATCTTGCAAGCTCCATTTATGGTAAATGCACTATAGGGGTGTATCATTTTTTAAGTTGATTATACTGTATTTGTACTGTACCTTTTCTATGTTCAGATACACAGATGCTCACCATTGTGTTACCATTGTCTGCAATACTCAGTATGGTGAGTTGCTGTACAGTTTTGCAGCCTGGGGGCAGCAGGGTGCAACATAGTGCCTCAGTGTGGAGTAGGCTCTGCCATCTATGTGCTCTGTGATATGCACACAATGCCAAAATCACTAAAGCATGCATTTCTCAGAACATATCTCTGTCATAATGATATGTTCATTATGCCTGGCCCAGGAGTTAACCTTCTATGGCTGCTCGCCTGATTTCCTCACCACTGAAGTGCAGTGCTGGAGTTTCCTTCCTTTCTTGCCTTGGCCTCATGCCCCTGACACTCATTCCTTGATTGACCCTACTCTCTGGGTCTTGTATGTGTTTCTTCCAAATGAATGGGTTCTGATCGACTTGGCCCATAGTCCTGTCACCATTCTGTGATGACCTTAGGGTCATTGGCACTCATAAATTATAAAAGGATGAAGTATTTTCTTCCATGTTCCACATTAGAAGACCTCTAAAATCTGGGCCTAGCCCTTTCCTTGCTTTAGGTTAGAATAGCTTCTGTCCATTGTTGCAAACCAAGCCTTCCAATATCTGCAATCTCTGCCCAGGCACAGGGACACCAGCTTTCCCTTTCTGCATGCCTCTTCAACATCCCCTTCCTCCTTCTTTCCCTGAGCACTAGGACTTCTCTTACTGTCTCTGCCTTTATCTTAGCGAATCCCTGTCTGCCTTGAGACGACAATGCAGATTTCATGTTCACTGCTGCAGTGGACATTATTTCAGCTGGTACTTAATGATTTCTTTGCACATTAGTGCATTCTTCCCCAGCTGACATTTAAGCATAGATTCTTATGCCTTCTGTGTCAGGGAATGAGATTTTGGAGAAATATGAAAGTAATCAGAATACATCATCTTTGATAACCCAGGTATTATCCAATTACAAACTCAGGGCATTTAGAAGTTCCATTTCAAATCAATACCTGCTCCTTAATTAAAAGGATCCCATAAGTATTTTCCCATTTAAAAGAGTAACATGAAATATTAATTACTTATATTGGAAGTAAACAACTGAAAGCTAATAAATTTACAAATTCAATTACCACCAAAACTATCAAATGTCTTTTTGTTTAATTGCAATGGATTCCCCTTTAGACATCATAATGGAATTAATAGAACATTCTGGTAATCAATAAAAATTGATTAATTGATCAATCAGCAGAACATGGTTAGATTCTTCAACCTCTAGACGTTATTATTTATGCTGAAGCAGTGCCAGAGCAAGTACCTAGCAAACAGATATGAGAGACACAGCACCAGGATAGGGGGAGGACATTTGGACATTATCCAAAGTTCAGTGTGGGGTGATGTGGCTTTTGCATATATATGGAGCATGTCACCCTTGAAGGGTAAGCATTATGCCACTCATTAATATATTATCAAGGTCTCTTCATAAGGGAAAGAAACATAGTCATCCTTTACGGATGAGCTATTACATTTATTCCTGAGGATTTATTAAAAATTAACATTCTATCACTTTACATTTTTGATACCTGCCAGCACCTAAAAATGTAGGGATAGATTTTGGCACAAATTTTTTTAAAAAGGTTCTGAATATGTAAGGATCTCCAAAATAAACATGACCCTCCCCCTTTCCCAAGGTAAAGCCTCCTTTTTCAGTCCATCCTTCTAATTTCCCTCCAGCTTTCTGCTTACCATTGGGACATGTTTTATGTCACATGTGGAACCCAAAGCCCTTCAAGAGCAAGATCTATTTTTTGAGGCTTGAAGGTATTCATGCCATCATGCAAACAGTCTACACTGCAGGTTTACAAAGTAGTTATTATTTAAAAGAAAATATGCACATAATTATTTCTTTAATATTGTCTCTTCCCTGGGATTATAAACTTGGTTAAAGCAGAGATTGGACCTTTACTGCCTAGTACCATTCCTGAGCACACACATGTCCAGACGAATAATTATAAGAATATATATTTTTGTTTTATTGAGGTATAATTAACAAATACAATTTGTATATATGTGATGTGCACAATTTGCTATTTTGCTATATGTATATATTGTAAAATAATCACCAAGTGAATTAACATGTCCATCACCTCACATAGTTATCATTTTCTCTTTTCGTGGTGAGAACAGTTAAGATTTACCATTGTAGCAAATTTCAAGTATACAATACAGTTCTGTTAGTGATAGTCACATTACTGTTACAGTATATTACATCCCCAGGACTTATATATCCTGCATGATTGAAATTTTGTGCCTTTTCACCAACATGTCCCCATTCTCCCCTTCTCATAGACCCTGACAACCACCATTCTACTCTCTACTGCTATGAATTTGGCTTTTTTAGATTCCATATTTAAGTGAGAGTATACAAAATTTGTCATTCTGTTTCTGGTTTATTTCACTAAGAATAATGTCCTCCAAGGTTATCCATGTTGTCACAAATGGAAAGATTTCCTTCATCTATTATTGCTAACCAATATTTCATTGTGTGTGTATATATCTGCGTGTATAAATGATATGGTTTGAGTATGTGTCCCTTCAAAATCGCATATTGAAATATGATCTCCAGTGTTAGAGGTGGGGCCTGGTGGGAGGTGTTCGTATTATGGAGGCAGATCCCTCATGAATGTCTTGGGCTGTCCCTTTGGTGATAAGTGAGTCCTTTGCTGTGAGTTCACAAGAGATCTGGTTGTTTTAAAAGTATTTGGTACCAGCAGGGCATGGTGGCTCATGCCTGTATTCTCAGCACTTTGGAAATCTGAGGTAGGTGGATCACCCGAGGTCAGGAGTTTGAGACCAGCCTGCACACCATGATGAAACCCCATCTCTACTAAAAACACAAAAATTTGTGGTGTTGCATGCCTGCAATCCCAGCTACTCAGGAGGCTGAGGCAGGAGACTCGCTTGAACCCAGAAGGCAGAGGTTGCAGTGAGCTGAGATTGCGCCACTGCACTCCAGCCTGGGTGATAGAGTGAGACTCTGTCTCAAAAAACAAACAAACAAACAGAAGAAACAGTATTTGGTACCTCTTCCATCCTCTTGCTCCTGCTCTGGCCATGTGACATTCCTGCTCCCTGATCCCACTTTGCCTTCCACCTTGAGTAAAATCTCCCTGAGGCCTCCCAAGAAGCCCAGCAGATGCTAGCACCATGCTCGTACAGGCTACAAAACTGTGAGCTAAACTTCTTTTCTTTACAAATTACCCAGTCTGAGGTATTCCTTTATAGCAACACAAGAACAGCCTAAAACGTGTGTGTGTGTGTGTGTGTGTGTGTACATACACATACTACATTTTCTATATCTATTTATCCATCAACAAATTCCATCAGATTCTCATGAGAACACTTTGTGGTAGGTAAACGTAGAAGCTCTCATAACCAGCCTTTACTTAAGCAACTGCGTAAGTTATGCTTTTAGCCTCAGGTCACAGAAAATCTCAATATCTCAATTCAAAATAGAATAAGCAATATAAAATTGCTTTTCTCACCTATCAAGCAGTCCAGAGGTATGGTGAGCTCCAAGGCTGGCTGACTGCAGCACAAGATAACATCAAATTCTCTCATGTTTTAGGACATTGTCCCATGCTGCCATGCTCTGTGTGTCAGCATTGCCATAGGACTGACTGGCTGTAATCAGGGTCTCGCAATGGCTGCCCCAGTTTCAGGTATCATATTTAGACAGGACCGTTTAGGAGACCATTGTTCAAATAGAAAGGCCAAGATGAGCAGAAAGCAGCAGGGGTGGCTTTATCAGTAGATAGTAAATCACTAATAGGTAACCAAACTTTAAGCAAAATAATCAGTTCCTATACCTAAAGGGTTCCAGAAAGTAATGTAGCCTGCCTCAGTTGCTTTGGGTTGCTATAACAAAAATACCATAGACTAGTTTAAATTATGAAATTTATTTCTCGCAGTTCTGGAGGCTGGGAAGACCAAGATCAGGTTGCTGGCTGATTCATTTCCTGGTGAAAGCCCTCATCCTGGTTTGTAGATAGCTTCCTTCTTGCTGTATCTTCACATGGGAGAGAGAAAGAGCTCTGCTTCCTTCATCACTTTATAAGGACACCAATCCCATAATAGAGGTTCTACCCCCCTTGACTTCATTCCTCAGAAGCCAGACCTCTGAAAGCCCACCACATCGAGAATTAAGGCCTCAACATCAGAATTTTGGAAGAGACCCAAACATTTAGTCCACAGCACAGTCCAAAGCTGGTCACCTGCCATCATTAGGATTCTCAAATAAGACTAAATCCTTTACATCATCTCCTACATTAAATACCGTGAGACTTCAGGGACTCATAAGTAGTACTTCCTCAGGAAAAGTGAGATACCTCTGAGCTACCTCAGAGGGTAAGACAAACTGATTACAGTGCTGTGCCAGTTTTATGGGACTATAGCCCAGGCAGGAAAAAGCCACCTCCAGGGAAAGGAACACTGAACAGGGGCTGCTGCTGAGGATGGACTTGCAGAAGCCACAGTTACATGGCTGCTGGATGACGAGGTAGAGCAAGAGGAAGAGGCAGGAGGGGCAGAGAGTACCTAAAGTCTTATGCTTGTCAGGGGTCTGCCAAGACCCTCTGCAGATGTTCACTTCCCAACAGGACCCTCTCAGACAGATCTCTGCTCTCTTTATTGTGTTGGGGAAGTCAATGCTAGTCAGCTAAGGAAAGCAGCTATTAGATATATTGACGATATGGAAGAGAATAAATTATTGGACCTTCTATAGTTACTTATATTACCTTTAAAACTAGGCAAAACCAATAAGGTCAGTGGAAGTACACTATTTCATGGAGTCAAAAGTGGCAGTTATGTTCTATTTTAAACAACTGTGAAATGCTATAGGTCAAAAGGACAGCCCCTTCCTCCCTGGCCAAGCACAAAACACCATATTTATTTTCTAATGATGAGAAATTAGTATTTTCAGCATCTACTACCATCTGTGCTTGTGCCAGTGTTGGAAAATTGACAAGCCATTTTCAAAAGCTAGCAACCTAAGTATTTACTGGGCACCCACTGAAGGCTTATACTGCAACAAGATCTGTGGGAGACACATGAAAAAGTGAGCAGCATATCCTCAACCTTGAATGAAGAAACCCAAATTTGAGTCGTTAAAAGCTATTTCAAAGCAACCACTATAAAGCAATATAAAGCAGTATCAAATTGCAGATTACTGACCATTAGTAGTGTGTGATTTCAAGCTGGTGTGACCAGGAATAGCTTCCTATAAAGGTAGGAGTTAAAGAGTGACCATAGATAGAATCAGAGGAGCACCTTATGTTCTAGCCACTTCTCTCTCTCTCTCTCTCTCTCTCTCTCTCTCTCGCATTCTTTCTTTTTAACTAATGGGAGCCTTAGTGCGTTCAGAGCCATGTCCATTTCTGAAACGGGAATATCTGAAAATTCCAAAAACGAAGGTTTTCATGATGAGACAGAACAAGAAATTTTGCTTGAAGTTAATGGAAACAAGCCTATCTTCAGCTCACAAATGAATGCAAAACTTTATTCTCTAAGCCTTATAAAGAATAACGCACTTAAGAAAGCAGATGAGGGGAAACAATGCTATATACTTCTTTCAATTAGCAAAGACTCAGCCGACTCTGCTGCAAATTATTTGCTCTGTTTAATAAGCGCACCACGTGCAAATGTACTAAACACATAAATACACCAAAGTCATAATCACTAGGTTCAATGTCAAGCACCATTTAAATCCACTGATTAAATCAATTTGATGATAGTAAGCCTTTTTATTAGGAGCGCTGTCTGAAGGAGAAGGCAAAACTTAGAGGGAAACTGCACTGTTACTCTTTCCTTGAAGGAAATGAGTAACTCCATTAATGACTTAACACATTTCTTTGAAAAGCACCCAGTGCAATCTAACATTTTCTCATTTAGAGTAAAACAAGTTTTCCTTCTTTTTGTTTTTTCATTCTGTAGAGTTCGAGTAGTGAGTTTTTCTGTGGATGAACTGAGGTTCCTGAACAAATTCTGGATAAGAGCAAGTACTCATTCTTTCATGCTGCAAGTGTCCATGCTGGGTACCTGTGTGCAGGGGCCTTTGAAAACAGTATGCTGAGAATAGATAGGGCTCAAGGACAGTATCTCCAATTGAACTTTTAATGAACTCCCGTAGGCTCCAAGAAGGCGGGCAGATAAGGAAGAGCATAGAAACAAAGAACTGAGTAGAAGGTTACATCTGGGAAAAGAAAGTTTGTTTTGCATTGCATTCTTTCTGCTGATGTGGGGTTTATGGAGTATAAATAAAGTGAGGCGGAGGCTCTGAGTGCGGCCGCCATGTTCTCTGTGTGTCTTTGTCTTTTGTGTGTTCTTTCATTCTCCACCACCCCCGGCACAGACCCCAACAAGTGGCGCAGCGAGCAGGGTCAGCACGGGTGAGTAGGGGAGAACAAGAAGGGGAACCCCCTAGGGGCGGGTAAGGCCCAGATATTGTTAAGGGGAACCTTCTTAAGCTTTCATTATGGGGAATTCCATCTCCCTGGCCTCAGAATATTTACGGCTGTTTCAAGGACTATTGCTGTCTATAGGAGTAGAAGTGAAAGAAAAAGACTTTGAAGTGATTGTTTGCCCATGTTGAACAACATTGTTACTGGTTTCAGTATCAGACTAAAGTGCAGCTGAATCACAGAGAATGGTTACAGGTAGTAAAAACTCTGCTTAGAGCTCTCCAGTTAGGGGATATTATGCCTCTAAAATTGTGGACCTTGTGTGACTCTATCACTCAGACATTAGAGTTACTTGAGACTGATTCCGAGTGTGGTAATGTAGCCACAGGAGGAAAGGTATCTGAGGATTTGGAAAAAAATAAAATAAAATAAATCTGAAATGGAGCCCATTTGTGCCAGGATAACAGAGGATGGTGGGGGTAGCAAAAGGGGGAGAAGAGAAAAAGTCAGCTCTTCCTTTTTCTAAGGGAAATTCTGACATGCAGTGTATCATGGAAATGCTTCAACAAATATTACAGATACATTCTTCTAATTCACCTTTGTGAGCTCTCCCTGTTTCTTTTCCTTCTGCCCTGTTAAAAGAGGATTTTCCAGTGCCTCCAACCCCCCGGCTTCCTTATCTTTACCTTGGTTTGGCAAAGTTGAAGCCCTATTCACATCAGACATACTTTAAATTTATACTAAACAGCTGTTTAATATGTCAAAACCAGTGTATATGTATATCTTGTTGTTTGTTAAAATATTATGAGTATTTCAATAGTTAATAAATAAGCACATTAATATTAACTATTAATATTAATACAGTATTAATAACCCCAGCTAGGAAATTGTTATGTTATAGGGGTGCATAGGTTCCACCAATTTACACTCCAAACAGAAGTTGAGTATTCGAGCTGCTTAACACATTAACTACCTCTTGATATTTTCTGTGTTTTTAAATTTTAACCATTGTATTGTGTATGTAATGATTCTCAATTTGGTATTAATATACATATTTCCTAGTGAGTAATGATGTTAGACATATAGGTTTATTGTCATTTCCTTGTTCTGCTACTTTTGGTTGAGTTATTTGCCTTTTCTTATTAATATGTTGAGATTCTTTATATTTGGGGATATGAGTATTATTATATATTATATATACTTTTAATTAAAAAAAAAATTTAAGGAGCTGGATCTGTTTCCAATTATTTGTGCTTCTTTTGCTCCTAATGCTCAGTTTTCAAATGGTGGCAATAATGTCCAATTTCATGCCTTACAAATTAAATTTTTAAAAAGAAATGAAAGCTGCCATTTCTAACTATGGACCTCAATCTCCTTTTATCCTTGGTCTTCTTGATATTTTTCATCAGAAAATTTGATAATTCCTATAGACTGGAAGACTTTGGCAAAGGCTTTTCTTGATCTTTCTCAGTGGTTACAATTGCACAGCTGGTAAATGAACAAGGCACATGTATAGGCTAGGAAAAATATTATGTGTGATCCCCCTGGACCCACTGAGGAACAACTCACAGGCACGGGCCAATATGCTACTCTTAATGCTCAGGCTGGTCTAGATGATGTTGCCCTTACTCAAATCAAGACTTTGTTTTTAAGGGCCTGAAATAAGGTAGAGATAACAGGAAAATGTTCCCTTTCCTCTGTGAAGATTTTACAGGGCACAAATGAACTATATCCAGATTTCGTAGCCCGTCTTCAGGATGCTGTCTTCAAAATTGTGGGTGCTGGCCTTGCTTCAAAAATTTTGTTACAAACATTGGCTTTTAAAAATGCTTATGCTGACTGTTAAAAATTGTTAAAATCATTAAAGGCCAATGGGGCCAATTTAGATAAATATATTAAAAATTGTGTTAGTGTTGGAGGGGCTATTTATAATGCTCAATTATTTGCTGGAGCTTTGTCTAAAGCCTTAAAAGGAAATAACAAACAAGGTGTTTGCTTTCAGTGTGGTAAACCTAGACATTTCAAAAAAGAATGTCATAAAAATTGAACACTTTTATCCCTCAAGGCAGAAAGCTGCCTTCAGAGGTGTACAAATATTGTGGTAAAGGTCGACATTGGACAAATAAATGTCGTTCCAAAACTGATAAAAGTGGAAATTTACTATCTCCTCTCCTGGGAAACGGGAGCCGGGGCCCACAGGCTTGGGGCCCCAACAATTACAATACAAGTCTACTACAATATTCAGTGAGCAATGGCCTACAACATTAAGGAATAAATTCAAGTCCTCCTTAAGGATCCCACACCTTACCCCAGTTTCTCAGCTTTATGCGGCAACTAAGCAGAGCGCCGCTGCTGACTTAGCTATTACTCAGCCTTATACTTTGTCTCCTAATAGAGAAGTATATAAATTAGCTATTAGAGTGTGTGGCCCTTTGCCAAAAGGACATGATATTACTAATAAAATTTTTATTTTGGTACAAGTTTCACAATTTATACGCCTAGAGGCAGGGGAACGTATTCTCAATAGAAAGGGTTTCGTAGCACAGAAAAAACTGTTTTTTGGGAAACTTTAGTTTCTAATCAAAAGCCCTTATGTTCATTGCACATTAATGGGATAGTTTTAAAAGAGTTAATTGATACGGGGGTGAATATGTCTATTATTTGTTTAAATTAGTGGCCTATACAATGGGAAAAAAGACAAGTTTCAGTTATACTCACTGGCTTGGGTGCTGCTTCTGTGATTTATCAAGACGTAGAACCTTTAACCTGTGTTGGTCCTAAAGGTCAACAAGGTCAAGTGTTTTTTTTAATTTTTATATTGTTCCTATCAATATTAATTTTTGGGAACAAGATCTTTCACAACAATTTGCTGCTTTTTTAAACATTCCTCATATTTCCACAGCTGCCAAAAATATGATGTTCAAAATGGGCTACAATCCTTTAAACTCATAGCCACCACTCCTATTTAGGTGAAACAGTGACCATTATTTAAAGAAATACTTAGGACTCTAAAAGAGTAAGTCAAAAAACAAATGGCCGAGAGGAATATAAAGCCAGGTATTTCTGCATGGAATTCCCGTCTTTGTCTTGTCTTAAAACTATAAATGTTTACATTAAACCTAGGGAAAGTTTACAGCCTGGTCTTCCTAATCCTGCCCTTATCCCACAAAGTTAAAACCAGAGAAAAGCAGCAAGATGCTTTTGTATCGTTACAAACTCAGCTTTCTTTCTACTCACTTAATATTGCCACAGAAAAAATTTAACTGGATTTTCTTATTCAATATTTAGGTTATACCTTGGGGGCACAAAATATTCGACCCCAAAAAATTCAAATTCGACGTGATCATTTAAAAACATTAAATGATTTTCAAAAGCTTCTAGGAGACATTAATTGGATGCGTCCTGTTTTAGGAATACCAACATATCAGTTATAACATCTTTTTTCTATTCTAGAAGGAGACAGTCACTTGGACAACTCACGCCATTTAACTCCTTTGGCTTTACAGGAACTCCAGCTTGTTGAAGAGCAACTTCAAAAGGCCCTTCCTTTTGTTTATTTCATACTTTACCTTCTCCCACAGGTATGATTCATCAAACTAGTCGACCACTAAAATGGATCTTTTTGTCCAATAAAATATCTAAACGCTTGGCTACTTATATCGATCATTTAGCTGAACTGATCATCAAAGGACGGCATCACTGTCGACAACTTTGGGGAGGAGATCCTTCCTTAATTATCTCTCAATTCACTCATAGTCAGATCACTTATCTTCTTGCAACTTCTGATTCTTGGCAAGAAGCTTCATCAATCTTGAGTTACAGTTTATCCTTATCCCTCGGTGCAATAGGGAGAATTGTTTGCTATTCTCATGGTCTTACTTGATTTCCCTACTACTGGTTGTAACATTGTTAGTGATTCTCAATATGCCGTTTATGTTACTTCTTATATTTCTCAGGCCACTTTACCTCTTTGTGCTACTTCTTCTCTTCAGAAATTCTTTTCTTTGTTATCCTTTACTTTGAGCCAACGTCGAGCTCCTTTATTCATCACTCATCTTCGTTCTCATTCTCAACTTTCTGGACCATTAGTTCATGGTAATACTCAGATTGATTTGCTTTTAATCGGCCACCTACATGCTGCAGAACAAAAATATACTCTACATCACACTAATAGTTCTGGCCTTCAACGATGGTTTCTTTTAACTCATAAACAAGCTCGTTCTCTTATTCAAGCTTGTCCTTCCTGTGCTCCTTTGAGCATTCCATCCTTCCATCCTGGGGTTAATCCACGAGATGTCCCTTCTTTTGGATGATTAAAATGTTCATCATACCATTGATACCTTTTCTCATTTCTGTTATTACTCATCTCTTAGTTTGTTTCGCCATCATGGGCATTCCTCTTATACTTAAAACTGATAATGCCCCTGCTTATGTCTCTCATAAATTACAAGTTTTCTTACAGCAATACAATATTCAACATATCACCAGTATCCCGGGCAACAGTCAAGGTCAAGCCATCATTGAGCGCGCAAATTTAACTTTAAAAACTTAACTATTAAAACAAAACAAAAAGGGGGAAATGAGCCCCCCAGAAACCAGATTTTGAAACCAGATTTTGAAGGTTCTTTTTACCTTAATTTTTTTGAATCAATGGAGACAATTGCAAGATTCCACTGCCGTAACCCATCTTTCCTCACCTCCCTCGGTGATAGTCCCCGCTGACAGTTTAAAGGTTTGGTATCCTAATGAAGAAGGTAAGTATGTTCAAGGGCAAGTTCTAAAACAGGGACGGGGCTATGCTCTTGTCCTTACAGGGGGCGGACCTGAGTGGTTTCCTACAAGATGATTGAAACCTTGTTGAGAAGAAAACTGGATTCAGCATGCATTTCTTCCTTTGTTGGATGTGCCTCGGCGGGGGACTTATTTCTCTTAGTGAGGCTTTGTATGAATATTGGACTTATATTCCCTTTCCGCCCTTGTATCAGGGAGTCGCCTGGGGGGAGGCGGAAATTAAGGTTTTCACCAATGACACTACTTGGATGCCGTCCCCCTATATAGACAAGGACAATATAGAACGGGAAACGGGAATTATAAACAACACATATCAATTTGGAGTGGAAGGAGTTCCAATATGTATGGGAAATAGTTCTCATTGTCTCCGAAGATCGCATGAAGCCTGGGCTGTTCGTTATAATCATAGTCATGTGGCTGCTAATACTGTTATTATTGTAACTAGAAGTTTTTAATATAATCATACTGTATATAGTAATGAAACTATTCCTAGTTCTTTACTTTTTTGTCCTATTCTAGAGGTTTCTCCTAATATCGAGGTGCTGGAGTGACAACAATGTCGGGGAACTAAACCCCGGATTTTATTAGAATACAATGGGATGCAAATAACTGATTGAAGTGTGCACGGTGATTTTCAAACAAAATTTAGTCACATACCTTTGAAATGACACTGGGTAAATAAAAGTATTGCTGCTAACAGTAATGAAACCTTGGTATGGCGTGAAGGAGGCCTGAAGTACAGAGTTATTTTTGGAAGTTGTTAGCTGCAGGCGATGCCATTAGCACTTTTGTGGGGAATATGCCCCTTAATCTTTCTAACCCGAATAACTCCTTTCATATTCAGTTATATCGAAATACCTCCTGATATATTATTGCTTGTGTCCGTAAGCCCTACCTATTATTAGCAGGGAATTTGACATGGGATAATGATACGGGGATTGTTAATTGTACAGATACATGTACATTTTTGTCTTGCCTCAATCCTTCCTGGTGGCACAACTTTACTGAGGATATTTATATCCTCAGGGCTCGTAAGGAAATTTGGCTACCTGTTAATCTTACGCGACCGTGGGGGGCATCACCTCTTGAGACTTATATTTGGACTTCTCTCCAGCGAACCCTCCGTGCCCTTGGACTTATAATTGCCTCGGTGATGAGCCTTGTCACCATCATCTCCACTGCGGCCATAGCAGGGCTCGCTCTTCATCAAAGCATACAAAATGCTGAATTTGTGCAGCAATGGCACGAACAATCTCACCGGTTATGGCTTCAACAACAAAACATTGATTCTCAACTTGCTGAAAGATTGGACAACATGGAACAAGCCTTGACATGGCTTAGAGATCAGTTCACTGTCCTCAGTACTCGGATAACATTACAATGTGATTGGAACTCCACTCAATTTTGTGTAACGCCTGTGCTTTTTAACATCTCTCAAAATTGGACCGTAATCCAAAAATTATTAATAGGCCATAAAAATATTAGTTTGGACATCCAAGAGCTCACTCAGAACATTTCCGAAGCATTTCGACAACAGTTACATGTGTTGTCCAGAACTGTAACCCTTCAGGAGCTGGGTCAGCACCTTGCTGCCTTTAACCCATGGACCCAGATGAAGACATGGATTTCTACAATCTCTGGAAGTATATTGCTTTGGGCACTTGGATTGGGTCTACTTCTTTTGGTGATTCAATGCTCCCTCCGTCGCCTCCAAAAACAAAAGAAAACACAAGAACAAATTTGGGCTACCTTTTTAGGATTGAGGCAAAACAAAAAAAAAGGGGGGGGGAATGCAGGGGCCTTTGAAAACAGTATGCTGAGAATAGATAGGGCTCAAGGATAGTATCTCCAATTGAACTTTTAATGAACTCCCGTAGGCTCCAAGAAGGCGGGCAGATAAGGAAGAGCATAGAAACAAAGAACTGAGTAGAAGGTTACATCTGGGAAAAGAAAGTTTGTTTTGCATTGCATTCTTTCTGCTGACGTGGGGTTTATGGAGTATAAATAAAGTGAGGCAGAGGCTCTGAGCGCGGCCGCCATGTTCTCTGTGTGTCTTTTGTGTGTTCTTTCATTCTCCACCACCCCCGGCACAGACCCCAACACCTGTGCTATACTAACAATGAAACTTCAGAGGCCTGGGTACTGCCTAAGAAGTTCCTGATGCCATCCTGTGAGATTCTGGGCCAACATGGGGCCACCTCAACTTTGTCCTCTTACGTACCCAACCCATTGGTTTCAGCAAAGCCACATTCCCTGACAACTTGCAAGTGAGGCATGAGTATCTTTGTAGAGTGTCAGCTCTGAGGTGACATCAGTCATGCCCTCCAGGTGCATTAGTAATGAGTAGATACTGAGAAGAATTCAGAAAAACCATGACAACATAGTCAATTAGATTTTTATCATCCATGGGTTTTCAATTATTCTAGTGAGATAAGACATAGATATATGACAGAGTATGCTTTACAAGGGTCTATATGGTTACTTTCAAAGTCAGAATGCAAGTTAGCATTCAAATAAGAGAATAATCAAAGTGAGGTGGAGAGGGTATGGAAGATTTTTTTGGAAGAAATAAAATCTGATCTGAACTTTAAACAGTGAGTAGGATTTTGACTCAGAGAAGAGAATTAGAAAAACGAAAGGCAGGAGATTTGATGTTTGTTTGTTTGCTCTTGTTATATGGGTATATATTATTTAAGCAAATTCTGTATGCTCTGCATTGTGATTTTGGCTTTTCCCACTTCTCCCACTGTCAGGAGGTCTGTGTTTACACCATCATTTATTGAGTAATGTTATAAAGAGTATTTACTAAGAACTTTTCTGCAAGTTGTATGCTAGTCCCTATAAGTTTGGCAATTATTAAGCAATACAAACTCACTTTTGTATCTGGATGTTTGGTTCTTAGCTCGAAGTATTGTCAATGTAATTGTCTTTTTAAACAAACAAAATAACTTTTATTGTGTAGTATTTTCTTATTACAAAAGCAATAAAAACATGACTTAATCCCACAGGATGGATTTCCCTGATGCTGATCTTGTCTCACTACTGAAAACACACAGAAATGCTGAATAAAGCCCAGGCGTGGTGGCTCAAGCCTGTAATCCCAGCACGTTGGGAGGCTGAGATGGGTGGATCACGAGGTCGGGAGATCGAGACCATCCTGGCTAACAAAGTGAAACCCTTTCTCTACTAAAAAATATAAAAAGTAGCCGGGGGGGTGGGGGTGGCAGGCGCCTATCGTCCCAGCTACTTGGGAGGCTGAGCTTGCAGTGAGCTGAGATCCGGCCACTGCACTCCAGCCTGGGCGACAGAGCGAGACTCCATCTCAAAAAAAAGAAATGCTGAATAAATTTTTTAGATTTTCATACAGTAACGTTCACTCCTTTGGATGTACAGTTCTAAGAATTTTACTACATGGATATATTCAGTAGTAAATACAACCACAATAAGGAATGGAATGATTTCATCAATCTCCAAATCATACTCCTTCTGTCCCTTTGTGCGATGGTTAATATTGAGTGTCAACTTGATTGGATTGAAGGATGCAAAGTGTTGTTCCTGGGTATGTCTGTGAGGGTGTTGCCAGAGGAAATTAACATTTGAATCAGTGGACTGGGAGAGGCAGACACACCTTCAGTGTGATGGACACCATCTAATCAGCTGCCAGTGCAACTAGAACAAAGTGGGCAGAAGAACATGGAAGAACTAGACTTGCTGAGTCTTCTGGTCTTCATCTTTCTTCCATGCTGGATGCTTCCTGCCCTCGAACATCAGACTCCAAGTTCTTCAGCTTTTGGACTCTTGGGCTTAACACCAGTGATCCGCCAGGGGCTCTCAAGCCTTTGGCCACTGACTGAAGTCAGCTTCCCTAGTTTTGATGTTTTTACACTTGGACTGGCTTCCTTGCTCCTCAGCTTGAAGATGGCCTATTATGGAACTTCACCTTGTGATTGCATGAGTGAATACTCCTTAATAAATTCCCCTTCATATATACATCTATCCTATTAGTTCTGTCCCTCTAGAGAACCCTAATACACTTTGCCATAAATACTTCCTCACCTCAACCCCTGGTGACCAATGATCTTTTCTATGCTCCTGTAATTTTTTCTTTTCCAGAATGTCATATAAGTAGAATCATACAATATGCAAACTTTTGGGACTGCTTGTTTCACTCCAGATAATGCCTTTGAGATTATCCATGCTCTATGTATTTATAGCCTGTGACTTTTTATGCTGAAGAGTATTCTGTGATACAGCTGAGCCACAGCCTGTTAACCTTCACTGTAGGACATCTGGGTTGTTCCCAGTTTTGAGTGATTTTGAATGATGCTGCTCAAAGCTTTGTGTATCCTTTCTGACTAAAGATAGATTTTCCATTCCTCTAGAGTGAATAAGAATGGGATTGTAGGATCATAGGCTAAGTGTATGCTTAGCTTTATAAGAAATTATTAAGCCATTTTCCAAAATAGCTGTACTATTTTGCATTCCTAAAAGCAGCAATGTATGAAAGTTCCAGTTATTCTACATCCTTGTAAGCACTTGGTATTGTCTTAAAAATAAATCCATTGGTATAGGTGCACCATAGCATTAATAACACAGACTGTGTTTTCTTGTGTTTATTTGCCTTCTGAATATCTTCTTTGATGAAATGTCTGTTCACATCTTTTGCTCAACTTTGTATTGGGTTGTTTGGTTTCTTACTGTTGGGTTTTGAAAGTTCTATGTATATTCTGGATACAAATTCTTGGTCAGGTACGTAATTGCAAATATTTTCTCTCAATCTGTAGGGTGTCTTTTTATTATCTTAACAGTGTCTTTTTCAGAGCAGAAGTTTTTCATTTTGATAAAATCTAATTCATCTATTTTTCAATGGACCATGCTTTTGGTGTTATTTCCGAGGACTTTTTGCTTAGCTCAAGGTTGCCAAAACTTTCTCGAAGTTTTATTCTAAGAACTGTGTAGTGTTGAATTTTTACATTTCAGTGTATGATCTGTTTTCAGTTGATTTTTGTATAACATGGAGATTTGTTATTTATTTTTTACATATAGATGTCCAATAGTTCCAGCACTGTTTTTTTGTTTTGTTTTGTTTTTGTTTTTGTTTTTGTTTTTGTTTTTTTTGAGACGGAGACTCGCTCTGTCGCCCAGGCTGGAGTGCAGTGGCGCGATCTTGGCTCACTGCAAGCTCCACCTCCCGGGTTCACGCCATTCTCCCGCTTCAGCCTCCGAGTGGCTGGGACTACAGGCGCCCGCCACCACGCCCGGCTAGGTTTTTTTTTTTTGTATTTTTTTTTAGTAGAGACGGGGTTTCACCATGTTAGCCAGGATGGTCTCGATCTCCTGACCTTGCCAGCACTGCTTATTGAAAAGATGACTTTCTCCATTGAATTATATTTGTTCCTTTATCAAAAACTAATTGAACATGCATGCATAGGTTTATTTCTAGACTTTTTCTTCTGTTCCATTTATCTGTGTGCCTGTGTTTTCACCACTGCAATCCTGTATTGATTATCACTACAGCTTTATAATAAATCTTAATATCTGAGTATGCGTGACTTCCAATCATATTCTTTGTAAAAGTCCTTTTGGTTATTCTAGTTTATTTGACTTTCCATATAAAGTTTAGAACCAGCTTTATTTTTCTATAAAATGTATACTCCTGGGAGTTTGATTTTAACTTTTGTTATAGTTATAAATCAATTTGGAAAAAAATAACCTCATTACTATATTGAGACTTCCAATGTGTGAGCGTTAAATATCTCTCCATTTATCTAGGCTGTTATTTATTTATTTCAGCAGCATCTAGTTATTTTCAGCATGAAAATATGTACATATTTTGTTATTACCTAAATATTTCACATTTTTAAAGCTATTATGAATTGTATCATTGTTTTTGTTTTAGTTTCCAACTGTTTATTGCTATAATATAGACATATAGTTCATATTTGTATGTTGATCTTATATCCTGAAACATTGCTATAATCACTTATCCCATAATTATTTATAGCTTCCATAGTAATTTTATATAGACAATCATGTTGTCTATGAATAGGGATAGTTTACTTCTTTCATTTCAATCTATATATCTTTTATTACTTTTCTTGATTTATTGCATTGACTAGGATTTCAAACCTGTTAAGAGTGGTAAGAGCACACATTTTTGCCTTTTTCCCATCTTAAAGGGAAAGTGGGCATTTTTTTTCCTATTAAATATGCCAGTAGCTGTAAGTTTTTATAAAGGGTCTCTTTTAGATTGAGGAAAGTTATAGTAAACAAAAGTAAAATGAGTCACATAGAGGAATAAGATATTTACAATGTATACAGCCAACAAATAATTAATATTGAAAAGTAAAAAGAATTCGTGCAATTCAAATAGGAAAAAAGCTGACAACTTAGGTAAAGGCTATATTCAAAAATTTTACCTAGGAGGGATATTCAATGAAGGTCTGAGAAGATGCTAAGTCTCATTAGTTTCAAAGTTAGGCAAGGTTTTATGTTATGTTTAAGTTTTGATGTTGTTGAAAGCATCTTCTTTATAATTACATTTTTGTAAAAGAAAGATGGTTTTTTAAGGAAGTCATCTAAAACTACAGGCACTGTTTTTTTGTTGTTGTTGCTTTTTTTTTTTTTTTGGAGATGGAGTGTCGCTCTGTCACCCAGGCTGGAGTGCAGTGGCACCATCTCGGCTCACTGCAACCTCCGCCTCCCGGGTTCAACGATTCTCCTGCCTCAGCCTCCGGAGTAGCTGAAACTACAGGCGAGTGCCACCACGCCCAGCTGATTTTTTTGTATTTTTAGTCGAGACGGGGTTTCACCGTGTTAGCCAGGACTCCTGACCTCAAGATCCACCTGCCTCAACCTCCCAAAGTGCTGGGATAGCAGGTATGAGCCACCGCACGTGGCCTACAGGCAGTCTTTTGATGTTTCATAGCTTTGGAGACATTATGACTGAGTTTTATAATTTTAGTTGTAGGTAAAGTTTTAAAGAAGTCCCATTCATGAAATTGTATTAGTGCTTATACCAGTTATGGTTTATGACTTCACAATTTTCAAGCATGTTTCATGAAACATAAAAAACTTTTCAAAAACAAGTTTCATAGCACGTAAAGAGTAAAACATGAACACCAAGAGACTCTATCTCTTTACATTGTTTGAAAGTAAAACCCTCGCACAAGAAATCTGTCAACTATAATTATACAAAATCAACTTTTCTGTTTTATTTTCTCTCAGTCTCATTATTTATCAGGCACATTCTCTGTTTAGCTCTCTGAGTCATAAATAGTCTGTAACCTTGACATTTCTTATCACCAAAGAGAAGGAATTTACAACATAGATTCTTCACCAGCAAAATATACTTAAATTTAACTAATTTACTTTAGAGTTTCCTTTTAATTAACATGGATTAATTTAAACAGAGTCATTTTTTTTCTTCCTTCACTTTAAAAGGGGGGCTTATTTCACATTACTTATCAAGTTAGAATGAATTGTAGCAATAAGGTATTGTTTTATTCCTGAAGGCTAATAAATAGAAAAATTTAAGTTTGATACTCTCAAGTATTGGCAATTGTATGGGGGAAATGAGTACTTTTGCATGTGTCTGTGTAAAACTACTACTCCATGTGGAAATAATTCCTTTACTTTCTATCATCAATCCATTTTTATGATCTTAGAAAATTGTGGGCAGATACAGAAGAGAGGAAAGACACTGGACTAGCAGACCTAAATTCTCACTCTAACTCTGATTCTTAGAAATTCTATAATCATAGGCATGAAAAATCCAATTCAGAATGAGAAAGGTAAATATATCTGTGGAAAAAAATACAATTTTTTAACATTATTTACTGATCGAATTAGTTATATCATTGCCTCCATATTAAAAATACCACAAGCTACTTTTTTGGAGAGATTACCAACCACTAGTCATTATTCTTCATGTTTTTCATGTTTTTATAAATGTAATTCTTCCAATTATTTATAAAACAGATACTGTATTACCCATGGTACAGCTAAGGATTGAGGCTCAAAGAATAACTTGGTCACAACAGTAGTGGAGCCACAAATGAACCTGGGGCAGTTCAACCCCAAAGCTGTTGTTGTCTTCAATACATCATCCTGTTTCCATTACTATGACAACTGAAGTTTGGTCTGACCACACACTCAAGATTCAGTGAAGCCAGTTTCTCTAGGGCAGCGAGGATTAACATGATCATTCCTAGCTAAGTTCAAATCTTTCACATCCATTTTCTTTCAGATCCAAGTTGTCAATAGCAACAACAGGTTGTGCAGTAAAATAAATGTGGAACAAAGCCTCAACTAGCTCTCTTTCTTTCCTTGCTTCTTGACTACTAGTTGACTAACTAGCTGGGAAATGACTTCTTTGTAGCTTCAAAGAGAACTTTGTAATTGCCCTTTGACTTCCTATGGCATATTCCCAATGAAAGCTCTGATTGTTTCACTCTTATTTGCAAATGTAATCATCCACTGTTTAATGTAAATTCATGCTACCTTTTTCAGGATTACCTTCCACTAGCTTTAGAAGAATTTCAACCATTTTCTTCAAGCAGGAAACAAATATTAATGTTCAATGCACACCACAGCACTCAATGCTTCACTTGACCAGTATGCATCCTTTGGAGGAGTTTTGGGAAGGAGCCTTGGGAAGCCAAGGCTTAGAAAGGTGCTAGAAGATCCTGTGTGGCTCTCCTTAGCCCCCAGGCCAGAGACTGTTCTCAAAAAACGGTCCTGACACAGAAGTGTATTTTGGCCAATGCTTGTTCTCTATCCCATGATTTTGAAATTCAAATCTAAAAATTGAAAACAGCCCTTGGTGCGTTGGGCAGAGAAATGAGGAAGCCTTCTTTGCAGTAGTTAAGTGTCCAGGAAGGTTTTAGTTTGTTTATTTGTTTTAATTTCCAGAGAGCTCCTGCCACTGATGGCCCAGGGACTGACGCTGGACCCAGGGACCCCTGGCTGCCTGTGGTTTGCCAACTCACACAAGTGCAGTTTCCTGCCACCTGACCCTTCAGGCAGCAAACTGATGTCCAGTTGATTTAACACCAACAGCAGCAGGAATTTTTTCTTAGAACATCAGTCAGAATTGTTAACCTTAGTTGGTGTATCTGCTAAAGTTGCCCTGGCTTATTCTATTTGGAGCAAAGGAATCCTCTTTTATGTATACATTTAGGTGTGAAGCAAAACCTCAGTGAAAAGTTATAGCCAGTGGTTATAAAGGACAAAAGTGCTTTTATCAGTTTAAAATATAAAGAGTATTTTTATACTTCAATTACTTCAAACAATGAAGTAACACTTTAAACAGCCAACTTAAGAGTATGAGAAGGTAGGGTGGAGTATGAGAAGGTAGTATGAGAAGTGAAAGTGTAGGTATAGCTCTTACAACATTTAAAAAGAATGTATATATTTTTTTTTATTATACTTTAAGTTCTAGGGTACATGTGCATAACGTGCAGGTTTGTTACATATGTATACTTGTGCCATGTTGCTGTGCTGCACCCATCAACTCGTCAGCAGCCATCAACTCGTCATTTACATCAGGTATAACTCCCAGTGCAATCCTCCCCCCTCCCCCCTCCCCATGATAGGCCCCGGTGTATGATGTTCCCCTTCCCAAGTCCAAGTGATCTCATTGTTCAGTTCCCACCTATGAGTGAGAACATGCGGTGTTTGATTTTCTGTTCTTGTGATAGTTTGCTAAGAATGATGGTTTCCAGCTGCATCCATGTCCCTACCAAGGACACAAACTCATCCTTTTTTATGGCTGCATAGTAAGAATGTATAATTAATAATTCATTGACCTCAATATACTAAACTTATCTAATCACTTTCAAACATACAAAACTTAAAAACAGCATACTTCAAAATAACTTACAATGTTGGACCAGGCTACCCAAATCATCATCAGATGATATAGTGTTTTCCTCCAGGGATGTAAGGTAGGGGAGCAGCTCCCAAAATTGCATCTGGACAAAAGATGTGGCTTATGTTCTTTTACCTTTAAGCTTGTACCTGCCAGATAGTCTTTCGGAGAGGAGTATTTTTGCCTGTTGAACATAGGTTTTTTGTCATGTGCTATGAATTTTGTTTGTTGTGGAATGAATCACACTGGCATATATGGATGTCCAGGAGAAAATCATGTATCTGTTCCTCCCTGTCTCTAGCCCTGATCCCAACAGCAGCCTGAGGTTAGGATTGCTTAAAAGTCAAAATACTTAGCCCATAGTGGGCTTACAATAAATAGCAAATGAATGATGAAGTGAAGGATTTGTAGAGCTATGAAGAGTGGTTTAAAATCAGCAAATTTCTTCCAGATAGAAATCTATCCTCTTTAGCCATCCGAGTTGATACTGTTTCTCTGGGAAGACAGAGAAAAAAAAATGTGCTTGTTTTGCTTAGTCTTAGCACTATTCTATTTTCAATTATTTATATTCATCAGAACAATGCCACATCTTTAGTTGATACTCAATGAATATGTGAATGACTAAAGCTTTCACAAAATCTTAAGGCAAGCTATAAAAGATGCCTAATTTACAGCCACCACCATCAGAGGGAGGCATGAAATGAGGCAAAATGTACAAGTCTGCCAAATTCAGCTTATCATTCATTCATTCATTCATTGTTAATTCAACAAATACTTATTAAATCCTACTATTTACTGGGTAATGTTCAAAGTGCTTTGGATACATCAGTGAAGATGATGGCTACTAGCATAGAGCTTGCATTTTAGCTAGGAGGAGATAAAAAATAGATGATAAATATAATAAATAAGTTATATAGCATATTAGTGATGTGTGCTACAGGAAAAAAAAAGAATAACTACAGCAAAATGAGGAAGAATTGGGCAGGTGGAGGGGGTGACTACAATTTTAAAAAGAGGGGCTCGGTAGGTTACATTGAAAGGTAACATTTGAGCAATGAATTAAAGAAAGAGGGGGCTGGGTGTGGTGGCTCACACCTGTAATCCCAGCACTTTGGGAGGCCGCGGCAGGCGGATCACTTGAGGCCAGGAGTTTGAGACTAGCCTGTCCAACATGGCGAAACCCTTTCTCTACTAAAAATACAAAAATCAGCCAGGCATGGTGGCAGGTGCCTGTAATTCCAGCTACTAGGGAGGCTGAGGCAGGAGAATCGCTTGAACCCAGCAGATGGAGATTGCAGTGAGCTGAGATCGTGCCACTGCACTCCAGCCTGGGCAACAAGAGTGAAACTCCCTCTCAAACAAACAAACAAACAAAAGTTAAAGGAAGTGGGTATCTGAGAGATGAGGCATCGGGCAGGTGGAAGAGTCAAAGGCCTAAGGAGGAAATTATTCCTTGACATGTTCAAGGAATAACAAAGAGACCAAAAAGGCTGCAATAGAATAAAAAGGGAGATTTGAGGGCAGGGAAGTAATGGGTGTTTGAGATCAGCAGGTCATATAAGGAGTGTAGGCCCCTTCAACGACGTTAGATTTTTTCTGTCTGCCTTAAGAAGTGACTGCAGTAGTTTGAAGAGAAGGTTATAAAATTTAAATTTGTTTTTTTAAAAATCACATTTTCATGTTGAGAATAGACTATGAACAAATATAGAAACAGGTAGACCATTTAGCAAGCTACAGCAATAATCTGGGTAATATATGGAGGTGTTGGAACATGAGTGGTCTCAGTAGGGTGCTGAGAAGTGTTTGGATTGTGGATATTTTGAAGATAGAGATAAAAGGATTTCCTGATAGTTCAGACATAGGGAATAAAGAAGACTCAAAGACAACTCAGGTTTCTTTGAAAGATAAGGTTGTATCAATTAAGCTGGAGGAGAGCAAGTGTCTGGAAAGCAGGTGAAGTCTTCACTGCTGCCATTATTGAGTGTGAGATGTCTACTAGACACACATGTGGAGATATTAACTAATTGCTGGCTGAACAAGTCTGGAATGCAGTGAAGAGGACTGGAATAGACCTTTAAGTTTTGGAGTCAGTGGTATTTCAATGAAACATAAAGCCATGAGATTGGACGAGATCATCAAGGGAATTTGTGTAGATATGAAAGATAATTTTTGTTTGGTTTTTAAAGACAGACATAACAGAATTTTGTATGGTGTTGGGAACGTTCCAGGGCAGAGGATAAAAATGGTGTTTCAGGAGAGAGAGGAGAAGATTAAAGAGCAAGTAGAGGGGCTGAAGATAGAGAGGAACATGACACAGGTAGGTAAAGAGTGATATAGTTGTGGGCGTCTGCAGAAGCTCTCTTCTGAGTGTTTCAATTTGCTTTGGAAAGTAAGAAAATATGAAGCAAGGTCATCAGCTAGGTGAAGACGAAGGAGAAATTCTGTGTGTGTGTGTGTGTGTGTGTGTGTGTGTGTGTGTGTGTGTGTTTTCCTCCAACCTTATCCAATTGCGTCGGAGTAGCCATAGGTAGTGATTTGGTGTTAACTATAGTTGTAGTTTAATAGTGAATAGAGAGAAGGGAGTTATACAAAGAAGTTAGTGTAATTATTTTTTTTAATTATACTTTATGTTCTAGGGTACATGTGCACAACGTGCAGGTTTGTTACATATGTATATATGTGCCATTTTTGGTGTGCTGCACCCATTAACTCATCATTTACATTAGGTATACTCCCTAATGCTATCCCTCCCCCGTCCCCCCTCCCCACACCCCACAACAGGCCCTGGTGTGTGATGTTCTCCTTCCTGTGTCCAAGTGATCTCACTGTTCAACTCCCACCTATGAGTGAGAACATGTGGTGTTTAGTTTTCTGTTCCTGCGATAGTTTGCTGAGAACTAGGTAGTGTAATTATTAACCATGTAATTTAAATTAGATTAGAAGGAAGAGGGAACATCAAAAGACAGTTAACGAGGGTAGATAAATGGATTAGAGTTTCCAGGTAGGGATGGAGAAAAGGATAATGAGGATTGTTGGGATAGGGATCTGTGGTGGCCATGAGCTACCACCCCTCAGATCTCCAAGTACAGGGAGTATAGTTACCCAATGGTGCCAGCCTGTGAGTTTTGAAATCTATCATTATGTTTTTGGTGAGGTCAAATGTCCCAAAATTATGTCCACACCAATAACTGAGTGCAGGAGGGATATTAAGGTGACTCGTTCCTGGAAGATGCAGGAGTTTCCAATGGGCAACTTTGGGTAAAGGATCCCCAATAAGATCTGCAAAAACTTTCTTAAAACTTCATTGCAATCAAAGACTTTTCCTATCCTAGCTTTTGTCCTTCCCTTTCTCCTCCACAGGGCCTGCACTGCCATCTGAAGGTTCTCCCCACATCAACTACTTTCCTTCCCATTTTTGTTCATTGACATTTTCCCAATTCGATCTCCTGTACTTCTAATTGTATCTCTATGTGTGCTTCTCAGAGGACCAGAAGTAATTCAGTGAAGCTGCATGAATGGATTGGAAAGATTAGAACAAGCAGCATGGAATTAAACTGACAGAGGGAGGAGTTGTAGGTATTAGCAGCTACAATGTCTAGGATATGTCCATGGAGGGAGAGGCTGCTGTAGAGTGTAGGATACGCTTATTGGTGGAAAGGAATCCAAGAAACTGAGGGTCAGGGTGTTGGAAGAATCATTTTTATGTGTTCTAAAATTGAAAATAATTAATATAGGAATCCAGGAGCTGAAAAAACATCAAAAAATGATGGGAGAATAAGATAAAATCAGAAGGTAATACCAAAATGAAAAGTAGAGAATGATGTAATCTGATGACGTGATATTTCAAGCTAAAATGTTTGGGAAGTAGGGAGAGAAGAAAGGAGAGTGGTCTGATGTGACAGTAAGTAGCAAAGTGGTTGCCTACCCCATTTCATTCCCAATTGTAGGAGGGTCAAGAGAAGAAACAAAACCAGTCATATCTTGAGAAGGTTTTAAGAATAGCTGTGTCCTTGGGCACAGGCCAGTGCTATTAGTATAGTGGTATTCAGTGGGGAGTGATTTTAAACCACTCTGCCTTCCCTCTACCAGGACATTTGGCAAACTGGGGTGGAAGAGCTACTGGCGTCTAGTGGATATAGGTCAGGGATACTGTGGAATATCCCACAAAGCACAGGACAGCCACCCACAACAAAGAATTATCTGACCCAAAACGTCAATAGCATTGAGGTTGAGAAACCCTTCCTTAGAAAACTAGGGTAAAAGAAATTTCAGAGAGGAGGCTGAGGGAATGGGATTTTGGCCAGTCATGATTTTGAATTCCAGAAGGCACAGTGGAACGAGTTCAAAAGTTGGGAAGAAGTAGCACAGGTACATCTAATTCTAGATCCTTGAGGAATCGCCATACTGTTTTCCATAATGGTTGAACTTCAAGGATCTAGAACTAGATGTACCATATGACCCAGGCATCCCATTACTGGGTATATACCCAAAGGATTATAAATCATGCTGCTATAAAGACACATGCACACGTATGTTTCTTGCAGCACTATTCACAATAGCAAAGACTTGGAATCAACCCAAATGTCCATCAGTGACAGACTGGATTAAGAAAATGTGGCACATATACACCATGGAATACTATGCAGCCATAAAAAAGGATGAGTTTGTGTCCTTTGTAAGGACATGGATGCAGCTGGAAACCATCATTCTTAGCAAACTATCACAAGAACAGAAAACCAAACACCACATGTTCTCACTCATAGGTGGGAACTGAACAATGAGATCACTTGGACTTGGGAAGGGGAACATCACACACCGGGGCCTATCATGGGGAAGGGGGAGGGGGGAGGGGGGAGGGATTGCATTGGGAGTTATACCTGATGTAAATGACGAGTTGATGGCTGCTGATGAGTTGATGGGTGCAGCACACCAACATGGCACAAGTATACATATGTAACAAACCTGCACGTTATGCACATGTACCCTAGAACTTAAAGTATAATAATAATAATTAATTAATTGATTAATTTAAAAAAAAAAAAGAAAGCACCGTCTATGAAGCAGTAAGCTCTCACCAGACACCAAATTGGCTGGCACCTTGATCTTGGACATCCCAGCCTCCAGAACTGTGAGAAATAAATTTCCATTGTTTACAAAAAAAAAAAAAAAAAGAAGTAGCACAGGAAGGCAGAACGCACAGATCCTTCTGAGAGCACAGTTTGGAGATGAGATATGACCAAGAGGACCGGCATTTCTCATAACTCATATAAATGAGATAATACCTACTTGTTGGACAGGGTTGCAAAGCCTCCCTCTTCACTGTTTTCTTCAGTTTTTGTGGCTGCCCCTTTACTCTCACCAGTGATAGTGAAGTGCTGGAAGAGGTATGGACTGTGGTTTCAGTTCCAGTGCCTTGGATTCATCTGGATTCCCGCCCGAAAGAGGCACACATACCCCTACTGTATGTGTTCTGGTTCGTGTTGACCCTTCAACTTTTCTCTTTTCTGGGTCTTCCTTTTTTGTTGTCACCCCTAGCTCCCTACTGGTCCACCTCCAAGTCCTTAATTTGCTCAGAAGTTCTAAGAGAAGTTAGTAACATCCTTGATAAAGGATCACCACTTTTTCTTTCCTGAGTGATAACTCTCCCCACAACACCAGCCACCCACATACACATCCCAACCAACACCTGCCTGCTAGCCATTTCTTCACCTTAGTGCGTGGCTTAACTACCCTTTCTAGATGGACATGTTAAACCTACTAAATAATAGTGAATCTGAACAAAGACTTTTAATGTTTTCAGAAAGCATTACCATTGATATTTCAGACAGAGGCAAAACTACTATTAGACTTTTAAAATTATACTACCCAGGTGGCCAATTCTGTTTCAGAGTCTTTATAGATGATACAAATGTTTATTAATGTAGTTACTTCCTCATGGTTGAAAGATTCCACAATGACAAATTCTAGAAGACAATAGTGAGATACACACTGAGAAGAGTTGTATCACCTACATCACTCTCTCCTTGTATTCCTATTTAGCTATTTACACAGATTAGAAACTGTTGCTACCATGGTTTGGCTAGAGCTTCCCCTTTGCCACCTTTCTCCTAATTGTTTCCTTTCCTCACAACACACTCTGCTATCAATTTCCCTGCCCACCTCCCTTCTCTCTTCTCCACCAGCTGGGTTAGATTCACCCAGGGCCTTCATCACACTACATTCTTCTTATAAAACCATTTTTTCCTAACTTTTTTGTAATTCTTGGTTTATTTACTTTTTGCCCCACAATAAATTGTGAGCACCATAGAAGCAGGAACTATAGGATTGCCCATCTTCATATATACAGAATTGTACGAGTGAGTAACTTTAGCTCCATAAAAGATGTGTGGGGCTCTAACAGTGCTGGCATTTTGTGAAAAATTCTGAACTATGGGAGTTATAAATTACCTTTACTTTTTTCCTCCTATTCTTTACTGTTATGCAATCAATTCTTGCCACTAACCACCATGCTGATTTCTACCAGTGCTTCCTATAGTTTTACTATCCTGCTTATTTCTATTCTGCTGTGGGATAGGAAACCTCAGGTAATGAAAGGTGTGGCAAAGCTAAATGTAAGTAAGTAGGCTCTGAGTGAGGGCATAAAAAATACTTTATGAAAAAAAAAGATAGGATCTTTTGGGTCAGCAATTTTTGCAAGTTATTTTTTGTCTCTCAGAAGCCTTTTTCTCCTCTCGCATGTTACTCAACTGTGTGCTAAAGAGTGGAGTCCTGAGATAAAGCAAAGCTGATCACGTTTACATCATGTTGGTGGTGGGTTGAAGTGCTATTGTCCTGTACCACGAGTGTCATCTTAAAGGTGAGAATGGTGTCTAACTTCTGCTCCATAGTCTTAAGTGCATCATACATTCCTTGAGTATTGCTTAAGTCTTCAATGAAAACCCTTGTCTGATTTTATAGCACCACTTCCACTTAGTCACAAAAATTTAATATATAGTAAAAAATGTAAATGTCTTATATATTATTTTTCTTTTTCTTTTTGCCGTAAAGCAAGATAAATAGTAAGAACAAAACTTTAAAGGGAAAGAGTCTAGTTCTACTTCCAGTTCTAGCTCTATAATTTAACAAGGTAAACAGACATAAGGGGAAAAAAACTCTCAACTTAAAAAAAAAAAAACATGAAGATAATTAAATGGTTAATTCCCAGGATTTAGATAAGAACCAAATGTCTAATATGGGAGAAAGTGTTTTGTAAGCTATGAAGAACTCTAAACATTGCTCTGTTAAATCTAGAGGAAAGAACAAAGAGATTAGGCAGTTACCTAGGTGCAGAGAAAAAGAGAAAAAGGAAGAACTGATACGAGGAAACAAAAGATGTTTTGCCTAAACTCAAAGACTGTACAATCTATTTACAGTAACAAGATTTTTATATAAGAGACAATTAGTGAGCATTACCAAACAATACATGTAATCAACTGAGAAATTGTGGGGTATGGAATATTAACTGCTTTAGGACTCAGAGAAAGGAGACGTATGTGAACTGAGTAAGTTAAGAAAGGCATCTTAGAAATAAACTGTTTATTTTTTAAATCTTGGAACTGTAAACAATTTCTAGTTTCAACCCCATCATTTCAGAGATGAAGAATCAAAGAGTGCATCTTACTCCCTTCAAGAAGAATCCTATCCTCAAGAGTTAAAGGATTTGATCTGACAGCTAGTTAGGCATGCCCCTTATAATCTAGGACCCTTTCCACTACCCTCCCTTTGGAGAAGAAAAAGAACAGAATATGCCTTTAACAAGATATCATGATAAGCCAGCATCTTACACCAGGACGTCAGCCTAAGGGACCAAGACAGAGAGGCTAAGGCTGAATTCCCACGGGCGGATGATTAATTCCAAAGGCTAAGGAGCTTTCTGGTTAAGATTATTATGATTCTCACAGAGACTTCTAGGGCCACCGAATGTCCTTAACCTCTTTCTTAGAAAGAGAAAAAAAAAGAGAGAATATCCTCTGCAGCTTTCTGATATGGTAAGAACAACATATTTAGTAGTTCTTCCTGGTGAGCAGCATGTAACATCAAACATATGAAATACAGATATCACATCAAATATGATGGATAGCCAGATTTTAGACAAATAAGTTTAAGATGAAAACTTTTATTTATTTATTTATTTATTTAGAGACAGAGTCTCCCTCTTACCCAGGCTGGAGTGCAGTAGTGTAATCTCTTCTCACTGCAACCTCTGCCTGCCGGGTTCAAGCAATTCCTCTGCCTCAGCCTCCCCAGTAGCTGGGACTATAAGCACGCACCACCACGCCTGGCTAATTTTTGTGTTTTCAGTAGAGATAGGGTTTCACCATATTGCCCAGGCTGGTCCTGAACTCCTGACCTCAAGTGATCCACCTGTCTCGCCTCCCAAAGTGGTGGGATTACAGGTGTGAGCCACCATGCCGGACCTCAGAAATTCATTTTGATTCAGCAAATCCTCTCCAAAGGCCAAGCACTGTATTAGAAGCTGAAAATACAAATATGCAAACTTGTCTCTGTTGGAAAGGAATTCACTCTCTAGCAGGGGTGACAAATAAGAAAAGTAAACAGTCAGTTTTAATAGAATGCACTAAGTACTGCAGTAGAGAGAAACAGAGGAAGCTAGAGAAATCTCAGACCTAATTCAAGTTTTTCACTCAATTTAGGTTTTAACCCCTTAATCCAACCAAGTGAGGTGTGATGTCCAGAACATACTTCACAGAGAGTATGGTGCCTGAGCTATGAGATCAAAGAATGGTCTGTAAAACTAAACTGTGAGGTGCACAGTGATTCAATGAGAACAGTAGACTGATCATTATCATTTTTTCTAGACCTCAGCATTGGGAATTTAGGGTATCCTTTTTCCCCTCCCAAGGTTAGAATCCATGAAAAGAAATAAGGCACAGATAAGTGGATGAATTAAAATGATATAATTATTAATAAACCTAATGTAACAACTTGGCTTTGGATTTGTGGTTTAAAGTTGACTTGCTACTGGAAAGGTTCTTCACTTTCTTCTTCTTATTATTATTATACTTTAAGTTCTGGGATACATGTGCAGAAAGTGCAGGTTTGTTACATAGGTATACACGTGCCATGGTGGTTTGCTGCACCCATCAACGCATTATCTACGTTAGGTATTTCACCTATTGCTATGCCTCCCTTAGCCCCCCACCCCCAACAGTCCTCGGTGTGTGATGTTCCCCTCTCTGTGTCCATGTGTTCTCATTGTTCAGCTCCCACTTATGAGTGCGAACATGCAATGTTTGGTTTTCTGTTCTTGTGTTAGTTTGCTGAGAATGATGGTTTCCAGTTTCATCCATGTCCCTGCAAATGACATGAACTCATCTTTTTTGTGGCTGTTTAGTATTCCATGGTGAATGTGTGCCACATTTTCTTTATCCAGTCTATCATTGATGGGCATTTGGGTTGGTTCCAAGTCTCTGCTATTGTGAACAGTGCTGCAATAAACATACGTGTACGTGTGTCTTTATAGCAGAATGATTTATAATCCTTTGGGTATATACCCAGGAATGGGATTGCTGGGTCAAATGGTATTTCTGGTTCTAGATACTTGAGGAACTGCCACACTGTCTTCCACAATGCTTGAACTAATTGACACTCCCACCAACAGTGTAAAAGTGTTCCTATTTCTCCACATCCTCTCCAGCATCTGTTGTTTCCTGACTTTTTAATGATGGCCATTCTAACTGGTGAGATGGTGTCTCATTGTGGTTTTGATTTGCATTTCTCTAATGAAGAGTGATGATGAGCTTTTTTTCATGTTTGTTGTCTGCATATGCAGAAAACAGAAACTGGACCCCTTCCTTACACCTTATGCAAAAATTAACTCAAGATGGATTAAAGACTTAAACTAAGACCTAAAACCATAAAACTCCTAGAAGAAAATCTAGGCAATACCATTCAGGACATAGACAAAGACTTCATGACTAAAACACCAAAGCAACGGTAACAAAAGCCAAAATTGAAAAATGGGATCTAATTAAACTAAAGAGCCTCTGCACAGCAAAAGAAACTATCATCAGAGTGAACAGGCACCCTACAGAATGGGAGAAAAATTTTGCAGTCTATCCATCTGACAAAGGGCTAATATCAAGAATCTACAAAGAACTTAAACAAGTTTACAAGAAAAAAAACAAACAACCCCATCAAAAAGTGGGTGAAGGATATGAACAGACACTTCTAAAAAGGCTCCTCACTTTCTATGGGAAAAAATAATAATAATAATAAGGGCACAGAGGGAAGCTGAGAGGGATCTTTCCATACTTTACCACCCTGCAGCATGCAGGATCAGTGCACATTTCAAAAGTGTTCATTGAGTGCATGAAATCCATGTAAACTCTTTGTATATTAATTGAGCTTTCTGAGAAGGAAGAATGGCCATATGTTCTAGAAATGCATGTGTTAACTGCCTTGCTGCAAGGAATCAAAGGCAAGGTGTGGTTCCATAGGAGCTGCCACAGGTCAAAGCTTCCTTTGAAAATTCAAGTTTTGCCTAATAATGGTTCTTTATTTGGCAATCCCAGCACTTTTGGCTGAGAACCTATTTCTTAGTTTTGTTTGCTACTGTAACTTCGAAGGTGGTCTTTCTTCCTCCTTCCCTACTTCTTGACCTCCTATCCTTCCTCCCTTTCTTTCAATGTACCTTTCAGACCACTGTTCCTTTTTCCTGCTCAATGTGCCAGAAAAGAGCTGTCACTCACTCACATAACCATAGGTTTGACACGACCCTACCCATAGTCCCACATAATGTGTAAGTTGAAAGGAACTTGTGATGAATTTTAATGTAGAACCAATGCCATTACTCAATGAGATGTTCCATTGCACTAAATCCCTTACACCTCAGGAAAAGGTGATCTTTCCTCACCCTTCTCTACCTAAGTGTTCAAATGTGTAATGCTCAACATGGGGCAAGACATTTTCCCCTGATTTCTTCACAGCAATCACTTTGTGCTCTGAAGCATGAGATTCAATTACCCATATCATTGTCTTTGCCTGCACAGCTACAACCATTATTAATGATCATAAAATTGCCTACTTCTTTAATATAAATTCAGTCACAGTTATGCAGTTCCAATCATGCATCACCAGGTACATTAAAATATATACATTTTCTAAGCTTCTAGGGAATAAATGCCTCTTAACAAAATTTGCATTCTTTTTAAAATAAATTTCAAAAAATGTGAAAATTAAGTGACTCTAAATAGCCTAGCAATTATTCTAATTAGGAAAATGTATCTAAGAGAAAATAAGATGACTCTAAATGAACCATACATTTATTTTCTCTAATGTGTATTTGATCTATGTTTCTATTTAGGGTGATGTGTGTATATTTTTAAATTATGCTTTTTTAAACTTGCAGTGGATCTTTGCATTTACCAGGTGGGACTAGTTCCTTCAGGCAGAGGTCATGGGACATCAAAACTGAGCCAGCATAACAAGAATTGCATTTTCCTACTGGAGTGTTAGTAAAATTTCAGGCAAAAATCTGAGCATCCCTGTTAAGCCTCAGAAAAGAAACTTTCCTGCTGAAACCTCTTACAGATCAATGCCATTTTGCACCCTCTCTCCATGATATTCTGGAACTGCAAAACACAGCTACATAGACTTTAAATTTTGGAAATCAGATTTTTTGTTTTCATTTCATTTTTCAATATACATCTCTACAAGATAAGGAGTCCTCATTTTTCTTTTTAACCTGACCACAATACTATTATCACATAGGATAAAATTAAGAATTCCTTAATAACATCAAATATCTTGTAAATGTTTACATTTCTAATTGTATCCTAAATAGCAATTTTGGCTAACAAATTTTTGATTGGATCAAGATAAAAATAAGATTAATTCATTGATTAGTATAATGTTTAAGTTTCTCTTTATGAAAACACACGCAGGTACAATTAATACACCATAACATTTACTGATTTAAGTATATCCATCAATGATTTTAGTAACTTTACATTGTCTCTTTTAATCTATAGGTTTCCCCTTCATCACTCAATTTCTTTCCTTTTCTTTTTTTTTTTTTTTTAATTTATGTGTTGAAGTAATTGACTGGGTCATTTGTTCCACACAGTTTTCTAAATTATTTATTTTACTGAGTTCATTCCCATATATTTTTATGTTTTTAAATCACTATTAGTTTTAAAAATAAATTTATAATTTATAAATTCTTATAAATTTACTTTTACAGATTTTATAAAAATCACTGCAGTTTTAATTCACTTACTAATTATTTACTCTTTATTGGTAGTTGGCATAAAGTGGTATGAATTACCTTTAGCTAGAACATTTTATCAATGGTGGTGTGTGTTTCAACAAGATGTTCCCTCTTGTCGTAATGTCAGCAGCTGTTAACCACGAATGCATTTGTATTAATTCATTAGGGGTTAAAAAAAGTAATATTCTAAATCTATTATTTTTTCTTCATTTATTAGCAAAAAACTGTCGTAAAAAATTATCCTTCCATTCTGTTATTTAGTTAGCCAATAGTACAGAGTACATGGGAATGGCAGGTTAAAATGTTGAACCATTTTTCTTTTATCACATTTTCAAAGTAATTAGTTGGTTTCCTAGCATTCTCCAGTAGTGAACAATATCTTGTTGTTGTCTGTATTATCATGTACTTGTGAATTTAAATATATTCAAATGTCTTAATCTACTGAGATTATCATCATTATTGTTTCTCAAAGTGTCCCATTAATAGCCAGTTGTATCTTCTTCCTGCTTCTGAGTCCTACTGACTCAACATGGAATGATGAAGATACTCTTTTTCCAGACCTACAATTGGCCCTGAGAATCTCAACATTCCTAAGTTTCAATTCCATGTGCACATTTATGCACTGTATGGCCCTTTATTCTGACTAACCACTGTGGTTTCTGACTGACACCTTTATTCTCTTTCCCAGTACGTTTCCTGTGTTTTCATTTTCTGGATGGAATATAACAGGTGTTATCTTCAAAGTCAGGTTAGGAGTTCTGCAGTCATATTTTATTGATTCATTCACTAAACATTGATAAAAATGTGGCAGTCAGGGTTTGATTAGAGAAGCAGAAACTCTGTGAATGATACAAAGGACTTATAAAAACTATGCTTTATGCTATAATGGGAGTTAGTGGTGAAGTCTATGCAAGTCTGTCACCTCTGAGTTTAGTTTTGGGTTAAAGCCACCATAGGCTAACCAGGTCAGTAATCAGAAAGGAAGTTGGGGAGAAGAAGCTTAAATTAGAACTTACCAGTTCAGAAAAACTCATATCCACGAGGACCATCTGGAACTTATATCCATATCTCACTGCCCCTCACTGTAGTGATGTGGATGAATGGATGATTTTCAGGACAGCTTGATGCCTTTTACTATGGGTTAGCATACACACCTAGCCCAGAACTCTGAGGAGCTCAAGAAGGATACATGCCAGGAGCTGGACAAGTTGCAAGTCTGGGTGATCCAGCACACACATAAGGTGAGCCAGCAGATTAGCAGCAAAACCCATGAGTTGCCATCGCTTCCAGTGTCATACACCAGCCTTCAGGGCACAAAAGTGGTTGCTGCTTCATGTCCGCTTTGCAAATATTGAACACATTTCTCTTGTGACTAAACCTAATCTAGTAGCAGACAAGGAAGGGAAATGTACAAGTAGTTCCAGCTTAACCAGTTTGAAAGCATGCATGACCACAAGAAAGAATCCACTCCTTATTAGCTTGGCATCCACATGCTCCTCTTTTCATCACACTTAACTTCCAAATAAAGAAAATAGGAAAATCATGCTTTTACCTAATTTTTTGTAACCATCCCTCAGAAAACTGAAAATATGCCATTACTTTCCGCAAAAGAGGATATAAAGCCCTTTGTTCATTTGTGGGTGATGTTCATTCCTTGTCTGATTCTGGCATACCACCTACACACCTTTGATGTACTGTAACTAAAATAGGGAGATATCAAAATATAGATTATAGGAATATAAAAATATAGAATATAGAAATATAAAAATATATTCATATCAAAACAAGAAAGATATACTCATAGATATTTTCATCCTCATTGCTGTATCTGGTCACATGGTTAAGTACGGGTTTTAGGATCTTCTACTACTCATTTCATATTCCCTTTGTCCTCAGCAGCCCTGAGTCACTTGTAATTTCTTGCTTGGTAGGGTGATCGAAACTCTCATTCCTTAAGGGCTTGGGTTATTAGGAGTCCTGCCTATATTGGATTGTAGTAATTTTTAATTGACTTTGATTAGAGGAGATGAGAGAACTAAGAGACATTACAGAGAATTTCCTGTATTTGGACATGTTCCTTATTATCACTATTGTGTAGTAATTATTACATTTGTCCTTATGTTCAGATAAATCACCACAGCTAGTATAGCAACCTGCTTTGTTGTTGATTCACTGGCATATGGAGAACAAAGTGTCCAGGTGATATTCTTAGCCTCCAGTTTATTGGAGACATTGTGTGCCTTTTGCTATATGCATTTCTCCCTTGGGAATTAAGACTTTAATGCCAATAGAGCTCAATGCAGTGAGGAAGAGAAGAAAACATGCTTGTTGATTCAAAGGTATGAGAGTGAGATGAGTCACTGCTATTGCTTTCCCTTAGTTCCAGACCCATTAATTTTGACTATGGGAGAAACAGGACCATATATTAGATGCTGATTTAGAGTAAAATTATATCGTGGAGGATGTTACTTCATCCCTGAATGGCGTTTTCACCAACCGGCAGCATAACTGAGTCTTCAGAAGACCCTTCTACCATTCTGTTAGACCTGCTGCTTCAGGGAGATGGAGAATATGGTAAGTGATGAATTCTGCAAGCATGGGTTCTTCATGTTGGACTTCATGTGATGTGAAATGAGTTCCTTAATCAGAAGCAATACTCTGGAATACAATTTTATGAATGGGGCATTCTGTAAATCTGTGAATTGTTTGGGCAGAAACATTGAGGGAACAGAAGAAAAATCTATATGCAGAGTAAATGCCTTTTCTAGTAATTACAAATTACTGCCTCTTGGTTATGGAAAGTGTGTAATGTAATTTATCTGCCTCCAGGAGAAGGGTAACATATTAGGGGCTTAGTGTTGGTCTCTGTTGTTGGCAGGTTGAGCACTCAGCAAAGACTGTAACCAAAGCAGCTTAGATAAATGAAAGCTCATGCATAATCTTCTCTGCCATGCTGGCCACTTTGTTCATGAGCCCATTAGGTAAGGACAGAGGGAGCTAGGTAGAGAGACTGACTATGTTCGTAGAATAGCTTATCTTTCCCACTCAGTTATTACAAATATCTTCCTCTGCCAAAGCTGCTTTTTTGTGAACATTCACACCGGACACAAATATCTTCGCAAATTCTAATTTGGAAAAGTGTATCAACATAACTGTTACTCAGGCTTTCCGGTCACCAATTCCAATTCCAATTTCAATTTCTTTTTAATCTCTGATCATCTAGCCAACCAATTTGATACGTTGTATGAATCAGTGTAGATTCATACCTCTGGCAATGTCTCCTTCTAGGCAAAATTTAGGTGCACTGCTTGATGTTATGCCTAAGGAAATAATTTTGCCTCACCAGTATCCTTTTTTTTTCTTTAATTAATTCATCATAGAGAAATTCCCATGAGGCCATAGGTGCATGTTGAGAGGGGGAGGAGGAAATGCAGCATAAATATGGAATGTGGGCATCTGTTCCACTTGACTCATGCAGCTTACCTGTGCCTTCAGGATCTACTTAAGCCCAAGATTGTATATCCCGTTTCCTTTTTATGATAAAGTGCTTCTGCATATGCCTACATTATCCATGGTGGTATAGAAAATACCCATTTAAAAATGGACATCTTAAGTCACATGGAATTTTTATGGTCTATGGCCAAGTGTTCAGTCATCCCAAGAGCCCAGTTGAAAGCTAGAAGGAATTTCTCAAAATGATAACCATTATCTGTAGAGATTAGAATAGTTATGTCCCAAAATCCTGAGAATCTGCAATGTGATTTCCATATAAGAGACTTCCAAAGGCTTCCCTTCCCTGTCTGACACTTCGAGTGCCATTGAGTCTGCTGAGTCATATAGTCTAAGAAGCAGAGATGCTTACATGGCAGGCTGGACCTATTACAGAGCTTTCTTTTTCTTGTCTGGACTCAGTTCAAAGCTGGTGGCTTTTCAGATTTCTCAGTAAATGGTTGCAATAGAATGAACAAATGAGATATATGTTTCCTCCAAAATGCAAAGAGGCCCATCAATTATTATGCATATTTCTTATTGGTGGAAAAGGGCAGATGCAGTAACTTGCCTTTCACTTTGGAAAGGAGACTACCTCAGATAAAAGGATCCTGAAAAATTGTATTGAAGTACGTGATAGACAAACTAATGCTCCCCCACAAGGATGTCCACATTCCAGTCCTCCAAACCTGTGAATATGTTACCTTACCTGTAGAAAAGAATTTTGCAGATGTGATTATATTATTATCTTGAGGCGGGGACATTATACTATATTATCCAGGTGTTCCTGATATAATCATAAGGATTCTTTTAAAAACGAGACAGAAGGATCCTAGTCTGAGAAGGAGATATGATAATGGAAGCAAATGCCAGGGAGAGATAGAGACAGAGGTATTTGAAGATGCTGTACTGTGGACTTCGAAGCTGGAGGAAGAAACCATGAGATAACAAACACAGTCAGTTTCCTGAAGCTGGGAAAGACAAAGAAACATAATTTCCCCTAGAACCTCCAAAAGAAATGCAGCCCTGACAATACCTTAATTGTAGCACTTCTGACTTCCAGAACAGTGAGATAACATATTTATGTTTTGAGACCCCAAGTTTGTCATAATTTGTTACAACAAAAATAGGAAATGAATACTAGGTGGCAGTGAATTTTTGTGAAATTTATTTCCCTTTCTCTAAGTGTCTCAATCAGAAAACTACAGATTTTGTTACATTTATGATACAGTCAATGTAAGAGAAGAGTGTGATATCTTGTGGTCTGCAGAGGTGAGGAAGGTCCTTGTGGACTCTATTTTGACATAGGATTAGAGAGTTGATATAGCCCTGAAGGAAGACAGTAAAGGTGTATTGCTGGCTCTGCCAATGAAAAGAAAATTACTTCTGATGGTCTTGACTAATAGGTACAGAGGATAAAAACATTTGCCAGATAAATAGCTGCGTACCAGAGGCCAGGGGCTATGTTCATGTGCCATAGCAATGAAAGCACGTCTGGATAAATAGGTACAATTGGAGCTATCTCATTAAATTTATAATAGTCTACTGGCCTTCTTCAATATTCATCTGCTTTCATCACAGGCCAAAAAAGTTAATTGAATGAAGTTGTTTCAGGAATCATCACCATTTGCAATGTTCAAGTCCTTGATGGTGACAATTCTACAATTCCCTTAGGAATGTTATAGTATTATTATTTTATAATTCTGATAGAGAGAGAAAATTATAGTGGCCTCCATTTTTATTCTGCTTAACAAATTACCATAAGATTAGTGGCTTAAAACAGCACACACTATTAGCTCCCAGTTCTTTAGTCTGGCATGGCATGGATGGGTTCTCTGCTCATGGTGAAATCAATGTGTTGCCCAGCTGCATTCTCATTTTGAGCTCAGGGTCCTCTTCCTGGCTCATTCTGCTAACTGACAGAATTCAGATCCTGTAGGTGTAGGACTGAAGTCCTCATTGCCTTGTTGGCTGTCAGCTAGCGGCTGCTTTTACCTCCTAGAACCTGCCTGCCTCATTGATCATGTTTCCCCTTCATTCTTCAAACCAGCAATGGTGTGTCCAATTCCTTCCTTGTTTCAGATCTCTCTGTCTTGACCTTCTGCCATCACCTGGAGGAAACTCTCAGCTTTGAAGGGACATGAAATTAAATGAGGCCTACCCAAATACTCTCTCTGTAGCTTAAGGTTAATTAATTTGGGATGGTTATTTCATCTGAAAAATTCCATTCATGGCAATGCCTATATTAGTATTTCATTGAATAACCAGGTGTGATTGTTGTCTTGGGGAAAATCCTTTGATGTCTGCCCACACACTACCAAAATTGTCCTCATTTCATGGGTCAGGGAAACACTGTATAGATTCTGCCACTTTCTAAGTATATTTATTTCAACTACGCATTGCAAAAGTAGGCCTATGAATGCAGGTGTTTGAAGTAACAACTGGACTCATTGTGAAATGAATTCAATTCAAAACTCCATTTCCTAAACACCAGAATTTTATTCTCTAATTTATGGACCACATTAAAACTTTGGGTCTCCAAGAAAGTGTCAATTCCAAAAATGTATATCATTATCCCCAAAAAAGGCTATTTATTTTCTCTTTGTCGATGCATAATCCACTGATAAGTGGCCTCAAGTTCCTTTGAGGAAGTCTAGGTATATTTAAAGATTAAATTTTGACTGTTAGCAGGGTCATTCCTTAAGGAAAACTTACCTCCCCCTCATTCAATTTTATTTTTTATTTTATTATTATTATTATTTTTTTGAGATCGAGTCTCACTCTCTTGCCCAGGTTGGAGTGCAGTGGTGCAATGTCAGCTTACTGCAACATCTGTGTCCTGAGTTCAAGCAATTCTCCTGCTTTCAGCCTCCCGAGTAGCTGGGATTACAGATGCCTGCCACCACACCCAGATAATTTTTGTATTTTTAGTAGAGATGGGGTTTCACCATGTTGGCCATGCTGGTCTCAAACTCCTGACCTCAGGTGATCCACCCACCTTGGCCTCCCAAAGTGCTGGGATTACAGGTGGGAACCACCAGGCCCATCTTAAATCCAGAATTTTTTTCGAAAGCCCAGGATTCATTGTTGAGATGATACATAACATTAGACATGTGTTCTCCAGGATTAGAGTTTTTTATTTGTATAAATCAAGTAAAACTCTAATAGGCTGTTCATCTATTTCAGTTCTAGAAACACTATGATCAACTCAGCCATGACAATGATCTCTGTAGACAGTGATCTCCTGTAGACAATTCTGGTTACTTCTTGGCTTTGTTGGCTGTTACCATTACTAAACCACCTTGTCTTTGATGATTAAATCCTGTCATTTGGCCACCACCAGCCCCCAGTCTATCATCCCCATTTAATTCAGGGAGCCAGTTTGATGGCAGCAGGTCCCACTGTCATTCTTGGCTGATGTAGAATAGCCATCAAAGAACTCTTAAAAGATGCTCTCCTTACAAATGTTTCTATCATTGCTTTGTTAAGAATTGTCTTCTGGACCTCCAGAAATGTAATCAGGGATGGATAAATAAGTCTTACTTGCAAAATGTATCATAGCCTTCAGAGCTCCCTAAGCTTTTGAATGTCTTCCTTTAAAATATGCCAAGAACATTTTGGCATTTTAACTTCACTTTGTATAGGAAGCTTTGGGATACAGGTTTCAATCAAATCACCAAGAAAACTGTTAGAGAGACTCCTAGTTACTCAACTAACATTGAATCTAGAGTTACTGCTTAATTAAGCCATATTAACAAATTCATTCCAATACAACGTTTTACTCTTTCTACCCTTCTCCAACACACTTAGAATCCATTCCTGTACTTGCTCCCAGACTGCTGTCAACATACATTGGCAATACCTTGCAATTTTTCTACTCTATATTATACCTACTCATAGGTCACATTTTGTGTCTTACCTTCTCAGGCACTGCTAGGATTTGAATTTGGTTATAAGTCAACAAGCAATGGAAGGTTTACATTGGGAACCCAAAAGTATTTGAGAATGTCTAATCAACTTAGAAAGCTTATTTTGCCAAGGTTAAGGACATACCCATGAAATAGCCTCAGGAGGTCCTGATGACATGTGCCCAAGGTGGTCAGGATACAGCTTGCTTTTATATCTTTCAGGGAGACATAATACATCAATCAATACATGTAAGATTTACATTGGTTTAGCTTGGAAGGGCAGGACAACTCAAAGCAGGGGCTTCCTGGTCATAGGTAGATTTAATTTTTTTTCTGATTGAGAATTGGTTGAATGAGCTATTATCAATCGGAAAAAATGTCTGGATCATGATAAGCTTTTGTCATGCAAATGAAGCCTCCAAGTAGCAGGCTTCAGAGAGAATGGATTGTAAATGTTTCTTACCAGACTTAAGATCTGTGTTGATGTTAATGCTAATCAGCTTTTTCTGAATTCCAAAAGGGAGGAAGGTATAATGAGGCATGTTCAAACTCCCCTTACCTCATGACCTGAACAAGTTTTTCAGGTCAACTTATAAATGCCCTTGGCCGAGAGGAGGGATCCTGTCAGAGGGTTGGGGGACCTTGGAATTTTATTTTTCAGTTTACAACATACAGGACTTGAAGAGGAACAGCAGTCCTTTGCAAGGAACATACGTAATGGAAGACCATTTCTGGTTCTTCAGGCAAGGTAATACTCATTTCTTCAGACAGGAATAGAAAGGTGGCTTCTACTGGTAAAAGAGGGTCAGTAAAATTTAGGAGCTGACTATCAGCTTCATTAGAATCTTCACATGTGAATCCAGTTTTTAGGATGCCAGTCCTTCCACACAAATGTCCTAACTTTAACATAAAAGATCCTGCGTAATTAACAATTCAATCTGCATAATAATTATTATGTGCAGGTTTAGACTTTGTACTCAATATTCAGCAATCTGAGCCATGAGGTTATAAGAAATAAAGGTTTCCTTTAGGGCAGTCTTAGAGATTCCTGGATTCTTCCTAGGTATTGAGCTGGGAATTCAAAGCTCTGGGCTTAAAATTTTCTTCCACAAGTTCTCCACCATACTTGAGAGTAATCAACGAGCCTTATAATACTCCTTACTTTCACTAAGTTATTCTATGCCATATTCTTGGACCCTCAAAGTCTCGCTTCCATCAGCACCTGATTATCACAAACTGCCACATACTACAAGGTGGGCGAGCGGATTGTTAACAGGTAATTGCTGCCACTGTTCATGTGCCAGTCTTCAAGGAATAAAAAGTATCTGCTGCTTTACTGCCACCATCCAAACATCACGACACCAATCTCTCCTGTGCTAATCCTAACCTGAAGCCATACAGAGAAGAAAATTCATGGAAACATACTTCCAACCTAACTATGCTGACAAAGTCACCACTTAACACCATCCTGTGCCAGCCAGTTCCAGCCAGTGAGCTAAACCTTGCATATAAAAAGCCGAATGCACCTTTGCTCTAGAGAAAGTATTTCTGAATAAAAGATAGTTGAAATACATTGAAAATTACATAATAATATGTATTCTGTCAGAGGACAAAGAAGAAACACAAGCATTTTCTACCTTGCCCAATCTAACATAAAATAAATTAAGATTATTCACTGATTCACAGAACCCAAAGAACTCTAAGTCACATTTCAGGTTTGCAAAAGTTATTGTACCATGAGCATTCTTCTTTTGCAATACTTCTTCAACCTGTGTTTTCCTTTGGATTCTCACTGCTGTCACTTAGAAATAAACATCTATTACTTAATTTATAGATAACTATGTGTCTTCCTGGCTGGTTTTGCTGTTCTCAATCTCTCATTGTGGTCTAACTTACATTTACTGAGAAATTCCGTTGATTTTCATCTCGTCATTTTTCCTCTTAAAATCCACTAATAACCCTCTCTCTGACCCCCATGCTCCAGCTGCAGAAAATATGCTTACTTGATGCAGGACCCACTCCAACTTTTGTTCAATAACTCCACTGTATAAGAAAGATCATCACATTGATAGGTGGTAAAGAGCCAGATCTAGCAAGAGTAGCTAGGATTCTAGAAAAGACAGGATTTTGGCTCTGCAGGAAGAGTCTTGACAAGCTCCATGAGTTAAACAGAGTACAGGTCAGGTTCTGCAGTCATTAACATACCCCAAATGACGATGTGGATTGCATAAGTTCTAGCAGGTCAGTTTGTGTCCATAGAAGTCCATTAATACAAGACAAGTGAAGGAAGAAAAACAGCTCTCAGAAGGCAAAATCCAAAGTCCAGGAGGTTATAGTGTCAAAGATAATTGCACTGGAGTGAAAACATCGAGCCCAATCTGAGTACAGAACCAAAGTTTATTTTTCTCTCCTGTATTTCATACAACCTGATATGGGAAAGCTAGCCCTGATCACATAATCTCCATTGTCAGAACTGATTTATGAGGGTCCCTCTACTGACTGAGTGAGGGACATAATGAGGGTGACCATAGGTCTCATTTGCATGGAACAGTCACAGATGTGCCTGTTGTCCAAGCCTCACAGTTAACAGCCCATCCCTTTCACTCTTAAAAGTGGCCCAGTTTGGAAAAGAAATTATACATTCACCTCATGCTTACTTAAATGTTCACCTTATATAATATCTGAGCTCATGCAAATCTGAACTAGTTTTGCATATCCCTCTGGCCCAAGTGTGTCTAGAAATGTGAGCTAGGGCCTGGAACAGGTCATGACTCTGACCAGTGCCCTATCCTACTGTGGATGAGCTGGTATCCTAGATGTAAGACAAAGTCCTCCCCACTGTTCCCTCTTCTTTTCTCAACTGGAAGGAAGGGGTCTCTTTTGGAGCTGCAAGCTGTGCAGCCTGGGATTAGGGTAGGGGTAAGCTGGCACTCCCTTGGCTGTCCAAGCTGGTGTTTCAATATGGTGCATACCCACCCAGTGCACTGTCTCTGGGCCTAGTTCAGCCCTAGGACTCTCCTTAGAGTTGCAGTCCTTGTGGCCTAGATTACCTTTCAAGTTTACTTGGAGACACAGCGCTGTAGTCCTCAGTGGTAAGGTTTGCATGCACTCAAGTTCCAACCCCGGGGATCAGCAATTCCCCTCTGGCTAGGGCTGTTTAAATGCTCCCTCCATGGGTTGGCATCATCTGAGTTTGGTCTGGTCTTTCTTCCTGCTCTAACAGAACAGCACGGAGTTCAATGCCTCACAATTGCTGTGTTCTTCCTTCCCCAGTGCCCAGGGACACTCTTCTTCCTTCCCCAGTGCCCAGGGACACTCTTCACACCACGCTGCCACTGCTGTGGGTGTGGAGAGGTGGCCTTCGCAATTCTGGACTGTTTTTTCTATCTCTTCAGTGCCTCAGCAATATGAAGTTAAAACCAGGTAGCATACGCGCTCACCTGATTTTTGGTTCTTATGAAGGTGATTTTTCTGTGCAGGCAGTTGTTAATTTGGTGCCCTTGGGAGGGAAGGATTGATGGAGCCTTTTATTCCACCGTCTTGCTCCTGCCCCCTCCTAGTTTTGCGTATGTTTACTTTCAAACTTTGAAAGTAAACTTGAGCATCTCATCCCATATCTTTCTGGTGATTAACATGCTTCGTGTTCCAATTCACTTTACTCTGTGAATACCCTTCTCTAATGTTCTACGATGTTGCTTTTCTGGTCTTAATTCCAAGCTATATTACCAGCTGTGTTACCTTGTGTAAGTTACTTAACTTCTCTATGTATCCATTTCCTCAACTGTTAAACGAACATAATAGGTACCTCCCTCGTATGTTTACTGTGAAAATTAATATGGATTAACACATGTAAAGCATTCAGAATAGTGTTTAAACATAATATGTGCTCTATAAATATTTGTTAACTTTATTAGTAGCAGTATCATTAATAATCTTTTTATATGAACTCACATAGAGTCCTCATTTGGCACTTTGTTAGTTAAATCATTATTTGTGGCTATTTTGTTTATCAATTAAATTTTAATCCTTAATGACATGGACTGTGCCTTATTTTTGTATTCTTCAAGCACCTACAACAAAACCTTGTAAAACATAAGAAATAAGTAAGATGATTTATTTTAAAACAAAAATTTCTTAAAACTAATTTGCCATTTTCAAATAGAGCCCATGATGGGCAACATAAGTGTATTATTTCATGTGTAACACAGCACTTCCAGGTCTCCAGCTTGAGTATAAATTTCTTACAGGCTGGGATACTGGGGAAGGATCAGAAGGAGATTGTTAGGCCATCAACTACCTCTCAGAAAAGCAAATGAAAGCAAGTGGTTTTGGATTTATAAAAGATGTATTTAAATAAACATTGTTTTATTTATTTTTGTTTATTTCTCTTAGATGCGTTTTTTCTCCTTTTATAATCCAATGCTTTACCTAGTCTTTGTATAGCCTCCAGGTAATAAAAATGTAGCCGTAACTTTTTAAATGTATAAGAATTGGTACCTCTGTTAGCACTGTATTAGAATAGTCATAGAATTGTTTAAGAAAATAAAAAAATGCAAAAAAATGATATTGCTGATTTCAAAGGATTACAATCTGAAGGAAATATTTAATGAATACAATTTGTACACTTTTAAACTTAAGTAATTAAACCATGAAAACATGGACATAAAAAATATGAGTGAACGTATAAATTAACTTAGGATATATGAAAAGCTATTATTCTGATTTGTTGCACATCCAATTAATTCCCAAATACATGTAAACTTCATAATATTATCTCCCAAATCAGAATACAAATTTATCAAGGAAAATGATTCAATATTTTCCATCCCTTTCATCTTCCAAAGAAGAGTAAACTGTAATCCATGAGTATTGGAGGTTAGTTAGAAGATGAACCACTACATTGAGGACAAAGTCAAGATTCCTTATAGTTTTTAAAATGTTATTGCTAGAATCGATACTTAGATTAACTTTTATTGTACTTGAAAGGGGGAAAACAAGTGTTGTTTCCTCAGTTCAAGAGAACCTGATTCGTTTTTACATCTGTTGAGTTAATAAGAAATGAAATTATCGTCTCTTGATTTAACTTGCAACTTTGATGTGAACTCAGATTTGATTTCCTATAGCACGCATATGACGAGTAAATGTATTCCCTACAATATGTAGAAAAACAAGCCCCATTGTCTCAAAGTTAAAGGTTATATAACCATATATCAATCACAATTAAAATAGAATCTAGGGCACCTCTGTGAGAAAGAGGCTGTTTGAATCCACATGTAATATTTCCTCCTCATAAAACACTGCTACAACTATACTGTAGAAATATGTATTTAAGACCAACCCCAGAAAGCCAAATTCTAGACCACAATGTAAAAGGCCAATCAATAACCAATCTGATTTACTTTGTGCAGTAAGGATGGCATCAGCTACTCTAAAAGTTAGGATGAATTTAAAGGCTAAACACCAACAAAACATAGGAGATTTAATTTCTGAAGATTAACAAAGGAACTCTGTGTAGAGGAATGCTAAACCCAGTTGAGAGGCTGTAATGAAAAGAGAGGAGGAGAGGTAAGTGACTTTCTGCATACCTAAATTTCAAAAACTGCATTGGGAAGGGAATCAAGGTGGATGTTGAAGAAAATAATGTTATGTATTTCATAATGTTTCCTCCTAGCATTTTGAAATGGACACATAAAATTAGCCACTCATCTTCATTGTTGAGAACAAGTTTAGATACTTGCAACATCAATGGTACCATAGGATTATACTGGAATTCTCTCCTGCCCCAACACACCTTCTCTGAGCAACAGACACTCACACACACACACACACACACACACACACACACACACACACACACACACACACACTTGGGTTCCAAGGGTGAAAAAGCTGATAAAGATGGGAGCAAAACATTACTATGCTGAAGGAAAAAAAAAATCATTTACAAAAGTATATGTGAGATCCTCAGTAGCAGAAATTTTCTCAACCAAAATTTAATAAGGTTATAGCTTCCTTCATTGCTCATCCTTTTGTGGTTTTCCTCAGAGAATCCAAATACATAGTTTGGAAGAATATTTTAATATATGTTTTCAAATTATTTTTTCTGCTTTTACATCTATTGAGTCTTCTCCCCAAAAATTCAAGACCCATAGGAAATATAAGGAGGAGGCTGGGATGCACAGGTGGAAATAAATCCTGGGAACCCATTTGAATAGCAAAGCTTGCTCTGTATTTGAGTCACTTGGCAGCATGGAGAATAAAGGAAACCGTTGATGTGAGGCAGTGCATAGGCTTAAAGCTTGCTCGACTCCCTTCACCAGCTTCTTAAAGCACTACCCTGGTCAGAACAGGTGAGAAATACTGCTCCCTCCAATTAATGCTGTTTTAAGAATCATCCCCTTGCATCGATCCTGCAGGATTCCACATCCCTCATCTCTGTCTTCACTTATTAGCTTGGTGTATAGAACAACTCAATCAACAACAACAAAAATGTAGACTCAATAGGACATATGTTCAACTTACATATTACTTTTCATTTTGTACCCTTTGGGCCAAATTACATCATTGAAGATATGCTGAAGAGCATAGAATTTTAATATACACAGAGATTTAATATACATGGAAATTTACATCTATTGTACAAATTGGGCATTGTTTTATCTACATATTCATTATTGATTATTTGAAAAAAGATGGAAGAATCTTTTCCCCAGATTCCACCTTGTCTTTGCAAATATTGAGGTACCTTGCAAGTTCCCCTGAGAGTAGCAACTATATTTTACAATATTAATTGTAAAATCCAAATAGCTAGAAGGAAACTTAAAGGTCAACTACTCTGATTACACATAAAATATATTACTACACAGCATCCCTGACATACAGTCATAACTTCTGGTTAAAAACATTGATATACAGATAATTTGCTACCTCAAAAGACCATTCAGCAGCACATGTTTGGGCACTCCAGTGGTCAGAACTGTCTTCCTGGACTTTCTCAGCATTACATCAAAAGCAGTACTTCTAGGGGAAAGATGGCTAAATGTGACTACATTAAAAAAAATAATAAGCCAAACAAAAATATCCTTGTATCAGTAAAGATATGGTACATTATGCTACACTAATAAACAATCCTCCAATTTTAGTAGTTCAATACAACAGAGGTTTATTTTGTTTACCTGTTTTGTGGGTAGGAAGGCTCCACTCATCTGAGTCACTTGGGGAGCTAGGCTAACATAGTCTCTATTCATGCTGTCATGATCAGTACAGAAGAGGATAGGATATTGTGCACTGGCCATTAAAGCATTTACCCAGAAGTGACACAGTCTTTATTGTTCACAGGTTGTTGACCAAAGCAAGTGGTACAACTATGTTTAACTTTAAAGGGGGCAGGAAAGTAAAGAAACCTGGAAATATTTGGAGAACAAGACTGACTTCTACCTTTCTGGATATAAAAGCAAAATACTGTAGACAACATTAAATGGCAGAGGACAAAATAGGTAAAAATACTCAAAATATAGGTGTCAGAAAGATTTGCTGAAGTAACTAAAGTTACAATGGTAAACTTTTCAATGCAATAAGAAAGAGAAAATTAAAGCAGAGCTACAAGTTTTTATATAGACATAGTCAAATGCTCAATCTTACTGGTAATGAAAGACTAATACTTGTAATAACAAAAGCCAATACTTACTTGAAAATACATTGTGCTAGGCATAATGTTTATAACTTATATACATTATTTGAATGTTTCCCCAATACTACTACAAGAGTATTATTTATCCTGCTTTAGAGATAAAGCTCACAGCCTCTCAGCCATATTTCTTAAATACAAATAAAATGATTTTACAATTTTCACCTATTAAAAATACGTTCCAACATTTATAAGGAAAATGAAGTTGAATAAGGTATAAATTCTTAAAATCTTTCTAAAAGGTATTTAAATTGTGCATATATAAAGGAAATCCAATATGCATAATATATCACTCATCAGTTTTATTTGCAGTAATTTATTTTAGGGAAATAATCAAATTTAGGAGCAAAGATGTGAGAGTAACATTGTGGGTACCAGAGGCTAGGGAGCAGGTGAAGGAGGGGATAGGGAGATGTTGGTCAAAAGGTACAAAGTTTCAGTTAAACAGCAAGAATAAGTTTTTGAGATCTTAGTTAAAAATAATGTATTGTACATTTCAAAATAGTTAAGAGAGCAAATTTAAAATATCTCTCCACAAAAATAAGTGAGGTACTGAATATGTTAGTTCATTTGATTTAATCATTCCACATTGTACGTGTATGTGAGTGTGGGGTATATGTGTGTGTCAAAACATAAAATTGTACTGCAGGAACATATACAACTACAATTTTTCAATCAAAAAGAATACTGATTTTCAAAAGCATAAATAAGATTACTAAAGTCTATATTAAAAAGAAAACTTTTACCTATACATCTGGTAAAAATATCCTTAAAGCATAAAGGAAGAATAAAGATTCCCAAGTAAAACAAAAGCTGAAGGATTTCATCAATACCAGACCTTTCCTACAAGAAATGCTAAAGGAAGCACTTCAATCAGAAGGAAAAGAATATTAATGACCAATAAGAAATCATCTGAAGGTACAAAATTCACTGGTAATAGAATATTATTACACTTAACTGTGTAATACACAGTTATAATAATACACAGAATATTATAACACTGTAACTGTGGTGTGTAAACTACTCTTAAATAGAAATACTGAACAGTGAACTAATAAAAAATAATAACTACAACAACTTTTCAAGACATAGACAAGACAGTAAGATATAAATACAAACAACAAAAAGTTTAAAAGCAGGAAGACAAAATTAAGATGTAGAGTTTTTATTAGTTTTCTTTTTTTGCTTGTTTACTTGTTTGTTTATGCAAACTGCTGTTATCAGCTTAGAATAATGGGTTATAGGATAGTATTTGTAAGCCCCATGGTAACCTCAAATGAAAAAATATATAGCGGATACACAAAAAATGAAAAGCAAGTACTTAAATCACATCACCAGAGAAAATCACCTTTACTAAAGGAAGACAGGAGGGAAGGAAAAAAGGAAAAGAAGACAACAAAACAACCAGAAAACAATAAAATCAGAAGTCCTTACTTATCAATAATAACATTGAATGTAAATGAACTAAACTTTCCAATCAAAAGACATCGAGTGCCTGAATGAATAAAAAAATAAGATCCATTGTACTGTTGCCTCCAAGAAACATACTTCCCCTCTAAATGCACACATAGTTTGAAAATAAAGGGATAGAAAAAGATAAACCATGCTAATGGCAACCAAAAAAGAACACTAGTAGCTATACTTATATCAGACAAAATAGATTTCAAAACAAAAACTGTAAAAGAGTCCAGATCACTATATAATGGTAAAAGGGGTCAATTCAGCAAAAGGATATAACAATCGTAAACATATATGCACTTTTTTGAAAAGTTAAATATATATGCACTGTACCATCCAGATATCTAAAGCAAAAATTAGAGCTAAAGAGCAAGATAGGCCCCAATACATTAATAGCTAGAGACCTCAACATCCCACTCTCAGTATTGTACATATCTCCCACACAGAAAGTCAACAAAGAAACATTGGATTTAATCTGTGCTATGGAACAAGTAGACCTAATACATGTTTTCAGAATATTTCATCCAACAGCTGCAGAATGCACATTTTTCTCCTCGGCACATGGATCATTCTCAAGGAGATACCATATGTTAGGTAACAAAGCAAGTCTTAAAACATTCAAAAATATCTTTAAAAAATCAAGTGCCTCCTCTTACCAAAATGGAATAAAACTAGAAATCGGTAACAAGAGGAATTTTGGAAATGATACATAGATACATAGAAATTAAACAATATGCTCTTGAATGACCAGTGAGTCAATAAAGAAATTAATAAGGAAGTTAAAAAATTTCTTGAAACAGATGATAATGGAAACACAACATACCAAACTCTATGGAATATAGCAAAAGCAGTACTAATAGCGAAGTTTATAGCTGTAAGTGCCTTCATGAAAAGAGAAGAAATACTTCCAATAAACAACCCAGTGATGTATCTTAAATAACTAGAAAAGCAAGATCAAACAAATCCAATATTAGTAGAAGAAAAGAAATAATAAAGATCAGAGCAGAAAGAAATGAAACTAAAATGAAGAAAACAATACAAAAGATCAATGAAACAAAAAGTTGGTTTTCTGAAAAGTTAACAAAGTTGGCAAACCTTTAGCCAAACTAATAAAAAGGAGAGAAGACCAAAATTAATAAAATCAGAGGTGAAAAATTTTAACTAGTTTTGCAGAAATTTGAAAGCCCATTAGTGGGCTACTATAAGCAACTACAAAACCAGTAAGCTGGAAAATTAAGAAAAAATAAACAAATTTCTAGATATGTGCAGTCTCTAAGATTGAACCATGGATAAATCCAAAACCTAAACAGACTAATAATAAATAATAAGAGAAAAGCTATAATTAAAACTTTCCCAGTAAAGAAAAGCCCAGGACCTGATGGCTTCACTGCTGAATTCTATAAAACAATCCTACTAAAAGACCAATCCTACTCAAAGTATTCTGAAATATAGAGGTGGAGGAAATACTTCCAAACTCATTCTACAAGGCCAGTATTACCCTGCTACCAAAACCAGACAAAGACACATCAAAAAAGTAAACTATAGGCCAATATCACCAATGAATAATGATGCAAAAATTCTTAATACTAGAAAACCAAATTCAACAACACATTAAAACAATCATTAATCATGACCAAGTGGGATTCATCCCAGGGATACAAGAGTGGTCCAGCATATACAAAATAAATCAAAGTGATACATTATATCAACAGAATGATGGACAAAAATCATACGAACCTTTCAACTGCTGCTGAAAAAGCATTTGAGAATTTTCAACATTCCTTCATGAAAAAAAAAAAAAAAGGAAAAGCTTTGTATAGAAGTAACATACCTCAACATAATAAAAGTCATACATGACAGACCCATAGCTAGTATCATACTGAACAGGGAAAAATGGAGAGCTGAATTCTCTAAGATCTAGAACATGACAAGGAAAGCCGCTTTCCCCACTGTTATTCAACTTACTACTGGAAGTCCTAGCTAGAGCAACCTGACGAGAGAAGGAAACAAAGGGCATCCAAATTGTAAAGGAAAAAGTCAAATTATCCTTGGTGGCAGATAAGATTTATGGTTGGAAAAACCTAAAGACTCCACCAAAAAGCTATTTGAACTGAATAACAAATTCAGTGCAGTTGTAGGACACAATATCAATATACAAAAATCTGTAGCATTTTTACATGCCAACAGTGAACAACCCAAAAGAGAAATCAAGAAAGTAATCCCATTTACAACAACTACAAATAAAATAAAATATCTGGGAATTAACCAAAGAAATGAAAGATCTCTACAATGAAAACTATAAAACACTGACGCAACAAATTGAAGAGGAGACCAAAAAATGGAAAGATATTTCATGTTCATGAATTGGAAAAGTCAATATTGTTAAAATGTTCATACTTCCCAAAGTAAGTTACAGATTTAATGCAATTCCTATCAAAATACCAATTACATTCTTCACGTAGTAGAAAATACAATTTTAACATTTACATGGAACCAGAAAAGACCCAGAATACCCACAGTCATCCTATGCAAAAGTAACAAAACTTGAGGAATCACATTACCTGACTTCAAATTACACTACAGAGCTATAGCAACCAAAACAGCATGGTACTGGCATAAAAATAGACACACAGATGAGTGGCATAGAATAGATAACCCAAAAATAAATGCATACATCAACAGTGAACTCATTTTTGACAAAAGTTCCAAGAACATACACAGGGGAAAAAGCAGTCTCTTCAATAAATTGTGCTGGAAAAACTGGATGTACATATGTGAAAGAATGAAACCAGACCCCTATCTCTTGCCATATACAAAAACAAAATCAAAATGGATTAAAGACTTAAAGCTAAGACCCTAAACTATGAAACTACTAAAAGAAAACATACCCCACAGGTACAGTCACCCAAAACAAAAATGGACAAATGAAATCACACCAAGTTAAAAAGCTTCTGCACAGCAAAGGAAACAATTAACAAAGTGAAAAGACAACTCACAGAATCAGAGAAAGATAAATAACTCTATTGGAAAAAAAAATCTAATAATCAGATTTTAAAATGGGCAAAAGATCTGAAGAGACATTTCTCAAAAGAAGACATACAAATGGAAAAGAGGTATATAAAAAGGCATTCAACATTATTGATCATCAGAGGAATGCAAATCAAAACTACAGTGAAATATCATCCTACTCCAGTTAAACTGGCTGTCATACAACAGACAGGCAGTAACAAACGTTGACAAGGATGTGGAGAAAAGGGGACCCTCATACACTTTTGGTGGGAATGTAAATTAGTACAACCACTATGGAGAACAGTCTGGAGGTTCCTCAAAAAACTAAAAATAGAGCTATTATATGATCCAGCAATCCACTACTAGATATATACCCAAAAGAAAGGAAATCAGAATATCAAAATGATATCTGCACTCCTGTGTTTGTTGTAACACTATTCATGACAGCCAAGATATGGAAGCAACCTAAGTGTTTCTCAACAGATGAATAGATAAAGAAAATGGAGTACCATTCAGCCATAAAAAGGAATGAAATTCTGTCATTTGCAACAGTATGGAGGGAATTGAAAGTCACTATGTTAAGTGAAATAAGTGAGGCATAGAAAAATAAACATTGCATGTTCTCACTTATCTGTGGGAGTTAAAAATTAAAACAATTGAATTCATAGAGATAGAGAGTAGTAGGATGGTTACTGGAGGCTGGGAAGTGTTAGTAGGTGGAGGGAAGGGAATGGCTAATGGGTACAATAAAATAGGATAAATAAGACCTAGCATTTGCTAGCAGAACAGGGTGACTATAGTAAAAAAATTAATTGTTCATATTTAAGTAACTAAAAAGATGAAATTATATTGTTTGAAACGTAAAGGATAAATATTTGAGGTGATGGATACCCTATTTACTCTGATGTGATTATTTTGCCTTTCATGACTATGTCAAAATACCTCATTAATATATCCCAGAAATATGTATACCTACCACGTACTCACAAAAATAAAAAATTAAGAAAATCTACATTAGTTATAATTGAGAAGAAACATAATCAAAGTTTTCAATAATAGAGAATTGGTTAACTAAATATGTCTGTGTAGGTAGATTATATTGTAGACAAATATGTAAAATATTTTTCCATGAGTTGCAAAATAGAAAAAGCAGGATAAAAATGTTCAGTGTGATTCCATTTCTCTAATCAACTCTTTACACACACATACACCATAAGCACACACACACACACACACACATACATAAAAGATATTTTGTAATGTTAATAGTGGTTTTATCAAGGTACTGAGATTAAAAGTCATTTTTGTTGTCCCATTCCTTATTTTTCAAAATTTAATTTTTGATTAATAGAAAAGAACAGAATAGTTTGATTTTTGGTTTTTTGCTTGTTTGTTTCTAAGAAAGCAAATGGCTTTATTATATTGGCTTTTCATCTTGTTCCTGCAGGATTGGTAACTTATGTTGCCATTTTGATCATCTACTTTGTAGACTTACCGTCGCTATTAAGTATGACACTAAGAAATGGTGTTTGTACCTTCTTGTACAGTCTCAGTAGTGTAATCCATGGTGTTTCACTCGTGATTTTATTTTATTTGTAAAGAATAAATAACTGAATGAGTGGAAGCTGTCCCTTTGTCAAGAACTGTGAAGGGTGGGAGATTTACCCTATTTACAAACTATCAAGTTAGCCTGCCAGTTTCATAGATAACAGTCTGAAGACTTCCCTTATTCTCTCTTTGTTATTTCTGCTCATTTCTTCCCCAAAGAGTGGAACTCCAGTGGAGTTGATGCAGGGACTCCAGTTTTCTTTGTATCACTAGGCCTAGATTACATAATGTAACATTTACTAGCACTGACAATGGAATGAGGCTGCTGAGTTCAAAGTGTGACTCTGCCACTCACAGTTTCCTTGACTTTGAACTCATTTACTAACCTTTTTGTGTGTCAGTTTCATCACCTTTAAAATAGTACCTATCTCACAGAATTATTTGGGAATTTGACATGTTCATATACATGAAGTAATTTACACAGTTCCTGACTCACAGAGAGCACAACAGAGGATGAGACAGAACAAATGTGATTAGAGAGTGGCCTTGCACCCACTGGGAGTCACCTTTCAGCGGTGTTTTTCAGGCCTTGTAAGTCATTTATTCTAGATACACTGTTTGAGGGCTTATTCTATGGGCAGGAACAGTGGTGTTTCTCTTCTCAAGGCAGTTGCAATCTTATAGTAATAAATATGTGAAAGTCACTCTCCCTGTTAGGATAGTTCAGGCATAGAAAACCATCCAGTGAACCACATCTGTTTCTGTCCATTAAATTCAAAATGAATTCCCTATGCTAGCATTCAAATAAACTTATTTACTTTTCTTGTGTAAACTGCTCTCACTTTTCTGAAAACTATACTGGAGAAATAATTTCACTATAGCCCTGATTCTACCACATTTACTGAGCACACTGTATAAAGCAGTTGGACAGGGGGAATGGATAAAGAATAGTTCCTCTTTGTAAGAGGCATAGCCGACTAAAGGTATTTTTCACTAAATATGATAAAATGCTCTGACATATGTATGCTGGAGTAGCAAAAGAAAGAGAATACATCTACTTCTTGAAGAGTTAAAGGAGACTTCCTAGAGGAAGAGGTGAATTATTAGGTTAAGTTTGAGTAGTCAGATGCAGGCCAATGAACCAATATAAACAACATTATAGAAGCATGAAATGGTATCAGAGGTGTTAACTGTGCTGAACGTTTCTGGTCTTGCCTGTGTAAATGACTGAATCTCTCGGTGCTAAGCTTTGGAGGAGAAAGAAGATAGAAACCCTTGTATTTGTTATCTCTAGACTTTTAGTGTGATTGTCATTCAATGAAAGGTTATAAAATTGCATTTCATGTTATTTTTTCCTTTTGCCACTCGCCTCAAATTTAGTACACCACCATGCATATCGATTTGGGATTTGAACTTGCTATATATTTAAAGAAAAAGAAAGTCTGAAAATGTGAGGTGATAAATCAAAAGCTACCAGAACCTCTTATGTGCACTTAACGGGCAAAAAACAGATGCCTTTTAAATGCAATTTTTGTTTACTTATATGATGAATGGGTTTTAAGTCCCATCCCTTTGAATTTTCTGTTTATTAATAGTGTTACAGGGTGGTTTCAAATGAAGCTCATTACCTCCTAGTGAGAGTCATACCAGTGTGAAGGTTGCCCAGCCTGTGGGAGCTCTGCTGGCTTTTTTCCAAATACGTAGTATTCCATGGAAGCATTGTACTCATCAAGAACATATTATGTGTAAGAGAAAGATAGCATTGACTTTAAGGTGTCAAAATAAACATAAAATTAAAAAATTTAACCAAGACAGCTACAAATGGATTGTAAAAAACATCCCACACCTAGAAAATAACATGATGAAGATCCTTTGGCAGTTTTCACATCAATCTTTTTGGAGTCTCATATTAGCTTATGGAAAAATTATAGGTCAAACTGGGAGGATACAGTCAGATATTCATAATAAACTTTTAATTTTGAGATAGTCATATATTCATATGCAGTTGGAAGAAATAGTATAGAGAGATCCCAAGTCTCCTTTACTATGTTGCCCCCAATGATAAACATCTTCCAAAACTATAGTACAAAAATATAGTACAGTATCACATTCAGGATATCCACATTAATGTAGTCCAGATACAAAACATTTCCATCACAAGAAAGATCCTTTATCTTGCCCTTTTACAGTCACATCCACTCCTCTTATATGCCTCTCTATGCTCTACTCCCTTCCACCCTGTCTTTAATCCTTGACAATCACTGATACTTCCTCCATTTCAATAACTTTGTCACTTCAAAAATTTAATATAAATGGAATTATACCTTATATAATTATTTGAGACTGACTTTGCTTATCATTATTTTCTGGAGATTCATCCAAGTTATTGTGTTTATCAATAATGTGTTGCTTTTTGTTGTTAAGTAGAATTTTATAGTATGGATATGCAATAGGTTGTTTAGCCATTCACTTATTGACAGACAACTGGGTTGTTTCCAGTTTCTGGCTATTACAAAAAATGTTATGAATATTTTATCAGGTGTGGTCTCTGTGTGTATAAACACACATTTGTCTCTGGAATAAATATACAGGGGTGTATTTACTGGGTCATATGGTAATTGCATGTTTAGTTTATTAAGAAACTGCAAAATTGTTTTCTAGAGTGGCTATATCATTTTACATTCCCACTAGCAATGTGTAGGTGGGTGATACAGTTTCTCTGCATTCTCACCAAAATTGTCAGTTGTCACTATTTTTTGTTTTCATCATTCTGATAAGTATGTATAGATGTTTCATTGTGGTTTTAATTTGCATTTCCCTAATGGCTACATATATGAATATATTTTTTGTGGTTGTTTGTCATGTGTATTTCCTCTTTGGTGATACATCTCTTCATATACTTTGCCCATTTTCTAGTTGAATTATTTGATTTTTTGTTATTGTTGTTGTTCTTTTACTACCAAGATTTAAGACTTCTTTATATATCCAAGTATTCATTCTTTTTTTGGATAGTAGTTTGCAAAATATTTTCTTCCAGCCTTGAGCTTTTTTGCATCTTCAGAATAGCATGTTTTCAGAGCAAATGTTGCTAATTTGATGAGGTCCCATGTATCAATTTTTCTTTTTATGGGTGGTGCCTTCAGTGTCAAATCTAAGAACTTTTTGCCAAGCTCTAGATTCTGAAGATTTTCTCCTATATTTTAATGTATAGTTTTGAAATTTTATAGTGTCATTTCAAAGTTAGTGATCCATTTTGTGTGTTTGGTTAGTGGGATGTTAAGGTCATTCTTTATTTGTTTAATGGTGTTTAAACTTCCAATGCCATTTATTGAAAATGCATTATCCTTCCTTCACTGAATTGCTTTCACAACTTTGTCAAAAATCAGTTGGACATACTTGTGTGGGTCTATTTCTGAATTCTATATCCTGTTTCAATGATTTGTCTATCCCACCAAATAGTCTTAATTAGTTAGTTGTATCATAAGTATTGAAATCATGTAGACTGATTCATTTCACTTGATTCTTCTTTTTCAAAATAATTTTAGCTATTTTAGTTCCTTGGCTTTCCGTCTACATTTTATTTTTCTCTATATAATGCAAAAATCTTGCTGAGATTTTGAAAGCAATTATATAAAACCTGCATGTCAATTTGGGAAGAACTGGCAGCTTTACTATGTTGCATTTTCCAATCTATAAACACAGTATGTCTCTCCATTTATTTACTCTTCTTTGACTTCTTTCATCAGCAATTTGTAGTTTTAAGTTACATGTCCATATATATTTTGTAAGAACACCTGGGTATTTCTTTTCTTTTGTCATTTCTTAGTGATTATAAATGATATTCAATTCTAGTATGTACATGCTCATTGCTGATATATGAAAATATGATTAATTTGTGTACATTTATCTTGTATCCTGTAACCTTGCTGAACTCACCTAGTTGTTTTGCTATTTAGATTCCTTAGGACAGGGGTGTTCAACCTTTTGGCTTCCCTTGGCCACATCTGAAGCAAAAGAATTGTCTTGGGCCATACATAAAATGCACTGACACCAACAATAACTGATGAGCTAAAGAAAACAAAATATCACAACAAAAATCTCATAATGTTTTAATAAAGTTTACAAATTTGTGTTGGGCCACATTCAAAGGCATCCTGGGCCACATTTGGCCTGAAGGCAATGGGTTGGACAAGCTTACCTTAGGATTTTCTATATAGAACATCATGTTACTTGCCAATAAGGATAGTTGTTTTGTTTTGTTTTTCTTTCAAACCTGTATGATTTTGATTTTCTTTTCTTGTCTTATTGCAAGGGCTAGAACTTCCAGTACTACTTTAAATGAAAGTAATGAGAGCAGACAACTTTGCCTTATTCCTGGTTTTAGAGAAAAGCATTCAATTTTTTACTCTTAAATTTACTCAATGTTTGATACTCTTCATGTTATCTTTAGTGTTTTTGTAGATGTTGTCTTTCAGGTTGAAGAAGTTTCCCTCTGTTTCTAGTTTAATGAGAATTTTTATCAAAATGGGTATTGAGTTTTTGAAATGCCTTTTGTTTGTATCAATTAATTGAATTTTCTTTTTTAGTTTGTTAATATGGTGAATTATGATATTAATTTGTAAACCTTAAACCAATCTTGCATCTTGGAATAAATCCTATTTGGTCATGGCATATAATTACTTTTCTATACTGTTGGATTCAGTTTGCTAATATTTAGTTGAGAGTCTTTCTAAGTCAATGAGAAATACTGGTCTCTAGTTTTCTTTATTTGCACTGTCTTCGTGTAGTTTAATATCAGCTTCATAAAATAAATTGGAAAGTAACTCTCTTTCCATTTTCTGGTAGACATTTTGTAGAACTGCTGTTGATTTTTTAAATGGTTTGTACAATTTTCTAGTGGAAACATCTGGGACTGCAGATTTATTTTTGGAAATTTATTAATTATGAATTCAATTACCTGAATACTTGTAGTGCTATTCAAATTTTCTATGTAACATTAAATGAATGGTGGTAGTTTGTGCTTGCTTTTCAAGAAATTGACCTACTTTAAGTGTCAAAATATGTGTGTAATGTTGTTTGTAGTATTTCCTTATTATCCTTTTGATGTCTGCAATGTATATAGAAAACATCCTCAGTTTCATTTCTAATACTGATAATTTGTTTCTTTGTTCTTATTTTTGTCAGTCTTGCTATAGGTTTGCCAATTTTATTGATCTTTCAAAGAACAAAGTTTTATTTCAGCAAATTTCCCTATTGCCTTTCTGCTTTTTGTTTTACTGATTTCTGCTCTTATCCTATTCTTTCCTTCCTTCTGCTTACTTTGAATTTACCTCATTCACCTTATTTTAGGTTTTTGGGGTATATCCTCAGATTATTTTATTAGAAACCTTTCCTCTTTCCTATGTAGACATTTAGTGCTATATATTTTTATCTCAGCTGTGATTTATCTGTGCCCTCACAATATTGATGTTGCAGTTTAATTTAGTTCAATATATATTTTCTATTTTTTAAGACTTCCTTTTTGACCCATGGATCATTTAGATATGAGTTGCTTACTTTCTAAATCTTTGAAGTTTTCTTGTTATATTGTTGTTGTTTTTGATTTCTACTTTAATTCCATTATTCAGGTTCTGCAGCTGAGGAGAATGGGAGATCAGTCTCAAATCCATCAGCCTCGGCCTCCCAAAGTGCTGGGATTACAGAAGTGAACCACCACACCCGGCCTGCCAAGCCTTTTTATTTTTCATTAGTTTCCAGCATGTTCAATATTTCTTGATGGAGCATTTTATGATGGCTACTATAAAAATCTTTGCCAACCTCTTGTCATATCAGCATTGATATCTATTGATTGTCATTTTTCATTAAAGTTGATGTTTTCCTGGTTCTTTTAATAATTTTTTAAAATTGAAACCTGAACTCTGCAAATAAGAACCTACTCTATATTTAAACCTTCTGTTTTAGAAGTTTACTCTGATATCACTTCAGCAGGGAAGAAGTGCTGCTTCCTCATTGATGGCAGATGTGAGTAGAAGTCTGGGTTCCCCTCTGGGCCTCCACTGGCCACCTAGGGTGGGAGAAGTTTCTTGTACTATTGGGTAGGGTTTGCAGCTCTGCCTCTCCTTTAGGCCTCTACTGCCACCTCTCTGTCTGGAAGGGGGAGATTTCCCTGTTTACTGCTGGATGGGGGTGGGTGAAATCCAGGATCACCACATTGAATTCCCCAACACTGCCAAAAGAGTGGGGGCTTGTTATCGTCTAGCAGGAATGATAGTCCCAGCTCTCCACTTGGCCTCCTCTACCCTCACCCTTGCAGACCAGTTGGTGTACTTCATTACAACCTGGTGAGAGTGGAAGTCTAGGCTCCCCACTCAGAGTTTACTGCTATGTGTGTGGGTGGTGAAACAGTATTTTCCTATGGCGCTTGGCCATACAAGAGTATCTGTTGTCTACATGTTGTTTCCTCTTACTGGGCTGCCCCTTTCCCGGTCCTTTGACTAGAAAGAGAAGGCTGTGGTTGAGGCTTTTTGGTCAATATCCATTGCATTCCCAAGTTGCTGGCTTTCTCAGCTCTAACTCTGAGTTATATGAGGCAGGAAAACAAAACAGGGAACTCACCATATCTTTCCTTGACTCCCAACTTCCCTAGATGGCCTTTTTTTTTTTTTTAATTTCTGTGTATGTTTTTCTTGCCTACTATTCACCCTTTGGATCCCTTACCCTAAATAGTATGAGATGGCCAAAAACTTGACACCTGACAGTTGAGACCAACAGCTATTCATGACTCACATATACTCACTCACAGCCGCCCTGAGTAGGAGGGTGCCACATGGCATGCAGGGCCACACTGGAGTCATACTTGGTAACAGAGTGAACCAGCCAAGGTTGTGGAAGGCAGGCTTTGTGGTAGCAAGAAGTTGAGGTGTCCCGTGGTCCCCATGGGAAGATGTGATTAGCTTGTCAGAATAAGTTTGCAGGCAGCAGAGAGTGAAGGCCTTTAGTTTGAGGACTGGGTGCGGTAGAGCTGATCTTCCTGATAAGGAGACTATCTGGGTGAGGAGCCTTTCCCATGAGGGGATGGGGGCATATCTGGAGAGAACAGGGGGACTGCTCTCCTGGTTTCAGATATCAGGGCAGATAACATGGAATCTTAATTTCAGCCTTACACTGTAAAAATGTCCAGAATTTTTCATTGCACTTAGCATGAGGAATATGGAAAAGAATGTCTATTCTATATTCTTGGAAGTGAAAGTGATCTTTATAATTTAACCATATATTTTCTGAAGAAGTTTTATCTTCTGGAAAAAATATGCCAAAAAACTTATTATCGCTTTCCTCTATGCAAAGATTATTATTTTCTATAGATACCAGATATTTAACACTTATTCATAGCAAAATTCATTTCTTTATGCCAGGGCTGAGTCACCACCTACTCAGTCCTCTAACTTTTTTTCATCTCTCCTCCAAATCGTTGGCAACTTTAACATTACAGAGAAGCATAGTGGTTTGCCTTCTGTTGCAGACTGCCCACTGAAGAACTACAGTGCTTCGGGGACAAGAAGCTGTTGAAGATCAATTTTAATCCATGGAGAAATGCCCTTTAATTTACCAACAACAAATTTTTAAAAAATATTTCCACATCCTTATACAATCCCTTATTTTTTGCATAAAGTGAAGTCTGATTAATAGTGGTACTCTGCAGTAGACTATTTGCTATAAGAAATAACATAAAAAAATATATAAACATAGAACTTTTGGTTCAAGATTTAATGTCAAAATTATTTTAAAGGATATTTAAGAAAGTAGAGTCATTGTAGCCAATGTACTATAATATATGGATTTTCCCTTTTCTTATTTGTTTATTTCCCTATTTACTTACTAAAATTGAAGTTAATAAGAGAACGATTTTATTTCCACATGAAAAGTCACACATATTCATCCTTCAAGCAGATGATGATAATATAAAACCCCAAAGTATGAATAGCTCAAGCCTAAGCTACATCAACAAGAGTATTATTATTTTGAAATTTATAAAATCTTGATGTACAAACAGTAGGTAGCCAAATTTAATACTTATAATTTTATAGATGTTCTTGAAAATGTCAAACTGTTTACTAAGAAAAATCCTGGAAGAAATGGGAAGAAGGAAAAATAAAAGAACAGAAAGAAAAAAGAAGAGGAAATACTTGATATACAGATTATCTATTTTACAGTCAGATTTAACATGCAACTGTTTATCTCAGTCCTGAGAACCAAGTGCTACACCTGGCAAGATGTACATATACAATATATTTATTTTGAATATTGGCAAATTGAAAAAAAGAGTTTTAACTCCTCTTGTTCTAATTGTCTTTATTGTGAAGCCTGATTAATTTTGGGGAAAAAATAACATTGCACGTAAACCCAGGAGGCGGAGCTTGCAGTGAGCTGAGATACGGCCATTGCACTCCAGCCTGGGCGACAGAGCAAGACTCCATCTCAAAAATAAATAAATAAATAAATAATAACATTGCAACTTCTAAGGCATTTTGAGATTTCATCCACTTCCTGATTTTAACATTATATTTTCTTTTCTTTTTTTTTTAAGAATCTCAAAGTTGTTCTTACCTAATTAAATATGAGAATATACATAGTATCTTATCCTCTGTCAAAGTATAAAATGTATAGTACTAATTAAGTAAACACAGCATCCTGAATAGTGGTTTTATATTTTCCAAGTATATATTTAGCTCTCATTACTGAATATCATTTCCACTATAACCAATGCAGTAAATATGGCAGATATAAGTCACCCTTATTTTACAACATAGAAACAAGTATGGAGAGGTTGAATGGAAGGATAAGAAGGCACAAACGACTGAAAGCAGACAAAACCCCAACCTGCTGAATTCTTACATGGAGTTTTCTCCCACTAGATTCTCAGTTCGTTATCAGAAGAGAGAGAGGACTGCTAAAAAGGTCATAAAGATTTTGAGAGGCATCCTGGAATCTATACACATATGTACCAAACACTATCTGTAGAACTAATAAACATCTTGCACATATACATATAATCATTTCCAAATATATATAAAGATGCAATTGCAATTAACTAAATATATGTTTGCTTTAAGATATTACTGAATTTATATTATCCATGTGTAAATTATAAAACAATGGGAACAAAAAGTCATCTGAAATATTGAGTGAATACTTTCTTTTTTTAAAAAAATTTATTTATTATTATTATACTTTAAGTTGTAGGGTACATGTGCATAACGTGCAGGTTCGTTACATATGTATACTTGTGCCATGTTGCTGTGCTGCACCCATCAACTCATCATTTACATCAGGTTTAACTCCCAATGCAATCCCTCCCCCCTCCCCCCTCCCCATGATAGGCCCCGGTGTGTGATGTTCCCCTTCCTGAGTCCAAGGGATCTCATTGTTCAGTTCCCACCTATGAGTGAGAACATGTGGTGTTTGGTTTTCTGTTCTTGTGATAGTTTGCTAAGAATGATGGTTTCCAGCTGCATCCATGTCCCTACAAAGGACACAAACTCATCCTTTTTTATGGCTGCATAGTATTCCATGGTGTATATGTGCCACATTTTCTTAATCCAATCTGTCACTGATGGACATGTGGGTTGATTCCAAGTCTTTGCTGTTGTGAATAGTGCTGCAATAAACATACGTGTGCATGTGTCTTTATAGCAGCATAATTTATAATCCTTTGGGTATATACCCAGTAATGGGATGGCTGGGTCATATGGTACATCTAGTTCTAGATCCTTGAGGAATCGCCATACTGTTTTCCATAATGGTTGAACTAGTTTACAATCCCACCAACAGTGTAAAAGTGTTCCTATTTCTCCACATCCTCTCCAGCACCTGTTGTTTCCTGACTTTTTAATGATCGCCATTCTAACTGGTGTGAGATGGTATCTCATTGTGGTTTTGATTTGCATTTCTCTGATGGCCAGTGATGATGAGCATTTTTTCATGTGTCTGTTGGCTGTATGAATGTCTTCTTTTGAGAAGTGTCTGTTCATATCCTTTGCCCACTTTTTGATGGGGTTGTTTGTTTTTTTCTTGTAAATTTGTTTGAGTTCTTTGTAGGTTCTGGATATTAGCCCTTTGTCAGATGAGTAGATTGCAAAAATTTTCTCCCATTCTGTAGGTTGCCTGTTCACTCTGATGGTAGTGTCTTTTGCTGTGCAGAAGCTCTTTAGTTTAATTAGATCCCATTTGTCAATTTTGGCTTTTGCTGCTGTTGCTTTTGGTGTTTTAGACATGAAGTCTTTGCCCATGCCTATGTCCTGAATGGTACTACCTAGGTTTTCCTCTAGGATTTTTATGGTATTAGGTCTAACATTTAAGTCTCTAATCCATCTTGAATTAATTTTCGTATAAGGAGTAAGGAAAGGATCCAGTTTCAGCTTTCTACTTATGGCTAGCCAATTTTCCCAGCACCATTTATTAAATAGGGAATCCTTTCCCCATTTCTTGTTTCTCTCAGGTTTGTCAAAGATCAGATGGCTGTAGATGTGTGGTATTATTTCTGAGGACTCTGTTCTGTTCCATTGGTCTATATCTCTGTTTTGGTACTTTCTTTTTTTTAATGTCAAGAGTCTCTAAATCAAAAAAGCATGGAAATCACTTCTTTAAATCACTGCATTCTTAAAACAAAGGATCTGGTAAGGGGAGCTTAGTTAATATCCGGCCTCACTGATATCCTATATACCATATCATATGAAAAGAAAGGAGGGACATAAAAAGGATTTTACAGCTCATCTCTAAATTAGTTCCAAAAATGAGGATGAAGGAAGGAGTCCTCTTGGCTTGTGTTAGCTTACTATAATCTGGAATACGTTGGTGAATTAAGTAGCTTTTCACTTACAAATTTCTTTTATAAAAACAGGATGAACAGGCTGCAAACTATGGCCAGAAATAATAGAAAAGCAGTCAGGAGACTAGCAATCATAATGATAATGCTACATTTCAACTGGGTACCACCCATAAAACCAGGGAAACAGCTAAGGACAATTCTAAATGATCCATTAATATTTGTCATACCATGCAGCACTTTCCTCCTGTGCTTAAAACATATTTGAATATTAACAATGATGGCAGCATCTTAAATTTAGTGGCATTGTTTAATTTTAGGTGTGGCCATTAGCAGAAGATTCAAGTCACCCCATCACATGTGAATTACAAAAAAAATGAAGGGGAGGGGTCACTCCTGCTTGAGCTTTGTGTTCATAGCAATTAGTTTTAACTGTCTGGAAGCAGACTTTAAATAATTTTATAGCTTGTGCTAGATCTCTGTTATTTACCATGTGTGCCCTTCCTATTTTTATGGAAACCAGGATCTCATTCTGAAGGCTCCTGCCTGTCAGGGCTGCAGGTGAAGGCCAGCTGGGGCCAATGCACTTTGTGTGAATATTAGCATCTGAAGAGGGTCTCAGGGGACCTTGCCTCTTTGGGGACTTAAAGCTATAGTCAGATGCAATATCCCTGCCTCTAAGTTCCCTTGCTGACAAATCCAAATCTTTAGGAAAGGAGCAGTCTGGTGGCTGTAGTCTGAGCATTCTGAGGTGGGGAACAAACAGAAAAGAAGGTCGGGAAGAGAGAAAACTCTAGAGTATTTGGTTAGGGTTTGACATTAGGGGAATGAAGGAAACAATGGGGCAGGCTAGAGGTCCCAGGCTGTGTGCTCTGTCAGAGAGACTAAAGTTCATTAGCAATTATTTCCAGGTCCCTACGGCTATGTATTTATGATTTCACACAACACACAGGCTGCCCTTGATTAGTGGGTGTGATAGTATTAATACTTCCATGATGGCAAATGCTAGCTTATAGGAAATCATAGAAAAACACTCCGGTGTCAATTATTAATGTTAACCACACAGAGAGAAATCAAAGTGTAATTAATTCCTGAATTGAAAGAGAAAAGAGAGCTAATCCAGTTTCCAGTATCCTGAACCCGGTAATCCTTATGAAGGCAAATCTTCCATGAAGAATATAAAAAATTATACACATACAAAATATTCAGATCCAGGCAGCTTTTTGTTGGAATAAAAGGTTAGCATGTTCATATTTCCACCTACCTCCTTAAACAAAGGGGTGTTTCTTGACCTTTATTCCTACCATCTACCTGAAAATTATATCCAATCTATTTAAGATTCTACATAATTGAAGTCTGAGGATCACAAATAAGTCAGTAGAACACAGCAATTAATTGAAACCAAGAAGTATGCATTCAGTAGGTTCCAATAAAAATCAAAGGATTTTATTTCTGTAAGATACCTTAGTGATCCTAACAACATTATCTTCTTATCTTGCAGAGATAAAACTGAGGGCTGGAGTGTAGAGGCAATTTGAAAATGCCCAGATTTCCTGATGATTGAATGTCAGTGATGCTTCAATAGAAAAGGAAAGAAGGTGACAGATTATGTTTTGGAAACTATACAAGTGAGCATTTTTGCCTTCTTAATGTGTTTTGAAAAATCAGAGTATATAATGTATATTGAATTTAAACATATATACATTGAAGAACCATGAATAGCTCACTGATCTTAATAAACGGACAGCACTATTGATGCTCTCACGGTAACACTCCCTGTTCATAACTGTCTCTTTTTCCTTGTGAAAGAAGGGACACGGAACTCTTCTGGATTTTGCTTTCAACATTTCCCTGTTTGCATTTGTAGTATTACTACTTAAGCTTTTGTAAATGAGTGATTTCATACTGGAGGCATTCATTTACAACTCGCCCTCTTCACTATTTTTCAGATTCATCAATTTCATGTTAATTCATATTGCTATATTAATGTTTGCTACTGTATAATATTCAAGTGTGTAATAATGCTATACTTTATCTCTTTTCCTACTCTGTAGATAAAGTATACTTAGTTATTGGGGCTAAAATTGAGATGACCTGTGTCAACATAATGTAATTGTTTCCTCTGGGTAAACCTCATGAAGAAAGATATGATTGCAAGACCCTTGCCCATCATGTTTAGCAATTCTAAATTACTATGTATCAAACTTTGCCTGATACCAGCTACTTTCTTGCTTTGAAAGACCTACCCAAACCATTAAGCCCAGATATCAAAGTGCTATAATCATCCTTTCCTAACTTCCTCCTTTTGAATTATTACTAAGACTTTGAAAAGGGACATTCTTCCTTGAAATAAATAACTTCACTGTTATCTTCAGAAAATTCTTGCACTTTACTTTATCTCGGCAAATAGTTTGCAAATTTGGAAAAACAATGATTTTATAAGGACAAGAATTTGCTCATCCGGATACACAGTGAGCTTATCAGAACAATAGCACTGGAAAAAATAATTGATTCACAAGAGTCAGAAAATTAAGAAAAAGGATCCAAGAAGACTTGGGACAAGTATAAAACAGCTAGCAAGATGGTAGATTTAGATACAATCATACTAATAATAACATTACATGTAACTTGTTTAAATACTGCAAGTAAAAGAGATTGTCAAGCAGGGTAAAAACCATAACTATTTGTCATCTATAAAATACCAACTTTTATTGTAAAGAATATATATGTTAATGCTAAAAACAACATGAAAAAAAGCATTATATGAAAACAATCAAAAGACAGATGGCTAAATTAATGTAAGACAAAGTAGACTTAAGAACAAAGAATATTAATTACCAGAGAGTAGGATGATTACAAAATCACAAAGGGATTAATTTATCAAGAAGACACAACCATATTAAATGTGTATGCATCTAACAGTAGAACTTAAAAATACATGAAGCAAAACTCATAAAAGTAAAAGATTAATTGTATAAAATAATTTATAATCAAAATAGGATATTTTAATTGCAGTCTAAGTATATTATCATGACTGGGCAGGGTGGCTCAAATCTGTAATCCCAGCACTTCAGAAAACCAAAGTGGGTGGATCACTTGAGCTCAAGAATTTGAGACCAGCCTAGGCAACATGGCAAAACTCCGTCTCTACAAAATATACAAAAATTAACCAGGCATGGTGGCATGTGCCTGTGGTCCCACCTATTTGGGAGGCTGACGTGGGAGGATCAGCTAAGCCTGGAAAGTGGAGGTTTCAGTAAGCCAAAATCTTGCCACTGCACTTTAGCTTGGGCAACAGAGCAAGACCCTGTCTCAAAAAAATAAAATAAAATAAAATATCACAATTATAACAAAATTTCAACACTTCTCTCTCAATCATTGGCAGAACCGATAGAAAGAATATCAGTAAAGAGATGGAAAATCTGAACAACACTATAAACCAATTTAATTTCATTTATATTCTACTCAACAACAGAAGAATAAACAATCTTTTCAAATATACGTGGAACATGTCCATGGATCATAACATTAACCTCGACAAATTTAAAAGGACTATAGTCCTATAAATTCTGTTATTTAATCACAAATAAATCAATGTAGAAATTGATATCTGGAAAAATCCCAAAATATCTGGAAATTAAATAATGAATGTTTTACTTCTGTTCCCAGTAACGATGGATTCACCCACTGAAAGTAACTAGAAAATAATAAGCACAATAGAAAAACAAGTAACTGAGAGCTTAGGTTGGAGATGACTACAAAGAATGGGGACAAGGGGACTAAACCTGAGACCTCCCAACATAGCTCTTAGACTAAAAAATGAGATGGCTTGGGTCACCATAATTTTACTGTCAGCATCAGGAATTTCTTGCTGTTAGTTCATTTTGTGTTGCTATAAAGGAATATCTGAGGCTAGGTAACTAATTTGAAAAAGAGGTTTATTTTGCCTCACAGTTCTGCAGGCTGTACAAGATGCAAGATGCCAGCATCTGTTCCTGGTCTGACTTTAGGGTGCCTCCAATCATGGCAGAAGGAGAAGGAAGAACCAGTGCATCACATGGTGAAAGAGAGCAAGAAAGAGAGAAGAGGAGTCTCATCCGCTAAAACAACCAGATCTCTTGTGAACGACCTAAAAACTCATTACCAAGAGGATGGCACTAAGCTATTCATGAGCTATCTGCCCCCATGATCCAATACCTCCCATCAGGCTCCATCTCCAGCATCCATCAGGAATCACATTTCAACATGAGATTTGAAAGGGATACACACCCAAACCATATTACTTGCATACCAATTCACTTGAGCAGTTTGCTTATATGGAAAAAAAAAATAGCTCTCTTATTAGGACAATAGTTTACTCAAAAGAACTTGTCTTAAGACCCTTGCCCATCATGTTCAGCAGTTCTAAATTACTTTGTATCAATTTTGCCTGATGCCAGCTACTTTCTTGCTTTGAAAGACCTACCCAAACCATTAAGCCCAGATATCAAACCCTATAATCATCCTTTCCTAATTTCCTCCTTTTGAATGATCACTAAGACTTGGAAAAGGGGACATTCTTCCTTGCAACCTTAAGTTTGATACATTCAGATTTGCTTAATAAACAAGTTTTCCTGGAGAAATCTCAAATGTACGCTTTTGGGGAGGGAGGTATTATGTTTTTCCAATTGATTTACGAATCCTTATATACTCTGTATAGCAATAGGTTTCAAACTTCTCCTAATTTGTAGCTTGTCCTTTTACTTTAAAAATGGTTTCCCTTGATGAACCAATGTTTTCATTTCAAATGGAGATAATGATACTCACAGGATTATTTTAAGTGTTATTAGACAAAAAACACAATTACTTCAGTTACTTTTGCATCAACCTAATATATAAGAAAATGCATGTAAATTAATATTACAGTATACTCCTATTGTGTAAGTTCTCAAAATTCGCTATACAAATTTGGGAAGAAGGTAATGTTTGTTTTTGATCATTAATACTTAGTGGTCTTGTGCTGCCTCAGCAAGACCTTAGATTTCAAAGCCTTCCAATCTTTCATATCCATAAAGATGCTCCTGTGTCCAATCCCAGCAGCTTTATTGGGTTAGTACATTTTGTGGTTTGTCCAACACAATAGACCAACACAAGCCTGCAGCTCCTCTGATGAGGAAATTCATGTGTTCATATTAATGTGCCATGATACCTTAATGGGCCCTATTTCCTTTCTCCGGGTAGCATTGTCCCTCTGAAATGAGTTTCCTCATCTGTAAAATAGGAATAATACCTCATCTACCTCTTTCACATAGGTCATTGTAAGGGGTCAAATGACATCATTAAAGAGATATTATAATCATGTTTGCTTTTAAACCAGGCCTTCAGGAAGTGACGGTAATACCCTACTCAATAAGGATAGAAATTTCTGAAGTAAAAAATTTTTGAAACAAGTAAGGATTTGGATGAACGAAATGAATATATGTGGATATTTCAAGCATTTTGACCAGATACTGAGAGATATTCTTATGGAAGACAAAGCTTTCAATTGTACCTGAAATGATGAAGGGGCTCTAAGAGGCCACCTCACCAGCCTCACTTTTACCTGCCTTTATGCATGACAATGCAGGAATCTCTTCTATAGCATTTCAGAGTCACTCCTATAATTTCCTGGAGTCTTTTTGATAATTCCAGAAACAGGAAATTCACTGTTATAAGGGCAGATCATTCAAGTATTAGATAGCTATAATTGTTGGCCCTGGTCCTCATTTTATCTTCTTGGGCACTCCATGGCAATCTATGTTTCAGAGCCCACAGTATGCTCTAGTTCTTCAGGCATGCGTCCACCTCTTTCTCTTTTTAATTTGTCTGAGGTAAACCTTCTTAGCACTTTCTCTGGTTATGGAAAATGGCTCCAAATACCTCACCATCTTCCCACTATTTTAGAAGCCTTTGGTATCTCCATATTCCCCTTTTTTCCCTAACACTTAGTAACTTTCTACAGGAGAATCTTGCCCCAGCCATAGGAAGATCAACTCCATTTACTAATAACCATTCAAAATGTCCTTCTCAGCTAGGAAGGTGATATGAAGACAAAAAGCATGGAAAAAACAACCTATTCATTTAAAGCTTCTCTGATGCACATACTCTGTCCTTCTCAAGGCTTTTCTATCTAGAAACCATGAAATAAAAGTGGTAGAAAGCTGGAGCAACCTGATAATTTGGTTAAATGTCTACAGTATGTGCACACCATATGGATCGCTAACTGCAGAGGAGGAGATCAGTAGCAAAGTCCTGTTAACTAACTTGAAAAAAGGGAGAGGGAAAAGACAGCTTAATTCTTCACATCCTGCTATTTGATCATTTTCCAATAAGTGTGCTTGGATAGGCTTCAGCTCACTTGAGGGTTTCCTTAATGTATAGCCATTGTTCAAGGGAGAGTAATTAGAAACAAGTAATTTGGTTTAATGTAAATGTTTTAAAATCTCTTCCAGCTCCCTGACTCAGTGATTTCTGTGATAAGCTCTCTTAAAGTATATTTTCAAATTATTTTCACTTCCCACTCCCTTACCCTGATTCATTTTGAGATTTGGGGGAGCAAACTATTCCTGACTCTGCTTCTCAAAGCTGGGATATAGTGACGATCCTCTACATCACTTTATAATATTGCATTGTAATAGTAGGTTTGCTTGCCAGTCTCTTCGATTAAACTAAAATTCTCAAAGTCTGAAACATCATCCTATTCAATTTTGCATCTCTCATACCCAGCACATTGTCTGATATTTATTGTACCTAATAGACATTTCACAAATGATTGCTAAATGATTGAATAAATAAAGAATTCAGAAAGACCACTAGTGTTTTGCTCTCTTTGATATTTCTTTTGTCATTTCAGAACATTTTCTTTCACATTCAATCAAAGTATATCTAGTGTCTGGTGTTTGAGAGGGACTATGTTAGAGTCTATGAACATACAAATAACTAAATAATTGCATAGGAGATGGTGATCTTAATTGCTTCCATAGCTAAGCCTTCCTCTGGTGGAACTCATCCAGATGGTCTATTACTCATGAGCCACCATGGTATTATTACATGACTGCATTTCTTTGGTCATCACAGATGGTACAGGAATCAGTGTCTGACACAAACATGACTAGCTGATCTCTGGCCAATGATGTCTAAGGTGTTATTGTACATGAATGATAGTCAACAATAGCTCATTGTTTGGGATGGTGACTGATTTAAATCTCTTGGGAAAATTGCATGTGATATGCATTTTTAAATGGCAGTCAGTATCAGAAAAATCAGGTGTAGTAGAAGAGAGACAAAAGTTGAATCGTCAGACTGGTAAAGCACTATCATCAGGGAGGAGACACTGGCCCAGTGTGAAATGGCCAATAGGAAGCTCCTAGGAGTATTTTCTATCTTCTTACAGCTCTGTGTATTCTTGTAATTAGCCCCATTATCTGAGCCAGGCATAGTATGGTTCTGCTTCTCACCATGGGAAAGAGCCTGATTAACTCACCAGTATAGGCTCCTGCCTTCAAGGAGCTCAGATATTGGAGCCCAGTGGGAAGATAGGCTCAGCAGTGAATTAATGCACTGTTTGTCAATCACAGGCTGGAAGTATGCTGGTAATACAATGGGGCTTGGATAATTGTCTGTAAAGGAAGAGGCAAAGTAAGAAAGTGTTACTGCTAAAGTAGGTCACCTAAAATGGGGTCTTTCCCCATTTAGTACCCTGAAGACAGTATGTAAAACTGAAGTGTCAAGCAATATAGGGTTTAATCAATAGCCATGGAATTGGGAAGCAAGAGCTTGGCTCACAAATCAACTTCTCAGCTTGTGAGAGCCAGAAAGTCACAGATACAGGGCTTTAATGAAGGGGTTGGGCATTAAAAGCAAAGGGAGGAATATTCATGTCTGTTCTGGTAATGGGCAGAGAACTCCTTGAAACGGGAGTGCAGCTTTCCTTTTGGTCTTTTTACGGTTTCTTCTGGTCATTGTCATGGTGAGTGTCAACTGTCATGGTGAGTGTCAACTGTCATGGTGCTGGTGGGAATGTCATTTTTCATGGAAATTATAATGAAGTTAGAGGTTTTTCAGAGGTTGAGCTACCATCTTGGATCCCACTAGTCTAGCCAGTTTAGTCATAAGAGGGAAATTTTGACCTCAGGCATCCTGTATCCTAAAGATAAGCAGAGGTAAGGTGAGGTAGAAATGCATCTATGACATGTAGGCATTACACTGGGTAACAAAAGTACTTCATACAGAAAATAATATTCTAATTGGGTTAAAAAATACAGGGGGAGGTATTTGCAAGGAGGAAGAACCAGCATCAGCAAAAGTCCTGAGGTCTGAAATGATGTAGGATATTGAGGGAATCACAAGTGACTATCCCTGTCGCCTGACAGATATTTTTTGTTTTACCCCCACATATCAGCATACAACCTTAGTGCAAAGATATTGAAAGATTCCATTAACACCACATCTAAGTTTCCTGACTTCCCATTTCCATCAGTGGCTAAATGAGCAGATGCTTTGGAGCCAGTATGTGTGGGTTCAAGTCCTTGCTCTGTTACACACTTATTTAAGTGATATTACTTCCCTTTCTTCACTTGTAAAATGGGGATTATATAAACAGTGTTTATGTCGAGGACTTTTGTGAGGATTAAATGAAATAATGCAAGTGGAGTGCTCAGATTGGCATCTGACTCAGAGTCATTGCTATGTAGGTGTTGGCTGTTTTTACCCAGGTCCTTATTATCTTCATGCCCTTATGAGACCCAAAAAATTACCGTTCTCCATAACTAGTCCCCTCAACTACTCTTTATCTAGTTACTCTGTGTGTGTCTAACAGCTAAAATTTTCACTCCTGAGCTTAGTTAGAAAGACCCTCTCTTAACTGTTTCCTGTTCCCCATGGGTTCTGACCTTGTGCTCCTCATCCCCAATCAGGACTAACCTTTCCAAGTACCGGAGTTTTTACTGCCTGGGGATATGTTTTCAGGGTTATCAAGAAAGGTCCTACTTCACTCTCCCCGTACCTTCATCTTGCACTTGAATGCTAATTTCTAAAATTCTACTGGTAGAGAATATACCTTTCTTATCCCTTCTTGTTACAATAAAAATTTCCCAAGGAGGAATGTTATGAGGCAATTATAACTGTGTAAGCCTTGACTTAGCGGAGGCAAAGATGAATTTGAAGACCGGGAAGATAAAGAGGATATTAAAGATCCACCATGTACACATTACAATTTTCCCTTTCTAGATAAAGCATGAAATTTTAACAACAACCCAGGGTACTTTGATATTATTCATCTATATTTATACCACATATCTACTTTCTTACATTACACATATACTATGTGTACTTCTTTGTGATTTGCTTTTTTCATTACATATACTTTTATATGTATCTTTTTCTACTGGTGGGTGTTTAGGTTACTTTCAATTTTTCCTTATTACAAATGATGAAGTAATGACTGTCCTGGTACAAATGGGCAAGAGTTTCTTCTGCAGTATAGATTAAATCCTTAGAATTTGATATAGCTAGGTCTGAAAGTATGCATACTTTAAATGATAGATATTGTAAAATCCCCTCTCAAAGTGTATTCTTTATTTCTACTCCAACCAGCTGTAGATGAGAGTGCCAGTAACTTCACATCATTGTCTACATTGAATATTATCAAAATTGTAGATTTAGCCAACTCTGATGAGTAGAAAGTAACAAATCGCTGTTTCGTTTGTTATATTTCTGCTTATGGGTAAAGTTAAGTATGTTTTTTTTTCTTCTTCTTCTTAAGTGAATTTCCAGTTTTTAACTTCTTTCAATTTCTTAGGAAGAGAGAAAACCCACAAAATTTTAATAATGCTCAGTTACTCTCCATATATAGGTGGGCCTCATCTAATCAGATGAAGGCCTTAATGGAAAAAGACTGACATTTCCTAAGGAAGAGAGAATTCTGCCGGTAGACTATCTTCGACTTGAACTTCAACATAAGCTCCTCTCTGGGTCTCTAGCCTGCCAAAATACTTTGCAGATTTTGGACTTACCAGCTTCCATAATCATGTGAGCCAATTCCTTAAAATGAGAGAAAAAGAGGATCATATTAATTCTGTTTTCTCTGGAAGACCTCAGTTAATATAGCACCTCTGTTCTTAATTTTCTTATGTTTTACTTTCCTGTCAAATGTTAATTTGTATAATTTTCCCTTGGTTAAAATTGTTTTTCTAATCAAGTAGATGGATTGACAAATAGACAAATAATTTATTTCTGGCTATCTCCATTGTATTATTCCATTTCATTTTCTCATTTTATTACTTTAATCAAGATCTTTAGCATGTTTCACAGTAATGACAGTGGACACTGTTACCATCTTAATGACTTTTGTCGAATTACTGTTTCATCGTTAAGTACGTTTATTATGTTTTATTGGTAGTTGCTTTGTAAGCCTTAAAAAGTTTTTTTTATACTCTTACAATGTTAAGTCATTTTAAAAAATCTATATACATGTCAGATTTTCTAATTTGGCATGTTATCAAGATTTGTTGTCTAACCTATTTGTGAGCAATTTATTTTTGATGTGAGTCAAATTTGCATTTCTACTTAAGCCCTAATTGATTCCAATGTAATTCTCTTTTAATACAATCCTAATATTCTAATTGTTTGCTAATATTTTTTATTTGCTAATATTTTTCTTTGGATTTATTTTTCTTTTTTCTGTTTTTAACACAGGGTCTTGCTATATTCCCCAAGCTGGTTTCCAGTTTGAGGGCTCAAGTGATCCTCCCATCTCAGCCTCCTGAGTGGCTGAGACTGCAGGCATGAGCCATTGTCCCTGACTTCACATTTTTTAATAAATGAGATTTGGTTTTAGGTTTCTTTTCTCTCTGTGGATGTATACTCTCATCTGGCTTGTGGAAAATTAGTAGCTTTAAGTCATTTTCTATGCTCTGCAATAGTACATAGAACAAAGATATTTTTCTCATTATGGAAATTTGGCACAACTTATCCACAAAACTATTTGACTTCGTGACTTTTTTTAGGTGGTTTTGACAGCTTTTCCATTTTTTCCCTTAGTTGTTTATCTCATTAATATTTCTACCTTTTCAAGATTAATTTAAGTAAATATTTTTTAGGCATGGAGTTGTGCATATTATTTTCTCATAGCTTTAAATTTGCCCGATATCTGTATTTATGACTATATGTATATTTATTCTGTTATCTAATATTGCATGTTTTGTGTTCCTTTGTAACACGATCAAATTTACTAGTAATTTTTCTATTTTATTGATGATTAAATGAGCCAGATTTTTTTAAACAGATCAAATTTACTGATTTAATATTTTCTATTTCATTATTATTAATTTAAACACCTTTACTAATTATTTTCCTTCAGGCTCTTTGTGTATTTCATAGTTGTGTATTTCTTTAGTTGAAAGTTTAACTCATTTAATTTTAAACCATTTTGTTTCCAATATGAATACTCATGTTAAGAATTTTCTTGGGACTCTTTCCCCGTATTCCATATATAGTATATTTTTTTCTATATTTCTATCATTCTGAGAGATTTCAAAATGGAAGAAAGGGTAGATACATGTCTGATATCTTGATACAATCTCTTCTATATTACTTTCATGTGTTTCCATTTTAATTAGCTACCAGTTAGGTAACTAGTCCTTGAGCCAGTTTAGCTTGTAAAGAGTTCATTTACAACAAGTGATTCAGGGCCAGGCACAGTGGCTCATGCCTGTAATCTCAGCACTTTGGGAGGCTGAGATGGGCGGATCACTTGAGGTCACGAGTTTCTTTACACTCTTGACCAGCCTGGCCAACATGGTGAAACCCCGTCTCTACTAAAAATACATAAATTATCTGGGCATGGTGGTGGGAGCCTATAGTCTTAGCTACTCAGGAGGTTGAGGCAAGAGAATTGCTTGAACCTGGGAGGCGGAGGCTGCAGTGAGCTGAGATTGAGCCACTGCACTCCAGCCTGGGTGACAGAGTGAGACTCTGTCCCAAAAAGAAAGAAAAAAAAAGTGATTTAGAGGGTGCCATAGTCGTCATTATTTCTGCTCAGTAACTATTTTCTCTGCTTTCTGCTTTCTTGATCCTGCCCTTTAGATTGAAGCTTGGCCATATGATGTGCTGGGCTAATAAAATGTGAGCAGAAGTTAGTTGTGTGAGTAGGACATAAACTTTAAGAGCCATGATTTACTTTCCCTCTATTGTAAAGATTATAGAAGTAGGAGTCAAGATGCAGTATCCATCAGCCTGGGCCCCTTATGACTAGAGTGAGCAGAATCACCTGCTCACCTTAAATAACATGTAAGGTAAGCAGAAATAAACTCTGGCCATGTTTAGCTCCTGAGAGTTCGGAGTGTTTGCTACCACAGCATATCCTATCCAATTTTAACCAATACTCAAATAACTCACTATCATCATCAAAGATCTAGAATTTCTCTTCACCAGAGATGTTACTTTCATAGTAAATGAACAGGCATTTTTCACCACCGCAGAATCACAAAAGGCAAGATATGGTTATGTTCCTGAGAAATGATTGGCTAGTTATATCTCTGGGTTATGAGAGATGGCAGCAGAAAAAAATATATACATATGTTAAAAATATATATGTTATATATATTAGATATATAAATATCTGTTATAAAAATATATATATATTTTTTTTATAGATTTTTAAATTTTTTGAGACAGTTTTGCTCTTGTCGCCCAGGCTGGAGTGCAATGGCACAATCTCAACTCACTGCAACCTCCGCCTCCTGGGTTCATGTGATTCTCCTGCCTCAGCCTCCTGAGTAGCTGGGATTACAGGCGCCTGCCACCACGCCTGGCTCAAATTTTTTTATTTTGTTTTTGTATTTTTACTAGAGATGGGGTTTCACCATGTTGGCCAGGCTGGTGTCGAACTCATGACCTCAGGTGATCCACCCGCCTCAGCCTCCCAAATTGTTGAGATTATAGGCGTGATCCACCACGACCAGCCAAAATTATATTTTGTTAGAAGAAAAGAAAAGAGCACTAGTATTGGTGGCTACCAACCTGTGTCTAATTCCAGTCCTTTCTCTGGCAGACCTGCAAGCACAGTAGGTGTTCAGTAGATAATTGTCGAAATTTAACTGAATGCTAATTCACACAACTATTGCAGCTTCAAGGTATTCATTGCCAAGGTCACTTCAGAGGGTCCTCTTTTCTGTGCACAATATTTACAGATCTAAGTAGGAAGGCAACATATTTGCTTTCTACCTATAATTTAGAAAGTCTTATACTTGTGCATAAGATAAAAGCCACTAATTACTGTCCTTAAAAACTTTATAATTATTTTCTGAAAACTACCTTCTCCCATACATGGAAGAATTGCAAGGAGAAAGAATACTTTGACTGAATGGACTCAGAGACAAAACTCAGTTCCCTCAATCATCCAAGAGTATATCTACACTCATATTAGGCCATCATATTGATCTGCACATAGACACATTTATGAGGCCATCTGTCTCTCTTAATAGACCACTCTCTCCCTACAGAGAGTGGGTAAGTATATCTTCATCCAATACTGGCAGCAGAGGCTACTTCTTGAAAGAAACATGTTTTCACATTTTATAAATTTACAGGCATTTAATGAGGATGTAGAATTTTTTTAAAAGTGAAATACCTACCAGGTATTTCAACATTATTATATAGCAGGACCAATCATATCAACTTCTAAAATACTCATGGGCTGGATTAGACTTGGAAAACTAAAATAGACAAGTCAATTCCTTATAAATTGTCAGAGTAATGAATCTACTACATCATTATTATTTGAAAATGAAATATGAGATGTTTAATGGTTGTTTGGTAACTATTACATGCAAACTTCTTTATAAAGTATGGACATCACAAAAAGTGTTCATTATTTTTAAAGAAGCAAAGACTGAAAACTTTAGATTTGCTTTGCTGAGAAGAGTATTTCATCATTCTTAGTACAATATCACACCATAATGAACCCACGTAACACTTCTCATCAAACATGCATTTTAGCAACTGATGATATTCAAATATTAGACAAATCAAATACTATTAAACGAGAGAAAAATTTTAAGGTATATTTTGAACCAAACTTGCTACTGCATTATGAGCACAAAAATTATTGAAAAAGTGTTACCGGTAATAAAATGGAAATACTTGGGGAATTAACAAGTCTTATTGATGAGTAGTAGCCAGATTTAGTATTTGTGATTTTGTGATAAAGTTCTAATCTTCCATTCTGTAAAGTTATGTTGCATTGCTAAAAGTAGCATTAACCAAAAATAGTCATGGAATGGCTAATGTATTTAAGATTGTTGTATGACTATCAAGGAAAATATTATTAGAAAACAGATTTCTATGACTGGATGAAGTCAAAGGGAGACACCAAATATGATTACCTGTAATGAGGAACTCGGAGCAACATTAAAAACTCTGCTGAACAGAAGGCCTACAGTGGCCTCTTTTATTATTTAAATGAAAGACACTATAAACAACTCTTTGATAGTCCCATGCTGGGCTGTTGTTCTAGCCCAATCAGACTTGATTAGGAGTGCACGTTCAGCCTTTTATGAACACCTGTGTCTAAAGCCCACAAATAATTAGCTTAGCCATACCATTTCACTCTAATAATGGTGTAATTTGCCACGCCTTTCAGACTCTGGACAGCTGGTGCTATTGAAAAGCACCTCAGGATTAGGCCCTAACTCCCAGGCCTGAGTCTTTGGGGGGCGGGGGGGGGGTTCTTAGGTATCCATAGCAACACACTTAGACTGCAAATTATCACCTCTAATAATAACTGGAACAGTCTATTTTATTCCAGCTATCCATGAGAAAAGATAAGGCACGGAAAAACTGAAAATCTCTAAAATAAAAAACATACATGTACAGTATTACCATGTCCATAAACACATAAGATTGGGAAGGCAAAGGATTTTTTTTTCAAATCACACCTGTTCAAAGTTTATTTGATTATTTAATATAAATCCGTCAAAAGATAACCGAGGGAAAATGAGGTCCACTACTGAATTCATCAGTGCTAATTGACAGTTACCTACAGCTGCATGGAAATCTAAAGGTGAATTATAATCTTGAAAAGCTCTTTGGCTGAGAGAAACTTTGTGACTACTGTACTTTCATCTTAGTCCCTAGAAGGTTATAAATTGGACTACCTACAAATGCTGATGGGCACACTCTGGCTTCATACAGCTTCTCAGAACTTCAATCAGTAGGTTCCATTAACACAAACATGGTAGGCAGGTAAGGCTAGTTCAAGACTCACTTCAAATATTGGCCCAGTGACATGTCAGTCTATGGAATGTGCCCAAGACCAAAAAAGAAATTCTCCTCATATCAGAATACACCACACTGGCTCAAACAAACAAAAAGTATCTGCTTAACAAAATATGTCCACATATGTTTAGACTTGAAGGCAAATAGACATTCTTTTTCTATTTTAATAGAAAACTCTTCACTGCTTGTGGATTACCAAGTTTCAAGGAGTTGTAGTCATGTACAATGTAGATCTCACAGGATATCATTGTGCTTAAATGGTATTCGGCTTTCAAATAAGACTGCCTGGGTTAAAAATCTAAGCTTTACCACATACTTATTGTATGACTGCGGACAAGTCAATTACTTCCTCTTAGTCTGCTGTCCTACCTGTATAATGGGAATAATAATAATATCTTCTTTGAAAAGAGAAGTCGAAAATTAATAAGATAATGTACATAAAATCTTTCTGCAGTATTCTGGTACATGGTACAAAATAAATATTAGCTACTGTTTCTAGTTGTGGTAGACCTGAAGCTTTGCCATCCAGATCCCTCTTTCCTTCAAGGTAAGATTGTCACCCTAACTGATAACAGATAGCTTCCAGCTGTCAACAACTGTATGAATTACTTTAGAGAGTTGCCTCATCCAAAGTCATGCCCTCTGGAAACAGCCCACATCTAAATGCCGACTGAGACGAGGGTGTAAAGACCCAACAACTCAACATGAGTCTTTGGCCCCACATGGGAAAGCTCTGAAAAGCAACCCTATGAGGTTAGCTACGATTCTATTAGGACTACATCACAGCTCCACATCCCTCTTCCTTCCAAAGTTATTGATCTAATAAACACTTTGCACAGCACACTCCTTCTCAGTATCTGCTCTGCTTCCAGAGCCTACAACCTGCAACACTGATAAAGTGTTAAAGTGATAAAGAAAATAATTGTATGTTTGAGATTTCAAAGAATATCTCTGGATATTGCAAAACAATTAAATCCACATTTGGTAAATTCAGGTCAACAAATAATGTTATTATTAGGTCTTAGGAAATACAAAGAAAAATAAGACACAGGTCTTATTTCTTGAGAAACTACTCATACTCAAGCAAAAGAATATTCCTTCCAAAGTAGATATCTATACCACAACTGGCTAATTACTAATTATTTAATACAATCCCACAGAAAGTGACTTCACAACAAAGCAAGGAAAAAATAAATCTCTTTGACAGCATTGGGCAATGATACAGACAAATATTGAAAGTTGACTTCATTTGAATTCTGAAAGATAAAGTGGAGATCCATAAAGTAGAAAGTGAGGAAGGATGTTCAAAAAAAGGGAACAGCATAACAATAAAACATACTGATGCATCAAAGCATGAAATCATTTGAGAAGTTTAGAAAACAGCAAGAAGGTAAGAGGAAAGGAAACCTGATACAGATATAGTTGAGTAGAGCAGCTATTCGTGAGGCCAGGAAGGTTATCTGGAGGCAAGTGGTGCAAAACTATCAACATTATGCAAAGGAAAATACCATGTTATAGTTTTTTCTAACAAGCACTAGGTCTTTAGCCACCATTTTAATCTATTAGTAATCACCCCTTTTCTAAAAGACTTTAGACAGTGTAAGGATGAGGTGGGGGTAGAATTGATTTGGTGTGGATTTTTTTGGACTTACTTTGATTTTTATCAGATTCTTAGACCTATAGGTTTGTGTCTTTCACAACATTTAAATTTTCAGGTATTATTTCTTTAAATATTCTCTCAGCACCACTCTCTCTCCTCTCTCGGGACTCCAATAATATGAATGTTGGATTTTATGCAATTGTCACACAGGCCACTAAGTCTCTGTTCATTTGTCCTCACGTTCAACAGTTCTATCCTCTGTCATCTCCACTACTACTGATTCCACCCATGGGTTTTCTGTAATGATTTCTGTTATTGTATTTTCTCAGCTCTATCATTTCCATTTTTTTATAACTTCAATTTTATTTTGCTGAGATTTCCTATTTTTCATTTGTTTCAAGAAAATTTATAACTAATTTTAAAGTTTTCTTACGACAGCTACTTTAAAATCATTTTAAGCTTCCACCATCTGATTCACCTTGGTTTTGGTATCAGTTGATTTTCTTTTTAAATTTAAATTGTCATATTCCTGGTTCTTGGTAGGACTGGTGATTATTTATTGCATCCTAGATATTTTGTCTATTATGTTAGGAGAACTTGAGTCTCATTTAAATCTTTTATTTTGGCAGAGAGTAACCATATTGAATTTGAGCATACAGGTCTTGTCCTAATCTTGAGGGCGATGATTCCCATGGCAGTTTAATGTTCACAGTCTTTGCAGTATTGGTTTGTTCTCGTTGGCCTATCTGATATTGATAGGAGGACTCACTGGTTATTGCTGGAGCTTCCTGAGGGGATAAAACAGATTTCCCTAGGTAAGGGCCTCCAGGTATCTCTTGGTGGGAGATGGGTGTGGTGGGATCTCTTTACCATTGCCCCTGTAGCTGCTGTAGTATCACTGGAAAGAGGAGCAGAGTCCTGTGCATGGGGGCAAAGAAACCTTCCACACCAGGCCACTGGCTATTGCTGGTTCCCTGGTATACTTCTGCTGGTATCTACTGAAAGGAGAAAGAGCCTCAGCTCCCCAGGGACGAGAGGCTTCCTGTTGGTGCTACTTGCTGTGACTAGGACTCTTTTTGTTTCTGATCACCTGCCCATCATCTGAGCAGGTTAGGAGAGCTTTGGACCCACAAAGAGAAAAGGACACCTCAGATTAGCTGTTTGATGTGATGGAGTCTCTTTTTTCCATTTCGTGTGCTTGCTCCATTGCCTCGGGGTGGCAGAGTAGAGTCTCTGACCCATGGAGACAAATGGCTTCCCATTTTGGGCTCCTTGCTGTGATCACATCTCTCTCTCTCTCTCTCTCTCTCTCTCTGTCTCTCTCTCTCTCTCTCCCTCCATTTGTCTCCCCCCTCCCTCTCTTTTTCTCTCTACTTATCCTCTGATGCTGTCAGGTGGATTTGTTCAATCTGGGGAGACATAATGCCTACCTGAGCCGCATATTTTTAGCTAGGTTGTGGGCTGGAAAACACTGGGTCTGGGTAGCCTTGCTCCACTGGGTGAGGGAAGGCGGGATCCCCTGGGCTGTGTTCTTTCTGTGGACCTGAGGTCCCAAACCACTTTTTCTTTTTTTAACCACCCTTTATTTGTTCCTTATGCCCCTTACAGGATTAATACTTGTATATAGCAGGAAAGAACAGGACTCTACTCTCTTCTCAGGACTGAAGCCGCATGGGTGAACACTTTGCAAAGATGGAAATATTCTATAACCTGATTTGTGGTGGTGATTACAAGACTGAATGCATGTGTCAGAATTCATTGAACTTAGAATGGATGAATCATATTTTAGATACCTTATAAATTATACTTGAATAAACCTGAATTTTGTAAAATGTATGTGGGAAACTTATCCAAAGGCCATGCAGCTTGTGAGTGGGAGAACAGGAACTGTATTCCAAAGTAGAAGTTACCATCCTGGGTGAAATTAGTAGTGTGGCACTGGAAAACATAATTGGAGACAAGCAAATCTGTACCCTGTATTCTGCTCTGCCACATATATCTGCTTGACCTTGGACATTAAATATTTTTTTATGGACTTCTGTTTCCTCATCCTGCTTATAAAGGGCTTGGCCATGGAAATTATTCTACAATTGTTATTCACCTTCTCTTTCTTCCGTATCATGTTGATGACTTCTATGGTTTTTTAAACTTTGAGATTTTATAATTTACCAAGACAGGCACTCTGATTTAATGTTTTCTTACTTACATTCATTCCTTGGTGGTTTAGAAATAAAGGTTTCAGCAAATTTCCTTTTAAAGAGATACTTAATTGCAAGGAACTATTTTGCCAAAAATTTATATTTCACTAACATATGGTATTTCTATAAAACTGACATTCCACAAGAAGTTGCCATAACTTAAAATGGGAATAATCACGCCTGAAAAATGACAACATTGGGAGGGGCTTTGACCTGAAAATTATGTGCATCTCAACAATGTCTTTAAATCTAATTTTATCATCAAAAGAAACGTGGGAATCTCAAAAGTATTGCATGCTTATGTTTAAATTATATCTCTCTTCTATCAAAGAATAATACAGCCCCATTTTTGGACATGGTAGCCCTAATCAGCAAGTATTTAACCTGAGAGAGACTTGCATGAAGTCCTGAAGGAAAATAAGGACAATGCCTGCCTGGGTAGATCAGCCTCTTTCATCTCTGTCCAGGATTAAACTTGCTATAGCAAGTTCATTCCCACATGGTGCCTTTAGAGGGTGCTTCACTATTCATGATCATGAATTAACAGCCATTGCCAAACTCAAGAGCAGGCATCCCACTACATGTTTACAGGGTATAAATTAAAGGGAGCTACAAAGTCCTATTTTCTCTCCCTCAATTAGTTCCTTCTAGGCTGAAATATTTCCATTGCAGATGGGTTTTTTGAGGGGTAGGTTCATATCATTGTTTTGTTTGTTTTGTTTTATCCTGAAGTGTCCCACACAAGAATGTCATAGCAAAAGTGGCATTTTGCATGAACTCTCTGAAGATTGAAGCCATATCTTAGGTACATCTCTGTGCTTCTATGTATAGGACATAAAATGATTTCCAGTGAAATTCAGGAAATTATTCCATTTATAATTTTCACTCTCTCTCTCTATCCTCCTATAACATCAAAGAGAAAAATCTCTGTTTAGTGCTAGTTTTTACCACTCTCACTTGTGGTAATATATTTTTTAATAACTGAGAGCAGACAGCAAGTGGAAAGTCAAGAGCAAGCCACAGTACCCATTTAAAATATAACGTTAAAAATATCTAGTTTTTCACCTACCTTCCCTTTATGTCAAGTGATGATGGTTTTACATTTATGAGAGCAAATGCTACTTACTTATGTGTAGATTGCATCAAGAATGCAAAATGAGTGAAGCTCAATAAGACTGGGGGTGGGTTGTATATTACAAGAGTTCTAAGGGATAAGAAATAATTTGAGAGATGATGAGAAGGTTGTAACAGGTATTTCAGGGAAAAGGAAAAGTATGGGAAAAGGCATGGAAAGGTGAAAAAGCATGATCTATTAAAGAACTATACCTCAAAACAATTGGGGCAAACAGCAAATCAAATATTATGAACTTTTCCATTAATCTACAGGAAGTCAGTTCAGAGCTGTAAGCATGCAGGACACAATCTCATTTGCTATTTAAAGAGAGCAGTCAAGCAGCAGTCTGCAAGTGGGCTGGAGGGGAAGAACTAGTAGCCAAAAATTGAGCCAGAAAATGTATGATGGATGAGGAGGAAGTGTGTGTATGTCAGGGGTGCATTTATTCTTTATTACCATTTCAATTTTTTGGACGATCATTGTTCTTTCATGTTTTATCTTCTTATGCTAATTTTGACACTTTGTGTTTTGCTATAAATGTATTTCTTTAATTAGATTTTCAAATCTGTTAACATATAATTGTTCACTACATTTTGGTCTTTATGCAACTTGCTATATTTTACATACAGATTTTCACATTTTGTTAATTTGCCTATTATATATTTTTTCCTTTTCATCTTGATCTGCTTAGCCACAAGTTTATTTATTTGTTTTGTTAAAGAATAAACTTCTTTTTAATTATCTTGTATTTCTGTTCTCTACTTCATTGATTTCTGGCCTCAATTATACTCTTTTATTTATTTTTGCCTTTTTAAATGTGGCCTGTTTCTATTTTTCTGGAGTAATGAGCTGGACATTTACCTCATGTATGTCCAGCCTTTCTTATTTTCTGATAATTATGGTCAAAGCTATATATGTATTTTCTTCTTGGTACCCTCTAGGAGCATATCATACATTTCAAAATACACAGCTTTTATTTTGTTTAGCTGTAATAGTTTACAATTTTACTTTTGATTTTCTCTTCAGCCCATGGGATATTTAGAAGCGTGGAAATGTTCATGTGTTCTATTGTTATTAATTTCTAATTTTGTGTCATTATGTCAAAGACCATAATGTGTGTGGTGTTGATTCTTTGAGTTTCTTGAAATTCCTTTGTAACCTGATACATAATTGGTTTTGAAGGATAGTTAATGTGGGTCAAAGAAGAGATGTGTTCTCTGTTTACTCAATTAAACATGATGCGTGTGGTCTTCAATTTTCTAAATGCTTCCTCTAAAAAATTAAATAAATAATGGTTTAATGGGGATATAATTACATACCTTAATATTTATGCCTGAAAGTATACAGTTCCGTGGTTTTCAATTTATTCACAGAGTTGTGCAAGCCTCAGCACTCTTTAACTTAGAATATTTTCTTTACCCCAGAAAGCAACTCATATCCCTTAACAGCGACTTCCCAATCCCTCCTAATTCTAGCCTTCGGCCACCACTACTCTGCTTTCAGTATCTGTGGATTTGCCATTTCTTGACAACTCATATAAATGGAATTATGCAATATGAGGTCTTTTGTGTGTAACTTATTCCACTTAGGATAATGTTTCCAAAGTTCATCCACGTTGTAGAATGAATCAGTGTTTCATTTTTTATTGCCAAACAATATACCATTCTATGTAATGGCCACATTTTGTTTATCCATTCATCAGCTGGTAGACATTTGGGTTATTTCTGTATTTTAGGTCTCATGAATAATACTGCTAGAAACATTTGTGTACACATTTTTTTTTTTTTTTTTTTTTGAGCAGAGTCTTGGTCAGTCACCCAGACTGGAGTGCAGTGGCATGATCTTGCCTACTGCAATCTCTACCTCCCAGGTTCAAGTGATTCTCCTGCCTCAGCCTCCCCAGTAGCTGGGATTATAGGTGCACAGTACAATGCCTCGCTACATTTTGTAATTTTAGTAGAGACAGAGTTTCACCATGTTGGCCAGGCTGGTCTAGAACTCCTGACCTCAGGTGATCTGCCCACCTTGGCCTCCCAAATTGCTGGGATTACAGGCGTGAGCCACTGCTTCCAGCCTTCCACATTTTTGTGTGAACATGCGTTTTCATTTTCTTGAGCATACATTTAAGAATAGAATAATTGGATCGTATAGTAACTCTATGTTTAACCTTTTGAGGAACTGCCAGACTGGTTTTCAAAGCAGCTGTACCATTTACAATCCCATCAACAATATACAGACTTTCTTTTTCATTTCTCCCCATACTAGAGAACATTTGATTTTAGTCACCCAGTGGGTGTGATGAGTTACCACATTGTGGTTGTGATAAGTGTTTTCCTAATGACTAATGATACAAATGTTGGACATTTGTATATCTTCTTTAAAGGAATGTCTAATCAGATCCTTGGCCTACTTTTTAATTGGGCTATTTATCTTTTTATTATTGAGTTATAGAAGTTCTACTAGATGTACCATATGACCCAGCCATCCCATTACTGGGTATATACCCAAAGGATTATAAATCATGCTGCTATAAAGACACATGCACACGTATATTTATTGCGGCACTATTCACAATAGCAAAGACTTGGAATCAACCCAAATGTCCATCAGTGACAGACTGGATTAAGAAAATGTGGCACATATACACCATAGAATACTATGCAGCCATAAAAAAGGATGAATTTGTGTCCTTTGTAAGGACATGGATGCAGCTGGAAACCATCATTCTTAGCAAACTATCACAAGAACAGAAAACCAAACACCGCACGTTCTCACTCATAGGTGGGAACTGAACAATGACATCACTTGGACTTGGGAAGGGGAACATCACACACCGGGGCCTATCATGGGGAGGGGGGAGGAGGGAGGGATTGCATTGGGAGTTATACCTGATGTAAATGACGAGTTGATGGGTGCTGACGAGTTGATGGGTGCAGCACACCAACATGGCACAAATATACATATGTAACAAACCTGCACGTTATGCACATGTACCCTAGAACTTAAAGCATAATAATAATAATACATAAATAAATAAATAAATAAATAAGTAAAAAAAAAAAAAAAAAAAAGAAGTTCTATATATATTCTGGATGTAATTATCTTATCAGGTGTAAAGCTTGCCAATATTTTCTCCCATTCTGTAAGTTGTATTTTCACTTTCTTGATGCATTGGCTGTAATACAAGCTTTAATTGTGGTGCGGTTGATCCATTTTTGTTTTCTTTTGTGACTAGCACTTTTGATATTGCATCTAGAAATCATTGTGTAATCCAAAGCCATGAAGATTTACTTGTATGTTTTCTTCTGAGTTTTATAGATTTAGCTAATACATTTAGAACTATGACTCTTTTTTAAAAAACAAATCTGTTAACTAGCATTTAAAAAATAAACTTAAAAATTAGGAATGGTTTAGATTTATAGAAACATTGTGAAGATAATACAGAGTTCCAATACACCCCACAACCAGTATCCCTATTGTTAACATCTTAAAGTGCTATGGTACATTTGTTACAATTAATCAACTAATATTGACACATTATTAACTGAAGTGTATATATTATTCAAATTTCCTTTTTTTTTTAAATTAACCTAATGTCCCATTTTCTGTACCAGAATTATCTTCAGAATACCACACACATTTAGCCATCATGTTCCCTCAGGTTCAGGTTCCTCTTGGCTTGACTGTTTCTCAGATTTTCATTATTTTTGATTACCTTGACAGTTTTGAAAGGTACTAATCAGGTATTTTGTAGAATTTTCCTCAACTGGGAGTTGTTTGATGTTTTTCTCATGATTGGACTGGGATTATGGATTTGGAGGGAAAAGATCACAAGGGTAGAGTGTTATTTTCATCTTTTGATAGGAATCTGGATCAGCTGGTTGAGAGTGTTTGTCAGGATTCTCCACTGCAAAGTTACAATTTTTTCTTATTTTCCATCCTGTACTCTGGAAAAAATCATCATGAGTGGGCCATACATAAAGGTAGGGAGTTTTGCTTCACCTCCTTGATAGCAGAATGTTTAAGTAAATCATTTGAAATCATCCAGTAGACTGTTACACACCTAAGAAATTTGCCTATAATTTGTCTTTTAATATTAAATAAAATATTAATGATAATTACAACCAGCTCTTCTATAGCACATACAATGTACTAAGTTCTGTTCTATGACATTTCTGACACATATGTACACATACATATACATCTGTTTGTATGCTTTTTATTTGATTTTGTTTGATAGTAAAAGTATAACTATCCCAGCTTTATTTTCTTCCTAGTTCTTTCTCCATGTCTTTATGTTCAACCTTTCTCTATCTTTAGAGTAAAAAAAAGCTAGATTTTTAAATCTTATGAGTCTGTTTTTAAAAATCTGTAACTTTAATGCATTTTATTTATTATAATAAAAATAAACTAGGATTTATTTCCACTACCTTTTTTATTTGTTTCTAATTCTTACAGATAGGATCAATCTTCCTTCTTTCTTTCTTTCTTTCCTTCCCTCCTTCCTCTCTCTCTCTTTTCCTTTTGTTTCCATTGCTTGTATAAAATTATGTATTTCATCGCATTTCTCTGATGGCTATAATTCACTTATTAAAGCATATCATTTTCTTTTTCTGGGCAATGTCTCAATTTATTTAATGCCTATGTCTCCCTCTCTTACATGTTAAGAACCTTGGCTTTTATTTCTCTTTGGTCTTTACTACAATTCATCATACCAGTGCTGATAGGTCATTACATTGTAGATTAAGCCTTGTGGATGCATATTTCCTTTTAATCACTGTTTATTTAAACAAACAATCTTTACTAGTGTCCTTATTTATTCCTGTTTTCCATAAAACAGGAATATTTTATGCCTGTTGCCTCCTTGTTGCCTAATTTACATTCTCTTTAAAGAATGTACTCTAAAAAATAATTCAGATGAGGTCTATGGGTGTTAAGGTAAAAAAAATTATTCCATTGTATGATTTAAATGAGATATTTTTTGAGTTATCTAGAATCAGTTCTTCCAGTGCACCTCAACAATGCATGACCTCATTGTCTTGCTGCTTTCGAGAAATTGGATGTCATTTCTTACAACTATGGGAAATGGCTTTTATTTGCTTTTTCTTTGTGGAAGTTCTTCATTGTTAAATTTTACTCTGCTGTGTCTGGATTTGTGTTTTTATTTATTTGTTTGTTTATTGTGAGCTGCTTTACACTCTGAAGCTATTTTCAATCTAAGGTCATGTGCTTTCTTTAGTTCTGGAAAATATCCATTATTTCTTCAAAGATTATCTTCCTACACTGCCTTTTTTTTTTTCTTTTGAGATGGAATCTCCCTCTGTCACCAGGCTAGAGTGCAGTGGCGCTATCTCGGCTCACTGCAACCTCCACCTCCTAGGTTCAAGCAATTCTCCTAGCTCGGCCTCCTGAGTAGCTGGGACTACAGGCGTGCGCCTCCATGCCCAGCTAACTTTTGTATTTTCAGTAGAGATGGGCCAGGATGTTGGCCAGGATGGTCTCGATCTCCTGACCTCATGATTCACCTGCCTTGGCCTCCCAAAATGCTGGGATTACAGGCGTGAGCCACCGCATCCAGCCCCTACACTGTCTTTTAAATATTTCCTTCTAGGATTCCTATAAGATGAAAGTGTTCATTCTAATTTGATTTCCCATACATCTTACATTAAAAAAAAAGTTCTGCGTATTTATGACATCTCCTTAGTTGGGAAAATCTCTGTGATTTTCCAACCCATAAACAAACTCTTTGCATTTATTCGGTTATTTCATTTCTCTGTTGAATTCTTTATTTAAATACTTATATTTTTTCCCATCCAATATCTCCAACTGGTTTTCTTTTTATAAACATCTGTTCTTTGTTCACGTTTGCAATATGTTTCCCTAAGGATATGTTATGCTTATTCAAAGTTTCTGTTCTTTCTGCTCTGTTAGTTCTGCTTTCATTAGTATATTTGTTGTTGTTGTTGCCTTGTATTGTCACACTCATTAAATATTTAGTGACTTTAAAAAAAGCATACTGTTACCATATCAGTATTCCTTTTCCAGAGTTAGCCCCCTTAAATTATCACCTGTAATCTGGGAAGTGTAAAGTCTAACCCTAGGCTTGTTATATCTGTGATTTTGAGGAAGGGGAGCTATATCTCTAGGTGGATTGCCTATTGATATAATCTGCTTTGCCACCTCCACTTTTTTCTGGTCATATGCTGATGCCTGGGATATCAATTGTCCTATCATACCAGGCTCTCTTTTGAATATGGGGAGAATATTGGCAACGACACTCATGGGAAGTTATCCAATTACTACATATTTATTGGCTATTTTTCTGCTTTAACTTGTCCTGTGGGTGGGAACTTTGTGTTGTTTAATACTGTCTTCAGCACTCAGAACAATGCCTGGCCATCGAGCAACCATTCTGTAAATATCTGTTAGATGAATAAACATAATAGTCAGCTATCTATTCCAACAGGGCTCTGGCTGGATTTGACGAGACTCATTTATGTCTAGCTTTTATTACAGCCTTCCTAATCATACTACAGATGGGGCCAATCTGATAATCCAGAGTAGGTCTTCAAGGCAGTGTGTAGTTGTTCATTTTAATCTCTTTCTTTTTAGGAATCTGGGAAGTTCAAGTTCTGGTGAGTGCCAGCCAAATTTTACATTACTGTACTGGAGTTACACTCAGGTCATGTATTCTAGCCTGGGCTGCTTAGAACAACTTGAGAGAAGGAGGTGAGGGTGTGTGTATTAGTCTGTTAATGCTGCTAATAAAGACATACCTGAGACTGGGTAAATTGTAAGAGAAAGAGGTTTAAGGGACTCACAGTTCCACATGGTTGAGGAGGCTTCATAACAATGGCAGAAAGCAAATGAGAAGCAGAGGCGCATCTTACATGGTGGCAGTCAAGAGAGAGAACATGTGCAGAGGAATTCCCCTTTACAAAACCATCACATCTCATGAGACTTATTCACTATCATGAGAACAGCATGGGAAATACCAGCCCCATGATTCAATTACCTCCTACTGGGTCCCTCTTATGACATATGGGAATTACAGGAGCTACAATTCGAGATTTGGGTGGAGTCACAGCCAAACCATAGTAGTGTGCCTAGGAACGTCCACTCCAATCCTCTCCCTGTTGGTTGCTCCAGGTTGCTATTTCCTTCACCTAAAAAGACACGCAGAGACTTTAAGACTCCTAAGGTATTTTCACAGTTTTGTACCATTTGTTAGGAGAAACTCCACATTCACCCAAGCTATATATTTTCTAGCATTTCCTAGGTTTGATGTGGAAGCAGAGTTAACAGCCAGTACTTTTGTCTTCTTGATGAGAATTACAAATTCTAAAATCTACTTTTGATGTTAACTTAAGTAAATAGTAAATTAGTTTCAATGAAAAATACAAAGTTGGTTATATTTTAGATGACTTGGCAAAAATTGTGGAAATTGTATAAGGGAATATGAGCCTATGACAGAAATTATGAATTTGTTAGACAAATAGCTAATGTCTGGAACAGTGCTCAGCAAATACTTGTTGGATGCAAATTGAATGCACAAATGATGTTTTGTCCACTGATATGAACTTATATCTCAGTGGAGACCTCATTCCTGCAGAGATGTGACAGGGGGAGCCAGACATGAGAAAGAAGACAGAAGGTGGAGATAGAGGTGAGGACCGAGTTGTTCAACATTATAGTTTTGTTAAAACCAAACCCTGGCCACAGCAATTTAGAAAAAGAAAAATGTTAGAAGCTCTGACAGGCTGAAGCAATGGGAAGGGGAATTGGGATATTGGATCAATTTTTTAATTGACCAGGGACAGCACAAAACAGATATAAAGATCCCAGCACTGACAAGTGCAAGCTACTCACAGGACAGAGAAACCTGCTTAGAAAGATCCACAGCCAACAATGACTCTTGCACCTGTTCCATGCCTGCCTTGTTCAGTGTCTATGATACCAATATCCCTCTCCTGCAAGAAACACAGATCCAAATGAGGGGGGAAACCCTAAACTCCCAAACCAGACAATACAGATCACTTACAATCTAGAGATTTCTCAAGCATGGGATGTGATACATGGATTCCAAATCAGAAGCAAGCAGAAAGAAAACATCTTGGTGCTACCTGTGACCTATCATGCAGGCTTCTGGTTGTAAAGAACCTGATCTCTACTCCACCATATTAATTTTCTCATTTTTAGGTGTTATATGTTCCATTCAAATGAAAACCTCATAAAATTACATTGTAAAAGCTCCTAAATACTCAATGTAAGTATATTGGAATTTTTTGTGTATGTTTTCATTTGTTTGTTTCGGATTTTTCCTTTTGAGACAAGGTCTTGCTGTGTCACCCAGGCTGGAGGGCAGTGGTAAGATCATTGCTCATTGCAGCCTCCAGCTCTTGGTCTCAAGCAATCCTCCCGCCTGGGCTTTCCAAAGTGCTGGGATTACAGGTGTGAGCCACCATACCCAACCATATCGGAAGTTTAAAAGGCAAGAGAGCATTCTACCTCTAGGATACTGTCTTACCTTGCAGAATCTTTCATTTCCTAAATGAAATAAATTCTTACCTCTCACTGTCTCAATGCTTGGCTGTAAGAAGTGAAGAACAGCATACTAACTGATAGCACATATAGACCATAGCAAACCAGCAGGGTACCTAGCTTCTGGTGGTGCAGCAGTAGACTAAATGTTAGAGAGCTGGTTTTCTGACTGCCTCTATGACCCTGGGCAATTCTTTTACTTGCATCTAAGTAAATTCATCAGTAAAGGTGGGCCGGTGGACTAGGTAATTTTTGAGGCCCCTTTTAGTTCTTAAATGTTTCTTTTAAACTTTGTCAGTGATCCCACCATGAGTTTTTTCATTAGGAAGACTAACTTAGGGAGGAGACAAAGGATTTCATAGTTATTACTTGCCAAGATTGGGAGCTTTGCAGAGGTTCTGAAGCTGATGTTTCATTATTATTACTTTTTTAACTTCAACTTTTATTCTAGATACAGAGGGTATATGTGGAGGTTTGTTATGTGGGAATATTGGATGATGCTGAGGTTTTGGGTATGGATCCCATCACCCCTGTAATAAGCACAGTGCCTGATAGGTAGTTTTGCAAACCACACTCCCCTTATTTCCTCCCCCATCTAGTAGTCTGCAGTCTCTATTGTTCCTGTATTTATGTCTATGTGTGCTTAGTGTTGTGCTCTCACTTATAAATGAGAGCATGCAGTATTTGGTTTTCTGATTCTGTGTTAATTTGTTTAGGATTATGGCCTTCAACTGCATCCATGTTTCTGCAAAGAATATGATTTCATTCTTTTTTATGGTCATATAGTATTCTGTGGTATATATGTATCACATTTTCTTTATCCAATATTTGCTGTTGTAAATAGCACAGTATTGAACATACAAGTGCATGTGTCTTTTTGGTAGAATGATTTGTTTTCCTTTGGGTATAAACCCAGTAATGGGATTGCTGGGTCAAATGGTAATTCTGCTTTAAGTTCTTTGAGGAATGTCCAAACTGTTTTCTGTAGTGGCTGAACTAACTTGCATTCCCACCAATGGTATATAGGCGGTCCCTTTTCTCTGCAGCCTCCATTATTCTCCTTATCCCTCCCTAGAAAACTTGTGTTGCTGAGATCCAAATAGATCCCTTAACCCCCTGGGCTGAGGCCAAATAAATTACAGATATACGCACACAAACACACACACAAACATACACACACACATACACACACACATACCTACACACAAACATACACACACACACAAACATACACACACACATACCTACACACAAACATACACACACAAACATACACACACACATACCTACACACAAACATACACACACACACAAACATACACACACACACACACACATACACAGCTTTTCTGTAGTTTGCCTCCTAAAGGAAACACGTAACGCGTTAATCAAACTTGCAAGACAGGATCCAACTCTAGATAATCTGTGGAGTAATTCCATCTTAGTTGAACAGGCTGAGAACAGCTTGATATGGAATAAGTGATATGATATGACTAGACAACATTTTGAGAATTATTTCTTCGGGGTAGTAGTTAAGGTAATTCTTTGTAAAATAAATTCAAGGTAAAGGTTCAGCAACATCAACCATAAAGAAAAATAAATGATTGATATTAACCTAAGAATGGCTAAATTTCATTTCCAAAAGTGACTCCCCAAAAAAACTAAAAATATTGTGGAAAACTTCTACTACACCAGGAATAGTTTATACTTCAGGGATTTTTCTTTCTTGCTAATGTAGAAAGAAGTACAGTCCTAGAGCAACCTAGTCAGGGAAAGCATTCTCCTCGCTTATTTCCTTGGACAACCAATTAAGTTGTCAGTACCAAATTTAGACAGAGGCTTGAAATAGGCTTAATTAGAGTTAAAGGGATTGGGTTATTGAGTAAAATTTCCACTCACTGGCTTATGTTTTGGAAAGCAGAGACTGTTCTATCATCAAGCTGGTGTTTTGTTAAGTGAGGTGGAAAGCTGAATTAGGTAAGAGCAGAAAGCTAAACTTGTGGTTTTATGTTGAAACCAAACCTAAGGGGAGAACCAAAAGTAGCAAGGCGGCTTTGGCAAAAACAAATTAGAACCTGAAAAGCTCCTCTGATTTAGTGTCCTGAAGGTTTTTTTTTTTTTTTTTTTAATGGAGAGATTAGGAAATCAAATAAACGATAATTCCTACTAGATAATGTTTCAATCTGTGTGTTTGAACATTGTCTAATTCAGGGAAGAGCATAGGCATTGGAACCTAGTCTTTAATCAAAGCTCTTTTGTGTACTGGTTTTGTAAACTAAGGCAAATTTCTCAACTTCTCTGAGTCTCTATTTCTTTAACTGTAAAACATGGGTAATAATATGTACATCACATATTTTACAGTTGTTGTAAAAAATAGAAATAATGTTATTCAGGGCTGGGCGTGGTGGCTCACGCCTGTAATCCCAGCACTTTGGGAGGTCAAGGTGGGCAGACGACGAGGTCAGGAGATCGAGACCATCCTGACTAACACAATGAAACCCCGTCTCTACTAAAAATACAAAAAAATTAGCCGGTCATGGTGGCACGCACCTGTAGTCCCAGCTACACTGGCAGCTGAGACAGGAGAATGGTGTGAATCCAGGAGGCGGAGCTTGCAGTGAGCCAAGATCATGCTACTGCACTGCAACCTGGGTGACACAGCGAGACTCTGTCTCAAAAAAAAATAAAAATAAAAAAAAGAAAGAAAGAAAGAAAGAATGTTATTCAGTTGCTCAGTGCCACATAGTTGAGTATCTCAAATTTTACAGCTCATGTCTTTTCAGTGTAATGGAAGGTACAAATTGAGATGTTGTAAATTAATATTCAAGGAGAGTTTGTTATTTAAAAAACTCTTGCTAAAAATAATTTCATAAAGTAAAATAAATAGTTCTGCTAAAATGTGGCCAGTGTCTTATTGTTCAAGTTTAGATTTTATAAATAATATTTTCTTAAAATGAGAGCACACACCAACTTTCAGGACATGATTTAAACAAATGTTGTCCTGAGGCTTGCTACATTAGTGACAGGTTGACCAGGTTACCACTCCTATAGGATACAATCATCTTTCAAGAAAGTTGCAATAAATGGCTCCTCCAAAAACAGAATTACTTGCTTTAATGCTGGAGTGGGAGAATATAGCATTATCTTTGTCTTTTCTTCAAAAGAAACTTGGAAAATTCCAAATCTTCTGTGATACTTTTCCTGAACACTTTTCTACCCCCAATAAATTGTTCCTTTCTCTATATTTCCATAGTACTTTGCTCACATCACAATCTCTATCTGTGACAAATACAGCTCGTGTCTAGCTGTGAAAAATACAGCTAGTGTTTTTAAGTACTTGTTATGTGCCAGATACTGTTTATGTGCTTGACATATAATAAATCTTTTAGTCATCTTTATATACCTAAGAGGTAGTTGCTATTATAGTCCTCATTTTATAGACAATAAAATTAAGGCACAAAGGAGCTAAGCCACTTGCACAAGGTTCTACATTGGATAGTGTTATAGCCTGAACATCCAGTTTGTTTCTGCACTCTGCTCTTACCCATGTCAAGCTCTGTTGCCTCCTTGGGTTACATATTTGAGAATCAATCCATTGCAACCATTCGAGTTATTTTGTGAGATCTTATGGTTAAAGCAGAATCTGGAAGAGGTGATCCTGATACTGCAGAAATAATCATTAAGAGAAACAATGTGGCCAGAGAAAACATTTTTCCCTTTCAAGAGTTTTCCAAAGGCTACGCTGGAATGAGAACAAAAGTCTAGAATGCCAATATGCTGATAAATTGCTTACCAATGCTGAACAAATGTGTCAACAATTGCATCTCCATATGTTAGATAAAAAAGGAAGCAAAATCATCTAACACTGCCTATTTGTTATATAAAAAAAATAAAAATAAAAAAAGAACCAGAAAGAGAGTACCCCCTCCCGCTCCTCTTTGTTACAGTAACATAAGGCCCCTTGGGGTTTGGTTCCTGTGTACTTTCCCAGTTTTGCATTTTTCCTCCTTCCTTTCACCTTCCACACTCCTATCATACTGAAATGTCCTCATTTGCCTGAAAATGCTCAGTCTCTCTCCTCTGCAAGTCGTAGTACCTTCTGTTTCCTCTGTAGAAGCCCACCTCATCACTGACTAATTCTTGTTCATCTCTCAGATGACTAATTGAATATTACTGCAGAGGAACCCTTCCCTGACTCCCTTACCCAGGGTAAAGGCTTTGCCTGTTGTTCCCATTAGATCTCCTGATGCCCCCATCAAAGAAGTTACCACCTGAACTGGGTTTGCCTGGGTAGTCAGTTGCTTGTCTTTGTTGCTTAACAGTGAGCTCCGTGAAGACAGGGAATGTAACTGTTTAGTTCCCATAAATTCCCTGTTGCACAATCTTCTGCCTGCAGGGTATAGATTTAAGAACACAACCTTGGGAGCTGGAATCTCAGCCCCACCACTTAGTAGCCACAAAACTTTGGGCGATATATTTATATTCCCTGAGCTTCACCTTTTTGTTTATATATTAGAAATAACATCTACCTTACAAGCTTGTCATTAGGATCAAATAACCCAACTAAGGATCAAATAACCCAACTAACCTAGACAATATAATTAAAAGCGCAAGAATAGTGCCTGGCACAGGGCAAACTGTAGATGGCTGCTTTTATTAGTAATAGATCCTGTGACTGTAGGCTTCCCATGAAAGCATACCAACTCACTTCAGATAGTTGGAAGCAAGGAATAGAATAGATGGTCACTTTGGACTATTTAATCATTTTAGGGAGATTTGGAAATTGTCATTCTTAGATGTCAGTTTTAATTACTACCTCAGTTTGATGCTGGAACATAGTGCCCTTGCTTGGTGACATTAAAAGGGATCCACATGAAACATTGCTACTTCTTTTTTTTTTTTTTTTTTTTTTTTTTTTTTTTTTTTTTCTGTCCTGATTGCTTTCTCTCCTGAACTCTGGTTTCAAACATCACATCAGCATTTTCTCTGCTGACAGCATTGCAAGTTCAGGGATACTGCTCCTTGGGGCATCACTGACTGCTTCTGGTAAACTGTGCTCGGTGTGTTTGCTTTAGTTCTGCAAAGAAGCCAGGAAGGAATTGGGTTTGAGGTCCTGGAGAGCTTCACAGACAGAGGTAGGGTTGGTGGGTAGCGGTTTGTTTTTGTTTTTGTTTTTGTTTTTTTTCCTTTGAGAACAAGTTGTTTGCCACCCTGTGTTAATGTTGTGGAAAGTTTAGGTTTTCCCTCTCCACCTTTCTGGATGACTCTCTTCCTCTTGGCATTACTCTTCTTTATCATCATAGTCACTGATACCCAAGATTCACTGGAATACTTCCCCTCTGGCAATGCTGGACCCCCTAGCTGTTGACAGAGGTTGTCAGAGGTAGGGAAGGATCTCTCACTGGGACATCTCCATGTGTTCCATGTCTCACTCCCCCAAATTGACATTATATAATCCCACTCTAATGGCTCTGATCTTGACCTCTCTTTGCTTTGGTTGTTAGTGTATTTGGTGTTTTCCTCCTAGATACTATAATTGCTTTCTACTGACAGACAATCAAATAAAGAAAGAAGAAATAGCACTGGGCCAGGAATAAGAAATGAAGACCCACTTAGATTCTGTTTTAATATTTTTATGTGACCTTGAGCAAATCACTCTACATCTTAGATTCTCGGCTTCCTAATCTATAAAATCAGCAAATTGAAATAAGTTGTTCCTGGAAATTTGCTTTGAAAATGTATAATTAAAGATTAAAAAATGTAAGGCTCTTTAAAGAGGTAGATGTTCAAAGACAGGAGAACTTCTTGAGATACTTTCATTATCCCATCAGCATCTCTCAAGAACTGGGTCAAGGTCAAGGTGCCTGATACGGCTGGCTGAGTCAGACCATGCCAGTCACTACTTAACAGAGTCCTCCAGAGCCTGGAATAAGATGGCAGAACACCTACAGTGGGTTTTTTTCAATTTTCCTGCTAAAGTGACTCCAACAGATTGTATACTTCAGAGAGTCAGGGGTGTAGATCAAATTAGCATGCTGCAAGGCTGGAAGTCTGTTCATGTCTCATATGTTATCTTTAAATTCATAAAAATCTTATGTTTTACCCTAAGCTATTTTATGAACAAAAATAATACTTGAATTATTTAATATGAAGTGAAATTGATAATCCAATAACATGCACTGAATTGGGTGCCCTTGGTACCCACCTAGGTCTAGGTTGTGTGCCCCCCAATTTGAGAAGCAAAGACTTATCAACAATATGAATTCATGGAGTGCACTCTATGTCAGGCACTGTTCCAAGTGCTTTGCAAGAAGGAATGTTAATAGATCATAGGAAGTTCTAAAGTTGGTGAAGTAAAAAGCAGAGAATACTGTTTCAACAATGTCTCCCTTATTATCTGCAAAGTAGGAAAGAGAACAATATTATAACTTACAAATTTAATGTAAGAACTATACAAGATGCTATGTAGGAAAATACAAACTGGCAACACAGTATACATGATAGCTATTCATGTTACTAATGCTAACCTCAACCAGGACATCTAGAACATTAGAACAGACAGAGACTGTGATTGAATTCTGCCAGTTGGCTAAGGGATTTGGGGTTGGAAAAAATCCTCATGAACTCAAAAGTTTCTTTGAACAGTTGAGGAAGCTTATGGAAATGGAGCAGTCCTGGGAAAAAATGGCTCATATTGGACAAAGATTAAAACATATCTGTGCTGAACTATCCATATTTTTTCCCAAATAAAAGTTGGATAGAACAGGTAGTAGGTCTATGTCATTGAATCCATTAACTTTCAAGTGTGTTCTTTATGTCCATTATCAAAGGTTTTTTGAAAACAAATACATTCCACTATCCAGGAAGAGAATTCTACCCAAAAATGATGGCTTAATGAGGCTTTTTATTCTTCCCCTCTCTGAACAATGTGACCTTCTCCTCTGTCACCAAAACCACAATCATTATTCTCACTTTTTAATGATATTATCTTTATCTGTAATGCTGATTTTGAATTCAGACATGAATCCTGCATATTTACTATAAAAATGCAATATAATGTGACCATTTAAAAGACAGAAAGACAGTGAGAGAGGAAACTATTGATAAATGTATATTAAAAGAAAGATTACTTCCAAAGACATAATTTGATTTCCTCTCAAGGAGATCCAGTTTCTGAAATCAAAAGAGACTAAGAAACAGTCAGTTGTGTTTCATTCACCTTTATGTTGGCAGTCACATTATTGGCCAGAGACCTGGCATATAATAAAGACCACCTGGGTTGAATTTGTACTTTTGATCTTGTGCCATTTGAAATTTATTTTCTTTATTACTTGGAATAGAACTGACTCAGAGTCAGGATTTGTTTAAAGGAATATAAGCGCAGCAAATGGAGGGATGGATGATCTCAGACCACCAGAGCCCCAAAGCCTTCTATCATCCTGGAAGTAATCAATCAATTTCCATCCCTTTTTAAATGGACTCTGTAAGTGTATATTGTAACTAATGAATATCATGGAATTATTTTTTTAAAATCACTCTGCTGTGTTTTATAAATATATATGTATATATACATATATACTCACAGTTTTATAGTTTTAATTGTAGTTTAAGTTATATAGTTATATCTAAAATTTTCACCCTGTTAAACTACTACAGCTATCCCAATAACGCAAGTATTGTCCATACATTTTTGGGTTTTTTTTTTTTTTTTTTTGAGATGGAGTCTCGCTCTGTCGCCCAGGCTGGAGTGCGGTGGCCGGATCTCAGTTCACTGCAAGCTCCGCCTCCCGGGTTCACGCCATTCTCCTGCCTCAGCCTCCCGAGCAGCTGGGACTACAGGCGCCCGCCACCCCGCCCCGCTAGTTTTTTATATTTTTTATTAGAGACGGGGTTTCACCGTGTTAGCCAGGATGGTCTCCATCTCCTGACCTCGTGATCCGCCCATCTCGGCCTCCCAAAGTGCTGGGATTACAGGCTTGAGCCACCGCGCCCTGCCTCATTTTTGGTTTTCTTCTTTGAGGACAGACTTTATAGTCTACTTGAAAGTCACATGATTAATTAATCCTGTAAATCTAATTGAGTTTGATACATTGATATTCTTTTTTTTTTTTTCCTAATTATACTTTACGTTCTAGGGTACCTGTGCACAATGTGCAGGTTTGTTACATATGTATACATGTGCCATGTTGGTGTGCTGCACCCATTAACTTGTCATTTACATTAGGCATATCTCCTAATGCTATCCCTCCCCCGTCCCACTGCCCTACAACAGGCCCTGGTGTGTGATGTTCCCCTTCCTGTGTCCAGGAGTTCTCATTGTCCAATTCCCACCTATGAGTGAGAACATGTGGTATTTGGTTTTCTGTTCTTGCAATAGTTTGCTGAGAACGATGGTTTCCAGCTGCATCCATGTTCCTACAAAGGACATTAATTCATCCTTTTTATGGCTGCATAGTATTCCATGGTGTATGTGTGCCACATTTTCTTAATCCAGTCTGTCATTGATGGATATTTGGGTTGGTTCCAAGTCTTTGCTATCGTGAATAGTGCCACAATAAACATATGTGTGCACGTGTCTTTATATCAGCATGATTTATAACTTTTTGAGTATATACCCAGTAATGGGATGGCTGGGTCAAATGGTATTTCTAGTTCTAGATCCTTGAGGAATCGCCACACTGTCTTCCACAATGGTTGAACTAGATTACAGTCCCACCAACAGTGTAAAAGTGTTCCTATTTCTCCACATCCTCTCCAGCACCTGTTGTTTCCTGACTTTTTAATGATCGCTATTCTAACTGGTGTGAGATGGTATCTCATTGTGGTTTTGATTTGCATTTCTCTGATGGTGAGTAATGATGAGCATTTTTTCATGTGTCTGTTGGCTACATAAATGTCTTCTTTTGAGAACTGTCTGTTCATATCCTTTGCCCACTTTTTGATGGGGTTGTTTGTTTTTTCTTTTAAATTTGTTTGACTTCTTTGTAGGTTCTAGATATTAGCCCTTTGTCAGATGAGTAGATTGCAATTTTCTCCCATTCTGTAGGTTGCCTGTTGACTCTGATGGTAGTTTCTTTTGCTGTGCAGAAGCTCTTTCGTTTAATTAGATCCCATTTGTCAATTTTGGTTTTTGTTGCCATTGCTTTTGGTGTTTTAGACATGAAGTCCTTGCCCATGCCTGTGTCCTGAATGGTACTGCCTAGGTTTTCTTCTGGGGTTTTTATGGTTTTAGGTCTAACATTTAAGTCTTTAATCCATCTTGTATTAATTTTTGTATAAAGTGTAAGGAAGGGATCCAGTTTCAGCTTTCTACATATGGCTAACCAGTTTTCCCAGCACCATTTATTAAATAGAGAATCCTTTCCCCATTTCTTGTTTTTGTCAGGTTTGTCAAAGATCAGATGGTTGTAGATGTGTGATATTATTTCTGAGGTCTATATCTGTTCCATTGGTCTATATCTGTTCCATTGGTCTATATCTCTGTTTTGGTACCAGTACCAATATATATTGATTTTCAAACATGGTTTTAGGCAAACAAACAGAGAAGGTAGGGAAAGCCAATGAATCCCTTGTTTATTCTCCCACCTGGCTTCTTTGGATGCCTCTGTGGCACTCTCAGGTCATCGAGGGGCAGTTTGAAACCCCTATAGAAAAAACAGACCACAAATTTTAGAATTGGTAGAATTCTTTTGAGAAAAGTTACAACTTCTCCTGGATTACCTACTTTGTTCCCTAAACTCTATTGAGTATTATTATCATCCCCCAATTTTCTCTGATAAAATATTTTCATACAAATCTTTTACAACAAATACCCACATAGGCTCCATCTATATTCAATGAGAATTAAACATTTTGTCCTTTGGGTAATTCAAAAGCAAATTATAAATATCACACTTCTCCTTAAATATTTCTCCCTGAATCACCTATGACTAAAGATATTATTCAAAATATATTACCATTATCACACAAGACAATTAATAATTTCGTGGTATAATTTAACATTTTGTTCATGTGCAAATATTGCCAATTGTTTTAAGAATGTCTATTATGGCTTGTTGTCGCTCCCTCTCTCTCACCTTCTCTTAGTGAATGAAGATTCTATCAGTGTTAAGGCATCTCACTTGCTTATAGCTCTTTAATTATTTTCAATAGATTAAACAATAGTCCCTTACCTGTTTTTCAATATTGACCTTTTGAATAATCCAGGGCAGTTTTGTTATTGATGTCTCACCTTCAGGACTTGTCTATTTCTTCTAGCTTTCTTAAAAATTTGTTATTCTACTGTCTTCTTTTACTGTAAACAAGACATTAAAACCGGAGTCCTGATTGAATTTGGATTCATCATTAGAAACAAGAATATGTCATGGGAGATGCTTGCTACATTATATGGTATCACAACAGGAGGCTTAAAAGGTTGTTGGTCAAGGTGTCCTACCATTGCCAATACCAAATGTGATCAGCTAGTTAAAATAGTAACCATCAGATCTTTATGTTACGGTCTATTCTTCCCTTTGCAATTAGTAAATAATATTTGGGGGTCATTTTTGGGCACAATGTGAAAATATTGCTTCCCAACAAACTTTCAATTAATAGTTTAGCATCCATGTTTGTCCCTTGCCTGAACCAGTCTTAACATCGAAATTTCCAAAATTGTGATGTTTAGTTTCTTTCTAAGTGTATTAACCACCATTAATCTAAAGGAAAGCTTTTGCTACCCCTCCCTTACCTTTTGAATCTCTCTGACTCAAATGTTTATTATTCCTGTGTTCCTTTTTTTTTTTTTTTTTTTTTTTTTTTTGAGACAGTGTCTCACTCTGTCACTTATCCTGGAATGCAGTGGTGCAACCTCGGCTCACTGCAACCTCTGCCTCCTGGGCTCAAGCCATCCTCCTACCTCAGCCTCCCAAACAGCCGAGACTACAGGCACATGCCACCATGCCTGGCTAATTTTTGTAGTTTTAGTAGAGATGGGGTCTTTTCACGTTGCCCTTGCAGGTCTCGAACTCCTCAGCTCAAGTCATCCACCTGCCTCAGCATCCCAAAGTGCTGGGATTACAGGCAACCCCATGGGATTACATTCAACCCCATGTGTTACAAATGATTATACTGATTATTCACTATGATGCTTAAGTTGTCCTGAATTTGACCAATAGGAGCATGCTTAAGCATGTTCTTGAGTCTTTTTCTTTACATATCTACATTAATCTTTGAGTACTTTCTTAATTTTCAGTATAATTAGGGGTCTCAGCTCACATTGTATTTTTCTATAGACCTGTGGTTTAAAAACATATCCACAAATTCTTTGACATTACTGCCATCAAAAAGAGGATTCTACTCCCCTTCCCACAGAATATAGTTGGTCTTAGAGACTCACTTCTAACAAAGAGAATGCTGCAGAAGTAATGCTGTGTGACTTCCAAAACTTGATCACAAAAGGAGATACAGCTGATGTCTGGCTTTCTCTTTCTTGGACCTATGTCTTGAGTCCTGAGCCAACATGTAAGAAGCCTTCTTATCCTGAAACCACCAAGGGCAGAGACCACATGGAGATAAGGAAAACCTCACCTCTTCCTACCCCCAGTTATTTGGGTCTTCTTAGAATCAGTTGCCAGACATACGAGTGAGCCTTCAAGTGAGTCCCGTTTCCAGGCAATGAGCTGCCCCCAATGACATTGAGTGGAGTGGAAATGAATTGTTCCTGCCAAGTCCAGACCAAATTACAGATTCATAAGCAATATGGATGCTTTTGTTTTGTAAACCACTCAGTTTTAGAGTGGTTTATTTCATAGTGGTAGATAACTAGAATATCTGAAATCAGTCAATTTTCCAAAAAGCTCTTTTTTTTTTTTAAGTGGCAATGGTATTAGAAATAGGTCAGGATGCTAATTCACTCATTGATTCTGGGTATTTTGCTTCCAGGCCTTTTCGGGGGTAGAGTGGGAAAATATATGTTTGAAAAATTATGAATTTGCATTCATACTTGCAGTTAAATTTGTCATTAAAGGAGTTGTTACTTATGTTTTATTATCACATTTTTTTGCACGGAAAATCTTGATTCATAATAACACTAATATATTTACCTATTTCCTTCATCCTACAATGATACAACCTAATTTTTAAAAATAGCACTATTAATATTACTAAATCAGAACTATTAACATTACTATTAATAATAAAACTATTGTGTGAATTTAAGATTTCTATGCAATTCTTGTTGTGTGCTGTTCAAATATTCCCCATTATGTACAGTCAGAGTATGAGGTTCAAAAATCACTTAAACCCTCTTTTTCTTTTTTATCTTAATTTTGTGGGTAAACGGGTTTGTTACATAGGTAAACACGTGTCACAGGGGTTCGCTGTACATATTATTTCATCACCCAGGTATTAAGCTCAGTATCCAATAGTTATCTTTTCTGCTCTTCTCCCTTCTCCAACCCTCCACTCTCAAGTAGACCCCAGCTGTTGTTTCCTTTTGTGTATTCATAAGTTCTTATCATTTAGCTCACACTTATAAGTGAGAACTTGTGGTATTTGGTTTTTCATTCCTGTTTAGTTTGCAAAGGATAATAACTTCCAGCTCCATCCATGTTCCCACAAAAGGCATGATCTCATTCATTTTTATGGCTGCATAGTATTCCATGGTGTATATGTACCACATTTTATTTTTCCAGTCTGTCATTGATCAGCATATAGGTTGATGCCATGTCTTTACTGTTGTGAATAACACATGCTTTTCTCTGAGTGACTATGTTATCAATTTTATATAAATAGGTCCTTTGGTTTAATCTTAGGGTTTTTTTCCTTTATTTTGGTTTGAAATTTGTGAACATTTACATTTTTCAAAACCCATAACCACATAAAATGGTGAATTCAACTCTCTAGCTCTTCTGTTCTCTTTTTAGTGAATGTGTTTATTAGTTTCTCCTTTGTCTTTCCTGGAAATATGTATGATTATTTCCTCCTCTTTCTTATATAAAATAACAATAATATTGCTTTCTTCAGTTGATAAAATAACTTAAAATCCTCTTTATATCAGCTCATGGGGTAGCTGTTTGCCATTCTTGTTAAAGGTTGTATAGTATTCAACTGTACTTTGATCTACATTTTTTTATTTAACCAATTCCCTTGATATATATTTATTATCAATCTCTTTACATTACAAAGAATTTTCCAATTAATAACCTTGTTCATGTTTTCTGTGGTAATTGCTTTGTCCTGTTTTTATGCAGGTATACCTACAGGGTTGATTTGAAGAAGTGGGATTTAGTCATTTAAGAGTAAAGGCATAAGCAATTATATAAGATAGTGCCAAATTTCCCTCTTTAGTAATTGTACTATTCTGAATTTCTACAAGCAAAGTGTGAGAGTACCTGTTTCTCTACAGCTGTACCAATGGAATGTTTGTTTTGTCAATCTTCTTTTTGATTTGTGTCAGTCTGATGATGTCTCGTTGTGTGATTCTGATTTTTCTTTTCTCATAAGAAAGATTTGATTTTTTTCATAGTTTTAAAGCTATTTGCCTTTCTTACTTTCTGTGAACTATCGATTTATGTATTCTATTCATTATTCTATTGGGTTTAGTCTCTTTCTTCTTAACTTTTGACAGTTCTTTATTAGAGTTATGGACATTTGTAATATAAATTGAATACATTTTCTTTTAACTTATGGCTCTTTTGGCATGACATTTTATTTAATAAAGTTTATCATTTTTCTTTTTGCATCTGGATTTTGAATCATAGTTAGAAACATGAAACACTCCAAAGTTTATACATTCACTTATGTTTTCTTCTAGTAGTTTTAATCTTCATTTTCTAACTTTCAGATCTCTGATCCACTTGGAGTTTGATATATAGTGTGATGTTTTTACTTAAATGGTGACCCCGTTGTTCTAGTGCCATTTATTCAAAGTCCAACCTTTTCTCCAATGATATTTGGTACTACATTTATCACAGAGCAAATTTTTACAGAAAGCTGTTAACTTGCTTTGGACCTTGTGTTCTAATCCACTGGTTCTTTTTTCTAATCATTGGCAAATATCACACTAGTTTTTATAGAATAGACTTTTTAGTAGACTCTCTAGTATGTGTTAATAGCTCACTGGAACTCTTTATTCAGGGTTCTTTCCCCAGTTATTCTGATGCACTTATTTTTCCAAATGAACTTTAGAATCAGCTTGTCTAGAAAGAAGGAAGAATAGTGTTTTATTGGGTTCATGTTAAATTTATATATTAATTTAAGGTGAATGTATATTTTTATGATCCTGAGTAAGTCCTATCCAAGAATAAGAATTTTTTAAGTGTCTAATTCTACTTTTGTGCCTTTCAGGAGTAGCTAAAGTTTTACTCATATAAACTTTGCACACACATTGTTGACTTTATTTCTAAGTATTTCACCTTTATATTATTATGTTATTATACTATACTATAGTACAGTAGTACTATATATTACTATTGTTAATGTGGGTTTATATATATATACAGAATATATATGTGTGTGTGTGTGTGTGTGTGTGTGTGTGTATGTGTGTGTTCTGTAACTAAGCATTGGCTATTTCTAAAAATCAGATTTGCTATGCATAAATGAAATCTGGGAGAATATTTTTACAAACATAGAGAAGATTGGCCTTTTCAGGAAAACACAAAACTCAGAAACTATAAAGAAAAGATTAATGGATTTATCCATATAAAAACTTAAAATGCCTGAATAAGAAAATATCATAAACATAATTGAAAATACATGACTGAGGAAAATATCTGAAATTAAAATAGCAAAGTATTAATTTTCTTCATACATAGTTATTAAAACAGTGTCAGTATTAAAAATAAAAATAACCTAATAGAAAAAATGACCAAAGTTTACAATTCGACTAGCCATATGTAGAAAAAAAATGAACTGTGTATAAGCATATAACAAAGTAACAATAATAATAATAAGTAGTCATTATCCTCCAAGTTGCATACGCTGTGGCAGGGACTGACTTAAATGGTTTATTTGTATTAATTTATTTAAGCCTTACAGAAACTTTTTGAGCTTAGTATTATTATCATCCTCATTTACTTATAAATCCTCATTCACCCTAAATCTAATGATTATAGGTAAAATTAGATTATTCAAACTGACTAATCAACTATAAAGCTAAAATACTATTTTCATCAATCATATTGGCAAATATAGAAAGTCTAACAGTACATAGTGTTGCTGAAACCATGAGGACTCATAGTTTCATAAATTTGGGGAAAAGTATTTATTGCTGCAATCTCTCAACAGCACTTAGCAATTTATTAAATGCATTTGTGATTTTATATCATGGGAATTTCTGATATGAATTTCTTAGAGCTATATAGTATTACATGTGTGCAAATATGAAAGTATAAAGATTTTTAAATTATTATTTATTTATTTAATAGAGACAGGTCTTGTTACATTGCCCAGGGTGGTCTCGAACTCCTCAAGGAATCTCCTCTCACCTTGGTCTCCCAAAGTGTTGGGATTATAGACATGAGCCACTGGGCCTGGCCGGCCCTCTTATCCAGCTTTGACTCCAAACACTGTCTATGCTAATCCCATACTAGCCTACTTTTATTCATTTTCTCTTAGAAAGAGAATCTTCCTCTGTCATCCAGGCCGGAGTACAATGGTGCAACCACAGCTCACTGCAGCCTCACACTCCTGGAGTTGGGTTCAAGCCATCGTCCCACCTCAGCACCTTGAGTAGCTGGGACTACAGTTGTGTGCCACCATGGCTGGTTAAATTTTAATATTTGTTTAGAGAGATAGGATCTTGTTTTGTTGCCCAGGCTGGTCTGGAACTCCTGGCCTCAGTGATCCTCCCACCTCAGCCTCCTAAAGTGCTGGCATTACAGGTGTGAGCCAACACACATGGCCTGATTCCTTTAACATTTTTCTTCTAGAGGCAAAAGACTAGAACAATGTATATGTCCATCAGTAGAAGCCCAGCTAAATAAAATATGTTACATGTAGCCAATGAAATAACTTGATAGCCAATATTGAGTATAAAGTTTATTTCTACAGTCTAATTATGGAAATAATGTCAAGATTTTGAAGGATAAAGGCAAGTTTCAGAGTTGTGGGAATAGTTTTCTCTCCTTTGGATTGTTAAAATAGGCAATGTGCTTGCATATTCATGTAGCGTTTCTGGAAGGTATGTAAGAAACTCAACAGCATTTTTCTCTGGAGAAGGAACTGAAGGTTGGAGGTGAGAGAGACATTTTCTTTTCATTATGCAGTGAAATTTTTGCCATATGCAAGTATTACCTTTGAGATTTAAAAAGAAAATACTAGAGAGAAAGAGATTGAAAATAAAATCAATCTTAGGACAGGCATCAAGTCTACCATGGTGGCTGTGCTAAAGGGAACTATGCCCTCTGCAATGTTGTTCTGTTTGTGTGTTAAAGTTTGATAGATAATGATATCCCCACACCTTAAATTCAGGGGCTCTCTACTGACCTCTGACTCCAGTTCTCATGGGAATTTTTCTTAAATAGATTGAGAGTGTAACAAGTATATCTTATATATGGGTTCACTTGGTAGAGAAATTTGATGTTGTGAGGCAAGTCTTAGAGTGAACCCCCACAATTGAAGCTGTAGGAGTACTGTGTATAAATTAGAGAAATGCCTTGAAGTTGAGGGTTTCTTTTGCAAACCAGGAAGCCTTCTCAGTAAGTGGGTTTCCACTAGCATTAGGTTCACTTGCAAAAGCTTTCTGCCCGATGTAAAATCCACATATTAAGCAGTTTTCAAACAACATCCCTAGGGACCAAGCTTGTTAAAATTGTTCTTCCCTAAACAAATGTGTATTTGAAGAACTAGGAAGATACTCATTCCACAGTTACCTTTTGGCCCCAGGGAAGGCTCAGAGTATCTCCTGTTAAATTATGATCAACCTGAGGGACATATTAGCCAATGCTGGCAGGGGTCAGTCCTGGGCCCAGTGCTGCTGCTTAATGTCCTCTGCAAGAGGACAGGCTCATCAAAAGTACAGAAGATACCTAGCAGTCAAGGAGGAAACAATGTTTTGGAAACAAGAATAGAATTCAAATTGTTAGTAAATTGGAAAGATGAAGAAAACAAACAGAAGGAAGGAAAATCTGAGAAGAATTTAAAATGTGGAAAAATAATAGCCAAACTCTAGGTGAATAACTGTTTATGATGGTCAGTGTCTAGCCAGAAACTCCATTCTGTGAATCACACACAATAGATGAAAATTATTCATTTATACCAAGAGCTCATCAGGCATTATTTTGAGGTCTCTTTTTATTTTGGGGTTCTAATGTCTGCTTGGAAAGATGTTTAAAAATCAGATATGTGATATGAGCAAAAAATATCATGTACATAGATTTTAAAGCTGCATTATGTAGATAATTTCAGGAAAGGATCAAACCTTACAATAATTGAAAAGTCTGCAATGAAGGTTCATGTCAGGGCAACACTGTGTTCTAATGGGGATGAGTTAAGGCTCCTGGCAACCTCCATGCTAATTTTGCTTTTTGTTTTTGTTTTTTGTTTTTTGTTTTTTGAGATGGAGGCTTTCTTTGTCACCTAGACTAGAGTGCAGTGACACAGTTTCAGTTCATTGCAACCTCTGCCTCCCGTGTTCAAGCGATTCTCAAGCCTCAGCCTCCTGAGTAGCTGGAACCACAGGTATGCACCACCACACCTGGCTTTTTTTTTTTTTTTTTTTTTTTTTGAGATGGGGTTTCACTATGTTGGCCAGGATGGTCTTGAACTCCTGATATGAGGTGATCCACCCCCCTCAGCCTCTCGAAGTAGTGGGATTATAGGCGTGAGCCACTGTGCCTGGCCCATGCTAATTTAAATTAGGCCCTGGGAGTGGGTTAAGGAGATGATTGCTTTTATCCTATAGACTGTTATGAAGCTCTATATTTCTTATTTATAACACACATTGAAATTATAAGTAAATAATTGATTTCTTCCATAAATATTTATTGAGCACTGGCTGAGTGCCTAGCACTATTCTAGGCACTTGGTGTTGATATTCCCTTTGAATTCTGCTTTCAAACTAGACAGTCTTTGTAGAATTCATCTCTTCCTTAAAGCAAGGTATCTTTCATAGCTAGTAAAAGCCAGCTCCCACTTTTAATTTTGCCTGGAGAGCTCTTTGTCCAAATCCAAAAGATCATTCATTTATTTTCCACCTTCCAAGTTACCACAGGAGACTGTTTTCTCAAATATTTCACAACTATATAGCAATGGCTCCAATCATTCCAGTTTCCTTGACATTTTTTCGGATTCCTGCCCATTTCCAGAGCTGAAACCAATGACACATATTTTATGTTTCTGTTAAGGTAACAGCTTATTTCTAGCATCAATGTCTGCATAAGTTAGTCATTGCCACCAAAATGTCACATAACAAACAACCACAAAACACAGCAGCTTAAAACAGTAAGCAAATGCTCATGAACGTGTGAGTCAGCTGAGCAGGTCTCCTGGTCTTGACCAAGCTCATGCATGTCTGTGGTCAGCTGCAGGTCTGCTAGGCAGCTCTGCTAATTCAGAATGAACTCCATCTGGATACCTAGAGTGACTTGACTTTACACCACATATCTTAATTCTCCAGCAAAATAAGATAGCCCCAGCTTGCACTTAAGGCAATTACATAGAAGCAATAGGACAAGTAAAAATAGATAAGATTTCTCTGCTTGCCTCACATTTGTCAAAGCAACACATGACTGAGCTCAAAATCAAAGAGAAGAGAACACCACCTCTAGATGACAGTAGTAGCAAAGCCACATGTGAAGGACATGGGGACAGGGGAGGGTACATAATTGGGGTTATTAACATAAGAAATCTACCAAAAAACTATCTTCATAATCCATATCAAAGATGATGAGGTCTTCACGGCAGTGTGGGTAGTGAGAAGTAGTCGAATTCTGGCAATTTATGGAGCTTTAGGATAATAAAATATTTTGACTGACCAGAAGTAGAGTATGGAAGAATGAGAGAACTAAAGGTTAACAAATGTTTGATGTCAGTGTGTGGGAAGAAAAACTTGGTTTTAATAGAGGTGAAAAGAAAGCACAATAAGCAGGTGTGAATGTGGACCTTCATTTTGGACATTGTTTCAGAGAAGAAAGTTGCAAAGTCACCTCAAAAGTTAGTGGCTTGTAACAATCATCACATTGGTATTGAGCATGAATCTGTGGTTTGGAAAGGGCTCACGGGGACTAATTTATCTCTGCTACATTTAGTATCACCTAGAATGGCTTGAAGTCAGGGGGCTAGAGTCACCTAAGTCTTGCTCACATGTCTGGCAGTTGATGCTGAAAAGTCACAAACCACTCCAAAACTGTGTGTCTTTCCATACAGTCTCTACAGAGTGGCAGCTTCAGGGTGGCCAGACATCTTTCATGTCAACTCAGGACTCCTACAACATGTGTCCTAAGAAAGGGACAGCCAGGTCAAAGCTTATTAAGCTTATTACCTTTTCTATTCATTACTTCCACTGCAATATATTCATTAGAAGTGAGTCACTAACTTTGGTCTACTTTAAAGGAAAGAGATTTCCACTTTTGAGGAATGAGTGTCAGTGCCTGTGTGGCACATTTTCAAACCCTCAGAAAAGTGATCATCAACAAGATGCCCATGACACTTCCAAGGAGAAACTTGTTTTTGCTAGTCTAGAACTCAGAGCAGAGATCTAAGCTGCTAACATAAATTTCAGAGTCAGATAAGAGATCCATAAACCAAGTTCTAGGATACTCCAAAACTTAAAAGTTGGAGAGATAAGGCAGAAGCAACAAAGATGAGAAGGAGCATTAAAAAAAAAAAAAAGGAAAAACCATAAAGTATGATTTTCTGTAAAAATTTTCCAAATAAAACATAAGCCATATAAGTGCAGTAATTATGTTATCTGTCCCTTTGTAAATTTCCAGTACAATGTCTGCAGAAGCTGAAAATAAATAGTTTTCTTAAAGAATAAATGTTGAACGATAGGAAGATTCAGGGGAGGGCTTCAGCAACTGGGAGGATGGAGAACAGAAAAGCCTAGAGAAGGAGCTGATGGTAAGGAGTCCAATTCTTGGCATATACATGAAGCAGATGGAAATGCATCTCTGGAATTCCTTAGTAAGTTTGGTTCAACTTGTATATCATGGAGACAGTATTTGACATATTGCAAGAGAGTAAATCCTCCAAAGAAGGAAGGCCACAGAGAAAAAAGAAAAGAAATCCGTCACAGAATCTTGAGAAATGCAGCTTCTTAGCATGGTCCTCCAAACTCCAAATAATCTGATTTTTGTTTGGCTTTCCAGCCTTACCTTATATCTCTCCTCAACACCTTGGGTTCTAAGCTCTGGGTACAATGATACGCTTTCCTTTCAAAATCACGTTGTTGGTCTTTTGCATAAGAAAGCATTACAATTCTTTAACCAATCATTGAAAAACTAATCATCACTATTTGAAATGATATGCTGCATTTGCTTAGTGAAAGGTTTCCTCTAACCCTTCTACTTGGTCTAGAAGCAGGAGTAAAAGGACAGCAAGGGAGTCTAGCATATCAAGCCCAATAGGTTAAATAATAGGCAGAATAGACATGGGAATCAGGAGGAGAACATTTATTAAGCATCTATAACATGTGCCTTACACATATTACATTATTTAATTCTCACCACAACCATGTGAATTTGCTATTATCCTTGTTTTACAGAATAGGAAACAGGGTAAGTAATTTTTCATGTGTCACACAACTAGTGGTCAGATCCAATGCTCTGACGAATGAATGTAATAGGAACGGGAACACACTCATGGGAAGATTGGGGTTCTTGGTCAGGAAATTCAGCTACTGGAAATTAATGTTCAAAGCAGGAATTCATTATTAAAGTTATAGGTCTAATCTTTGGGGTCTTGGAGTTCAAGCTAGAATCACAAGTTCCTGGGAAAGTAACATGCCAGGCACTATACTTTTGAGCAAATGAAATCATAGTTGATATTTTCAATAGAATTACAGTACCTGCATGGTTCCTTTTGAATAGCATCTAGAGATAGAATTTGCATTTTATATGTTTGTGATAATTAGCCATTTTGAAAGACAGCGTTGGTGGAGATAATTACACAACTGTGCATATATTTATAGTTCCCTATACAAGCATAGGTGAGCAGAATACTTCACTCTTCAATTAATGACTGTTTAAAATAGTAGCCCAAAACCACTGGATCAACTCCCTTGTTGAGATAATATAGCTTTGCAAAATAACTGCAGGAGTGCAGAGAAATGTTCTTGGAAACCATGCTATAATGTCTAATAGTGGGAAACTTGGTCCACAATAATGTGACCTGGGGTTAATAGGCAGAAGCAGGGGAGGTCTTCTCTTTTGTTTTAATAGAGAGTTCTAGTAATCAAACAACTGTTTGTAGAGAATTGTGCTATATATTAGATGTTATGGGAGATACAAAGATGAAAAATATAGTTTTATCCTCAAAAAGCTTATAGCACATAGCTGACAATCCCAGGTAGCAAACTCAATTGTGTAAGAAACATATAATTAAAAAGTGATAATTGCCCTCTCCAATCTCCTAAACTAGGTAGAAATTGCTATGGATAGGGGGTAATTTGGGAAGAAGCCCTAAAGACTGAGAAGAAATAAAGTTCCAGAGGAAAGAAGGTGTGTCGTGTATTCAGGGCATGGTGGGTGCACAGGTCTGGGTCAAATGGTTCATACTGGGCTGCAATAGAACTTGAGACTTGAGTGGAAGATTGTATCTCGGTTTAGAGTTTGGACTCAGTCCACTGAAGAAATTTATGCAGTATGATATAAAAAAACATTTTAGGAAGGTTTTTTTGGTAGTATATGCAAAGTAGTTTGCTCCTAATATTTTTTTCCTGTCCCCTTTCCAATCAAGAAAGATATGTAACTGCCATCTGTGTCCCACTGAAATGATCTTCCCTGCATCTAATGACTCTGTGTAATCCAAGGAAAGATAAATTTACTAAGTAAGCCATACTTAGCCCATTATGCAATTATCATCCTCTGTATTCAGTTTTAATTTTAAAGCAAATTCATTTGTATATAGCCAAACTGTCCCATCTACTGTTTTTACATTTTCTGATCTGAAAAACAAGGGAGAATACACATTCTTTGGGAAAATGCTATCCTGTTATAAAATTAAAAACAAAAACTTTTATAGGCCAAGTATCTCAAAACAAAGTGATTTTAGAACATCAGAAACAAATTCCAGCCATCTGCCTATCCAGGGTGAGGATCTATGCATAATGATTTTCTTTTACAGCAAAGTATTGTTTAAACTGAATCTCAGGAAACTAAGATTAACCAACAACTAACTAATTAATGGAAAGATGTACATAAAATATATAGGCAGTATCTAGCTCATGGTGACAGACTACTGACACCACTTGGACTGCAGAAATCAGCCTCAACTAGCCAGGCAGTCCATCATGTTGGGAGGATATAGCAAGTTTCTAGACAACCTTTCAACCTTTCCATTCATGAGATGCTCCTGAGAAATGGCCAGAAATGCAATGATCTTGAATCAGCATGTGCAGACACACACACACACACACACATCACATCACATGTACACATATAACACTTTGGTCATCAACAGATCATTTTCTGGTGATGTGCTCAGCTTCCAGATTTTATAAGTCCTGTTAAGTGTGTGTGTTTGAGCCTGAAAAGAAAATGGGATAACCAGGAGGACCACGAAGTGAAGGTCAAAGCAGAATGCAGTGAATTTTGGTTTCCGTAGACATAAGGGGTGCTGAGACCTAAAGGCTACTTGGGGTAGGGGGATGACTAGGGGTGACATTACTTCTTACCTCTGAAAGTTTAAAAATTATTAGCTGTGGGTGCCTGAGGGAACTAAAGGCAGGAAGGAGTTAACCAGAGAACACATGAACCTTAAACACAAAGGGATGTGATTTTTATGGACCCAAAGGACAATGATTTGCTTAAATTCTTTCAGAACAAAAATAGAACAGAAACAAAAATACAACTATCAGTTGCTAGCTAAGAATGTTTTCTGGCCTCAGCCTACCAGTTGCATCAGCCTTTATTTAGGACCTATTTGTCTTTGCATAATGCCTCTAATATGAAAGATGCTCAGTGAATGGTGGTTTCAATCCCAACCACCATTCATAGCATCTTTCATATTAGAGGCATTATGCAAAGCACTTTACATGCATTATGTCATTTAATAGTGATAATATTCCCATGGTATGGTGAATATTATGTCCATTTAGAAACAAAGCTTAGAGAGGTAAAGTTAGTGCTTCCCAAATGTATATCCCAGAATACCCCAAATGCATATCCAAACGTAGGGCTTACTCTTAGAATTACCCAGAGTTGATTAAAATATATTTTTTATTTACTTCATACTTAAAGCACATATATTAGCGATTATGATATTTGGCTTAAAATCTATGTTAAAAAATTTTTGTTTTCCAAAGGATTCGGACAGGTAGGATTCATGGACCCTATGTTATGTTACCTGCACAGGTAGTAAATCATCAAGTACAGTTAGTAAGCCCTGAATACAGGTCTCTCTGACTTGAAAGCTCATGCTCTGTTTCTAAGGTGCATATTTTGCTTAATTACATGGTACATTCTCAGGCTACTTCCACAGGCCTCTTGAACTTTATTTATGTTACCTTTTCTCACTTTGGACCTCTTGTCTTCACCTGGATAACCTGCTCTCAGGTGAGCTATACTTCCAGCCTTCACTGGAGGTATAGTAGCAGCCTACTGACCCACAGACTGAGATCACCAAAGTGATTCTAAATGACTCCATGTGGATGGTCACATGTAAAAGGAGACACTGACTCCTTTAAGTCTCCAATAAGATAAATAAATACAATAACAGGAGAAGGAACGAGAGAATCCCATTTGTGTAATTTGTTTAAGAATAGAGAAAACATCTAAAATGAATATGAGGTTAGGATTCACAACTTTCCTGTTTCTGCTGACATTTTGGATGAGGAATGCACTGATAACTAGGGAGAAGCAGAAGCCGGGACAAGAGACTGAGAGACACAGGGTGGTCCAGCCACAAGGTATGGGTTACTCTTCTACATGGGAAACCTCTTATAGGTGGTTCCACAGGGCTCTACATTGAGTTTCAAAGGGCACTGCCTCTGCGTAGTGGGGAATTGATAGGTGACTTTAGACCGAGATTTACAAAAACCATCAACAAAGGAGAAAACAGTAAGATCCGAAAGAACAAGACCAGGGAAGGTGTTAGAAAGGGGTTTGCTGGGAAGCCGAGGTGGGTGATTCACTTGAGGCCAGGAGTTCAAGACCAGCCTGGCCAACATAGTGAAACCCCATCTCTACTAAAAGTATAAAAAAATAGCCCGGTGTGCTGGAACACACCTGTAATGCCAGCTACTCGGGAGGCTGAGGCATGAGAATCACTTGAACCCTGGAGGCAGAGGCTGCAGTGAGCTAGGATTGCACCACTGCACTCCAGCCTGGGCAACAGAGTGAGGCTCTGTGTCAAAAAAGCAGTTTGCTTAGAAACATGGATATGGAACCCAGAAAGTTGCAGAGAGGAAATGGTGTCTGTAGGCCATGGATAGCAGGTGGATGCAGTTGAATTGTAAAAAGTACAAGAGAGCTCAAAAGAACTGCAATTTTCTGAAAGCACGATATTATATCTTCCACATCTAACAACCTCAAATGCTTCATCTTTCATTGTCTCTCTCACCAACATGCCTTTTATTATAGCATTTCTTCTAGTATTTCCTAAGAATTTTAGCATTTGGAGGACCCATTCTATTGTATATTTTCATAAAAACTTTGACGTCCTAAAATTATACGGTCATTAAAGAGAAACCACTTGAAAAACGTCTCTTTTCCTTACTCTTCTGTCATCAATTGAGAATAGAAATAAACTGTCTACATAGCAGGCTTATTTCTCCAAAGGCTGTATAAAATTAGGCAGCTAAAAATATATTCCATCTTTTTCAAGCATGTCAAGTGGTTATAATATGTCAGGTTGTTACTCTGAAGATGGTTGTGACATCAAAAATGAAAGATTAGGATTGTAGGTCGGAAAGAGACGGTGATAGTCAGGGGTGATTTTATCTACAAAAGACACTATCTACGTGTTAATAGCCTCGAGAGGGAAAAGCAAGGAAGGAAATCCAAGTGCAAAAATTTCACTTGATAGAGAAGAGATTCTGATGTGAATGGAAAGGCTTTCAGAGTTTTTGATGTCAAATCAACATGTCTTTAACCCTGAAAATGTAGAACCAGAGTGATTAATTCAATTACTTCAAGCAGTCGACACCCCTAGAAGAGCTTTCTAATAAGCCCAAGAGAAAGAGGTAGCCACAAAGATCATAATGCTATATGTCTACAGGAATATAATGAAGAAAAGGGAAATGAAATGAAGGCACAGAACATGTCAATGGTCCAAGTCACCAAATTCAGTCAGCATCTGACCTCCCAATGGGGAAAAAATAAAGGGATCATGATAGACAAAGAGAAGAAATGCTTACAAGTCAGAATGCATTGCCTCTTGGGGTTTAAGGGAAACCTTCTCCTTGGGGGAAAATAATTGTGCCACTAATATAAGGATTTTCAAGGGTAATAATCTACCTGGCTTATACCTTTATATGCAAGATTTTGGTTTATTTGAGACAAAATGGTTTGTTGTTGTTGTTGTCGTCGTCGTTCCTTTGTTTAGCTTTGTTTTTGTTGTTATTTTAATTCTTAGAAACAAAGAAATAAGCAAAGCTACAAAAACTTTTAAATGAGGCACTTTGGATTTATTCAAACGTGTCAGCCAATAGCTACCCATAAATCAAGATAGACTACAAAGGGGAAATTTATTAGCTCCAGAATGAACCCCAGTACACCTTTGAACCCCAGTACAATTTCTCCTGTTAATTTTTGTTGCTGAGTGGTTGGGACAACTCACACAACTCTCTTTCCTTATCTGCTAGACTGCAAAGAAGGAATAATTTTCCCAACTCCAACCTTATAACCATATAATAAGACTTAATAAGATAATGGTTCTTAAGGGATTTCAATAACCTGAAAGAGAGAGGCAATAAAACATATCTTATTATCATCAACATATGCATTTTAGAACAATTATTTTAATGGCTCAATTTTCTCCCATAATAATGAGGACTCCAATCTAGGCTAATTTAACTGGGGAGTGTCTTTCATGCTCTAGTTACTATACATGAGAATCAAATAAAAGACGTTTTCCCTCCCTCTTTCTTACCCTTTCTTCCTCCTTGCCTCCTCCCCTCCCTCTTTCCCTCCTTCCCTCCCTCCCTCCCTCCATTCCTTCCTTCCTTCCTTCCTTCCTTCCTTTCCTTCCTTCCTTCCTTCCTTCCTTCCTTCCTTCTTTCCTTCCTCTCTCCTTTCTCCCTTTCTTTCCTTCTATCCTTTAGTTGTTGCTGTTGCTTTTGTCGTTTGTTCCCCAGGAATGGGCAATGGGCATTTTTGGCTCCTATAACTTTTCACCTGCTGAACTAACTTTATACTAAATCTTTTCATGTCTTAAGGTCTCACGTTTCAGCCCTATTGAGATACAGCCCTATGGAGATACAGCCCTTTGGAGACACAGCCCTCTGGAGACACAGCCCTGTGGAGACACTTCCACTGGTTGTTGTTAGTCCCTCCAACATGCTGTTGTGATGCTGTCTATTTTTTTCTCTTGCTCCCCGCATATGCTGTCTATGCTGATGAACATACATTCAGAACAGCATCTGTAGGGTTTATTTTATCCAGCTTGGCTTTGAAGAAAGGAAAGAACACAGTTGTGGAAGACAGAGGGTTTGGCTGTGTCACTAAGTCAAAACTTTGAAGCATTGAAATGATACTATATTTCTATGTGTGATTTTCACAAAAGGGTAAAAACTCTCCCAAATGTTTTGTAGTATTCAGCAAACAAAGTGATTACCAATGACAAGGAAGGCACCACACACTTGCAGCATCCAGTTCATACTGACATTATGGAAATAGCCAGGCCAAAAATAAGTGGGTTTATTGGAGATGTTCTGTGGTTGGCAAACTCTCAGCCTACACAAGGGAACCCAAGAATTAGCAAACACGAGGATCAGTCTACTCCTTGCTGTTGACATTCTGTGTGTTCTAGGACTTTTGGACCATTAGTTAGACAAACATGTATTGAACACCTCTTATTTGCTTGGCAATGTGCAAAGTACTAGGAATGTATACAACAGTAGAACACATCCCTTTCCTGTGCCAGTCACTGGATATGATTCTGATTGATATGCTCTTTAAAGATAGCTTATTTATTAATTCAATGAATGATTATTGAATGCTTATATAGATTAAGAAACTGTACTAGACAATCTCAGAGGACAAAAAAATATGATGTAATCATGTAAAAATTGGCAGGGGAGTAAAGCATGCACTCAAATATTTACTGTGTACTGGAGCATAAGATAAATGCTACAAGGGAAATGCAAGAATAATAATTTGATGGCAGTCCAGAAAATGAAGAGATGGTTTCCAGCTATGGTTACCAATGAATGTTTTATGAAATAGGTATATTTGAGTTCTCCATTGAAATGTAGGCATGATCTTAATAGAAAGAGATGGAGGCGGGCAACAGAGATTCACAAAAAGAAATTCATGATAAAGATATATAGACAGGAATGTGCAAAACAGAATTCAGCAATAACATATGGGCTACTTGAATTGACATATGGGGTTTATAAAGGGAGCAATGAAAAAGTCTAAAAAATAGTGCCTTTATTTTAGATACGAAATTTCAGCTCAACTTTATGGAAAGAAATGAAGCTCTAGATCACAACTGGGCTCTTCTTAACTTTTAGGTCCTTCCTTAGTTGCCACCACCTTAGGTCCCATTTATTCTGCCATTCTAGTGTGTTTTTATTTTCTTATAGCACTTACTAAATTAAAATTATTAGTGATAAGTTTCTTCTTATTTTAATTTTAATTGTGTTCTTATACCTTATACACTAAAATCAATGAAGGCAGAAACATTGTCTTTTTAAAAATCGACCTATAACAGGCATATAGCATGGTGCCTGCTAGCATGGAGAGGACACTCAATAAATATATGTCGACTATTTACTGGAAAAAAATCCTCTGAAGTGGCATTTTAGAAACGTTTTCATCATTCTCAGGTGGATTAAATGAGAAGAAAGAGCATAAGACTAGTCAGGCACAGAAGCTCTAGTCATCCATGGTATCAAGTGGTGAGAGCCAGAGTGAGGGAGTAGAATTGAGAAAGGATCAGATTAATGGGTTCTGGAAGGAAAAAGTCAATAAAACTAGATTTAGGGAGCAAATGAATGACAGAATACAAGACACCTCAGGCTTCTGATCAGAGGGTGGAAGATAGAGACCCCTACTGGGAGGAAAAATGGGGAGAGCCAGAAAAAGTGATGATTTGGAGAATAAGCCAATGACTGTGGCTTCAGATACATTCAGATGTCAGGACAGCATGCAGGTGATGTACTCAACCAGACAGCTGGGAACTCCAGGCTGGGGCTGTGCAAGTAGGCAGATGGAAGGATATAGATTTGGGGTCACCTGATCTGAGATTCTGTAGCTAATGAACGACATCTCTAAGGGTGAATGTAAGAAGAATGCAGCAGAGAGTAATAGCCAGGATTATAAGGAATGTCCAAGTTGAGGAATTGGGAAGAAGAAGAAAAGGCCAACAGAAAGCTTAGAGCTCAGAGAATTATAATAAATATAGCCCTGGATTAATCATATATGGTTTATAACAACTTGCAATGAGAACAACTTCTAATACTGCAGTGCTCCGACCCTGATGTCTAGACTCTGCTCTCACTCCTATTTTAGCAGATCTCAGTTGCAAGTTCAAATAGTAGCTGAATCAAAAAGTGATTTGGGAGATCTTAGCCCCTCTATAATCACCACTGGCTTTCCCAAGCCATTCCTTGACAAGCACACAATCTAAATAAAATCCCAAGCTAGCTTACTGTGTAAAGGCAATTTCAAAAAAAAAAAAAAAAAAAAAGATTCCGTGGGTGCTAACCTTACAACCTGGTGACTGCTGTTCCTGTTGGCCTAATACCTGGGGAAGCTGCAGCTGCAGTAGGAGCACACTGAGGTACAAATTTGGCTAAGTGGGCCCAAGGGGCCTTCAGAAGGAGAAGCAATTCCTCTCTGGTAATGATCTGTGCACTTCACAGTTGGCAGAGGTAAGATGGCCTTATTGACCATTTTTTTCCTCAGAGACCCTCTAAAATCAACTTGCCTGAGCATGCAGATGCCTTGTAATTGAACCCTTATTAGTAATGTAGTCTCCTTTGGGCCAGAGATTAGGATACAGGTCACTTGTGGTCCAATGTTACTAACTTCCAAGATAGCTCAGTTCTTTATTTTGCTCCTCCCTTCTTCTATTTAGAGAGGAAAATGGACTGTCATGATGGAGGACACTTAAAAAGTGTATTAAATTGTATCATCCAAGAAAAGTGAAAGGATATTCATAGGGAGTGATGGTGGGAGAAATTGGACTTCATCACGTTTTGGTCCTTCTTGAAAGCAGGTATAGAAATAATGAAGACTTCTCAAGTTTCCTTCTAGTGTGATAGTTTCTCATGAAGACTGCTAAACTCTTAGAAATCTTTCCTAGTAATTAGGAAGTTAATAAATCAAATTGACAGTATTAATCAATATACAAAGCCTTAGCATTGACCTCATATTTGAAACAAGGAGAGTTTTAGCAGCAAATCTTTTACGTGATTTTGAAGCTCTGTTACAGACCACAAGAATAGTTCACAGTCTTGTCAGGCTACAATAAATTATTTCATAGATTTAACTAGTATGATGCCTAGGATTGTACAATGTCAGCCTATAATCAGAGAGTTTCAATAGCTAATCAGAGGTTATAATTGAAGAAAATCAAGGTAAAGTCTGCTTTTGACAAGGAATGATACTTTGCTTTTAAATTTTATAGAGGTGATAAAAATAATTTAGAGAAGTTTTTAACACCTCTTTCAAAAGGAGCTCAAAGCACTTGGCAAATATCAACGTATTATTTCTGAGAAAATTTCCTATGAAAGTAGAAGAGAAAGCAATTATTGGGTTGCATAGTTTATATATTCAGCAGAGAAAGTGCTATATGCTGAGTTTCTTTAAAAAAAAAAAAAGTAGCTCATTCTATTCAGGTTCATACAAGTACTTTGGGAATAATCAAGCTTCAAAGCCCACACTGGGAATATCAGTGACAAAAGCACCTGGCTTGGGGTCAAGGCATGCCAGCTGTAGTTCTGACTGGCAGTGGGGTCATGGATAAGTCACTTCATCTTTCTGTAAAGTGAGGAACTCTTTTCAGAAAAGGTTTCTCAACCCCAGGACTATTCATGTTTTGAGCAAGTTTTTAGATTCAGGGGGCTGTTATGTGCATTCAAAAATATTTAGCATCTGTAGCCTCTACCTACTATGCTAATGGAAATCCCCAACCCCATTATAGCAACTGCATTCCCAAATGTCCCCTGGGAATAGGGAGGACAGGAGGAGCCCTGGTAAAGTGCCACAGCTTTAAGACACCTCAATAGACTTGTTCTACCTTCTCAGCCTTTTTTCTTAGATGGCCAGATTGTACAGTGGAGACAGGAAAGGATCCTGCATATAGATTCCATAGACCACCACAAGGCTTGCACTTGGTTAGCCACAGCACCCAACTACGTGGCACTTTTTTTTTTTTTTTTTTGAGACAGAGTCTCGCACCATCTTCCAGGCTGGAGTGCAGTGGTGAGACATTTCCAGGTTCAAGAAATTCTCCTGTGCCACCACGCCCAGCTAATTTTTGTATTTTTAGTAGAGATGGGGTTTCACAATGTGGGTCAAGCTGGTCTTGAACTCCTGACCTAGTGTGATCCACTGGTCTCAGCCTCCCAAAGTGCTGGGATTCCAGGCATGCACCTCTGCGCCCAGCTTACATGGTACCTTTTACTGCAGTTTATTTGGACTCTCTTGCTCTCCCTCATGGTTGACTCTTGCTCAAAACCATGTTATCACAAATGCCTGACTCTCTATGTTCTTGGCTTCATTGTTGTGGCCCTAGGCAAGTGGAATCTAGCAACTCTTTTGGCTTCCTGAAATCTGGATCTCTGGTTGGGATGCAGCTTCCATACATTCTCTGGCTCCTCTCCTTATTTTGAGTCACTCTGAGCAATCATCTTCCTGAAGATCCCAGGAATGTCCCACCTCCTTTCAATTAGAAATTATAAATTTCTGAAAAAATTTAGAACAGAAAATTATGACATTTATATTTACAGAAAATCTAAATTTTCAACATTGTGTATCTTTTTTGTTGGTGGTTTGAGGTTAGAAAAGGATAAAAAAGAAATGTGGGAAGTAATGGAAATTTGAAAAAATATAAATTATATGGTGCTTGAAAAATGTTTCTTTATCATTTATTCAATAAGTCATTCCTTCATTTTTCTACATCATTGAAATAATCATTGTGCTAGAACCTAGTTTAAACACAAAATGTGACCCAAAAGAATTAAAAGCAGGGATTTGAAAACATATTTGTACATCCATGTTCAGAGCAACATTATCCACAATCATCAAAAGGTGGAAACAACCCCAACATCCAACAACTGAATGAATAAACAAAATGTGGTCTATATACAATGAAGTGTTATTCCACTTTAATACGGAGTGCAATGCTGATACATGCTACAACATGGATGTAACTTGAAAACATTACGCTATCTGAAATAAACCACACATAAAAGGACAAATAATATGATTTCATTTGAAGTAGCTAGAATATGTAGATTCATAGAGACAGTAGAATAAATGTTACCAAGGATTGAGGAGCGGGGTAATGGGGAGTTCCTATTTAATGGGTACAAAATTTCATAGAAATGATAAAAAGGTTCTGGAGATGGATGGTGGTAATGGTTGCAAAACAATGTGAATGTACTTAATGCCACTGAAGCATACACTTAAAAAATGGTTTAAATGGTGAATTTTATATTATGTGTATTTTACATTAATAAAAAATAGAAAAGCAGAATGTGAAAGCGAAGATAAATAAGACAGTATTTGATCTGAAAGTGTGCACAATAAAGAGAGGTTGCATATAGAACTTGGACAATCCAAAAGATGCATGATAAACGGTTTAAGGGGCAACAAAGGAGAGACACTAGTCTCTGGAATAATTTAGGGCTTAGAAGAGACGAAAATCAGGAGACTGCAAGACTCATATAATAAAACAATGTGTTGAATACAGAATCATATATCCTAAATGACAGACTGGATCACCAGGCTGCTCTTGGGAAGTTGCACAGAGAACTTGAGGGGCCCAAAAGTCAATGCGTTACCTAAAACTGAAGCCTGGAGCTAAGTATAGAAAACTCAGGAAGTGCAAGCAAAACAGGGAGGAAGTGGAACATGGGAACAACACAGAAACAGGTCACCTGGCGATACCAGCATGGAGGTTCTGTAAAGCAAGCACTGTGACTGCCATACCCATGGTGGTCACAGAGCAGGTGCCTAACAGCTGCTTGTTGAATGAACTACTTCTGCCAAATCCACCTTTCTCACCCAGAGCTTCTACTAACTAGTTGTTTTCTCCACATACTGTTATTTGAGACAGAGTGATTCACTTGGTTAAGTGTTCTGAGGGGAGGAACTACTTAATCTTAAGGGCTAAATCGAAGTTTCCTGAGTGAAAAAAGAGGTGAAAGCGTATGTCAGTGTGAACCTCAAAAATTTGAGAGATATCTCAGTTAACTTAGAAAGTTTATTTTGCCAGGGTTGAGGACGTGCACCCCTGACACGGCCTCAGGAAGTCCTGATGACATGTAACCAACGTGGTCAGAGCACAGCTTGGTTTTATACATTTCAGGGAGACATGAGACCTCAATGGACATAGAAGAATGTTGGTTCAGTGCAGAAAGGCAAGACAACGCAAAGCAAAAGCCAGAGGACTCACGGCTTCCAGGTCTTAGGTCCATAAAGACAAATGGTTGCATTCTTTTGAGTTTCTGATCAGCCTCTCCAAAGGAGGCAATCAGATATGCATTTATCTCAATGAGTAGAGGGGTAATTTTGAATAGAATAGGAAGCAGGTTTGCCCTGAGTGGTTCCCAGCTTGACATTTTCCTTTAGCTTAATGATTTCGAGGGCCCAAGATATTTTTCTTTCACATCAGGGAAAGGAGATGGCATGAGGAAAGTCAGGAAGATATAAGCACATGAGGAATGTAGAGAAGCCACTGCACCTGGGCCACCGTGTGTGTGAGTGTGTGTGTGTGTGTGTGTGTATGCACACTGGAGGTGGGGGTGAAACTTGAAATCTAGATTGTGAAGGGTTATTACCTTTTGCCTTTCACCTTCTGTAAGGTGAAGGCAAGCCCTTTGTTGACTCAGAACACAACAACGTATTATCTATAAGTAGATTTGCTTTCTCATATCAAGTAATAAGTATGCACGCATTATTCACTGTGCTTTGAATGTTTGTTTTAAACAAATTTATTAGACTATGAGCAATCTTATATTTCTTAGTCTGTCCTGAATTTTGGGATGTTAGTAAATTGTGAGAAAAGGAAAAAACCCGCTGCATTCTTCAGCTTTAAAATGAGAATATTAATATTATTTCCTGGACTCTCGTGAGGATTGGCTAAAATAAATGCAGAACACTTTCATGGTTCCTGACATGCAGCTAATGTTCTATGCACGATAGTGATTAGCAATATTCTTATAAAACATACAGTGGAGCCCCTTTACCTGGCACAATCAAGACTAGTAGTGAGCCAATAAAATCCATTAAAGCAGGAATTAAAATAGTAGATACAAGTATAAAATATTTTAAATGAAACATAAGTTTTGATCTATTTGCAAAACTTTTGATATATGATCAGAAATTTTTAGGGTGGGTCTCCCGACTGGAATTACAAATCACCTGCATTATATGAACCACGCCCTTGATATTTCACTTTCCATTTCTTTAACCAAAGAATTTTAAAATCACTGACAAAGCATTCTCAATGCAGAATCTGCCTAGAGTTTTGTCACACAGAGTGTCACAAAATAATGCTTTATGTCTAATTAATTGGACGGCTTTCTTTTTGCCTCCCTAGTACATTTTTTTTCTATTGAGACTTAAAAGTTTTTAACTTATTTTTAAGAGTAACGTAGGGGAAGAAAAATCTTTCTTTTCACAGTAGTGTTTTATTGGCCTTTAAAATATTTAACTAAAATCTAAAAAATAAATTTAGACAGTAAAAAGTAATTAACTAAATTATAGTACATTACATAAGTTGTAAACAGGTTACATTGTTCAGAAATTAACACCATTGATGCTCTACAGTTTCCAATTCAATGGAGTCAGTTGTTAAATGCAGCAAGGGGTGGACCTTGGCTGGCCATGAGCTTCCACGACGTGTTGGGGGAGCAATGATCAGTATCACTCTGGGCCTGAGATTCAGACTGTGGTCCTCCCACCAGCAAAGTCAGTGTCACTGGGAAGCTTATTAGATCTGGGCCCTGTCCCAGCCCTGAGAAATTGCATCTTTATTTTCGCAGAATCGCCAGGTGCGTTTCATCTACAATACAGTTTTAAAAGTTCCTCAAACTTTTAGCAGCAAGATTTACGAGATTTACAAGAAAATCTCTAGAGGCTGCACTCATGATCAGTCACTTCAGAGTCTCTGGAGGTAGAAACTCTGCATATTAAAAAAAAAAAAAAAAATCAATCAACAAACCTCACCAGGTGATTACAACATGAAGCTAAGGTTAATTTGTTCTCAAACCTGAGGTAAGGCATGTCAGACTCCCCTGGAGAATCTGAGAGGCACAGCTTGCCAGGCCCACCTTCAGGGTTTCTGAGTCTGTAGGTGTAGAGTGGAGCCAGGTGATGCTCCTGCAGTTGGTCCGGAGACCTCTCTTTGAAAACCCGTGGTGTAGGGGGCAAGCACTCCCTTTAATCTCATGAGTTTTAACTAATGTTAGTAGCCTGCTTCAGTGGGGTTATTTTCAAATAGCTTCAGTTCTTATATGCTTTTGAAGTTAGGGTCATCTAACTTCATCTAATGCAGTTAGATTGAGACACGGACTTGCTGTCACCCAGGCTGGAATGCAGTGGTGCAATCATTGCTCACTGTAACCTCAAATTCCTGGGCTCAAGCAATCCTCTCACCTCAGCCTCATGAGTAGCTGGGACTATAAGCACACCACCATACCTGGCAAACTCTCTTTTATAGTAGAAATGGGGTCTCACTATGTTGCCCAGATTGGTGTCAAGCTCGTCTCATTAAGCGATTCTCCCATCATGGCCTCCCAAAGTGCTGAGATTACAGGAATGAACCACCAAGTCCAGCCTAGGTAGCAGTTCATTTTTTAAAAGGAGATACAATGGGAGAGAAAAAGGAAAAACATGTTGAACACAAACATGTTGAAGTTCGTATGTGTACAAAATATATCTTCATCCAATTGGTCTCATTTTCTGAGCTGTCACTCCTAGCACTGTCTTCCTTCTTTGAAGCTTGTTAGCCCAATTTTTTGAAAAGTACAACTTTGTCCGATTTAAGTCCCCCACATTTTTATGTGGTTGGCATATTTTTGAATACAGACCCATTTTTTTTTTTCATGCTGTAGATGGTGTCAAATTCTGAAGGAGGCTAGAAGTAGCTGAAGTGCAAAATTGAATCGTTCAAAGTACTTGCACCACATTTTCCTGAAAATCTGCTGGATCTCAGGCTGCATATTCACATCAACCATCTAAACGATTTTTCAAGCATGCTTTTTATTTTATAATCCTGCCAAACTTAACATATGGAAAGCCTTGTGAATATTTCTTTGGGTCTTGACTCTAGGAGATTTCCAGTAACATGAATTGTCTGGGAAATAAATGTTCTCTGATTTTCAGCTGAGTCTCAAATCTATGCAGCAACACAGTTTAAGAACAATCTAATGCATGTACAATTTATTTATTTATTTATTTTGAGATGGAGTCTCACTCTGTCGCCCAGGCTGGAGTGCAGTGGCACCATCTCGGCTCACTGCAAGCTCCACCTCCCGGGTTCACGCCATTCTCCTGCCTCAGCCTCCCTAGTAGCTGGGACTACAGGCGCCCACCACCTCGCCCGGCTAGTTTTTTGTATTTTTTAGTAGAGACTGGGTTTCACCGTGTTCGCCAGGATGGTCTCGATCTCCTGACCTCGTGATCTGCCCGTCTCGGCCTCCCAAAGTGCTGGGATTACAGGCTTGAGCCACCGTGCCCGGCCTGCATGTACAATTTCTGCTTATCATGAACTAATCCCATTTTACAGAAGAGAAAACCAAGTCACTGCAAGATTTTTAATCCTGTACTTCACACAGTTGTGTACTATGATCACTCAGGAATTTTACTTACCAGTTCAATATCTCTGGAAGTGAAATCAGCTTGGCTACATTTGCTGCACAGCAATAGGGTAAAACCCAATCAAAATGAGAGTAATCAAGCAGCAATTGAAAACAAGTGCTTCCTTTTCTGATGGTTAGAGAGCTGATTGTCAGTAGCTGACTGTCATACACCTGAATCCACACTGGTTGCTCTGTGTCTAGACACCATGTAGCATGACTAAAGGAATCCAAAGGAAAGAAATGTTGCTTAGTGCTTATTGATAGCAGCTTCTACTCTCTGAGCAAGACCATGACTAACAGAGGTCAATAACATCAGGCAAGACTAGGCTCTTTTCAGCCATTTCTACACCTCACTGTTCTGGGCAAAGCAGGTGAGCAGCCCAGAGGTAAGGAGAGAAATCAAAGATTTGCTTGGTCAGACACAAGAATTCCCAGTAGCTGACAGGCTTGGCAGAACCAGAGTCTGAAAGTGTGGAAAGTCTGCGTAGGGGATAGGAAAATCAGAACAATTAACCATGAACAGCAGGAATCCCCAAGGGACAGTCAGCCACCCTGCCTTATTTATTTAAATCAATAGATGATAGAAGCACTTGACATGTTGAACAGAATTGTCTCAGGAGGAGAGGGAATCCTGAGAATCAGAGCATCACAACTTCAGAGACCTTTCATTCTGAAAAAAAAAAAAAGGTCCCCAGAAATCCATATTCCATCTGTAGGGTGACTTCCCTAAACTGAGACAGAGAGGGAGAGTCAGTAACTGCAAGAGATTGATTTGAAAGAAACATTGGGAAAGCCACAGAGAAGTCATGAGGATCATGTCATTGTCCTGAGTCTCTAAATTAATTATCAGGATCTTACAATCCCCTCCTTCTTCCCACTCAGCACCCAATTATCTACTCTTCTCTGGGATGTGAGCTGCCTCTGTCTTGTGATTCTATTCTACATCAGCAGGAAGTAGCCAGGATCTTTCATGGTAGTGAGGATATTTGTTCTTAGAATAAAAATACCCCCACAGTAGAGTAGTCAAGCCTGCTATCCAACTCCCAGCAAACCCTGGACTGTTTGCAGGGACACTGGGTCTTTGAACTGCTTCTGCATGGGTGTTCTCTGGCTTTAGTGCCTGCATTTGCATTCCTAGACTGCTTGTCTGGCTGCCAAGCTTACTGCTTTCCTATCCTTTCAAGTCATGCAGCTCCCTCCTCCACTGCCTGTTTCATCCTTCCCTTGCTGACATGTCCAGTAAGGCAGTTCTGAACTATCCTCCAATTGGTCACCAAATACTTTTTCTTTCAACTTGGTCACTAGTTCTGGCCTTATAACTTGGCTCCCTGAGAACAGGGAGCAGCACGTAGTGTTGCATTTTATTGACTTTGCAGTCTACCTTCGTGGGTTCAAACCCACCTTTGCCACTTACTTGTTGACTAAGCCTGGGCAGGTTAGATAATCCCTCTATTTTTCTGTTTGTAAAAAAATGTAATGTTATAACGCACCAAACAGAGTTATGATAAAGGTTAGGTGGTTAGTGTCTATAGAGGCTTTTCGTTGAAAACACACAGCAAGCACTACATAAATGATAACTGCATTGAAATTCCTTCTTGGAATTTTACTCTGCCTTTCTTTTATCCCAGAATTACATTCTCTTTTTTTATTCTCATTTCATGATCTTCTACTACTTGTGACAATTGTAGTTCAAGCCCATTTTCTGAAGCTTTCAGTTCAAGGAAATCTCCAATATACTTAGTCAAGCACTTTTCCCCTGGAATTTTAAGACCTTGTTAAGAGAACATTCTTTTATTGCACTCTAAGCATATTACACCAAGCTCTTCAAAATACTACTTTTGGAAAGCTATATAGAGTCAAGACCCAGATAGGCTATTTGAGTCAGCCATGCCTCTAACAGTGATAATGTCAGAAGACTGCATTTGTCCACAGGTAGCTAAAGTTTATTCAACCCCAAAACTTTAATCAGTGCCATGTAACATTTTAAAAGGAAACTTTGAACTGATTTGGAATTCTTAAAGAGAAAGCAAACTCTAGCGCATTCAAGGATGGAGCCAGGTCAGTTGGATGATCTCTCTATATCCTATACATCATATAATATCCAGATATTGGATGGCTCAGTGGGTTTGAGTTATGGAGGCCTTCATCTCAAGGTCATTAGTCTGAAGTCAGCCCACTTTGAGGGGAAGCCTGTAAAATCAACCCTCCTTGTGAGCCAAAAATGTATTTTCAGTAATCGGTGCTTATGTTTGTCTAAAGGATCGTGAAAACTATATCCATTCATTTGACACAAGGCTAATACAAATTACCCTGAGTGTCCATGTTCATCTATTCCATAAACAGAAGAATTTCCATGATGGGGGAAAAAGTAGGAGAAAAAAATGATAAAAAAAAATTTTTTAAATTTGAGAAAGAAAATTTTAAAAAGGGGTACACTTTATGTCCAACTCTAGTTAGAATATGTGCATATAGCACTGTTCCGTAAAGTTGAATGAATGGACTTGGGCTACGACTATGGAGAAAGATAAAACTGACCCTAGGAGTTTCATCTGGGGAAGCCGGACTCTGATCTGCTAGACCAGTCCTTCTACCCCCAACCCTGCCTCTGGGACACAAACCAGGCAACTCATCTCTACTGTTGTGCAACGGCAGCACTACATCAGAGAATCCCTTCCAGCTTTGAAACACTATGAGGCTGGTTAGCATAAATAAATGTAGAATGGAAGCATGTTACCTATATTACAAGTAGATATGTATTAATAAATAAATTAGAAATCTGCCATTAATAATGAAATAAGTCTTGCCACATTAGGAAAGCCGATCAGTTGTTCAGTAAGAATGTATTTGGTACCCATTGTATGTTAAGCATTATTTGAATTTTGGGAAGTCAGTACTGTCCTCACATGTAATCAGAATCTCTACCTAAATTCTTACAAGAATTGCCTCTATTGCTAACTTGATACTTGCAGTATATTGCTCTGGGCTATTTTTATGTTGTTACCTTTTATGTGTAGTTACCTTGTCTTTCTTATTAAACTGTAGGCTGTTGATCGATTTAGCTAAGCAGAATAAGCAAACCTTAAATTCTACCAGTAAGCTGTCACTTCTTTCCTAACAGAATCATCAAAGCAAAGTTTTCAAATTTAAGATGACTCATGAATATATTCTAGTGGATTTTGTGTTCTATCTATTTAGAGAACACCACACGTAAACTTGGATTTTGTGTTATGAATATCACCTTTCAAAAATGATTTAGAATGGTCCTAAAAGAACTTTCTACCTTGTCAGGGACTTATTGTTCCTTCACACTTTCTAATGGTTACACTTCTACAATATTTATCATTCAAATAAAGCAATGGATCGGCCATGCAATTAAATACTAAGACGACTTGAAATATAAGCAGCAGACAATCAGATGGCCTTTTCCTCTGGTTGCTTGAAAGATTCCCATCGATCCTCCGTGCTATCCAGAGAGGAGAGAATTAAGTTGGAGAGAGTCACTGATAGTGGCAGTTAGTAAAAATACAAATGAAATCAAACAACACTGATAGAGGGAAACACGGGTATGCCGGTGATAAACCTGGGCAGATTGTTCGATATCTATGTCCAGCTACAAAGGTTAATAGTTACATTACCACCATAAGAAATCATACCTTGACAGTAAAACCTCAGAGGGCTAACACTAAAAAAATTCAAACAGCAGCTGTTATTGCCTAAATGACTAAATGCCCTTAATAAAAATATCAGATAATCCAAACCCAATTAATTCAGAGCTCATTTTTCTGGTCTCTTGCATTTCAAATTAACAAAGTTTTTACTCTACCTGACTGGTAAATGTTTCCTATCACATTCTATTTGCATCCAATTATTTCTTGAGGCAACAGATTTCAGTGGTCTATGGAGCATGGGTTATTAAAGGCTTTCTCCACAGGTGAAGATATCAAAATTGTCAGACCTCACCTGCATTAAGGGTCCATAGTATCGGTGTCACATGGTTATCACATTTCACTGCAAAAGACAGATAATTACCTTCTAATAAGAGATAATAAGCTTGTGACATGTGGATATGCCAGGATATGTGTGTGGAACACTAATTAATCCCGTTTGTGTTATTTGCTAGGTTTTACAGGCACAGTAAGCTACGTTTTGCAGAAGGTTCACAATAACTTCTGCCAGCAAGATTCCAGAAGTGTGTGTGTGTGTGTGTGTGTGTGTGTGTGTGTGTGTGTGTGTGTGTGTGTGTGTGTTCGGGGTAAGGAAAACAACAATAACCCATACACCAATACTTCGAATTACATAGTGAAAATTCTATTGCATCGTTATGGAAGGCAAGGGTTTTCTTATTCTTCATTACCTGCCCTGATATCTATAACAATTCCCTGAACATAACAGAAAAACCATAAACATTTGTTAGGGAAACAAAAACATAAATGAAATTTTTAAATGCTAATTAAAAGCTAAATATCAAGAAGGCTGTGAGGATAAAGAACAGATATATTGCTGTGGGTGAAAATATTCAGAAAAACTCTAGGAAGGAGGAAGAACTTGAACTGGTACATGAGACATAAATAGATCTTGGGAAATTCAGATATACTCCGCATAATTCAGCACAAGTTTCTTATTACCTATTAGACACTGTGTTAAACACTTGTAAAAATGCAAATATGAATTATGCCAGGCTCTTGTTCTCTGTCACCTTATAATTTGGAACAGGGCATACAACATAAATAATAAAACATGTTAGAAGTGCTATAATAGAGATAACATACAGTATAATGAGAAGTCAGGAGAAGGCTTCTTGGAGGCTGCGTTGGAGGAAACTATTCAATTGAGTTTTAGTGGATTAACAGTAACCAAAAATTTAATAAAGGGAAAAATGGATGGGGAAAAAACCACTCTGGGCAAGAAGAGAAGGAAGAACTGCTTTGTGTTAAAAGGAAGAAATTCCAAATTTTAATGTGAATAATGTGCCAAGTAGATTAAATTTTAAATGTGTTTAACAGCACAATCTTTTTATTACTCACTTATTCATCCAATAGACATTATTGAACACTTGTTATATGTCATGTACTGCTCTAGGCATCAGGGATGCAGGCAGACTAGTTTCCTCCTGAGGAAAGACAAATAACAATCAGCAAGCATCATCAGCAAGATGATGTCAGATAATCAGGAGTTAAAAAAAATATATGTAAGAGGGTAAATTGTCTTCCACCCCATCCCTGTTCCTGAAGTTGTTTGAAATTACTGTTCTAGAGCCTCAAGTTTGCAGAGAGGAATCATGAGACATAGGCTTGAAAGATGTGATGTGCCCTAAGTGTGAAGACTTCAAAATATCACATTAAGTATTTTGCATGGTTCATGGGGAGTCACTCATGAGCAAGAAAGTGTAAATAACCACAGCTGTATTTTACTATTGTGTTCCTCAATCCCTGTGGTTGAGGGCTTGGTCTGACCAGTGAACTGTGTGTTACGGGTTCACAATGTGACTTTGCCCTGACATCCAAGTGAGTGAGCAATGAACTTGTCTCATTAAACAGGGTGTAGAGCTGTTTGGTTGTTGTCAAACTCAAGCATTGAGTTACATGTTGTGTCAGTTGCATACAAGTCAAGCATAGTAAGGCCATAAATCAGTTCATGATACATTAGACATTCAACAAGTAAACAAACTACAAAATGATCCTTTACCACAGAGAGTTTGAGGAGCACTGCTTTATAATAAGGACTAGTGTTTATTATGTATTATGTGTGAAGAACTATTATAAGTGCTTTCCATGGATTATCTCATTCCATCCTTCCTGTAAACCTATTAGGTAGAAACTATTATCCCTGTTTTGCAAGCGTGGCACACTTAAATTACCCAGGATCACATGGCTGGGAAAAGTCAGAGCCAGAACTGGAATTGAGCCTCCATGCTTCACCCTTATCCTCCACTGTCTCTGTGTGTGTCTCTGTCTCATGCTAGCCTGAGTTCCTTGAAGTAAAGAAAGGCACATTATTTTTTCATCTTTGATCACTTAGCCCTGGGGATATAATACAGGTTTAGGAAATATTGGTTGAATCATTCAGAAAGAATAATTTGGAAAAATTTCATGGGATAGAATGGGAAGGAAATTCTGGAAAAAAGGAAAACACACTTTAAAAAGTAGTAAATATGAAGGTGGCACTGATAGAAATCAGGAGGGAGAAGGCTTATGAGAAACAGTGCCAAGAGAGAATACACAGGATTTGGTAATAGGTTGGATGCAGATGTCAAGGAAACAGGAGTCAATGATGATACATTGTGGGGAGCTGAGTGATGGGGCAGAGTGACCCAATAAAAGGGAAGATTGAGAGACGTCTGTGGGACATCTAAGAGAAGCCATTCAGCTGAGAGTATACAATACACAAAGTGTAGTGCTTTATGTCATATGCACCGATTTAAATTGTGTAAAGACCTTCTATAATGGCACCAGGATTTCCTAAGGGGCTTGACAATATGGAATGAAGAGAAGCACTAGGGGGATAGTCCATAAAACTGAGAAAATATCATCAATCAGTCATATTACAGAAGTGGGTTTAGGGTGGAAAAGATGTCTATTTTAAGGGTTGGACTAAACCCTCCCAATCTGTTGCTTGACTTCACCACCCCGTACCAGGGTTGGGGCAGTGAAGTCCTTCCAGAGGAGCTACTGGTTACTTATACGTATCAGTATCCATGAACTGTTATTTTTAAGTGAAGAAACCATTTTTGTTTCCAAAGCTCATGGTTGTTCTCAGAGAGTTTGTGCCTGCCTGAATATTCTTGGCTCTTCCTAGCTAAGAATGAGTCTACATCAGGTTAAGGGCCCAGAGTGGATGATTTCCCAATACACAATATAAAATGTCTACGTCAAAGATATATCTTATCTATAAAATGAAGTCATTTAATTATGCCATGGCTTATGAAAGAACTATGTGGGACTTATTCAGCTTTCTACTCAGTTATAACTGTAATTAGGATGACTCCCGAATTTTCTAAAATTAATCTATTATCCTACTTCATATATTTAACCTGCTGATCTTTTTTATTCATTTAAAGTCCCCTTAAATTGAGCAGAATCTCATTTTCCTTCACAGGACAGTTGACGTGGCTCTTTTTCTCTTTACTATATCATAAATCTTGGCAAGAATGCTCAATGGAAAGGAACAGTCCATGGAAGGAACCTTGGCTCAGAGACCCTAGGGAAGATGAAACCAGCTGACAGAAGCCTATCCTGCATCTCCAGGAAAATTTAGCTCACTCTTCTAAAGCTTGAAGAGGTTAGAAGAAAATACTTTGTAAGTTAAGAGAACCCTTTATTTTTGGGGTAAATTTTCTCCATAAAAACAAGACATTTTAAAAGTTGGAAGGGTCAGAGTAAGAAAAACTACAGTGATCCCTATATCTAGACAGTCACAAAGAATCTATGTACTTAATTAGCCGGTGTGCTGGGGCTAGAGCAAGATAGCTTAGAAAGGCAATCCCTGAAGGTCAAATTTGGCCAGGGGTGATATTGAATTATAGCCACTGTTTGTTATTTTACTGGGAATCAGGAAAACTAAAATTATGGCTCTTCTTTTATTAGGGGCTGAATGCTTATGTCCCTTCAAATTCATCTGTTGAAGCACTAACCCCCAGTGCGATGGTGTTAAGAGATGAGGCCTTTGGGTGGGGCCTCCATGATGGAATTAATGATTTCATAAGAAAACGAAAAGATAATCCTCTCTCTCCTTCTCTCCCTCTCTTCCTCCTTGCACATGCAACAAGGAGGGGGCCATGTAAGTATGCGATGAGAAGACAGCTGTCTGCAGACCAAGTGGGCCCTCACCAAGAACCAAATCTGCCTGAGCCTTGATCTTGGATGTCCCAGCCTCCAGAACTGTGAGAAGTAAATGTCTGTTGTTTAAGTCACACAGTCTGTGGTATTCTGTTACAGTAGTCCAAGCTGACTAAGACATATGTTAACTTCTATGAGTTTAGGGGGCTCACTTCACCCTTGGTCTCAGTCTACTAATCTGTTATTAAGGGATTTTTTTTTTTTCCACGAAACTCTAGAATCCCTTTCATTTACAATGTTCTCTAATCAGTCACCCTCAGCTCCCTCCACCCAGACCAGACAAACTTCAGGTTAGTTTGTGGGAGGGTGCTAGAGGTAGGGGAGCAGGGAGAAGAAGACAAGGACTTGTCTTCATTCCACGGCACAGGTGTCTTCCATTATCTTCTTTCCTACTATTAAGCCTCAAGAGCAAGCAGAACCACATCATGTTTTAAGGAAGCTTTTTCAAGGCCAAATAATGGGTAACATATTTGAACAAGGAAAAAAAATAGAAGAGATAGCGTGAGGGTGAGTTTCCTTTCAAATTAAAAATAAAATAATAAAGGAGATTTCAAAAAAAGAGAAAAAATTAATTTGAAATTCACAGAGAATGATTTCTGAAGGATAAAAACTAACATATAATTTTCTGTAAAGACTTTATCCAAAATACACATTTATTCAGGCATTTAATAAATATTTGTTGAGCACCTAGAATATGATGGGCACAATTCTAGACACTAGATATATTATTTCATATATATGCTTATGAAACTCACATGACAACACAAACCAAACATCTGATTTTCTATTCACTTATAAAAACAGTTTTTTTCACATTCCTTGCATCTTGAGATGAATGTGTTTAGTATGAGGCGTCTAGTGAATTTAGCATAGACGTAATACCCGATGGGTAACACCTGATATAAAATGAAAGCCCAGGAAAGTATGGGGCAGTTGCAGTCTTCAAAAAACTAATATTTTTAACAGATCAAGAAGGCATCCAACATTTGATTAGGAGAGTCATTCTTGGTGTCTGCCATAACAACCCTCAGACTACGGGAATCAAGCTGCAGAGAAAATTACCAATAGGGCATTTCTATTCCATTCAGTTCAGCAAATATTTTAAAACACCTTTTCGGGTGTTATGAGTATGAGAAAGCTACAAAAATTAGAGGGACAGCGAGAACCTTACAGATTAGCAGGAAAAGGTACATTTATAAATAATTAAACTCTTGGCAGAATATGCCAAATTCTATAAGAGATGCATATATAAAGTGCTGTGGGAAAAAAATCAACAAAAATCTTATTTGGTTAAGGATGAACATCATGAAGTAAGTAACATCTGCACTAAGTTTTGCAGAATTTTTAGAATATTGAAGGGCAACAATTCCCAATGTTGTTGGGAAGCAAAAACAAAACAAAACCAAGTTGATAACAGGATTTGGTGGACATTTATTTAGCATTTCCATTAGTAAGAAATTGGGTAGGATTTTCTTTAAATCTCACAACATCCCTTTACAAAAGCTATATCATCAACTCTGTATCAGTCAGGATCTAGCCAGGGAAACACACTGCTTCCAATATTTATAACCAACGACGTGTAAAGTAGGAAATGAGACCAGCACAAATATTACCCAAAGCAGAAATTTAATGGGGACAAAATGGGAGAGGTGGGCTTAGAGGATCTGAGAGCCAGGGTCACACCTTCTAGGGTAACTAAATCACAGAGGAGGCTCAGCTACTCTAGAGATACCCCTTAGAAAGGGACAGGAAGAGAAGTCTCCTTGCTTCCCCTTTCCGCACATGCTCCTGTCTCCTGCCAGTGCCTCTTGGAAGCCAATTCCAGTTAGAAGTCAGCTGACCGGACTACCTGGGAATTTGCCACCTGTGGGATCAGAGGTGGTCCTCTACAAGGTGAAGCAGAGATGGGGAAGGTCAGAAACGCACCTGTGGAGGAGGAGCACAAGTCAGGGTTGACACGGACTCTCTTTATTGATTAAAAAAAAAAAAAATTCAAGTGCAGGAAAATGGAGGTGACCTGACCCATATTACTCAGCAAATGGCAGAGCTAACATTGGACCCAACACTGACTGTCCCTCTAATCTTTTCGAAATGTCACAGTTGCCAGTTTCATGAATGAACAGACCACTCATCTGTAGCAGACAGGTTTCTTTGGTGAAGGAATTCAAGGCCATTCCAAGGAATCGGAATTCACTTGTATTGCTCAGAAACTTGACAGAGGAATGGAAGCCATGAGTGGTGGAACAAGAACATCATCATTCATGAAAGCTCTAGTGAATGTTAGTGAAGGGGGAAGGAAACTCATTCCACTCCACAGGCCCTCACATTCCCATCACATGCTTTCCTGCTGTTTTTCACTGGACAAAACAAGAAGAATCTAGGTAAAAATGTTCAAAAAGAGAGACAGGCAAGCGCCCTTGGGAGGGGATAGTAGAAAACGTCAGTGGGACCAAAATAGCATCCATCATCTCTCTATCCAGATACAATTAAGACCGGGCTACTTGATGCTGTTACACACCTTGGCTAAATCTTTAAGGCCTTCTTCCCCTCCTGGGCAAATAATGACAACAGTGGTTTATACATTAGCAATACTTCGCTTGCTAAGACCTGAGCTTGACCGGCAGATTCTCTAAACATTATTTTAGCAGAGGCCAGAGGTGAAGAGAGGGAGCCTAATTTGCAGGTGAAGACTACCAGGCACTGAGAGGTTAAATGACTTGCCCTGGGGTCCCACAGAGACCAGAGAAGGGGGAAACAAGAAGAGGGATTCAAATTTCTCCTGCTTTGGGCTCTATTCAGACACTTTAGAAGACCTTATAACAGGAAAAACAGCACTCCCATGGAGAGCCTCAGCAGCCTCTCATTACAGTCTGGAGATCCATGCTTATTAGCACTTCTCTGGGAGCACCTGCCCAGCACTAAGCAGGCAGGCTGGAGAAGTGCCCTGATCCTCGCTAACCCTTTCATCATTGGGTTTCACTTGATTTTCCACTTTCCCTTCTATAGATAATAGAATGTTCGAGTTAAGAAAACCTTAAGTATTGTCTACTTAAATAATAAGCAGAGAGAGACTCTCTAAAAGAAATTTATTTGGGAATAGAGCATTGCAATGAAAATAACACATGCCACAGTAAACTATGTGTATATTCAGGGAGATTTAAAAAAATGCAAAGGTTTCTAAAGGAAAACTGAGGATGATTACATAATTGTTTTGAAATAATTATGTTTTGCTACAAAGATCAATAATAGCAGTAATGCCAGTCCAAGTTTAGACAGGCAAGTGCTGGGTAGATGTCGTCACAGATATACTTTTTTTGTATAAGATTGCAATGGACTTTGTGCAAAAAGTTGTGTTTTTTATAGAGTCTTTTGTAATTGTTTCCATTATCGGGTATACAAGCCTGAGAAGCCTCTCTTCATGGCTTTGACTGGTTGTATTTGTCAAGGTTTTCTCCACATTAGTGACTCTATTTTGATTCTGTCAACTTCTGCAACATCAGACTCCCTTACAGAGGAGAAAAAGCCATGGACCAGTGAAAGGATTGCTGGAGATCATGACTAATTAGCGGATTGCTGTTTATTCTCTTTGCCTGGAACACATCCAGGACAGATTAAGAAATGGCTCTGGGTGTGGTGGAAGGGGCATTCTGAATTGTAGCATTTGATGATTTCCGTAGTAAACTCCCTAAAGGACAATTCAACAAAGGAGAGGTCAACCTGCTCACAAAATCCCTGGACATTTAAAAACTGGTTCTCATGAGCCAGTAAGAGCTAGCTCCAACATGCCACCAATTACCATTCTCCAAAGCCCCCAATCTCATTTTCTGTAGGTCTAAACTCATAGCCTTTCTCAAGGTCCAGCTTAAATGTCAAGCACGGTGTCTGGTTGGCCCTCACCAAGTATCTGTTCGAGAAATCAAATGCATGAAATGCCACTGGTTCAAAGGAACCCTGCCCATTCTTCACTGTTCTCCTTGATGGCAAGAATTAAGTTTTGCCTTCCATGACCTTAAAGCATATTTCTTTTGTGGAATTATTTTCTACTATTTTATAGTTCTACGTTATTCAACATTTACTCAACACTTACATATTTGGAACATATTTCATCTCCCAAGCTAGATACTAAACTTCTTGAGGGTAGGAATCACAAATTACTCATCTTTGTATCCCTGAAGGATTTTTGGATATGCCTTGCACAAAATCCACTTACAATAAAAATTGAGGGAATGAATTCTGATGAATCAAGAATTGCCCCGGGCTGCTTATGGATTTAAAGTAACTCAACGCTTCTCTGCCAAAACTAGAAAACCTTGAAATGTTAATGACTTAGGCTATGATATATCCACAGGAGAAATGAACAAAAATTCCCTTTCTTGGTGAAATTGCACCCCTTTACCAGAGGAAGGTAGCAGAAGGTGCTTTTCTCTTATTAAGGACAAGCAGCCCTTGGGAGTTACTGTACAGTGCGACGGACTTGTGTGGCTGCCATACTCCTGCTCTGGTGTCTGCTATATTTTTTTCTTTGTCTTTTTTAAGCCCTCCCCACGTTGGTTACTCCCCACTCCTGAGTCTGATGACCAGATGGCATCATAATAAGAGCAGGCAACAGTTTATAGCAGATGTCAGCCAAAACATGGGTTCTAATGCTTCTGGCCCAGGAAGTCAGACCAGGGCTCTGGCTGGAATAGACTGCTGAAAATTTAAGGTTTTCTAAGCAAATAGTAAGATACTATAAAAACACTTTTGCACTAACATTTTCAAAATTAGTGTGTTCAATATGAAGTATATTCGTTAATATTTTGGACATGATTTTTAGATAAGGAGAATTAAAAAATTGTTATGTTTCCAAAAATGTTAAATATTAAGTGATTATAAGTGAACTACTGTCTGCAGAAAGGCAAACCAGTAGACTACAATTGATATCAAAAGGTTTCTGCTGGCACAGTTTGATCTCTGAATCTTCAAGTAAATTATTTTTATGTTTAAAATAGAACCTATTAGGGCTGTATTCATTCTTCTTGTTTTTGATTAACCTCTATATGATTTTTTTCCTTAGAAAATTCTTTTTTTAAAGTAATGGTATACAGCTGTTTTTCTTATTTTTTAACAGTTTCTCTTTATATCATATAGTGTAATATAGAGTCTCCATTTAATCTCTGTAGTTTATCTTATTTCAAATTCTATAGAAGCAGCACTTCAGAGTGTTGGAAATATTCTGCCATGGAATTCCTTATGTCTACATACTTTCCCATTTAAGAATATGTCATCAAACTGCACTTGCTGCATCTTTGACAGTGGGTGTTCCATTTTTATCTATCACTTGTTATTTCGCAGAGTCATATCAACACTAAATGCAAGGCTGTGATATGGAAACAGAAGGTTTTTGAACATTTGAAACCTTTGGTGGGATTGATCATGGTGCTGACATCAATGCTGTATGGGTGAGAAAAAAGCAGAGAGTACATGCAGAGACTCGGTGGTGCAAAAGACAATTTTTTTAAATGTGTCTGTATGTATCTATCAAACCCATGGCTTTGATGAGAGCATTCATAAGAGCAATAATAGCAAATAATGCATGGATGCCTCTTGCATTCAAGGGACATACACATATGTTGAAAGACTTAAAGTGAGTTTGATTTCTGGGTTACTCAAATTGGTTAAATGTGTTAAGTGAAATGATGCTGATATTATCCCTTGTCAATGTTCTGAATGCTGGATAATATTATCTTGTTTTTGAAACATAAATGGGATAACGTGAACTGATGCTGAGGGAGAGTTATGGCTGACAATATTGCCTGGGTTTGTGGCAGTTTTGAAGCAGAGTTCACCAGTGAGCACTGCATGTGTCTCAGAGATGGGAGGTTGTTCTAATGACTGTAACATCTACAAGAATGCTATTTGTGGCAAGTCTGAGACCTGGACTTGGATATTTTTATGTAGTTAATATTAAAAATTCTGCAATAAAATTTTAATTTCTTTTTTAAAAAAGAAATAATTTAATTGGTCTCACTTTCATTTTATATTAGAAGGTGATATGATTTGGATCTGTGTCTCCACTCAAATCTCATGTTAAATTGTAATCTCCAATATTGGAGGTGGACCTAGTGGGAGGTAATTGGATCATGGGGACAGTTTCTCACAGATTAACACCATCCACCATCCCCCTTGGTGTTGTCATGGTGAGAGTGAGTTATCTTGAGATCTAGTTGTTTAAAAGTATGTAACATCTGCCCACCCTATCTCTTACCCCTGCTCTGACCATGTAAGACCTCCCTGCTTCTCCTTTGCCTTCAGATGCGATTGAAAGTTTCCTGCGGCCACCCCAGCCAAGATTCCCACACAGCCTGTGGAACTGAGAGCCAATTAAACCTCTTTTCTTAATAAATTACCCAGTCTCAGGCATATAGCAGTGCAAGAACAGACTAATACAGAACCTGATATTCAGGGAAGTTACCCAATGTAGCTCAATGGTAAATAGCAGAAATAGGACAACTCAAGTCACTAAGGAACTCCATATTAGCAGTCCCCCGAACACTCTCCCTTCCATTATTTATATACAGGATGTCTGTTATATTTTTTTCTGCTTCCTCTACAGTCTCCCCAACTTCTTTACTTTGAAGACATTCCCTCATAGCTCCATGTGCTTCTGTTGAGTCTGCCAATTAAGGAGTCTTGCTTAGTTGAAAGCCACAGTGAAGGCACATAGCATGGGCTGGCTAATCAAAATGCCCCATCACCCTGGGCATGGCAACTGGGCCTTAAATGGGCATATAGCCCAATGGGACTAACCAGTTATTTGAAAAGGATTGATATTAATAATGAAGGAGAGAGTGTACTTTATTGCTGTGGTTTGAATGTTTGTCTCCTCCAAAACTCAAGTTGAAAAATTGCCATTATAACAGTATTAGAGGTAAGACCTTTAAGAGGTGATTAGGCCATGAAAGCTCCACCCTCATGGGTGGGAGTGGTTACAATCATGTAAGAGTAAGTTTAGGCTCCTCTTGCCCTCCCTCTAGTTCTCTTGACTTCCACCATGTAATAACACAGCACGAGGCCCTCACTAGAGACTGGCACCTTGATATTGAACTTCCCAGCCTCCAGAACTGTGAACTAATAAATTTGTGTTCACTATAAATTATCCAGTATCAGGCATTTATTCTATTATAGCAGCACAAAACAGACTGAGATACTTACCTTCTGAAATTGTTTCCTGTAACTACTCTATAACCTAGAACTTCCAGGCACCATTTTTCTACTCTGGAGAGATCCTGCAGAGTATGAAGACAATACAAAGGAAATAAAAACTGAGAGAAGATTTAAGGAATCTGAAGATATTGGTTGAGCCTCTGCAACCAGTTACATCTAAATCTGATAAAGTCTTAAACTGCTAGGTTATTGGAGCTAAAAATGTTCCTGCATTGCTCAAACTAGTTTGCTACTTTCTGCCAAATTATTTCAATTTTTATATCACCTCTGCATTGACCATCTCTTGTGCCCCACTTCATATCTTCTGTGCCAAGGCTTTATGTGGCTGTGCCCACCAGTTCCAGGCAGGTAAAAACTGAAAGCATCTGAAGAGCATTGACTCAATTACTCTATGGATCTATCACATTCGGTCCTGAGATTCTCTAACTCTCACAGAGCATTTGGGAACAACAATGCATGAATCTAGAGATACATGGAGTTCCATCCCATGGGGCAAATCTTGAGCAATGGAGGACTGGAGCTGGTGGGTAAATACTTCCCCACTGCCAACCCTCAAGCAGTCAATTCAGAGGCATATTCTTCAAAATTCCTCAGAAGCCTTAGAGAAGTCTAGCCCCAGCTGCCCACTGAGGGACAGCTAGATAGTGTCCCCCATGTTTGTTCTACTCTGTCCATAGCATTACTTCCCAAAGTAAACTACCTTGGTTCAGGCTGTGCTTCAGAATCTTCTTAAAGAAACACAGACCATACAACCCTTGTGGCATTGAATAGGTTTCATCATCCCCTTCATGGGACTCTTCTTTTCACTTTTGGAATATTATTATTTTCTAGTTTTACTTATACCTTTCTGGCTGCTCCTTTTGCATTTCATTCATAGGCTTCTCTTCCTCCATTTGCCCTTTAAATGCCAGCTTTGCCCAGGACCCTGTGCTCAGTCACCTGCACTCTAGAGCTCATCCATACCGATGGCTTTACCAGCCACTCACAACCATTCCTACATCTCCATCCCCAGTGTAGGACCATATGAATGAGTAAGTAAATGTGTCTCCTAATTCTCAGAAGAAAGAACAAATCAGACTATGTCCTGTTTATGTTTTGCATTAATTTGGTGCTCACCACTGAACTAGTAATGGAAATGCTGGCCAATTAGATGAATGCATGTCATTAATCTTGTTTACTTGACCCAATATACCTTAAGGTGACCATATACTGCACAATTGCATACATTTCTGAAGAGATTTGAGAGCCCACTCCGTTCTCCTCTACAAATATCAATTTATTTTTAGAAAGTTGAGAATTTTTACAGTGCCCTCTAGGAATTGTAAAAGGACAAAGACTTTTAACCATCATTCTTAGTGGTAATTGCACTTGTACTTCCTTGGTGAAGGAAGTTGGGAATTTGAGAGAGGGGAAGAACTTGTGTTGAAATTTTTGGGGATGTACTTGTTAGCACCACTTTCTTTTTTTTTTTTTTTTTTTTTTTTTAATTTTAATTATTATTATTATACTTTAAGTTGTAGGGTACATGTGCATAACGTGCAGGTTTGTTACATATGTATACTTGTGCCTTGTTGGTGTGCTGCACCCATCAACTCGTCATTTACATCAGGTATAACTCCCAATGCAATCCCTCCCCCCTCCCCCCTACCCCCTCCCCCCTCCCCATGATAGGCCCCGGTGTGTGATGTTCCCCTTCCTGAGTCCGAGTGATCTCATTGTTCAGTTCCCACCTATGAGTGAGAACATGCGGTGTTTGGTTTTCTGTTCTTGTGATAGTTTGCTAAGAATGATGGTTTCCAGCTGCATCCATGTCCGTACAAAGGACACAAACTCATCCTTTTTGATGGCTGCATAGTATTCCATGGTGTATATGTGCCACATTTTCTTAATCCAATCTGTCACTGATGGACATTTGGGTTGATTCCAAGTCTTTGCTATTGTGAATAGTGCCGCAATAAACATACGTGTGCATGTGTCTTTATAGCAGCATAATTTATAATCCTTTGGGTATATACCCAGTAATGGGATGGCTGGGTCATATGGTACATCTAGTTCTAGATCCTTGAGGAATCGCCATACTGTTTTCCATAATGGTTGAACTAGTTTACAATCCCACCAACAGTGTAAAAGTGTTCCTATTTCTCCACATCCTCTCCAGCACCTGTTGTTTCCTGACTTTTTAATGATCGCCATTCTAACTGGTGTGAGATGGTATCTCATTGTGGTTTTGATTTGCATTTCTCTGATGGCCAGTGATGATGAGCAAAACCATCAGAGTGAACAGGCAACCTACAGAATGGGAGAAAATTTTTGCAATCTACTCATCTGACAAAGGGCTAATATCCAGAACCTACAAAGAACTCAAACAAATTTACAAGAAAAAAACAAACAACCCCATCAAAAAGTGGGCAAAGGATATGAACAGACATTTCTCAAAAGAAGACATTCATACAGCACCACTTTCTTAACCCCTGCTGTCTCTCTGAGTCACTGGGCAGGTGTAAGTTTTGGTTGTTGATCAATTTTCAAAGCCCCTAGATGCTGGAGTCCTGGAATTCCTGCAAGTTATATACAATATAATAGAAATTAAGTCCAAAATTCTGAACACTGGAAAGAGAATTATGAATGCCTAGGAGAGCTTATTTGAGTCCACAGCTTAGATCTCTTCAGTAACCTACAAATATAGAGCCCTGCCCACCAACTCTGTTCTCCCCGGCTCAACACCCCTGCAGACCCCCAGGATCTTTGCCTCAGGGAAGAAAATGAGCTGGAGACCAGCTGAGCAGCCAGTGCCTCAGACACTGGTAAAGTGTGTGTTTCTGCATCCTGCCAACAGTTCTTTTTTTCCTGTTCCCGAAGTGCTAGTTCCTGAACTCAATCACATTATAACCAATTGCCATCTGCATGATGCAAATCCAAACCATGTTCTCTAATTAATCTATTGTGTTCTATCCAAGTTGCATTATAAATTGTAGGTGCAATGCCTATAATTGCCTTTCTTCATGGGTAGGCTTAATAGAAACCTGCTTTAGACAAAAGATGCCCTGAGTAAGAAGAAGCAGTCACACACTTCCAGTCACATTCTTTGGGCTGCCTCTCCTCTGGTTGTTTAGAAGTTAACAGATTCCTGGGTCCTAAGTTAAACCCTCTCTAGCCAAATGTCTGTCTTCTCAGTACTGAGCAAGTAAGTGCAAAGCAGTGGGGAGTCTATTGGAACTGACTACACTTGGATGCTCCAACTTCCCTTCCTGGTGCCTGTAATTGAATTTGGAGAGAGAATATGATTCTGGCTCCTAATAAAGCAGCATTTGACTGACGTAGATCTCACAGAAGCATCGGGTGAACAAGAAACAGGTGATCTCAAATGGTTTTATTTTGGGTTTCATTTTACACAGCACATATCTAAAGACTACTGTGTACTCTGCTTTATCACCTAAAAGTGGGATCCATGATATTTTTGTCTAGGGTAGCTTGGTTCTTTCCTTCTAAAGACAAAACCACCAGAGTGAATAAAGGGGACCAGGGAACAGTTCTACAATTTTCATTTCTGTGATCATCAAGGTAATTCTCACCAACTGTCAAGCACAGGTCAGTTACTCAGATGCAATAGACACTCTCCCTTCTTTTAAGACCTTTTAAGACACTCTCCCTTCTAAGACCTGTATTAGAGGTCTTTGCAGTCCTCTAATACAGGACCCAGGCTGCTCTCATCAGCCCAACCAGGGCCACTTTCCCAAGATCCGATGGATGTTGTCTAATGTTGAGGGCTCTTAGATCCACCTAACAAAACTGGCAAGGGAGTTTTGCACGTGAACATGCTAGACCGTGCCCCCTGTCTCTGCCTGTTGCCTCCTGGAATCACAGTGCCACTCAGGTCTTCTTAGGGTAACAGCAATCACCCCCATTCATTCACTGTGATGTTGTCTCCAGCCATAATCATCGTTTTCTCTTTTCTGCATGCAAGCTTCCCAGATCACCTTTTCCGAGTGATCAAGTTGTGTTGCTGTCTTGCTCCAAAGACTCTTTTAAAGACGATTTTTACAATTTTTTTGAACTTATACTTTTGAAATCCTGGTAGCTCAACTTGAGGAGAAATAATTTAGAAAGCAGTGATTACAAGTGTAATTGCAAATGTAAGTGGACCTTCCAGGGAGGGTTTCAAACAGTGAGGCAAGAACAGAGTTGAGAAGAGAACTGAAGCACAAAGCAATTGTCTCTGCCAAAATTCTGCAGGCTGGAAGCCCTTACGCTTGCAACCATTCAACAGTCAGTAAAGGATGAAATTTTTTTTGTCTATGATTTTTAAAGTATAATCCTTGGTACAAGGAATGGAATGAACAAGACATAGCCCCTTCCCTTAAAGACCTTATAGATGAGTCAGACAATCTCTAGAAATAAAGATCAGGCTAATAGAAAACCTGTTGCTTGTAAGAAACCTGAATAGAAAATGTTAAGGCAGTGGAGGAACTGATATGTGGAGGAAGTAAGCAAGAGGCAGAATTTCAACCGTGCCACAACCCTCATTGAGTTCTGGTGACACAAATGCCTCTCATACCAATTACTATGTCACAGACACCTCTGCTTTTCAAACTAGAAATGGAGGAGCCCTCTCAGGGGAACAGACAGCAATGTGCCAAGGGTATTTGAAGCCAAGGAATATCTTCCTGTAGCATCTGTTTTATGCAAAGATTTAGGTAGAAATGTGTACATTTACAGGCATTACTGAGTAGGAGGCAAAAATTCTCTTATATTTTAAAACAAAAGATAAACCCTCAGAGAAATATTGTGCTTGTTTTCAGAAGATTGTCTGAGACTTTGCTGTGAAGCTACAAGTTACTGTCATCTGCCCTTATAAGTCTAGCAGTTAGAAGGTTTGGGGAGCACTCTGCAGAAAAGCTCCACCAAATGACTATATAGACAGGCAGCCAGGTTTCTTGCCTACCTCTAAAGAGGTATCCGGTTCTTGGAGAAAGACCTGAAAGCCAGAAATTTCAAGTTCAGACTTATATGGACCGTGAGCTGCTCCTCAATGTTTCCAAGTATGTCTGATCATGACAGAACATTTACAACCTTTTTTTTCCACTGTATTTTCCACTGTATTTTTTTTATTCACTGTATTCACTTTTATTCTAGATACAGGGAGTATATGTGCAGCTTTGTTACATGGGAATATTACAAGATGCTGAGATTTGTAGTACGGATCCTGTCACCTGGCAGTGAGCATAGTACCTGATAGGTAGTTTTTAAATTCAGCCCTCCACCCTCTAGTAGTCCACAGTATTTATTGTTCTCATATTTGTCTGTGTATGCTCAAAGCTTAGCTCCCACTTGTAAGTGAAAACATGTAGCACTTGACTTTCTGTTCCTGCATTAATTTGCTTAGGATTATGGCCTCCATTTCCATACATGTTGCTGCAAATGACCTGCTTTCATTCCTTTTTTGGTGGCATGGTTTCCATGGTATATACACACCACATTTTCTTCATCTAATCTACCATTGACGGGCACCTGGGTTGCTTGCTTGTCTTTACCGTTGTGAATAGCACAGCAGTGAACATAAAATTGCCGTGTCTTTTTGGTAGAATGATTTATTTTCTTTAGGGTACATACCCAGTAATGGGATTTTCTGGGTCGAATGGTAGCCCTTTGAGAAACCCATAGACTCATTTCCACAGTGTCTGGATTCATTTGCATTCCCACCAACATTGTATAAGTGTCTCCTTTTCTCCGCAGCCTCACCAGCATGTGCTTTTTGACTTTTTAATAATAGCCACGGTGATTGGAGTGACATGGTATCACACTGTGGTTTTAATTTGCACTTCTCTAATAATTAGTGATGTTGAGCATTTTTTTCATATGCTACTGGCTGCGTGTATATATGTCTCCTTTTGAGAGGTTTCTGTTCATGTCCTTTGACCATTTTTAAATGGGGTTATTTGTTTTTCTTTTGTTGATTTAAGTTCCCTATAGATTCTTGATATTGGGGCTTTGTCTGATGCATAGTTCGTGACTATCTTCTTCCATTCTCTAGGTTGTCTGCTTTAAATTATGATAATTTCTTTCCCTTAAACATGAGAGATTCTGGGGAGCATTTCTCACAGTTTCAGAAGTTGGTGAAAAGTTCTTCTAATATATATTTGTTATATATTGTTTTTGTTTAGAATAGTTTTAGATTTACTGAAAAGTTGTGAAGATAGTACAGAGAGTTCTCATATATTCACATTGCTTCCCCAATTGTAAACATTTTACATTACTATGGTACATTTGTCACAATTAATGAACTGATATTGATACATTAACTAGGATCAATATTTCATTCCGAATTCCTTAGTTTTTCTCTAATGTCGTTTTTCTGTTCCAATATCCCACTCAGGTTTCCATATTAAATATAATCATTGTGTCTCCTTAGCCTCCTCTTGGCTGTGACAGTTTCTCAGAATTTGGATGTTTTTAATATCCTAGACAATTTTGAGGAGTATTGGTCAGTATTTTGTAGAATGTCCTGCCATTGCTATTTGCCTGATGTATTTTTCATGATTAGCCTGAGGTTATGAGTTCTGGGGAGGAATACCACAGAAGTGCAATTCTCATCACATTACTCCACAAGAAGCGTACACATTGTCAGCATGCCTTATTATAGTTGATGTGAGCCTTGATCACCTGGCTGAGGCTGTGTTCACCAGGTTTCTCCACTGTGCAGTTAACCTCCTCTCCCACTTTATGTACTCAAATCCTTGGAAGAGAATCACTATGTACATCCCACATTTAAGGAGTGAGAGTTTTACTATGTCTCCTTAAGGTTGGAGTATCTACATATGTCATTTGAAATCCTTCTGCATAGGGAATTTACCACTTCTTCCAATTTATTTCCTCAATCATTTATTTATATCAATATGGACTTGGATATTTATTTTATACTTTGGGTTATAATTTGCTACTATTGGTTATAATTAGCTAATATTATATTTCTTTTTTGTTCAAATGTTTTCCAGCATTGGCCACTGTGAGATACTGCAGTTGGTTCCTGTGTCTGTTACTTGTTTAAGATATCTCAATCATTGTAGGACTTCTTTATTGTTGTTATTTGGTTTATTTTTTTGTGCACTTTCTGGATCTACATGATGCTTCAGGTTCCTCTTTGTGTGTGTGTGGTAATGTCTTTCCCCCAGCTTTATTGAGGTGTGATTAACATACAAAATTGTATAAATGTAAGGTGTACAATGTATGATTTAAGTATATTGTGAAATGATTACAACAATCAAGTTAGTGAACACATCTACCATCTCAGTTACCTTTTTTAGTTGGTATGATGAGATCATTTAAGATCTACTCTTAGCAAATTTTAAGTATACAGTCTTGTTAATTATAGTCACCATGCTGTATGTTAGTCCTAAAGTTGTGAAATGTTATCTCATTGTGGTTTTGATTTTCAATTGCCTGATGATTAGTGATATTGAGCACCTTTTGATGTACCTGTTGGCCATCTGTATGTATCCTTTTAGAAAATGTTTATTCAGGTCCTTTGCTCATTTTTTAAATCAGATTGGTTTTTTGCTATTGTATTGCATGAATTCTTAAATACAGTTATACACTGCATAATGATATTTCAGTCAATGACAGACCCGATATGAAATCATCGCTCCATAAGATTATAATATCATAGCTTTACTGTACAATTTCTAAATTAAGATATGTTTGGATACACAAATGCCTACCATTATGTTACAATCGCCTGCAGGATTTAGCACATTAACATGCTGTAAATGTTTGTAGCCTAGGAGCAATAGGCCATACCATATAATCTATGTGTATAGTAGGATACAACAACTAGGTTTGTGTAAGTACACTTTGTAAAATAACAAAATCACCTAAGGATGCACTTCTTAAAACGTATCCTATCCTTAAGCAACACATGGCTGTATTCTTGATATTAACCCCTTATCAGATAGATGTTTGCAAATACTTTTTTCCCTTCCATAGGTTGCCTTTTCATTTTGTTGATTGCTTTCTTTGCTGAACAGAAGCTTTTTAGTTTGATGTAGTTCCACTTATTTTGGCTTTTGTTGCTTGTGCTTTTGGTGTCATATCCAAAAAAAAAATTGTTGTCAAAACCAAAGTCAAGAAGCTTTCTCCTTATGTTTTCTTCTAGGAATTTTTACCATTTTAGTTCTTACATTCAAATCTTTAATCCATTTCTAGATAATTTTTGTAAGTGATGTAAGATAGGTGTCCAATTTCATTATTTTGCATGTGAATATCCATATTTATTGAAGAAACTATCCTTTGCCCATTGTGTATTCTTGGCACTCTTGTCCAATATTAGGTGAACATGCATACCTGGGTTTATTTTGGGGCACTTGTTTCTGTTTCATTGGTTTGTATGTCTGTTTTTATGCTGATATCATATTGTTCTGATTATAGTGGCTTTGCAATACGGTTTGAAATGAGGAAGCATGATGCATTCAGCTTTGTTCTTTTTTTTCTCAAGATTGCTTTGGCAATTCAGGTTCTTTTATAATTCCACATGAACTGTGTGAAAAATGCCTTTGGAGTTTTAATAGGGACTACATTAAATCTATAAATTTCTTTGAGTATTATGGCCAATTTATCAATGCTAATTCTTCCAATCCATACCCATAGGATACCTTTATTTACATCTTCAATTTCTTTCATCAATGTCCTATTGTTTTACATATACAGATCTTTTACCTACTCGCTTCAATTTATTCCTAAGTATTTTATAGTTTTTGATGTTATTGTAAATAGGATTGTGTTTTTTATTCTTTGTCAGATAGTTTATTGTTAATTTATAGAAATGCAACTGATTTTGCACTTTTTTTATTTCCAGAGTTTTAGGGGAACAGGTGGTGTTTGGTTTCATGAGTAAGTTCTTCAGCAGTGATTTGTGAGCTTTTGATGCACCCATCATCCAAACAGTACACACAGTATGCAATTTGTAGTCTTGTATCTCTCACCCCTGTCCCACCCTTTCCTCCAAGTCCTCAAAGTCCATTGTATCATTCTTATGCCTTTACTTATGAATGAGAACATACAATGTTTGATTTTCCATTCCTGAATTACTTCACTTAGAATAATCATCTCCAGTTCCATCCAGATTGCTGCAAATGCCATTATTTTGCTCATTTTTATGGCTGAATAGTATTCCATAGTAGATATATACCACAATTTATTTATTCACTCATTGATTGATGGGCTTTTGGGATGGTTCTGTGTTTTTGCAATTGTGAACTGTGCTGCTATAAACATGAGTGTGCAAGTATCTTTTTTCCTATAATGACTTCTTTTCCTCTGGGTAGATACCAAGTAGTGGGATTGCTGGATCAAATGGTAGTTCTACTTTTAGTTCTTTAAGTAATCTCCACAGTGTTTTTCATAGTTGTTGTATTAGTTTACATTCCCACCAGCAGTTTAAATGTGTCGTCTTTTTACCACATCCATGCCAACATCTATTATTGTTTGATTTTTTGATTATGGCCATTCTTACAGGAGTAAGGTAGTATTGCATTGTAGTTTTGATTTACATTTCTCTGATCATTCACGTGGTATTGGTATACAAATGGGCACATAGACCAATGTAACAGAATAGAGAATCCAGGTATAAAGCCAAATACTTACAGCCAACTGATCTTTGACAAAGCAAACAAAACCATAAAGTGGGGAAAGGACACCCTATTCAATAAATGGTGTTGGGATAATTGGCAAGCCACATGTAGAAGAATGAAATTGGATTCTCCTCTCTCACATTATACAAAAATCAACTCAAGATGGATCAAGGACTTAAATCTAAGACCTAAAACCATAAAAATTCTAGAAGATAACATTGGAAAACCCCTCCTAGTAATTGGTTTAGGCAAAGACTTCATGACCAGGAACCCAGAAGCAAATGCAACAAAAACAATTATAAATAGGTGGGACTTAATTAAACTAACAAATCTCTGCACAGCAAAAGAAATGATCAGCAGAGTAAACAGACAACCCACAGAGTGGGAGAAAATCTTCACAATCTATACATCCAACAAAGGACTAATATCCAGAATCTAGAAGGAACTAAAACAAATTAGCACAAAATACCAAACAATCCCATTAAATAATGGGCTAAGGTCATGAATACACAATTCTTAAAAAAGATATACAAATGGCCAACAAACATGAAAAAATGATTTTATGTGTTAATTTTGTATCCTGCAACTTCACTGAATTTACTCAATAGTTCTAGCAGTTTTGTAGGGGAGTCTTTAGGGTTTTCTATATATAAGACCATGTCATCTGCAAACAGATCTCAACAGTGTGTGCATTGCTACTGGGGTGCAATTACTACTAGGCCCCCTCAGCTGACAGTGGCAAATGTGTACACTACTCCTGCACATAAGCATATACATAAATATTTATATATGTAATCATCTGTATCTGTATTAAGCAAAATAGGAGTTCATACTGATGTCTCCATCTCTAATTCATTACCACAAATATTATTCTAGCTCCCTCCCATTGCTTATCCATGAGTTTCTACTTCAACAGTGAGAAATCTGTCTCCTACCTCTGACATCCATTTAATTAATTATTCAATTCCAGTATACATAGATAGTGATTTCAAAATTGCTAACCCATGTACCCATGAGAAATAACTATCAATGAAAGAACCAGGTTAAATATTATCCTTTTTGCCTTAAGTCTTACAGTCTCTACTCATTTTCAAAGTTACTTAGATCAGCACTGTTTTCCTAACACACTTAAGTTATTTAGTATACTTGCAATATATTTTGTCAAAGTCTTAATTCTATCTTGAGATCACCTAATTTCCTAAATGATTATTAAAATTTCCATAAAATAAGATTCATTTTTTGTTCTGTAAGGTTCTATGGGTTTTGACAAATGCATAATTTTATTTATCCACCATTGCAGTATCACAAAGAGTCATTTCACTAACCTAAACAAAATCCCAAGCTTCATCTATTCAATCCTCCTCCCTGCTCACACTTCTGACAACCACTGATCTCTTTGCTATCTCCATAGCTTTTTCCAGAATTCCATATAATCCTAATCATACAGCATATTGTCTTTTCAGAGTGGTTTATTTTACTTTGTAATGTACATTTAAGATTCATTCTCTATGATATTCTTTTGAAGGTATGTAAAAGTTTATTCATCTATTGAAGGGCATCTTGGTTGCCTCCAGTTTTTGATGATTACAAATAATTATACGCTACCTTAAAATTTGTTAAATTTCAAATTCCAATTGACCTATCTTCAGGCCCACTAAATTCTAGCTGGGTCTGGTGTACTAATGAATCCATCAAAGGCAATCTTCATTTCTGTTAGTGTTTATTCCTAGAATTTCCTTTTGATTCTTAGAATTTCCACTTACTTTGGAAATTTTTATTTCTCTGCTTCTATTACCCATCTGTTTCTGCATATTTTCTACTCTTTCCATTACAGCCCTTAACATTATTATTTTAAATTTCCTCTCATATCATTCCAACATCTGTGTTACACTTAAATCTGATTGATACTTGCTTCATCTCTTCAGACTGTGCTTTTCCTTGCCTTTTAGAATAGGTTGAATTTTTTTTTGGTTGAAAGCTGGACATACTGTATAAAATAAGAAATTAGGTAAATAGGCCTTCAGTGTAAGGATCTACCTTAATCTAGATAGAAATTGGTCTATGTTTGTTTGTTGTAATTACACTTACCAGACTTTAAGTTCCAGTGTGTTTGCTTTTGTGTTTCTTAACCTTGGGCCTTTCCCATACCTTTCTCCTCGGAGAGAGTCTATGTCTTGGAGTTCTTCCAGCTATATTGCACATTATATTGGACCTTTATTGGTGTGGTGGTTAGGGGTGGAAGTCGGGGAAGTCTTTTGGCTAAGAATCAGTCTTTTAATAGTCCTGTCTCAGGGCTGTGACATTCATTTGTGTTTCTGTTCCTCCTTCAGTGATATAGCTTTTTCCCTCACCCTTATCACCTACTCTTTTCTCTGCCAGCAATACTGGAGACCTATTGCCTTAAAGCCCAGTCTTACCTAGTCTCCACCCAAGAAGGCCGGAGGGGAGCTGGAGTTGAGAAGAATCCCTTTCCCACAGCTGGAATAACATTTTAGAATTATACCCAGTCAGAGTCCTTTCCCTTAGAGTGCAGACCTTTGTTATAGAGAAGATTCTGGGCATTTTGCACAATGTCCACTCTTACCCTCTACTAGACAGAGCCATGAGGGGAACTGCCTCAGTTCCTCACCATGGAAACCTGGCAGGGTTCCTAGAGGAGGATCCAGGACAGTGGGAGGGGGGGCTACAGAAGTTTCTTACTCATATACTACTTCACATTCAGCCCCTAGCTATTCATCAAAATTATTTACATGTTCTTACTAGGTTACAGCTCCAATGGATTTGCCTTCAGATAAACAGAGCTCAGCTGGGACTGTCTGGATTCATCTATATTTCAAGATTTCAGGGTAACAACTTCCCCTGTGATCTCAATTCTCCAATGGGTCTAAGAAAAGTCATTGATTTTTTTTTCAGTTTTTGCAACTTTTTCTTATTGTAAGGATGGGAACAACAACTTCCAAGCTCTTTCTATGTCACTGCTAAAACCAGAAATGTTTATATTTTGGTAATTTTTGTTATGTTCTGTGCTGTTGATACCTTAGCCTTCCTTGCCAAGCGATGCAATGTTGTATTTGGCTTATTAAAAGAATATTGTGTTAACACTGCATCAGTAGGCTTGTGCTCTAGGTTTTCCTACGATAGTGCTCCTTAGTCTCCATTTTCAAAATGAATTAACAACACAGAAAATATGAAATGTTTCATGAGGATTTGGGGAAGTCAAAAGTTTCATATATTGCTAATGGGAGATTGAATCATCCACTTTTCATAACTGTTTGGGGTAGCTTATTCTAAACTGAAACACATGTACATAGTCCATCACGACATAGTGACTTTCCTCCTAGGTATATACCCCCAAAAAATGTAAAATAAAAATTCCTAGCAATACTATTTATAATAACCATAAACTGGAAACAACCCAAATGTCACTAGAATAGATACATAAATTATAGTTTATTCACACAATGGAATACAACATGGAGGATTAGGGATAAATCTCACAAACATAATATGAAGTGAAAGAAGTCAAACATGGAGAAAGTACATACTGCATGGTTTTATTTATTTGTAGCTTAAGAACAGGCAAAACTAAGCTATGATATTAGGAGCCAGGAATTGTGATTACCTGGTGTGTTGAAGGTTTTAGTGATTAGCTGGGCATAAAGAAGGACACATGGGAAACCAGTAATGAAACGCTCCTTGAGCTGTTGACATGGCATGTTCAATATGTGAAAAACCATTGAACTATGCAGTTATGTGAACTTTTTTGTATTCATGTTATGCTTCACTGAAAAGTTTGAAGAAACATGGGCAATAAAGATTTATTTTGCAATCTTGCTTGATTCTTGTAGATTCTGGTGGCAATGTATGTGAAAATGCTTTGAAAAATCAAAACGCTATAGACTGATGCAATTATTACTGTCCTCATCACCATTATTATCACTATCATCATTGCCATCTAGCCTACACACTATTTGTATGAAGTATTACATCAAGTGGTTGCCACCTTTTGAAATTAGAAATATTTTAGCCTCTCTAAATTTATCTTACAAGAAATAGGAAATCTGAATTCAATGTGAACTTTCTCAGTACTCAGAGTCCTGGATTTTCTCTTTTTACTGTAACATTTTATGGAGCCACAGTGTAACTGAAAGCCAACATAAAAAAATGACCATCCAAATTGCCAGACACAAGTTTCCTCATTAGATGAGACCTCATTGGATAAGAAATACAGTCCTTCCCTTCCCTGCAGGTGGAACCCTGCATATGTGGCCCATTATGATTGTCACTTGTGTTTCCGAGTATTTTTCCTCCACATTTCTAATCGTCTTCCCTTTTGGTTTACTATATATAAGTTATTTGGGTAGCTTCTGGTTTTCACAGCAATCTTCACAAAATAACTTATTTTTCATCCAGCATTTACCCACCCTTACTTTCATATGTTTTCTAATCCATGTTCTAAAATATTCTTAAAATGATTTATTCTGTGGACAGAAACCCCAAAAAGAAGAGAGAATATATTAAAACAAATCTATAAGCAGCAAAAGGCACATGCTCTACACTGGGAAACAAATTATTTGAATGTAAAAGTAAATGATGGAGTTGGTAATTTTATATGGTTAAAGCTATCACGACAACACCTCACTAAGCCATTTCCATGAGTAAACATTAGTTAGTAGACAGAAAGTGGCCTGGCAAAATGTCATGTTTTAAGACAACCCACAGAATGGGAAAAAAAATTACAAATTATGTATCTGACAAGGATTTGTATCTAGAAAGTAAAGAACAATTACAACTCAATAATAAAAAGGCAAATAACCTAAAACATAGTAGGCATATTGTAACATTTTTCCCAAAGAAGATATACAAACGGCTAATAAGCTGTGAAAAGATACTCAACATCATTAACCATTAAATAAATGCAAATCAAAATCACAATGAAATACCATTTCACATCCACTAGGAAGGCTATAAGCCAAGAGACAGATAATAACAAGTGTTAGTGACAGTGTGGAGAAACAGAAACCCTCACATATTGCTAGATATAGAACAGTGTATCCACTTTGGAAAACAATTTGGCAAGTCATCAAAAAGTTAAATAGACTTACCATATGACATAGTAATTCCACTTCTGGTTATTACATAACCAAGAGAAATTAAAACACATCTTTACAATAACCTGTACACAAATGTTCATAGCAGCATTATTCATAATAGCCAAAAAATGTCTAACAACAGATAAAGGGATAAATATTTTTTGGCAATTTGATAAATGAAATACTGATACATGCTACAACCTGTATGAACCTTGAAAACATTATCACCAGCCAAAGAAGCAGCTGGGCAAGGTGGCTCACACCTGCAATCCCAGTACTTTGGGAGACCGAGGTGGGCAGATTACCTGAGGTCAGGAGTTTGAGACCAGCCTGGTCAACATGGTGAAACCTCATCTCTAGTAAAAATACAAAAATTATCCAGGCATGGTGGCAGATGCCTTGTAATCCTAGCTACTCGGGAGGCTGAGGCCAGGAGAACCGCTTGAACTGGGAGGCTGAGGTTGCAGTGAGCCAAGACCATACCAGTGCACTCCAGCCTGGGCAAAAAGAGCAAAACTCCATCTCAAAAAGAAAAATAAAAAAGAAGCCAGTCACAAAGGACCACAAATTGTATGATTCCATTTATGTGAAACATCCAGAATAGGAAAAAATATGGGAACAGAAAATAGACTAATGGTTGCCTAGGACTGAAAGGCTGGGGCTTGGAAAATAGTGATTAAGTGTGTGTGTGTGTGTGTGTGTGTGTGCCACGCGTGTGTGTGTGTGTGTGTTTTGAAGTAACAAAGATGTTCCAAAATTGATTATGGTGATAGATGCATAACTTTGAATATACAAAAAGCCATTGAATTGTACACTTTAAATGGTCAAATTGTATGGTTTGTCAATTATATCTTAATAAAGCTATTAAAAATAAATTAAAAGTGTGATGACTGAGACAGGAGAAAAAGCACTTCAAAGAGTAAAAGAAATTATCCAGGCATGGCGTCTCATGCCTATAATCTCAGCACTTTAGGAAGCCAAGGTAGGTCGATCATTTGAGGCCAAGAGTTTGAGAGCAGTCTGGCCAACATGGTGAAAACCAGTCTCTACTAAAAGCAAACAAACAAACAAAATCATCCTGGCGTGCTGATGCACTAGAATCATGTGAACCTGGGAGGAGGAGGTTGCAGTGAGCCAAAACCACTCTACTGCAATCCAGCCTGGGTGACAGAGAGAGACCCTGTCTCACACATACACACACACACACACACACACGCGCGCACACAGAAAAAAGAAAAATCCAAAACAACAACAAAAACAATAAAGCGACACCACTTTTCGGGTAGGGGGATCAGTTTATAAAAGCAGATGAAAAAATGACAGCAGTAGGTAAGTTCAGATTAAAAATGAAGATGACCCGAATTCAGGTGTAGGTCTGTTTTCCTGAGGAGCTGACCTGACCTGAATGAAGTTCTCCAAAAAATCTTTTTGCTGAGGGCAAAGGCAGCAGCGAGCCAGGCACCGAGGCAGGTGCAAAGAATATGAGTCATGGGCAGATTCGTTTCTCAATTCCTAGAAAGCTATTCCCCATGAGCCAAAACAGACATGGAAATGGGATTGGGTTGAGAAGGTAGGGAAGGAATGGGGGAGAAGACATGGAAAAATGGCTGGACATTTTTGTGGCGTTTTCTTTCATCATATAGACTATTAAATAATGGCCAGGCACAGTGGCTCACACCTGCAATCCCAGGAATTTGGGAGGCCAAGACAGGTGGATTGCTTGAGTCCAGGAGTTCAAGACCAGCCTGAGCAATGTGAAGAGACCCTGTCTGTACAAAAAGTAAAATAAAATAAATTAGCCAGGCGTGGTGTTCTGCACCCCAACTACTTAGGAGGCTTAAGTGGGGGAGTCGCGTGAACCCAGGAGACAGAGGTTGAAGTGAGCCAAGATCATGCCACTGCACTCCAGTCTGGGCGACAAATATAAAGCAAGACCTGTCTCAAAATAAAATAAAATAAAATAAAAAGTAACAGAAAGTAGTAAAACAATGAAAAAAGTCAATGTTATCCTAATGTAAGTGTTTTGACTACAGATGGCCCCAAATTAATCTTTGAATCTAGAGGTGAGCCTTAGATTACACCCAAAATTTTAGGCCTCATTTTTTTCAGCATCTGTGCAGCTGTAAATAGGGAAAGAAAATACGGCTAAATCAGGACAGGTAAAAACAAATCATGTCAACAAAACTCTGTCGTGTAGATTCTAATTTAATCAACATGCAAAATTAGGACTCTCAGTCAGAGAAAACCATTAACTTCTCAGGGGAAAAAAGTCTCCTGGCAGGCCCGTGATAATCGCAATATCTCTTTTGCCAGAATGTATTTTCCTTCTCCAGGTAGATCTATCAAATAGCCTTCAAATGTTCCATTAAGAGCCTTCCTCCTTATGCATTCCTTCCTCCTTATGCATTCCTTTGTAGTTCAGTCATTGTTGCTGATATAATACTAAACAGAGAACTTTCCTTTAAGCCAGTCTTCCATATATTATCAAAGCATGAGACAAAGAACAACATGTCTACAAGTCTGACAATTTCTAGTCATATTTGCAGACCTTTCTTCTGTTGTTTGTTTTGTTTCTTTCATAAATAAAATGTGTACAGAGCTACCATGAAGCATAATGTTTCCTGTATCTTAGTTCAAAGAATATAAAACTCCTGGCATTTATTAGAGAACTCCAAAAGCTCATTTGATATTTAGTAAAGTCTTAAAAACTTTCCACAAAGATCTATGGAACTTTTCTGCTCTTAAAATGAGAACCTTTTGTTATTATGAAAACCTATGAAATTTAGAGGAAAAGAACAATGATTTTGATTGACATCCAGTAAAAGAGCCTGTTTCAGCCTCTTATCTTCTCAGTCTACTCTGCTCTTCTGACCAGGCTTGTACAGAAATCTATCCTGACACTTTCTATTATTGACCCCTACTCATCTTATGTATAGATACACATAAGCTCTGCATGATAATAAAATAAAGTTGACAAACTGATGCATAGTGATATTTATTGATACTGTCCAAATAAGACCTGAAGATTGGAAAGCCCTAACTTAAGCTTCATATAGTACAAACACATCCAATGACATTTGAATACCCTCTGTCAAGCTTATAGTTGAATTCCTCCACCAAAGAAAGCATCAATTCCATTTCTATATAACTTTCAATGGTTTAAAGTGCTTTATAAGTAATAAGTAATCAAAATTATTCTATATCCGTTATTTTAAAGTTCTATATTAAAAGCAGCCTGTATGTTTATTATCTTACATAGTATCACTGAATCTTCTCAAAGGCATGATAAATTAGTTAATATTATTTCCATTTAACAAATGCCAAAACTGAGATTCAAGAGGCTTAGTCAGTTTTACCACGGCCATACCACAAGATGTGTCTCAGCCAAGATTCCAAATGTGAGGGTTTACACAGATTTGAATGGAAAAACTCCATGCTTTTCCATTTTGTCTCTTAGAATCCCTGAACCTCTTTTCTTCAAGGTTACTACTCACTTAGAAACAATTCCCCATTCTTTCAAATGTTCTACATCTAAGAATTTTGGAATTCTACTCAACAATACCTTCTGAAGGTATGCCTGTAAGTCCATTTCTCTCTTGATGTGCAACATTCAAAAACTCAACATTTCTGGAGTGGTCTTACCAGGACAGAGTAGAGAAAAATCATCACCTCCCCTTTTCTATAATTATATCCATGGAGCACAAGAATGCACTTATTAATTTTTATTGGTGATAGGCATTTTGGTTGTTTTGTTTTTCTAGTAATATTTTAACCTTCATTTTGGAAATATTCAAAGACCCTTTCAGTTGCTCATTTCACTCTCATTCCCTTGATTTGCAAATCCACCATGTAAGATTGGGGTGGGGGGCCATTTTTTAACTCTACTTTACAGGGCAGCGTACCACAACTGACAGAAATTGTCATAAAAACACGAAGAGGTAGAAGTATGACTTAATTCTATATCTACCTCTTGACTTCAGTCTAATGTTGTATTCACCATATGCATTGCTAGCAGCAGCTCAGCCAGTGATGGGAATAAACGCGGAGTGACCTGACTTACAAAGCACTGCCTCTTTTTCACATGTTACTGTAAAGCGTATCTCCCCTAATTTCTTTGTGGGCATTTTTTGTTATTGTTTAATTCAACTATTGATCTTATGTTTGTCACTGTTTAGCTAAATCTTCCTAAGATCAATTATCACAATATCCCACATATTGACTTCTACGCACTCCACAACACCAAATTGGGTAAATGGCAATGAATGCCAAAGCAGAATAAAAATCTCAGAGCTTCGTTGACAGTTATATTTTTTCCTTCTTCAGCAATTTAAAGATGTTTATCCATTGACCCTAGCCTTATCTTTATGAGAATTCTACTAACCTTTTTAATATTGCTCCCTCAAACATATTACTTCTTATTTTTCTAGATCTTCAATTGCCAAACTTTTTACTGTAATTGGCTAACATAAAAAAATTGAGACTATTAAGTAAATATTTATATAATATTGATATTAAAAAATTATTAAACCATGTGTAACCACACGCAAGTTCAGCTGCCCACTGCTCAGAAGCCAAAAACTCAAGAAGCAAGGTGTGGTGAAACGAAGCAACTATATTCAAATGCTAGCAGTTGGGAAACAGCCAGGCTTATTCCCTTAAAAGGCCGTTGCAAACATCAGGCTAGGGAGAGGGACTCAAAAAGGGGAACGTGGAGTGAGAAGCGTGAAGGAGCAGTGCTGGGTACAAGGTCTGCATGTCTTATTCCAGTGGCTATCTTGAGTCATGGTCCCCCTGGGGCACAGGCTGGTGTCATCTCAGCAATGGCAAGATTGTAGACTAACCACCTTGAGGTAATCTCCGGAATTTTGCAGCTGGGTCTCTATACCTGGTTTGTCTCAAGATTAGTCCCTGAAACTTCTGATTAACCATGAAATTAGATAAACTAGCAGTACAAGGGAGTGTCTGGTGGGAAGGGAGGGGAGCAAAGAGTTTTTAAAGTATGTTTCAATGCTAAAATCAAGAAAGGAAAACAGTTTCAAAATGCATTTTGAAGCTAGGCTACTCGATTATAAGTCCACACTTTCAAATTCTATTACATTTCTATGGAAAGTGGGTGGCAGAGTCAGTTTGTCTACCTCTTGTTGAAAAGGGGTGTAGGTAGGGAATACTAGAATGAAATCTATTTCCTTGGAGTTAGAAATATTCCCAGGTTCCCGGACTCATAGCAGAAACTTCTTGGAGCATTGTGGCGTGCAGACGTTTTATTTATTTTTGAGACAGTCTGTCATGTATCCCTATGTAAAGTGTACACCAGCAGCAAAATCCACAGAAGTCAAAGAGGACAAGGAGAAGAATATCAACCACACTGTATATGAAAGTGTTAGCATTATTTGTCCTAATTGTTTCACATATTGCTCCACTCTGAACTCATTTAAGAAACCCAAAGGCGCCGGGCGCGGTGGCTCAAGCCTGTAATCCCAGCACTTTGGGAGGCCGAGATGGGCGGATCACGAGGTCAGGAGATCGAGACCATCCTGGCTAACACGGTGAAACCCCGTCTCTACTAAAAAAAAATTACAAAAAACTAGCCGGGAGACGTGGCGGGCGCCTGTAGTTCCAGCTACTCGGGAGGCCGAGGCAGGATAATGGCGTGAACCCGGGAGGCGGAGCTTGCAGTGAGCTGAGATCCGGCCACTGCACTCCAGCCTGGGTGGCAGAGCGAGACTCCGTCTCAAAAAAAAAAAAAAAAAAAAAAAAAAGAAAAAGAAACCCAAAGGCTGGACTCCTGGTAAGAGACTCTGGAAGGGTCTCCTGTAAATAATTTCAAAAGGGCTTAATCCAAGCCAGTTTCAAGGTGCTACTCTGACGCAGAGCAAGGCAGTGGGCAAAACTTTATCCCAGCTTAAATGTTCCCTGGCAGAGTTTTGCCACCGTCTTCTCGATGATATGATTCGTCTTCTCCATCGATCCCATTGACTGGTCTCATGACAAATGTAACCTCCATTTGATCTGCAATGCTTGACTTACCTTTTGGGTAACTGCTGAAATAAAATAAGGGCCATGGTCACTCTGTATAAAATGTGGAAGTTCAAATCTGAGAATTATTTCTTTTCGCAAAGCTTTGACTACTTCAGTGACTCCTTCAGACTTAGTGGGGTATGCGTCAACCCATAGTGAGAAGGTGTCTACAAACACCAGAAGGAGCCTGGAACTTCCACTGGCCTTGGGCATTTGAGTATATATATCTGCACATTGTCAGGTGGTTTAGAACTAGGAAGGTTTTGGACAGGCATTTATCATAGTTGGGGCTGGCTTTCAGCAAGTCATCTAGGTACTGAAGCAGAACTCCCTCATCTAATTGTATGCATCTCGCATCATTTTCCAGTATATCCCCCAAAATAGTGGGTGAACATTTGAATCCTTGAGGTAACACTGTCCAACAGTATTGGAAGGTTGTTTTTGTCTCTGGGCCTCTCCACTCAAAGGCAAATATCATCTAGCCCTTTTCTTCAACTGGAATGCAGAAAAGGCATCTTTTCAGTGTAACACTGAAAACCACCTAAGGTTCCAAAGTATAGCAGTTAATAAAGTGTATGTAGGCAAGATGTCTTGGATGATTTTGTTAATAGCCCCTAAGTCGTGAGCAAACCAATATTTGTTTGAGTGAGGTGTTTTTTTGAGATGGAGTTTTATTTATTTATTTTTTTCTTTTGCTCTTGTTGCCTAGGCTGGAGTGCAATGGCATGATCTTGGGTCACTGCAACCTCCACCTCCCAGGTTCAAGTGATTCTCCTGCCTCAGCCTCCTGAGTAGCTGGGATTACAGGCATGTGCCACCACGCCCGGCTAATTTTGTATTTTTAGTAGAGAGCAGGTTTCTCCGTGTTGGTCATGCTGGTCTTGAACTCCTGACCTCAGGATCTGCCCACCTCAGCTTCCTAAAGTGCTAGGATTACAGGCGTGAGCCACTGCACCCGGCCAAGTAAGGCTTTCTTATAGGCAGAGTGTAGTGTTATATGGGGAGCTGCAAGGATGAATTCGTCCATTCTCCAGAAACTTTTGTGAAACAGGTTGAATCCCTTGTAAGTCTTCCTTTTTCAAAATATATTGTTTTTCCAAGGTATTTTAGCTCCCTCTTTTATTTCTATATGTACCCGTTTTGCATTTTTAGCTTGTCTGGGGTCTTATCAGTCTCTTTCAGACCTCTAGAGGAAAGCTCTCTTTCTCTTTCCTCTCAGGGTAAGTGAGCAGCATCTGCAAGTCACAGTGCATTCTCACCTGGGACCTGCAGGTGTAACTGCTATTTTTCTAGGAAAAAGTCACTCGAGCATTTAACTTACATAGCAGGTCTTATCCCAATAGAGGTATGGGGCATTCTGGCATATAGAGGAAACTGTGTGTCAATTCCAGGTTTCCCAATTGACATTCTAAAGGCTGTAAGAAAGTTTTTTACTGTATTCTCCCTATAACTCCTGTCACAGGTAAAGTCACCTCTGTGCTCCTTCTTCTGGGGTGTTAAGAATTGAGTAAGTCACACCCCAGTTAACAACAACAACAAAAACAACAAAATCAATCCATTTCTTCCCCACTGTCAGTTGTACCCAGAACTACGGTGGGGAAATTTTAATTGGCTCTGAGAAATTTAGGGGAGCCTCTGGGTACCCCTTTCTACTGCTGGAGCCATAGCACTGTTCCACCCTTTGCCGATGGGCTTTTTCCTAAGTGAGCTCCTCCTTTTTCTGGCTGTTGAGTCCCCTTTCTGGGGGGCAATCAGCCTTCCAATGATCCTCTTCCCAGAAATAGCCACAAAAATTGCAGCCCAGAGTCTCTCCCAAACTTTTTTTCTTCTTCTGACTTGGAGGTTTCCTTATTGTCTCCATATATACTGTGGTTGGTTTTTGCTTTTTCAGCTTCCTGCTATTGTATCCTTTGAAAGCAATTATCCTTTGAAAGCAATATCAACCATCTGAGAAAGGTTCATTCCTCAGGCAATCTCTGACTTCTCTAGCTTTACCTTTATATCAGGGGTGCTCTGTGGTATGAAAGTCATGTTTATCATCCTTGAATTCTCAGGGTTCTTCATGTCTATGATTATATCTATGGAAGGCTTGGTAAATATGTTCCAAGAATTCAGAGGTGTCCTTGTTTGCTTTTTGGGTGACTGCTTGAACTTCCTTTAGGTCTTCTGCTTTGGTAACCCCCTTCTTAGTCATTATCAGAATGCATGTTTAGTAATGTCCTAGTCAGGCTCTTTCCCCTCCTGCCTCCACCATTTTTTTTTCCAGACAGATTTTTGCTCTTGTTGCCCAGGCTAGAGTGCAATGGAACAGTCTCAGCTCACTGCAACCTCCACCTCCTGGGTTCAAGTGATTCTCCTGCCTCAGCCTCCAGAGTAGCTGGGATTACAGGGATGCACCATCACACCCGACTAATTTTTATATTTTTAGTAGAGATGGGGTTTCACCATGTTGGTCAGGCTAGTTTCGAACTCCTGACCTCAAGTGATCCACCCACCTCGGTCTCCCAAAGTGCTGGGATTACAGGTGTGAGCTACCACTCCCCCTTTTCATTGGGATGCCAATTAGGGTTCATGGCTAGAACGACCCTTGGTGGGTTGAGAGTACCATTTGGATTTGCTTTGTGAAAACACCAAGCCTCCTCATTTGCCTTATCTACGACCAGCTTTCTCTCATCTGAAGTAAGGAGCATAGTTAAAAGAGATCAAACATCTGACTAGATAGGCAGATGGGTGGCGAAGATAAATTCAACAAGATCAGTCATTTTCTGAGGATTCTCTCTGTAAAAGTGGGTGGGAGCTTTTCCAGTTTATTACTTTGGACGTTGAGAATGGGATGCAAATCCAGTTACATCCAGTGGGTCCAAGATGCCTATGGACATCCATCTAAGTGGGTATTTGCCTTGCTCTGGTCATGGATTTTCCCTGTTCAAAGTTGGTATCCTGCCATGCCTCAGAAGGAAAGACCATTCTAAATCCCTTATCATACTGAGGTGGAGAATCAGCCCCTTTCCCTAGGTCTGGTACCTCATATGACAGTGCTGACACAGCTGAGACAGCCACCAAAAGAACAGCTGCTGCTGGTGCAACCATGGGAGGGGGTGGCACAGTGGCCATGGGCATGAATACTTGAGCAGCTCCTGGAGGAACCACTAGAGCCAGTACAGCTGGGTCACTGCAGGCAGAATGGCTGCTGGATCAGTTGCAGCCATAGCATCTGGGTCCATTGGAATGGCCAAATTTAAGGCATTAAAAAGGCCTATATCTTCCTCATCTCTTTCCTTTTGGGTCTGGCTGTCGGTTGGGAAGGGCCCTTTTCCCTCCCTTTATGTAGCCAACAGTTGATGTCCCATCCTGGCCAGAGTCCTGATTATGCAACAGCATGAAAACCTAGAAATAAGGCATTTCCTCCCATTTTCCAGACCTCTGACAAAACAATTCGAATTGGATTTGAGTGCAGGATTGAGTACTTCTGTTTAGAGACCAACAGTACAACCGGACTTTGTATACTGAGTCCAAACAGTATTGCACCGAAAACATCATTTTTCTCTTCATCATGGGTTCATAGCTACAGGCCCTCTAGTTACCCAAGATATCTCCCAGGAGACTCCCAGAATGGATTGGCACTTTGCCACCCATCTTAGTTCTGTTTTTGCACCTATACCAATTGTCTCTGTCAACCCAATCTACAATGACAACGTCTGGTTTCTCTCTTACTTCTGCACCTGTACCAGTTGTCTTGTGTAACTAGATCACCAGGAGTCAGATGGATTCTCCCAAACTTTCACTTCCAGTTTATATAGCATCATGCACAATGCCAATAGGCATGTTTGTGCAAATCTCACCATACAGCTGACAGCCAAGGATGTCAAAGAATGAGCTCCCTGAGCAGACTGGTGAGTGGCAATAACTAGCACAGCTTATTTTGATACATCAACCTTTCCCCAAACCCAGGTTCTGCTGCATTCACCACCCTGGTAAACAGTAGCAGAATGACAGCTAATAAGATGATGAACCAGGAAGACAAAAAGGATTAAAGGATTGGAGTTGGGGCTGTTCAAGGATTTAAGCCAGGTGTTTTCAATCTTTTCCTCACATAAACAGCATTGAGAAACACAAGCAGAGAGACAGGCCCGCTTAGAAAAATCTGCCAAAGCGTTCTGATGCCTTCCTCCCCGACAAGGTCTGGCATAGTTGTAAGAAGTACTCTGGGGTCCCAGGAAGGACAACTAAACCAAAAGACAGGGAGATGGAAGTCATTTCCCTTCAAGTCCAGATTCCAGGATTGAGCAGAGGCTGTGTGTGTCACCTTCAAGAGGAAGGAGAGAAACAGAGGATGAGGCAGAGAGATAAGGGCCCAAATATAGATGCCACACACATACAGCTATATATATTCAGACAGCCTGCTCTCAAACTGATCCCTACCAAGGGGACTAGGTAAAAACTCTAAAGCCTCAGAAAGCCCCATGAGCAACTAAGTCCAAACAGAGGAGAGTCCAAGTGGTGCCACAGATGGTGTACACACCCAGACAGTGTCACAAGCAGCTAGGTCCAGAGCACAGCCCGTGACACAATGCAGAGGAGACAGAGGGTTTCTGGATGCCCTCTGGTTGACCTACCCAGTTCTGAAGTTCAGTGACTTTTCAGATGTCACTTTCCTTGCAGCAGCGAAGCGTGGTAGACAGCTGGTGTCATGATGGGAAGTGAAGGGAGATTCCCCAAGAAAAAAGCATCTCATCAACTCCTGGGAAAATCCCTAGAGCCCCAACCACAGGGTCAGCTAGCCACAAGCATCTGGCATTTAGAAGAGGCTTTTGCCCCACCTGGTAGCTTGAACAGTTAATTTCTGGAACACTGCCACAGCTAATTGCCTAGCTCATTGTAAACCAGGAAGACAGGCAAGTGGTCTCAAAATGCACAGTCCTCACATCGGGCACCAAATTTGTAACCCCAAGCAAGTCTGCATGCTCGCTGCTCAGAGGCCAAAAACATGAGAAGCAAAGTATGGTGAAAATAAAACTTTATTCAAATGTTAGCAGTTGGGGAATGGCTAGGCTTATGCTCTGAAAAGAACGTTTTAAACTTTAGGTTACAGAGAGGGATTTTATTTTATTTTTTATTAATTTTATTTGTATTTTTAGTAGAGATGGGGTTTCACCATGTTGATCAGGCTGGTCTCAAACTCCTGGCCTCAAGCAATTGGCCCACCTTGGCCTCCCAAAGTGCTGGAATTACAGGCATGAGCCACCACACCTGGTGTGGAGAGAGGGATTTTAAAAGGGGAACTTGGAATGAGAGGCATGCAGGAGTGGTGCTGGATACAAGGTCTGTGTGTCTTCTTCCAGTGGCTCTCTTAAGTCATGGTCCACCAAGAGTCCAGGCTGTGTCATCTTAACAACAGCCAGACTGTAGACTAATCACCTCCAGGTAATCCCTAGAATTTCACAGCTGGGTCTCCTTGCCTAGTTTGTCTCAAGATTAGCCCCTGGAACTTCTAAGTAGGCATAAAATTAGATAAGTTAGCAGTGCAAAGGTGTGTCTGATGGGAATGAAGGGAAACCAAGAGTGTTAAAGTATGTTTCAAGGCTAAAAGCAAGAAAGAAACCCAAAATGCATTTTGAAGTTAGGCTACTCAGTTACACGTGGGCTGTTAAAAAAATCAGTTTCTGAGATACATCTAGCCTGCAAGCTACAGTTTTCTGACCCCTTCTCAATGTTTTTATGATTTTCTCTTTTATCTTTCATTTTCTGCCTTTTAACTATGAGATGTATAAGTGTATTTTACTTATGCTTATTCTGCCTCAGGTGCACTAAACTTCTTGGACCTGAGGGTTGACGTCTTTAGTCAATTTTGGAAAATTCTTGGCTATTATAAGTTTAATTTTTTTCTCTCTCCTCTCTTTCATGGATTTCCCATATGTTATATTATTTAAAATATCCATGCATACAGTGAGTTCTCTGCTCAGTAATTTGATTTATTTTATTTCTTTGTATTTCAGTTTGGTTATTTTTTATTAAACTGTCTTTATATTCACTGATCTTGTCTTTTACTATGTCCAGTCTGCTGTTACGTCCATCAAATAAACTCTTTATGTCTTATATTGTATCTTTCATCATTTATGTTTCCATTCAGTTCTTTTATCTACTTTCCACTTGAAATTTTCTGTTTATTTATGCAAATTGTTCACCACTTTCACTAGATATTTATAAACATATTTATTATAGCTATTTTAAAACTTTTGACTGCTAATTCCAACATCAGGGTCTTCTGTGGTTCTGCTTCTATTGATTGTTTTATATGCTAGGTTATAGGTCTTATTTTTCTGCTTATTTGTTTCTTGGTTACTTATTTTTATTTTTTTGTAAGCCAGACATTGTATGAAAAAAAAAGAAAAGAGCCTGGAAGGAATAATGTTTACCCCAAGAAAGGTCATACAATTTTTCTCTCAGACCTTAAGTATGAGGCTGACTCACTCTAATATCCAATTAAGCTGGGTGTGGCCTTTGTTGCAGCTGTAGAATGATTCAGCCTACTACTGACTTAAAATGTTTTATGGTGAGAACAGAACTTTCCCTAAGCAGAGCTTAGGATTTGAACACCACTGGGATGATGTACATATTTTTATGCTGCACAGTCAGCCACTGACCTTCTGAACTACAAGAGATCTCTCTCAGCTTTATAGCTCAGCAATCAGCCTTGTTAGAGTCCCCGGGGAGTTTTCACTCTGAAGCCCTTGCCTGGATTTCAGTGCTTTGGGAAATCCCTCTACTCTGCTGCCCTATCCTTCCCTTTCAGTAAAGACTAAATGCACCTTAGTGCAGCGGTTCTCTCTTAACTCTTCTTTTTCCAAGCTTCATCTGCTATTTCTGTTCTGTTAGTAAGGCCCGTGCAACTTGTGGAGGTGGGATCTCACCTAGCTCTCCTGCCTTATCCCCTGCCTTTGAGTGTGGCACTGTCTTATAGGCAGACAAGCCCTGTGCTCTTTAAGGTAAGGTGAATCTTACTCAGTTTTCTTCTGCCCTGTTTTGGATAACTGCTGACTTTCATTCAGGGAAGGCATACTCAGAAATGCTCTGTTTTCCTCCTTTGCCACCAGCCCTCAGTGTGTTTTTCTTATGCACTCGATTAAGGCATCATGACAAATATTTGAAGATTGGATGCATATTTGCTTTATTATTGTGGATCCTTGGGGTTTCTATTCATCGGGCTTACCCAGTTGTGTGAATTTGAAGTGTGTCAAAAGTTAGGCTGGTTTCTCCTTAGCCCTACCTCTGGAGTCCTTAATTATCTTTCTTCCATGTCCCTGGAAATGAAAATAGCCATAAGACCCTTCTTTCCTAGAAAGGGCTTATTTCTTCCTGAAACAAAGTTGATTTGTATCCTCAGGTTTTCTGCGTTTAAAAATTATAATTTTTAAATTTATCTTTAGTTTGTTGTTACTGTTAGGATATAAATGACAGTCTCTTGCTCTTGCAAACTTTCTACATTCCAATCTGGGTAAAAATTCTGCTCAACCACTTCTTTTTTTTAATTTTTTGAATTTCTTTTTATTATACTTTAAGTTCTAGGGTACATGTGCACAATATGCAGGTTTGTTACATATGTATGTATGTGCCATGTTGGTGTGCTGCACCCATTAACTCATCATTTACATTAGGCATTTCTCCTTATGCTATCCCTCCACCCTCCCCCACCCCACAACAGGCCCCAGTGTGTGATGTTTCCTAACCTGTGTCCAAGTGTCCTCATTGTTCAGTTCCCACCTATGAGTGAGAACATGCGGTGTTTGGTTTTCTGTCCTTGCGATAGTTTGCTGAGAATGATGGTTTCTAGCTTCATCCATGTCCCTACAAAGGACATGAACTCATCCTTTTTTATGGCTGCATAGTATTCCATGGTGTGTATGTGCCACATTTTCCTAATCCAGTCTATCATTGATGGACATTTAGGTTGGTTCCAAGTCTTCACTACTGTGAATAGTGCCTCAATAAACATACGTATGCATGTGTCTTTATAGTAGCATGATTTATAATCCTTTGGGTATATACCCAGTAATGGGATGGCTGGGTCAAATGGTATTTCTAGTTCTAGATCCTTGAGGAATTGCCACACTGTCTTCTACAATGGTTGAACTAGTTTACAGTCCCACCAACAGTGTAAAGGTGTTCCTATTTCTCCATACCTTCTACAGCACCTGTTGTTTCCTGACTTTTTAATGATCGCCATTCTAACAGGTGTGAGATGGTATCTCACTACGGTTTTGATTTGCATTTCTCTGATGGCCAGTGATGATAAGCATTTTTTCATGTGTCTGTTGGCTGCATAAATGTCTTCTTTTGAGAAGTGTCTGTTCATATCCTTTGCCCAGTTTTTGATGGAGCTGTTTGATTTTTTCTTGTAAATTTCTGTAAGCTCTTTGTAGATTCCAGATATTAGCCCTTTGTCAGATGGGTAGATTGCAAAAATTTTCTCCCATTCTGTAGGTTGCCTGTTCACTCTGATGGTAGTTTCTTTGCTGTGCAGAAGTTATTCAGCTTAATAGATCCCATTTCTCAATTTTAGCTTTTGTTTCTGTTCCTTTTGGTGTTTTAGATGTGAAGTCCTTACCCATGCCTATGTCCTGAATAGTATTGCCTAAGTTTTCTTCTAGGGATTTTATGGTTTTAGGTCTGACATTTAAGTCTTTAATCTATCTTGAATTAATTTTTGTATAAGGTGTAAGGAAGGGATCCAATTTCACCTTTCTACATATGGCTAGCCAGTTTTCCCAGCACCATTTATTAAATAGGGAATCCTTTCCCCATTTCTTGTTTTTGTCAGGCTTGTCAAAGATCAGATGGTTGTAGATGTTTGATATTATTTCTGAGGGCTCTGTTCTGTTCCATTGGTCTATGTCTCTGTTTTGGTACCAGTACCATGCTGTTTTGGCTAGTATAGCCTTGTAGTATAGTTTGAAGTCAGGTAGCATGATGCCCCCAGCTTTGTTCTTTTTGCTTAGGATCACTTGGTAATGAAGGCTCTTTTTTGGTTCCATATGAACTTTAAAGTAGTTTTTTCCAATTCTGTGAAGAAAGTCATTGGTAGCTTGATTGGGATAGCATTGAATCTATAAATTACCTTGGGCAGTATGGCCATTTTCACAACATTGATTCTTCCTTTGCATGAGCATGGAATGTTCTTCCATTTGTTTATGTCCTCTTATTTCACTGAGCAGTGGTTTGTAGTTCTCTTTGAAGAGGTCCTTCACATCAGTTGTAAGTTGTATTCCTAGGTATTTTATTCTCTTTGAAGCAATTGTGAATGGGATTTCACTCATGATTTGGCTCTCTGTTTGTCTGTTATTGGTGTATATGAATGTTTGTGATTTTTGTACATTGATTTTGTATCCTGAGACTTTGCTGAAGTTGCTTATCTGCTTAAGGAAATTGTGGGCTAAGATGATAGGGTTTTCTAAATATACAATCATGTCATCTGCAAACAAGGACGATTTGACTTCCTCTTTTCCTAATTGAATACCCTTTATTTCTTTCTCCTGCCTGATTGCCTGGTCCAGAACTTCCTACACTATGTTGAATAGGAGTGATGAGAGAGAGCATCCCTGTCTTGTGCCAGTTTTCAAAGAGAATGCTTCCAGTTTGCGCCCATTCAGTGTGATATTGGCTGTAGATTTGTCATAAATAGCTCTTACTATTTGGAGATATGTCTCATCAATACCTAGTTTATTGAGAGTTTTTAGCATGAAGGGCTGTTGAATTTTGTCAAAGGCCTTTTCTACATCTATTGAGATAATCATGTGGTTTTTGTCTTTGGTTCTATTTATATGATGGATTATGTTTATTGATTTGCATATGTTGAACCAGCCTTGCATCCCAGGGATGAAGCCCACTTGATCATGGTGGAAAACTTTTTGATATGCTGCTGGATTCAGTTTGCCAGTATTTTATTGAGGATTTTTGCATCAATGTTTATCAGGGATGTTGGTCTAAAATTCCCTTTTTTTGTTGTGTCTCTGCCAGGTTTTAGTATCAGGATGATGCTGGCCTCATAAAATGAGTTAGGGAGGATTCTCTCTTTTTCTATTGATTGGAATAGTTTTAGAAGGAATAGTACCAGCTCCTCTTTGTACCTCTGGTGGAATTTGGCTGTGAATCCCTCTGGTCCTGGACTTTTTTTGATTGGTAGGCTATTAATTGCTGCCTCAATATCAGAGCCTGTTTTTGGTCTATTGAGGGATTCAACTTCTTCCTGGTTTAGTCTTGGGAGGGTGTATGCATCCCAGAATTTATCCATTTCTTCTAGATTTTCTAGTTTATTTGCATAGAGGTGTTTACAGTATTCTCTGATGTTAGTTTGTATTTCTGTGGGGTCGGTGGTTATATCCTCTTTATCATTTTTTGTTGCATCTATTTGATTCTTCTCTCTTTTCTTCTTTATTAGTCTGCTAGCAGTCTATCAATTTTGTTGATCTTTTCAAAACACCAGCTCCTGGATTCACTGACTTTTTGAAGCGTTTTTTTGTGTCTCTATCTCCTTCAGTTCTGCTCTGATCTTAGTTATTTCTCGCCTTCTGCTAGCTTTTGAATGTGTTTGCTCTTGATTCTCTAGTTCTTTTAATTGTAATGTTAGGGTGTCGATTTTAGATCTTTTCTGCTTTCTCTTGTGGGCATTCAGTGCTATAAATTTCCCTCTACACACAGCTTTAAATGTGTCCCAGAGATTCTGGTGTTTTGTGTCTTTGTTCTCATTGGTTTCAAAGAACATCTTTATTTCTGCCTTCATTTTGTTCTTTATCCAGTCTTTCAGGAGCAGGTTGTTCAGTTTCCATGTAGTTGTTTGGTTTTGAGTGAGTTTCTTAATCCTAAGTTCTAATTTGATTGCACTGTGGTCTGAGAGACAGTTTGTTTTGATTTCTGTTCTTTTGTATTTGCTGAGGAGTGCTTTACTTCCAACTATGTGGTCAGTTTTGGAATAAGTGCGATGTGGTGCTGAGAAGAACATATATTCTGTTGATTTGGGGTGGAGAGTTCTGTAGATGTCTATTAGGTCAGCTTGGTACAGAGCTGAGTTCAAGTCCTGGATATCCTTGTTAACTTTCTGTCTCATTGATCTGTCTAATGTTGACAGTGGGGTGTTAAGATCTCCCATTGTTATTGTGTGGGAGTCTGTCTCTTCGTAGATCTCTAAGGACTTTTTTTATGAATATGGGTGCTCCTGTATTGCGTGCATATATATTTAGGGCAGTTAGCTCTTCTTGTTTAATTGATCCCTTTACCATTATGTAATTCCCTTCTTTCTTTCTTTTGATCTTTGTTGGTTTAAAGTCTGTTTTATCAGAGACTAGGATTGCAACCCCTGTTTTTTTATTTTTTTATTTTTTGGCTTTCCATTTGCTTGGTAGATCTTCCTCCATCCCTTTATTTTGAGCCTTTGTGTGTTTCTGCACGTGAGATGTGTCTCCTGAACACAGCAAACTGATGGGTCTTGACTTTTTATCCAATTTGCCAGTCTGTGTCTATTAACTGGGGCATTTAACCCATTTACATTTAAGGTAATATTGTTATGTGTGAATTTGATCTTTCATGATGATGTTAGCTAGTTATTTTGCTCATTAGTTGATGCAGTTTCTTCCTAGCATCAATGGGCTTTACAATTTGGCATGTTTTTGCAGTGGCTGGTACCGGTTGTTCATTTCCATGTTTAGTGCTTCCTTCAGGATCTCTTGTAGGGCAGGCCTGGTGGTGACAAAATCTCTCAGCATTTGCTTATCTGTAAAGGATTTTATTTCTCCTTCACTTATGAAGCTTATTTTGGCTGGATATGAAATTCTGACTTGAAAATTCTTTAAGAATGTTGAATATTGGCCCCCACTCTCATCTGGCTTGTAGAGTTTCTGCCGAGAAATCCACTATTAGTCTGATGGACTTCCCTTTGTGGGTAACCCAACCCTTCTCTTTGGCTGCCCTTAACTTTTTTTCCTTCTTTTCAACCTTGGTGAATCTGACAATTGTGTGTCTTGTGGTTGCTCTTCTCACGGAGTATCTTTGGGAGAACCACTGTTTTCTTCAAGTCTGTCAGACAGGACGCTTAAGTCTGCAGAAGCTTTGCTGCCTTTTGTTTAGCTATTCCCTGCCCTCAGAGGTGCAGTCTACAGAGGCAGGCAGGCCTCCTGGAACTGTGGTGGGCTCCACCCAGTTCGAGCTCCCAGGTAGCTTTGTTTACATATTCAAGCCTTAGCAATGGCTGACACCCCTCCCCCAGCTTCACTGCCACCTGTAAGTTTGATCTCAGACTGCTGTGCTAGCAGTGAGCAAGGCTCCATGGGCATGGGACCAGCCAAGCTAGGCACAGGATATAAACTCCTGGTGTGCCGTTTGCTAAGACCATTGGAAAAGTGCAGTATTAGGGCAGGAATGTCCCAATTTTCCAGGTACCATCTGTCACAGCTTCCCTTGGCTAGGAAAGGGAATTCCCCAACCCTTTGCACTTCCTGCCTGAGGTGATACTCTGCCCTGCTTCGGCTCACATCTTGTGGGCTGTGCCCACTGTCCAATAAGTCCCAATGAGATGAAACCTGTACCTCAGTTGTAAATGCAGAAATCACCTGTCTTCTGTGTCACTCACACTGGGAACTGTAGACTGGAGCTGTTCCTATTCAGCCATGTTGGAACAATCTCTAACGATTTCTTAACTGTATAACTTTGAGCAAGTTATTTAAATGCTATTACCTCAGTTTCCTCATCCATAAAATGGGGATGATAACAATATGAATCTCATTTTTTTTTATTGCAGATGACAAGAGCAAATATAGGCAAAAGCATTATGTGCTTAGTAGGTGGCAAGTACTCAATCATTAAAGATTACAACAAGCATTATATCAGACATTTTACTTAATTTGCATGCTGTTTCTTCAAAACTCACCAAAAAAATTGCAGAAAAGTTTTATCACCATCTTATAGATGAAGAAACTGAATCTCAGTGAGATAAGTACCTCACTGAGAATACAAGTAGGTAACCGATTGGGGAATTTAACCTAGATTTTTCTTATGCACTTTTTACTACCTCACTCTGTCTTCTCATCAATGAATGAGCCAACTAGAGATCAACTAGGCCAGCTAGGTCATTTAAGACAAGTATCCCAAAGGCACAACAAGCTTACAAATGTGGGTAATTTTTGGTGTCAAAAATAGTAATCTAGTAACCCCATTCAGTCACAACTAACTCACAGTTTAATTTGAGAATAAGTTGGGTATTAGGAGATTTAACCTAAAGTAATAGGATCACAGGTAAGATGTGCTTTACCCAGTCTCCTCCCAAGCCATAGGTAGCTTAGACTCCTAGCAAGATGAGATCAGACAACTTACCCTTTTAAGGACATCTCCTCTAACCAGCAAACTTTAAGGGTAGGGTCTATATTACTGAGCTATTACCACAATAATGCTTCCTAAGCAACAACCCCAAAACTCAGTGTCTGAAACCAAGCATTCACTCTTCATACACACGAGCCTACAGATTGGCCATGGTAGCTTGGTTTCAGTTTAGGTTTGGTCTTTGTGGCTTCTTCTTAGGCCCAGCTAGAGGAACAGCTACCTGGAGGAACCACTTAAGGAATGTTTTCATGGCTAAGATCAGAGGCCCCCAGAAGGCTGAGCAGAAACTGGGAAGTCTCTTAAAGCTTTGGCTCAAAACTGTAACTTTTGTCTATATTCCATTGACCAAAGCAAGTCACATGGCCAAACCCCAAATCACTGGGGTAAATATATGCATTTCATGGAGGCCAGGTGAAGGGAGTAAATACTTAATGGGTACTAATATAATTTACCCCACCCAAAGACTGATACTGTCCTTTAGAGTCAGGTTTCAACATCAGAAATTATACAATTCTCCATATCTACCAGTAACGAAGGAAAGAGAGTTGGGCTAACATGAAACTGGCTCAATTGAAATCATAAGCCAAAATGGGAAAAACTCCCTTATAATCATCACCACTTAGTTCTTTTGACATTGCAAACTGTAGTTACTCCCATGTTGTAGCATGCTGGTAGGAGTTATTCAAGGAGTGTTACTGTCCTGTGTAGACTGATCATAGCTGTCTGTTTTTTGCATTTCACATGAGCTGAAGCCTTTGAGTCAGAGGCCTTGGTTTGCAAAAATAGTAGGATGGGTGTCCATTCTGGAGAATATCACAATAATAAACTGCTGGATTCCATATTCTTTAACTTATATCTTTAGGAGATCATATTTAGTAGATATAAAATGTAGTAATTTTCTAGGACTAGGGCTGGAAGGGTATATTTAGTGCCCACATAGAATAGTCATCTCTTCACACTAAAACAGTACAACTCCAGTGATCCATTGACCAATTCACCACCTGCCAACTTAAAATTGCTGATTAAAAAATAAAACAGAATATGGGACAGAATTCTATAATTTCAACTGGAAAAATTGTCATTTCATCTTTGACTCTTTGCTCAGTGAGGGGCAGCACTAAAATATGATTTTTTCCTATGAACTTCCTTTAGAAAACACCATTTCTAAAAATTGAGTATGCAAAGCCATAGATCATAAGGGCATACATAATGACTCTTTAAAGTTATATAATGTTTCTTCTTCTCTAGCAGATTGCTGAAAAGATAGTTTAGCTCATTAGTGACTGCCAAGATATCTCTGGGGTATTATAGCTGAGTATTATAACACAAACAGTTCCCATAATTTGAAATGAATTATTTTGAATATTTAAAGGTATCTCTTTACTGCAGATGCTTTATGGCACAATAAGACCTTAACTATACCTGACTAAATGCATTAGTAAATCGCCGGGCGCGGTGGCTCAAGCCTGTAATCCCAGCACTTTGGGAGGCCGAGACGGGCGGATCACGAGGTCAGGAGATCGAGACCATCCTGGCTAACACGGTGAAACCCCGTCTCTACTAAAAGATACAAAAAACTAGCCGGGCGAGGTGGTGGGCGTCTGTGGTCCCAGCTACTCGGGAAGCTGAGGCAGGAGAATGGCGGGAACCCGGGAGGCGGAGCTTGCAGTGAGCTGAGATCTGGCCACTGCACTCCAGCCTGGGCGACAGAGCGAGACTCCGTCTCAAAGAAAAAAAAAAAAAAAAATGCATTAGTAAATCAACATTATTGAAAAGTACTCTGGTGACATGAATTATTTTCCAAATTGCCACAGTGGCAAGAATGTGTACTTTGCTATAGCTGCAGAAAAACAGGACAAAAGGCAGGTCAGCAAGATTTCCCATGAGACTGCATGGTCTTGGGGGTTATTGAGAAATCCACAAGATGACAGGATAAAATTCACTGGAATGGAACAGCATTATGCATAAATGCAGAAAATGTTGACTCCAAATGTTTTTGTTATCTTTGACTTTTAGAGGTAGAAGAAACAGGGCTGAGAGGCAAACAACACAGAAAAATAAAGACCTTCAGCATGGCTTGTACTACATTATCTTCTGTTTTCTCTTAGTTTCTCTGTATGTTTGTCTTGGATGGAGAACTAGATTTTAAGCACATTAAAAGCCATGCCATACTAGTATAACATTTATGTTAGCACTTACATTTATGTTAGCACTTACCCTATGTCGGGCATGGCCCTACATGCTTTACATAAATCAACTCAGTTAATTTCCATAATAAGATTTTTTTCTTTTTTCCATTTTACTGGACGAGAAAACTAAGAAACAAAGTGGTAAGTAAAACTTGCCCAGCATCACATATAGTGAGTAGCATAGCTGAGATTGGGACACAGACATTTTGATTCCATAGCCCAAGATCCCAACTACCATGTTAGACAGTTTCCTACCCTCCTATTTCCCCACTGCTCTTAGCTATCTGCTGGACAAAGAGGATTTCCTAGATGTATTCCTCTAGATGAAATTATTGCTAATAAAATAAATAAAAATGCATTTTTAATTCATTTAGAAAATGAGTGTTTTATCTCATTTCCTTATAGTTTATTCCATCACTACCTCAAAGTCTTCTATTACATGCAGATACTCAAATATCCCCTATTTATGCTTGTCAGAAATGTCAGTTATGTTGTACATATTATGCTTGGAGGATTTTCTTCAGGAGAATTCTGTGGCTGCATCCTGACTCAACAAAAAACAGTGCTTTAATAAATGAGCAATATCTGCCCTGGGTATAGAATCAGGGAATAGTAGAGATACATTAGGGTTATATGGTAAAATACTCGCTAACTCTCCCTCAGAATGTCCTGACCCCAAATGATACCCCCACTGATCTCCCTCCAATCCTTTCGGTTTGTACTTGCTCTATGTGTAACTTTCCATTGTAAGAACTCCAGGATATTGCAGTGCAGTTTAGTAGTATGAATGAAAGCTTTAGAATTATCAGACTGGGGTTAAATCCTGTCTTTTATACTTGTATTAAAAAAATAGAAAGCTCAGCTCCTCTATCTGAATAGTGTGTATAATATCTCCCTCATGGTGTAATTATGATAAGTTAATGACATAAGGCAGAGGGCAGCAAACACTTACTGTAAAGGGCCAGATAGCAAATATTTTAGGCTTCTTGGGCCACAGTTTGTGATCAGAACTAAGGGAATGTAAAAGCATATCCTTAGCAATCAGGAGCGTTAATTTTCTTCGACATTTAGAGATTCTTTTGCTTTTTTTTAGTATAAAACATTGAAATGTCAAATTACTTTATTTAAAATACAGACATACCTCTGTGAGCTATAATAAATTATTATGGATAATTAATTCCTTAATATGAATGAGTATGTCAGTCACAGGTAATAATAAGAATAACAAATCTCACTGGAGTGAGAAGGACACATGCTAGTGCCCCATCTCACAGGTGAAGAAGCAAGACTCCAGAGAAAGCCAGGGGCAGAGCCTGGATAGGCCATGAGGTCTCTGGACTCCTCAGGCAGTATTGGTCCTACTATCAAATCCGCATTTCCTAAGAGACCACCCAGCCATAGAGCCAGTAACCCGCATTGTCTCTCCACCCCTATGAAAATGCTCGGGCCCCTCTCTTCTCTGACAGCAGAGTGAGAAATTCTAAAACAGTACAAAGACAAACATTCACTGCCCCTACTGCCCTCTGGCCTCATTCTCCTACCCCACTATCATATCCCACTGTCTGTGTAGCAGGAGGCTTCAGGGCAGTTGCCTCAGACTTAAATTCCAGCTCTGTCCCTTACATAGATGTAATCTTAGATTAAGTTACTTTTCCTCCTGTTGCTCCATTTTCTCATCTATGAAATGTGGCCAACAATACCTACCTTACCAGGAGACTGTGAGAACCTATAAATTTTGTGCTGCCATAACAAAGTAACTGAGACTGACTAATTCGTGAAAAGCAGATTTTTAAAATTCCCAGTTCTCGAGGCTGGGAAGTCCAAGATCATGGCACAAGAAGGTTAGGTGTCTTCTAAGGGTCAGGTCTCTGCTTCCAAGGCAAAGCCCAAAGTGCTACATGCTCCAGAGGGGAGAAACACTGTGTCCTCACATAGCAGAAGGGCGAAAAGAGAAGAAACTCCCTCCGTCAAATCCCCTTATAAGGGCACCTAATCCCATTCACAAAAGAGGAGCCCTTGTGGCCTAATTACCTCTTAATGGCCCTGTTGCCCAGGCTGGAGTGCAGTGGCGCGACCTTGGCTCACTGCAAGCTCCGCCTCCCGGCTTCATGCCATTCTCCTGCCTCAGCCTCCCAAGTAGCTGGGACTACAGGCACCCGCCACCATGCCCAGCTAATTTTTGTGTTTTAGCAGAGACGGGGTTTCACTGTGTTAGCCAGGATGGTCTCGATCTCCTGACTTCATGATCCACCCGCCTTTACCTCCCAAAGTGCTGGGATTACAGGCGTGAGCCATCACGCCCGGCCAGCCCTAGCTCTTAATACCATCACATTAACAACACTTGAATCTTAGAGGGGCCACATTCAAAGGATAGCAGATGAGGAATGTAAGCACCTGCCCCTAGGCCTGGCACACAGGAAGTGCTCAATCAATAAATGCTAGTTTTCTTCCATTTCCCCAGATAAACCTCATAGGACTAGATTAACAATCTCTAGCCTTAAAGTCAGAGAAAGCCATTAAACGGGAGTGTGAACAGGAAACAATTTGCAGCTTAAATTTACTTTTAAATGATTAGCAAATAAGTGTTTTCTAACTCCATTATTAATATTGCCTTTGAAATAAAACTTGTCACTTTAATGTGTTACATTGTGCAAAGACAGAACTGCTGCCCTGGAGGAGGAAAAAGGAGAAGTTACAACAGATGATAAAGAGGAACACTGGGATGATGCTTAGGAGCTTTTCCTCTCCTCTGCCAATAAATAAAAGCTATTTTCTGTGTTTTCTCAATTCTAATCTTATATTTCTTGCCATTTTCACTGAGTTCCCAGAGGGGAGCCATCCTATTGTTGACATTTAATAATGCCAAACAATAATCAAGGGCTCATTAGGCCAGAGGAGGCCGGGAGAAGTGCTCAGCATTGGTGGCTGCCTCTGGGTAGGGTCCCATTCAAACCATTTTAGAGAGTGGGGGCTGATGCTATTTGTAAAGCTGACATATGTGGTAAGAAGGAAACACCACAGCCACCACTCCAGCTGTAAATAAAAGATGATGAAGACAATGATAGTGCTGCTTTGTGTAGACTAGGAAGGCTAAATGTGGGGGGAACTCAGAAGTTCTGCTTGACCTTGAAAGAAGGTTAAGATTCAGATAAGCTAATATGAAGTAGAGATGCATTCTGCATCGGCACTGAGTGGGGAAAATGTATGTCTTGCTCAAAGCACAGTGAGTGAACAACACAACTCACACCTCAAGTTTCCTTTTTCTAAGTTAAAAAAATTTTTTGGTATAAAGAACAAGGGTCAAAATATGATTTTTCCCTACTTGCAGAAGTGAAAGCACATTACCTAAAGAAGTCTTTTGTCTTCCTTCCATTCAAAATCTTCACCAAGTGTTATCAATACACCTTAACCTAAACACTCCCCTAATTCCCCTGTTCCTCTTGAGTGGGACGGCTTAGCCACTGCCAGCCACACAGCTACTATCTGTATATCCTGCACACACAATAGCAGCAAATCACACTGGGCCAAAACACTTAGGGAACTGGGGACCCATGTTGGTATTTAGGAAGAAGGGCTCCCAGTAAACTGAATTTTCTGCTCAACTCAGAATTAACCAGTTCAATGATTGATACTGAAAACCCTTCAAATAACGACTAAATCCATTATCCTATCTCAATGGACAATCTAGTGAAGGAAAATAAATCCTTTATTGGTGGTTTGGGAAGCTGTAGGACCTTGGGCTTATCATTTATCTGAGCATTAAGCCTCCTTGCCTCACACAAGAGAATGAAAAGGAGAAAGTGTGCTGGAAACACACTTTTCACGTGGCATATCTCTTTCCCCAAAAAGGCAGTAAAAAAGAAAAATATAGTTATATGGTATTCATAAGCTGAAGTATGGTTAATCACATTTTTACTAGATGTTACAATCTTCTCAAATGTTAGCACTTTATTTTCTATGTACTCACCCTCAACATATGGTATGCACAGTACATAGGAATAAATGTTACATGTTATAGTAATATTTCACTTTATCTGAATATATGAGAATGAGAATGAGTTTTTTCAGATAACACTAATCCTTTTTAATTGCAATAATTAAAAAAAAAAGAAAAGAAAAAACTTGTTTTAGTGGATCCCTTAGTTCCCTGCTTTAGAGAACAAACTTCACTTATGCCATAAAATAGTGTAGCCTTCCAGAGGCTTCTTGAGAGGAAGGGCTAGCCTCTCTATCACCTGTTGGCCATTTAAAATTTGCTAATCTATTGCAAAATGAAAAAGAGATCTAGCCAAGATTATTTGAATTAAATACAAGAGTAAATAACTCTTAATAAAGGATCAGAAAAGATTGCATATGAATAGGGTAACTATGTGTTTACTGCCCAACATACTTGAGTGAATGGAGGTGCCATCAATGAATATATCAAAGCTGTAAACCAGTACTGTTCCAGGCACATGGAGTCATACTATATGTATGGATAATGCATATATATTGTCCCATAACATTTCTTCTTTGAATTCCAATCTGACTCTTGACAATACTCTAGATAGTTTATTTGTTCATCTATCCATTCATTCATTCTATGGTAACGGACAATTACCACCTAAGCCCTGTCAATGCACAAAGATTTGTACCAGGCACTGAAAGTACACAAAAATGCAAAATGGCAGGACGGGGGAAAGAAAGCACTCAGGGAAAGAACATGGAAGTTCTGTAAAAGTTCAGACTTCCAGATATGAACAAGCAAGGTATTTCAGTAGCTGGTTTATTTTCAACTTATAATCAAATTTCGAGGTTGCTGAACTGATCCGAGGTATATAACTTTTAAAATTTACTAGAGGGCTTTGATTTACCCTCCCAAACACATCAGTTAGTTAAAACTTTGGAACTGACTCCAGGCTACAAGAATTCAATGGAGACAGTCTTAGCTGAAGGGAAATATAATAGCAGTGTTACCACTCAGCCACAAAATATGTGGAGATGGGGGATGATCACCAGAATTCTACCCTTCATTCTTAGGAGGTTCACACTGTCTTGACAGGCACTAAACACCAGGGTCTTTGAGACAGAGGTCAGGAAATTGAGAGCTTCAAGCCTCATTAAAGAGTGCGACAATTATAGAAAAGAGAGAAATGTACTGAAAATAGGCCAAGATTCTCATCCCCAGACACAAATGACTATGTAGTTACCTCAACCTGTTAAAAAATAATTACCGGCCAGGCACAGAGGCTCATGTCTGTAATTCCAGCACTTTGGGAGGCCGAGACGGGTGGATTGGGAGGTCAGGCATTGGAGATAAGCCTGGCCAACATAGTGAAACCTCGTCTCTACTAAAAATACAAAAAATTAGCTGGGCATGGTGGCAGGAGCCTATAATCCCAGCTACTCAGGAGGCTGAGGCATGAGAATCGCTTGAACCTGGGAGGCGGATGTTGCAGTGAGCCGAGATCGCACCACTGCACACCAGCCCCGGTGACAGTGTGAGACTCCATCTCAAAAAAATAAAAATAAATAATTACCATCCAGGGAAAAGACTTTGTTATGAAGAGCCTTAGTCCTCACACTCAACCCAGCTAATGTTTGCAGAGAGGGCAAGATGTGGAAAGGAGCTTGAGGAGAGGGCTCTGCCTAAGAGCCAGTATTTACTCTGCTAAGAGTTCTCTGCCATGGCCCTGGGTGTCTGATTACCATCTCCCCTGAAAGGGAAAATTTGCCAGGCCCTCCTTCAGAAGCTCATTCCCAGAAATGCTGCCTTGGGCAGGTCTGAACTCAGTCACAAGCAGATGCCACCAGAGCCACAAAATTACAAGACAACTGAGGAACCCCCGATGATACCCTGAAGGTACAATGTGGGCTCACTGCCTGACTGTGGTCACTTTGAATTGATTCCTTGAAATTTTTGCTAGAAAAAGATGCTAGACTAGATGGCTTCCAATATCCCTCCATCTGCAGCCAAGGGGGTTCCTTGCCTGTCTCACATGCTGAGGAGGACAAGAGGGGAGGCACCTGATGGCCAAGCAGGTTCTGAATCTCATCCTCTGTGACACTGTCTTTCTCAATGCAAATTCTGGAGCTAGGATGGTTGCTTCTGCTACCATCTCTCATAGCTCTACTGACCATCACATAGAGAAATCCCCTTTCCTTTTTGTTCAGTTAAGATAGACTTGGAGTTGTAAAAGGGAACTTTTTTTCTGTGAAATGAAGATGAAAATTAACCTAAAAGAATGAAACACCCACAAAAGCAGAGAAACAGGTAGAACACTAGCTCCCAAACCAGACTGTCCATCAGAATAACCTGCAGAACTTATTTAAGTACAGACCTCAAACCCAATCTATAAATTAAACTTTCCAGGGACAAAGCCTATGAATTCATATCTGTATTAAAATCCTCAGATGATGTTTATGCACCAGCCATCACCATCTTTGGACCAAACTTGGGAACCATTGCTCTAGCTTTTTGATCCTATGTAACTTAGTTAAGCCAAATAATCACTGATACAATTTTGTTTTGTGGTAGCAGGCAGTGTTCAAACCATATCATGAAGAGATGCATGAAATTGTAGATAAGTTGTTAGAAGCCAAGTGCCCCTCTCAGTAAATAATAAAACAAGTCATATCTCCAAATGCGTGTACTGGTATTATGACCATTATTAACAAAAAATAATACATTCTTAACACAATTTATTTTATAGACAAAAATTTTACATATTGAAGAATTTGGTTATAAAACATCCCTGATTCTTAGATATCTGGCCTCAGCATGACTATTTTGACTATTCCTAAACTCACCATTCCAGAGATGTCTCTATCCACTGATAAATAGTTCATATTAATAACATTTTCTTTGTTAAATGGGGTCCATATATCTCTCAAAATTTTTCTATGTTGGTCTTCTTTCTGCCCTCTACTGGAACCTAGAACAAGATGACTTCTCTGGCAATACTTCGCAAATTTTTGAAGACTACAGACATGATGTAATTTATCTTTTTTAGCCATCCTGCTTCCTCATAACTTTTCACATGAACTGCAGTCAAGTTATTCCTTGACCATCCTGAATGACTTTCAGCCTGATTACTGGGCTTTCCAAGGGCTCTGATCTTTAGGGATTTATTTGCAACATATATCCTTTACCTGTTTGTATTCGTCAGGATAGTCTAGGCTATGGTAACTATATAACCATGAAATCTCAGTGACTTAAAACAACAAAGTTTATTTTTGCTCACACTGTTTATTCAACAAGGCCAGCAAAGGGCTTTCCTCTACACAGTCACTCAGAGGCTGAAACTGAGGTTAGCTTCAATAGTTTGTAGCTGTACCAATAAAATATGAGCCCTTCACAATCACTACAACAGCATAAGAGAACTAGAGCATCTCACACCATTTCATAAGTGTGATGCCCATAGCCTATTGGCTGGGAGCAGTTAGACAGCCAGCTAATAGCAAATGGTTTAAGTAATGCAAGGTGAATATTAAGTAATAGGTGAACATGTATGTCATTTATCTTTCCCACCCTTTTGCAGTTGAAGTATAATAAATATACTTTCTATCCAGATTTCCAAGACATTGATTAAAGTTTTGCAACAGACAGGGTCATGGACAGGATTTAAGAGCACTACTTCAGAGGCTTCTTCAACTTGACGTAATTTCTTTTGGCTGACAATGTCATAGTTGATGGTATAAACAGCAATATAGGCCAGGCCCAGATTAAATAATCTCGGACTTCCAGTCTTCCTTTTCTTCATCTTATCCTCCCTGACTTCAAAGTTCACATAGAATGGTATCACACACAGAAGTTCCTCCAGCATCCAGAGAGAGCAACCAGCACATGGACATCAAAATCCACCAAACATGAAGTTACTACCCGTGCTGAGCAAAAACCACTAAGTATGTTCTAGATACTTTTGCACCCAAGATCACATGTACCACTCCTCTCTCTAGGCAGAAACATTAACTATATACAGGAATTGTCATCATAATCACCATCAATTCTGTAGGATTCCCAACAGATCTTAGTTCAAGTAATATGGTCCCTAGAAATGAGAGCTGGAAAAAAAACTTGAGATATGGAATGGTTTAACTCCTTAATTCCAAATCCTTATATGTATATATAACACACGTACTGTCTTAGTCCATTTGTTTTGCTATAAAGGAATATATGAGGCTGGTAATTTATGAAGAAAAGAGGTTTATTTCACTCACAGTTCTTTAGACTATACAAGATGCATGGCACCAGTGTCTGCTGGTGAGGGCTTCAGACTGCTTCAATTCATGGTAGAAGGAGACAGAGAAGTCAATGTGTGCATAGCTCACATGGTGAGAAAAGCAACAAGGGAGATAGGAGATGATACCAGGCTCTTTTCCACAACCAGTTCTCACAGGAACTAAGAATGAGAACTCACGTACCCCCATAAGAATGAAACCAAGCTATTTATAAGGGATCTATTCCCACAATCCAAACATCTCCCACTAAACCTCACCTCCCACACTGGTGATCAAATTTCAACATGAGGCTTGGCACCAAACAAACCATGTCCAAACCATAGCCACAGCCATACACACACAGTTCACCCACATAGTTAGGCCCAGGGAAGTGGGATGACATAGTACATGGTACAGTAGAACAAGCATCCACATCTCCTCATCTTTGTTACCATTGTTGTCTTTGTTACCATTGTCTTCTTTGTTCTTTCACAGGGAATGGTGATACATTCACCAGGTAATTTTCTACTACCATCCTGCCTCTGCTCATGCTATTTCTACTGCCTGGAAGGCTTCCCTTACACCTCTGAGATTAGATTCTACTTACTCGTAAAGTTTAACTGCGATCTGGCCAGTATCTTTCTATATTCATCATATTATTACCCCTGTATCCATTAGCACAATAAGGACATACAACTGTGAAAAATAAAAGAAGGGAAACAATTTCTGCAAGGGTCTGAGCAGACTCATTACAGTTCTCACAAGCTAATACTTCAGGGTTATTTTCACTCCCAATTTTATTGCCATGGTGAGCCCAGGAGAAAGTCTCTGCCACTATCAAGACTAGATAGCTCAAAAGTATGGTCTCACCAGCTTTGTCCATACAAAGAAACAAACAAGAGAAACATATCATGAGTGCACCTGAGATCCAAACAGTGCCTCTCACTTTAAGGAAAGTCTCACTTGGTAAGATGGATTTTGGAGTATTATTGCTACAAAACATTCCAGAAAGTGTATTGTAAGCATTCTAAATTCTTTCTAATAATTTTGCCTGAAGTATTTATAGGTGACATTTTGACTGTTCTTTTTCACAAACAGAAATTCCTAGAGAGTGAAAACTCCTACAAATATCTCTTGATCGGTGTTCACTTGGAGAACTCAGCTCCAAATATTGACATGGACTACCACTACGCTGTGTTAAATTTTTAATTATCCTCAAATATTTCATACTCTTACAACTAAATCAGATACATTTCTTTGTAAATTTATAGCATAAATTTTAAATTTTATAAATTTAAATAAAATAATTTAAAATACCTTCCTATGGCTCCAATATGTACTCCCACATTAGTAAGTTATGAGTGCTACAGAGTTATGCCAAGTTGTCCCTCCAGATAACTTCACTTCCAATTTAAGAAGCAGGATTCGGTAAATTAGTTCAACCATTGCAGAAGACAGTGTGGTGATTCCTCCAAGATCTAGAACCAGAAATACCATTTGACCCAGCAACCCCACAACTGGGTATACACCCAAAGGAATATAAATCATTATATTATAAAGATGCATGCACATGTATCTTCATTACAGTACTATTCACAATAGCAAAGACATGTAATCAACCCAAATGTCCATCAATGATAGACTGTATAAGGAAAATGTGGTACATATATACCATGGAATACTATGCAGCCATAAAAACGAACAAGATCATGTCCTTTGCAGAGACATGGGTGGAGCTGGAAGCCATTATCCTCAGCAAACTAACACAGGAACAGAAAACCAAACACCACATGTTCTCACTTATAAGTGGGAGCTGAACAATGACAACACATGGACATGGACACAGGGAGGGAAACAACACACACTGGGGCCTGTCAGGAAGGCAGAGGGAGGGAGGCATCAGGATAAATAGCTAAAGCATGAGGGGCTTAAATCCTAGGTGATGGGTTGATAGGTGCAGCAAACCACCATGGCACACATTTACATATCTAACGAACCCCTGCAGGTCCTGTAAATGTATCCCAGAACTTAAAATTAAATTAAATTAAATTTAAAAAATAAAATAACTTAGAAGTAACAAAAAAGCAGAATTAGACTAAATTGATCATCTACATAGCTATTCCTACTCTGTATGTTAATTTTTGAAAGAAGGCAGAAATGTACATGTTCTCCTAGGTTATTTTCCCAAGACTATTTTAAGGGAAGCAGTTTATATGTGTCCATTCTTCTTTTTGCCACCTGAGTTTAAAATACATATTTTTATTTATGGTGTGTGTGTGTGTGTGTGTGTGTGTGTGTGTGTATATATATAATATGGTATATTTATACACCATATATTTATGGTGTATTTATATATATATAATATATAAATATTTATATAGTATTTATGGTGTAAATATCAATGATTTTTGCTTATATTTACCTATCTTTTTTTTTTTTGGTTTGCTATGCTATACATTTATTTTCAAGATACTTTAGAGATCAATAGCAACATTTCTAAGTCTAAAAACCTATTTTATATCAGAAATTTTAAGGGATAAGTAAAGTGTAATATTCTAATTAGTTCTATTTATTTTCTGGCATTGATGTTATAGAAGATGACCATCTAAAACCCGTAATAGGTAGATATTTTAAATCAAATCTATAGCAGTGAAAACATTTAGAAGGTGGCACATGACATTCAGGGATGCAACTTTCCAAATATAAAGATTCCTTAGCTTACAACCACTAACTAGGTTAGGAATCAAAGCTAAGAAATAAGGATATGGTGGCAATCAAAATGAAACTGGTAATCATAGAGGATCTATATTTTCTAGATGTCTCAAAAGTCAGAAATTATTAACCAGCATCCTAGCAATGGGTTTTTCCTTGAGAGGCTTAAAATCTACTAGGTGAAGAAACACACATTCTCAAATTAGCATAAAGAGAGAAGTATGTAGAGAGGCAAAGAGGACTTGAAACAGTTCGGTGTTTTTAGGAAGCAGTTAGCACTTCAATATGACTGGACCATAGGATGAAAAATAATGGAGGAAGAGATGAGGCCAGAGAATTCGACAAGGGTTTCATCATAGAGGAAGGATTTGGTGCTATCATATAGAAGTGCCTGGACTTTATCCTGAAATGATAGGGTCCTATAGAAGAGTTTAAGAAATAAGAGAGATAATATTAGATCTTAGTTTTAAAATAATAACTCATCTATAGTATTAGAAATTATTAAACTGCATATTGTAAAATGCCATTTTAAGTAAGTCTACATGTGTTGTATGTATATATGATTTATACACACAGAAAAATGATCATATGTAAAATAAATGTAGTAGTTACCACCATGGAGTGGCTTTGAGATTAAGAGGAAGGACTTTTAACTTTGTAAATACATTATTTGAATTTCCAATATACACATCTATTTGCTTTTTAAATTAAAAATAAAGCTCACTCTGGCAGCAGCGTTGATGTGCAAGACTGGAGTTGAAGAAACCACTTAAGAAACTATTGCAATTTAATTGTCCAAATGATAGACAGTGGGAGTCTAAACAGAAACCGTGGCATCGGGGAAAGAGAAAGGTAGAAGTGGATTTGAACTATAGTAAGGATGTAAACTAAGGAACTTGGTAGCACTGACTGTGAGAAAATGAAGGAGTAAGAGGTTAGAAAAACTTACAGGTTTCCAACTGAAACGACTCAGCTACGAGCATAGGAAATATAGGGTCAAACACAGACTTTGTGGAAACATATACCTTCAGGTTTGGAAATGTTAAGTTTAAAACATTGATGGGGCATCCAAGTGGGAATGGTCTTTTTGGAGAATCAGGTTTATATGCCTGGAGCTACAAGAAAAAGCTGGGCTGGTTAGTACAGAGCCGCGTGTAAAAACCAGTTATGCTATGTATATCAGGTAGTCTCCCAGCGAGAATCAGAATGCACCCAGATGCTCCAAATGCAGAGGTGATTAATAACGGCAGTGTCAGAAATAGGAACAAACCAGGAGAATTAGGCACCCAGAAGCTAGCAACAGTGGAAAGCTGCTACCACCCCTAGGGCCAAGGGAACAAGACATATAAAGTATTGGAGACAACTGAGAACTGAAACCATGAAGGGAGAACACTTACTCAAATTTTGAGTAGTAAAGAGAGAGATACCATCATTGCCAAGCAGCCCCAAAGCAGAGATGAAGCAGGGAAGAAATACTCTAGCTTCTCTCTCCTCCATTCTCCTAACTGCTGTTAGCCAAATGCAACCAGAAGGAAGATAGAGGTCAAAGGAGTTTGGATGATGCGATTCAGAGAGGCCAGCCACCTGGCGCACAGAGGTAGGCAGAGGTGTGCTGAGAATGAGTCTGTAAGAGAACAATCACCATCACATGGGCTCCTAGTCAATGATTGGCTCACTCCACTAAGTCATTTCTCTGGGGAAACTACAGTGACCTGGGGGAAGGAGAACAAACTGATATGAATGAAATAGTTACAAAGAACCTAAGGGCAGCACTATTCCATCCTGGACTTGAAAACCACTGAGACTTGGGCTCCAGTCCCTACTTTTCCACTTGCAGGCCCTGTCACTGTGGGCAACTTAAATTTCTCTGTCTTCATCTGTAAAGTGAAGATAAAAATGCTGCTGAATTTACAGAATTATCATGAGGATTAAATTACCTATTTTGTGTAAACATTTAATCCAATGCTTGTTACAAAGTAAGCACTTGGTGAATGTTAAAAGAAGGAGATGACAATGACTGTGAGTGGGAACGGTCACTAATTCAGATCCTAAGAAGAGTAGGATGAGCTAGAGTAGACAGAGCTTTTCAAGGTACAATCTGAATGATAAGATTTAAGGAAATGCATAGGGAAATGCATGCATGCATAATTAAGGACATAGAGTTGGGAGCAGCATATTGTGTGCAGAGGACCATAAGGAGAACTGAGTGAGTGTGTACTTTTACCTACTCTCATGTCATTTCTTTCTTCTTTTTTTTCTTTTGAGATGGCATCTTGCTCTGTCACACAGGCTGGAGTGCAGTGGCATGATCTTGGCTTACCAGCAACCTCCCCCTTCCAGGTTCAAGTGATTCTCTTGCCTCAGCCTGCCAAGTAGCTAGGTATACAGGCACACATCACCATGCCCAGCTAATTTTCCTATTTTTTCAGTAGAGATGGGGTTTTACCATGTTGGCCAGGCTGGTCTTGAACTCCTGACCTCTACATCAATTCTATATCAATTGATACATGAACCTCAGAAGAAGAATCTGGGCCCTAGGTTTAAATGTGGAGGTTATTGGCATATAGACATGGGTGAAGCCATACTTGTAGCAAGATGCTCCAGGGAGCATATTTCAATAAAATGGAGTAGAGTACTAAGGAAGGAAGATACCTTTGGATCAAGTTGAAGATGAATGGTAACCAAAGAAGACTGGGAAAGAGTAACTAGAGAGGATTGGAGAATAAGGCTGCTTATTTCCCTTTTAAATCTAAATTCTTGGCCAGGCACGGTGGCTGACACTTGTAATCCCAACTTTGGGAGGCCAAGGCAGGTGGGTCACCTGAGGTCAGGAGTTCTCGATCAGCCTGGCCAACATGGCAAAACCCCTTCTCTACTAAAAATACAAAAATTAGCAAGGTGTGTCGGGGGTGCCTGTAATTCCAGCTACTCAAGAGGCTGAGGCAGGAGAATCACTTGAACCCAGGAGGTAGAAGTTGCAGTGAGCTGAAATTGCACCAGTGAACTCCAGCCTGGGCGACAGAGCAAGATTCTGTCTTTAAAAAAAAAAAAGAATCTAAATTCTTATTAATGCATTTTAGAAGGTGGTAGGGAATTGAAATTAAGCTTCTCCCCCAGTAGTTTGTAAAAGACGTTCTTTTTCTCCTTTTAAATTTCAGGACATTTGCCCATCTGGTTTCTGGCATCTATCCCATTCTCTATAATTTCTGAAAGATTACCAGCAGGTTGTATGCAAGCCATCGTAATTTTTATAGCAGAAAATCTCTTTTCCTCTTAGGTAAAACAAGAAGCTTTAATTTTCCTTTACCTAAATGCCACCAAAGGAAAGAAGCCACTTAATTATTTGTCTTTTAAAACATGTTTTTCATTGCATTTGCAAAGGTTTACAAGGAATACATCTAGTGCTTAATTGCTTGTGGCTAGGGAATACAATCATTCTTCTGGAGTCTACCAAGTATTTATTGTGATTGCCTCAGCCTAGGTTTCAGGCTTATACCAGAAGACTGAAGCTAATTGAGCCCAAGCCCCAAAGCTATTAAAGAATGGCAGATTCGTGTTGAAAACCAGGGGTTATGTCAAGACTTTGACATTGTAGGTGTTTGTTAATGTATTTTTTGGTGTGGCTAGAAAAAAAAACTGATTGATAGAACTCATTCTTTGTCACATAATTATCTACTTCTTTGTTGAACCATCTGGTCCCCTTAGCAGTGTGCTAATATCATCATAAAACAACCAGGTTAAATTCATCTTCTGGTGATCAGTGATTAATATAGTTTCATACAAATTATCCTGAGATTGTGAAACCTTTTCTACTAAAACTGTAAAGAGAGCACTAGCTATTGACAGGGCTTATCCAAATATTTGTGTGTGTGGATAAGAAATTATAAACTCTTTTGGCATCTTTTTGACTGACAGCATTTTTTACAGAGAACTATTTAAACCCACCTGCTCCTGTGTAACTTCTTGCTTATCTCTAATATTTATTACAAATATAAAATTGTCAATTTTTCCCACCTGATCACTACTTAAAATCACACAGTAGTTCTTATTATTAGAATAAAAATCTTACTAAAAGAGAGAATATAAGGAATTTATTTTTTAAAAGTCAATATCTGTGGCTGTTAAAGAGAAGAAAGGGAATAAGTACAGCAAAACCTTCCAGAACTTGGCAGGAAAAGGGCCCTAAGCTGCAAAAAGAGAGGATTTGTTTATGAGACAAGTGCTATCTTCAGGTATTCTACTTCCTAGATGGATATTGATCTCCATTCTCAATATTCAGATTCAGAATCTCATCCACTCCTTCCTAAGACCTTACTCAGTAGACACTTCAAACTGACTCCTCCTCCCAAGTCACAGATCTAATCATATTGCTTCCTTATGCAAGCTTCTTTGATGATTTCTAATTACTTATAAAATTCTGATTTCCTAAGAAGTCATTAAGCCCTTCCATATTCTTGTCCCTGCCTACACTTGATATATCCCTCTTGGGCTGTAACCTCCAGCTACCCTAAAAGACTCACAGGTCTTGGAGCATGCCAAGCTCCATCATGCCTCAGTGTCTTCACCATGAAAATATTTCTCTCTCCATTTGTCTTTTCCACAGTTTCCTTTGTTAAATACTATTCAACAATCACTTTGGTGAACAGTTTAACATTATCAAATAAAATTGGTCAGATGCATGCATGCCTTATGACTCAAAAATGTTATTCTCAGATATGTGATCAAGAAAAATACATACACAAGGACAACAAAAGATAGGTACCTGAAATGTTCATGCCATCATTATTTTAAGAGCCAAATGTTGAAAATAACTAAATTTTCATTAACAGTAAAATGGAAAAACATATATATATATATATACACACATGAATGACATGGAGTACCACAGAGTGATAAAAATTAATGAAAAGTTGCAATATGAAACAAAACTGACCACTCCTAGAAACAAAATGTAGAACCAAATAACCCAATATGAAAGCATAAATACTGTGTGATTTCATTTACATACATTTCAAGTATAGGTAAAACTAGTCTGTAATGTTAAATATCAAGTGTATTAATCTGTTCTCATGCTGTTAATAAATACACACCCAAGACAGGGTAATTTATAAAGAAAAGAGGTTTAATTGATGCACAGTTCCACATGGGGCTGGGGAGAACTCACAATCAAGGCAGAAGGCGAATGAGGAGCAAAGTCACATCTTACATGGTGGCAGGCAAGAGAGCATGTGCAGGGGAACTCCCTTTATAGAACCAGATCTTGTGAGACTTATTCACTATCACAAGAACAGCATGGGAAAAATCCACTCCCATGATTCAATTACACCCACCAGGTCCCTCCCATGGTGCGTGGGGATTATGGGAGCTACTAATTCAAGATGAGATGCGGGTGGGGACACAGTCATACTATATTATTCTGCCCCTGATCCCTTTCAAATCTCATGTCCTCAGATTTTGAAACCAATCATGCCTTCCCAATAGGACCCCAAATTCTTAAGTCATTTCAGCATTAACTCAAAAAGTTCACAGTCCAAAGTCTCATCTGAGACAAGGCAAGTCTCTTCCGCCTATGAGCCTATAAAACCAAAAGCAAGTTAGTTACTTCCTAGATACAATGGGGGGTACAGGCATTGGGTAAATGTATCCTTTCCAAGTGGGAGAAACTGGTCAAAATGAAGGGGCTGAAGACCCCTTGCAAGTCTGAAATCCAGCAGGCCAGTCAAAATCTTAGAGCTTCAATATGATCTCCTTTGACTCTATGTCTTACATCCAGGTCACGCTGATGCAAAAGTTGGGTTTCCACAGCCTTGGGTAGATCTGCCTCTGTGGCTTAGTAGGATACAGCACCCCCTGCCCCCCACCAGCTGCTTTCACAGGCTGGCATTGAGTGTCTGCAGCTTTTCCAGGCAAACAGTGCAGGTTGTCAGTGGATCTGGGCTCTGGAGGACAGTGTCCCTCTTCTCACAGATCCACTAGGCAGTGCCCCAGTGGGGACTCTGTGTGGGAACTTGCACCCCACATTTCCCTTTACACTGCCCTAGCAGATGTTCTCCATGAGGGCCCCGCCCCTGCAGCAAACTTCTGCCTGGACATCCAGGCATTTCCTTACATTTTCTGAAATCTAGGCAGAGGTTCTCAAACCTCAGTTCTTGACTTCTGTGCACCACAGGCTCAACACCACATGGAAGCCACCAAGGCTTGGGACTTGCACCCTCTGAAGCAATGGCCTGAGCTTTATATTGGCCCCTTTTAGCCATGGCTGGGACGCAGGCACCAATCCTGATACTGCACAAAGCAGCAAGGTCCTGTGCCCAGCCCACAAAACCATTTTTCCCTCTAGGCCTCTGGGCCTGTAATGGGAGGGGCTGCAGTGAAGACCTCTGACATGCCCTGGAAACATTTTCCCTATTGTTTCAGTGATTAACATTTGGCTCCTCATTACTTATGCAAATTTCTGTAGCCAGCTTGAATTTTTCTTCAGAAAATGGGTTTTTATTTTCTATCACATCATCAGGCTGCAAATTTTCCAAACTTTAATGCTCTGCTTCCTCTTGAACACTTTGCTTCTTAGCAATTTCTTCTGCCAGATACCCTAAATCATTTCTCTCAAGTTCAAATTTCCACAGATCTCTAGCACAGGGGCAAGATGCTTCCAGTCTCTTTGCATAGCAAGAGTGACTTTTATTCCAGTTCCCAACAAGTTCCTCATCTCCATCTGGGACCACCTCAGCCTGGACTTCACCATCCATATCACTACCAGCATTTTGGTCAAAGCCATTCAACAAGTCTCTAGGAAGATTCAAACTTTCCCACATCTTCCTGTCTTCTGAGTCCTCTGAGTCTCTAGGAAGTTTCAAATTTCCCACATTTCCTATCTTCTTCTGAGCCCTCCAAACTGTTCCAATGTCTGCCAGTAACCCAATTCCAAATTTGCTTCCACATTTTGGGGTATCTTTACAGCAGCACCTCACTCCTGGTACCCGTTTGCTGTATTAGTCTGTTGTCATGCTGCTAATAAAGACATACCTGAGACAGGGTAATTTATAAAAGAAAGAGGTAAAACTAACTCACAGTTCCACATGGCTGGGGAGGCCTCACAATCATGGTGGAAGGCAAATGAGGAGCCAAGTTACATCTTACATGGCAGCAGGCAAGACAGAATGTGCGGTGGAACTCCCCTTTATAAAACCATCAGATCTCATGAGACTTATTCACTATCATGAGAACAGCATGGGAAAGACTCACTCCCATGGTTCAATTATGTCCCACCAGGTCCCTCCTATGACACGTGGGAATTATGGGAGCTACAATTCAAGATGAGATTTGGATGGGGACATAACCAAACCATATCATCAAGACAGTGGTTACTTTTAGGGAGGAGGGTTGGATAGTAATTAGGACAAGGCAGGATGGAGCTTCTAGATGCTCAAAATGTTTTGCTTCTATTTCAGAAAAATTCATCAACCTGTACACTGAAGGTGTGTGCACATTTCCATATGTATACTACACATCAGGAAGAAGTTTTTTGTTTAATTTCTGTTTTTCAAAGTCAAGATCAAGCAGTATCTTTTCCCATAAAGCCTCGGCTGATCTCTCCCATTTAGAATCACTTGTCTCTTTCTTTGGGTTCCCTTTGGGCCTGATTTTTTTCTCTCTCAAGGTATTTAATTCACATGCCTTGAATTTTAAACAGGATTGTAACTCATATGACATAGATTAGGTAATTTTAAAAAACCCTTATCAAATGAAACAAAGAAATAGAGATAACTGGAAAGAAAAATGTGGCAACTCCTTCATATCAGCATTGTTAAAATCTGGGTTTTGGTTGATCACTCAGCTTAGCAATGGTGCATAAACAATTGTCCTTGCTACATCCTTCTGCTGAAGGGAGTAGCAAGGAAAATTCCTTTCTCCACCTTTCTTCTTATCCAGCTGTGCAATGTTGTTGTTTGTTGTTTTGGTGAAACAGGCTGCAACACGGTATATGTTTCCAAATATTGGGAAACAAAGAGCAAAGTCACCTAGCAAATTAAGAATGTTATTACTTTGTGTCTTCAATTTTTTTTAAACAGGGGGATGGTTCAGGAAATGGTTCAACTAAGCCATCTCTAGGAGCTGAGCAAAGATATTAAGTCCACAGTCAGAGTTTTTGTGGCATACGGAGTAAAGCTGCCAGGTTAATCTATACTTAACAAACCCAGATCTGCAGGAACTCTTTCTATTACTCTTATCTTCAGATTCATCTATAATTCTACTAGAAATACTCATCTCACTATCTCTTGTAGTCCCATGTGACCACTATACTAGATTCCCAGGGACCTTTTTAAATTGCCTTGAAATCATTTAGATCTCACCCTCTTTCCCAGAGCAAACAGCCTTCCTGAGGCTGAGGTTTTCAAAGTCACTGAGCAGTCTTAGATGGCTGCATTCTTAATGTTCTGAGCTTAGGTCTGTCTTCCCTCTTCCTGGTTCCATCACATCAAGACACATATGATACACTCACTGAGGACAAACTGTGCCATTGCCCACAGTGCTTTGCCCCTTGTAGGTAGTTGTTTCTTGACCTATTAGATGAAGGTGAAAATCATTTTTATTTCCCTGGCTCAGTTTTTCAAAGTAGGTAAAATGAGCAATTACTCTTCTGAGCTAGAAAGATGCTCTCAGCTTTTAAATGCCCCAATTGAAATTGTTTATTCACTCAGTTGCAACTTTTTAAAAATGGAAAGAGAGAAAGAAAGAAAAAGAAAAAAGAAGATTTTTAAAGTTGCTCTCAGCCAGGTTCTCCAAAGCCTGGAAGAATGTGTCCATTTGGTGACTTGTGACCACCAGTGTATTTAATTAATCCATTAGAAATTTTCAGACTTTTAATAATAATGTTTTATCTGCTCCTTACTCCTTATTACTGCATCACAAAGTCTTCCCTGACTCTTCTTGCCTATTTCCTTTCAACAGATTTAAAGGCAATCTTAATATTTCTTTTCTGGAATATTTTCCCTCAGAAAAACTAGAATTTGAATTCCCACTGTTTATATCAGGCTGCTTTTGTTTTCTACAAGCTACCCTTTGGATAGGGCCTACTAATTGAAGTGCTACGTTTCTAAGCTACTAAATCTTATTTATATAGTCACAGGGCACTTTGCTACACCACTCCTCCACTGTTTTAAACAGGAGCCCAATTTCCCTTAGGTGGTACAAGCACTGGGCTTTTTGGTCATGCTAGCTGCTATAACAAACAAATTCCCACTGTTCAATGGCTGAACTCAACAAAACTTTTTTTGATGCTTATGTTGGTGTGTGTTACATAGGGAAGGTGCAGATCAGCAAGCACCTTTCCTCCAATAAGTGATTCAGAGGCCCAGGCCCTCTCTGTCTTGGTGAGGTGTCATCTTCTGGGGCCTTGAAAACCTCTGCATCCAATCAGAGGAAAAGAGAGGGAAGAAGACATGTGACTATATCAAAAAAAAAAAAAAAAAAAAAAAAACAGAACTCTAAATGTTATAGGCCTCCTCCTGGTTACATGCCCCGGCTGGGTAACTGCCTCAGTACCACCACCAGATTATGGAAGGGTAAGCATGGAATTTTGTGGAGAGTTAACCAACTCTGCCATGGTGCCATGACATTGGTGCCACAAAGGTCTTCTCAATTTCTTAAATAATTTATAACATTCTTCTCTTACAACTTCATCATTAAATGAAATACTTTTTAGAAATTATTATATGACAGGTACAGTACTGGGCCATGGGAATACAAAGATGTGATCTTTGATCTCAAGGATCTCACATTTGGTTCTAAAGAAAATATAGATATTTAATCAGTAAAAGAATGTGACTGAACACCCACGCTGATGCTCATAATTTAGTGAAGAACAGAGATATTAAATAATTACTTAATGTATAAGTGATTAAAGTGTAGAAAAAGAGAAATACCAGCGGATATGGAAGGAAAACAGGACTTAATTTGGTGGGAAGGCTGAGGAAGTAAAGGATCATGAACAAAAAGATTTTTATGAGGAAATACTCTTCACAGATGGGCCAATTCTTTAGTTGATTGGTCTTCAACATTTTGCTCACTTCTCCTCAAAAATAATTTTGAATTAATATACATTCACATTTTAAGTTGAATCTGAAGTTTTTCATTATAAATTGACATGAGCAAGCTTAACTTTGTCAGAAATGTTTTCTTTCCTCCACAAATTCACATTTTTATTATATTTATTGCTTAGAATTTCAGGTGTTTTATGCTTGAAAGTTTTTTTTTTTTTTTTTTTTTTTTTTTTTTTTTTAAGACAGAGTCTCGCTCTGTTGCCCAGGCTGGAGTGCAGTGACACCATCTCATCTCACTGCAAGCTACTCCTCCCAGATTCACGCCATTCTCCTGCCTCAGCCTCCCAAGTAGCTGGGACTACAGGTGCCCACCATCACGCCCAGCTAATGTTTTTGTATTTTTAGTAGAGACGGAGTTTCACCATGTTAGCCAGGATGGTCTCGACTTCCTGACTTTGTGATACGCCCGCCTCGGCCTCCCCAAGTGCTGGGATTACAGGCGTGAGCCACCATGCCCAGCCTGTTGCTTTTTAAACAAATAATTTCTCACCCTATAACACGTCTTTGCAACAACTATACTTAGATAAGTTCAAATTCAATTTTTGAAATATTTTAAGTATTAGACAAAGTGTAAATGGCTGTTTTCTGGATTATTATACTATCAATATATAATTGATGGAGGTGGAGAACAGAATCATCATCACTAAGTATCAGGTTGTGATGAATGTTTTACTATAAAGAGGAATTAGGAAATTTTAGGGAGATGAAGGGATTGTTTCTGTATCTTGACCGTGGGGTAGTCACATGACTCTATATTTATCAAAATTTATAGGACTCAATACCAAAAAAGAATAAATTTTAAAAATAAATGTACACAAATTTTAAAAGGTAGGGTTAACATCTGACCATTTCTCCTTGCAGCTATTTTCTTTGTTCCTTCTGAAACTCCACCGCTTGCATTTTAGCAACGTGTAATTTATCTCTGAAGATTTTCTCTTTGAAAATATTTTTCCCAACATTATATATATTTTTCCCAAATTACTGCTAGCAGCTTACATAGATCAGCAAATCTTGAAAAGTATACTTTTGGCATTGCCCAGTTGGAAAGTTTACTTTCCTCTTGTTTGGTAGATTAACATTTGCTTTGTTTTTTTGTTTGCTTGTTACAGTCCAGCATTCTTTTTATTTCCACTTGACTCTACACCATAGGCTGTTTTCCTTGAAATTAAGAATGATTTGAGAACTTGATTTTTAACAACCACTTAGCATTCCATTATATGATTCTAACAATCTATTTAACAAATCCCTTCTTATTGGGGAATATAAATAAATAGTCTTCATATTTGGTTGTTTTAATATTTTTTGTTATTATATACAACACTGCTAGGAACCTCCTTGGAAATAAATCTTTGTGAACATTTCTAGTGATTTCCTTCAGATAAATTGTTATAAATGGAATTGCCTTATCAAAAGGTATAAACATAAACCCATATAAATAAATGACTTTACCAATGGTTGTGACAATTCACACTTCCTCCATAAAGTTGAGGAGTTTATTTTCCTCAGAACCATTGACAGCCGTAAGTACTATGATTTTTTTAAAGCTTAGTTAAGATGACAAGGAAAATATGTATCTCACTGTATTCATTTTAATGTTTTTATTACTAGTGACATTGAAATTTTTCATATATTTATGGGCTGTTTGTAGTTTCTTTAGTTTTATTAAAAATAATTTCAACTTTTATTTTAGATTGGGGGTACATTTGCATACTTGCTACATGGGTATATTGTATAATGCAAAGGTTTGGGATACAAATGATTTTATCACCTAGGTAGTGAACATAATACCTAATAATTGTTTAACCCTTGCCTCTTTCCCCTTCCTCTCCCCTCTAGTAGTCCCTAGTATCTATTTTTGCCATCTGTGGATCTAATGTTTAGCTCCCACTTATAGGTGAGAACATGTGGTATTTGGTTTTTCATTCCTGTATTAATTTGCTTGTGATAATGGCTTCCAGTTGCATCCATGTTGCTGCAAAGGAAATTATCTTCTTTCTATCTTATGGCTGCATTATATTCCATTGTGTATATGTATCACATTTTCTTTATCCCTTTCATCATGGATGGGTACATAGGTTAATTCCTTGTCTTTGTTATTGTGACTAGAGCTGAGGTGAACATGCAAGTAAAGTACTGTGTGTTTTTAATAGAATGATTTACATTCTTTAGGATCTATAGACTCAGTAATGGGATGTTAGGTCAAATGGTAGTTCTAAGTTCTCTGAGAAATCTGCAAACTGCTTTCCACAGTGGCAGAACATTACCCCCAACCGTGCAGAAGCATTACCTCTTCTCTGCAGTCTTACCAGTATCTGCTGGGTTTTGACTTTTATTAATAGCCATTCTGACTGCTGTGAGATGGTATCACACTGTAGTTTTGATTTGCATTTCTCTAATGATTAGTCATGCTGAACATTTTTGTATGTTTCTTGGCCCCTTGCTATGTCTTCTTTTGAGAAGTGTCTGTTCATGTCTTTTGTCTACTTTTTAATGAATTTATTAATATTTGTCTTTTGCTTGTTATGTTTCTTACAGTTCTGGATGGCAGACCTTTGTTGGATGCATACTTGCACTACTGCAAATATTTTCTACTATTCTGGAGGTTATATAGGCTGTCTGCCTTTTAAGTGGGGCATTTAGACCATTTACATTCAAGGTTAATATTGATATGTGAGGTTTTGATCCTATCGAAAAGTTTTTAGCTGGTTGCTTTGTAGTTTCTATTGTGTGATTGCTTTATAGGGTCTGTGGGATATGTACTTAAGTGTGTTTGTGGTAGCAGGTATTATTCTCTTGTTTCCATACTTAGAACCCTCTTAATGATCTCTTATAAGGCTGATCTAGTGGTAAAAAATTCCCTTAGTGCTTGATTGTCTGGAAAAGATTTTATTTCTCCCTTGCTTATGAATCTTAGTTTGGCCGGATATGAAATTGTTGGTTAGAACTTACTTTCTTTAAGAATGCTCAAAATAGGCCCCCAATTTCTCCTGGCTTTTAAGGTTTCTGCTGAAAAGTCTGCTGTTAGCCTGATGTAGTTCCCTTTGTATGTGATATGCCCTTTCTCTCTGGGCGCCTTTAAGCTTTTCTTCTTTAGTGTTGCCCTTGGAATGTCTGCTGGCTATATGCCTTAGTGATGTTAATTTTGTATAGTAATATCTATATTATAGATATATATATAATATCTATATAGATAATATCTCACAGTCGTTCTATGGATTTATTGTATCTGGATGTCTACCTTTCTAGCAAGATTAGGTGAATTTTCTCTCAAATATGTTTTCCAGGTTATTTACTTTTTCTCCTCCTCAGTCAGAAATGCCAATAATTTGTAGGTTTGGTCATTTTGCATAACCCCATACTTCTTGAAAGCTTTGTTCATTTTTAAAATTATTTTTTCTTTATTTTTGTCTAACTGGATTAGTTTAAAAGATGGGTCTTTAAGCTCTGAAATTCTTCTGCTTGGTTCAGTCTATTGATAAAGTTTTTGATTGTATTTTGAAATTCGCTAAGTGAGTTTTTCAATTCCAGAAGCTGTGACTGATTTTTTTTAAACAAGTTTATCTCCTTCTTCATTCCTGGGTTGATGTAGAAGTTTTTGTGTTGACTTTCAGTATTGTCTTGGATCTTGTTGAGCTTCCTTGCAATCCATGTTTGAATTTTCTGTCATTTCTGAATTTCCATTTCAGTTAGGAATCATTACCAGAGAGCTAATGTGCCCTCCTTTGGTAGAGTCTCTACATTCAGATTTTTTTATGGTGCCAGAATTCTTGTACTGGTTCCTTCTCATCTGGAGATACTGGCACATCTGATTTTTGTAATTATTTTCACGCAGGTAGGAATTTTTTCTTTCTTTCCCTATATTATTATTGGTCATTTTTTCTTTCTCTTTCTATTCATCACCCTCCCTAGGCAGTGTGATTGTAGAGAATTTGGATAGGGTTGTTTGGCTTTGCATCTATTGCTCTATGCACTTCTTTTGTCAGGTTTTGAATTGGGTTGCACAATTTGACCTAGAGGCCAGTAGATGACACTTATGGACAAGAGCCAGCTGCAGCCAACATGGTTGGTTATATACTAGATGTTTACTGGGATAAGATCTCTGTAGCCTCTGACAATGGGCTGATCCATGGAATGCACAGTGGCCTGAGCTCCCTGTTTAGCCCCATGGGGAGGGTGAAAGATGGGTGGGGCCAGACTAGGCAGGCCAATCTACATATCCCTGGCAATGGCAGGCTCATACCCGCAACAAGAGAGAATTTAGTGGGTAGCTACTAAATGCCTAGGCATGGAAATGAGAACCCCTTTAGCCCCAAGTTTTTTGCATCAGTGGAGGGGACAGCAGCCTAAACTGCTAATCCAGGTGAATGGGTATTACAATTGCCTGGAGATCAGCCTGGAGATCTGCCTGGGCATGGGGTGGAGAGGGCCCCACTGCAACATGATCTATGCCGAGGAAGGGTAGGGTGGCTCAGGCTGCTGATCTAGGTGAGTGGGTACTTCGAATGTCTAGAGATCTGCCTGAGAGTGGAACAGAGAGGGCCCTACTATACTGCAATCTATGTCCTGGAACTCATAGAGGCTGAGTTTATATAGGTTCAGATTAAAAATAACAGCCTGCTCTTGGTCCTGGGTCTAGGAAAATGCTTGCAGCTTCTCCCAGTGTCTTTACCTAACAGTATCTCCAAGTGTAACTTCAAGTTGGCTCCCAAGCTTGGGAGAAACAAAGTGCTCTTCCTTGTCTTGGGTTGCTCAGATCCCCAGTGGAAAGGTGAATCACAGAGGGAGGCTCTCTGCCTCTCTCACGTCCTGAGGCTTCACTTACTTTTACCAGCTGGATGCTGTCAAGGTGGCTGTTTGCCTGCATTCTCCTCCCTGGTATTTGGGGTGTGTCCTTCATACTTCCAGTGAATTTCCATTTTCCTTTTTGAATTAAAGCTCACAGAGTTGAACTTTATGCACTATCTTGTTATTTCCAAGTGGCTGAAGAACACTAAAAGTCTCTAATCAGCCATCTTGGGGAACAAAATGAAGTAGCATTTGCAAAGAAGCTAAGTAGTACAAGTGACACAGGAAATATTATACAATAAAAAGAAAAAATAAAGTATGGTTACTTTTCAGCGCTTTTTGCAAATCAGTCTTTGAAACATTATTTAAATTCTAAGCATTACAGTTAGGACTCCAGATATTTTTGCCCAAGACCTTGATTTAAACCTGTTTCACCTCAATTGCTCAACTATTCTTTCCATTACTTTTTATATACTGTAGATCTCAGAATTTTTATAAATAAATAAGGATTCTTCTCTGAGTTGTTGTACAATGGTGAAAACAAATACTGTGTTTAGATAACACCGTATTACTCAGCCTGATGGGTCAACTGTTTCACCATCATGGAGCTGATGTCAGCAGCCATATTAATAAGCTGTCACTCCATAATCAACTTACTCTTCAAATGATTTGTAAAATAAAGCATTCACTCCCTAATTCTATAATCCCAACATTTTGGATTGACTGTATAATATCAACATGGTGGCCTGGGTTCAGGTCTCCCACACTTTACTGCAGAGTTATACAAATAGTGAAAGCCAATTGGCCAGCAACCTCTTTACTGGGGTCCAAGTTCACAGTTCTACAGGTCTTCATGGTAGAAATAATTACTTATCAACCATACAAAGTGACTTTATAGGATCAGTAGAGCTTCTCCGATTATAAAAAGCCCTCCATTTTCTACTGTTTGACACGTGCAGGACAAACATCAGAGCTTAATTCCTTTATCTTGATTCCATGTCTCTCTTGAACTTGTGGCTTTTGTTTGAGTTAGGTGGTATTTTGCAGCAGGATTCTAGCCAGAGGAGACATCGTGCAATAGGATGTAGTGCCCAGTTCTCAGATAGTAGGGGAAAGGCAGGCAAGAATGTCTAAGTATTATTAGGTTGGTGCAAAAGTAGTTGCAGTTTTTGTCATTAAAAGTAATGGCAAAAACCACATTATTTATTTTGCACCAACCTATAGTTGAAGTATCAGCTGAATGAATAAATATATGGGACAAAGGGAAAACATGTGGACAATGGAATGTGAGATGGAAGCAGGAGAAGATGGGGCAATAGAAGAGTAGGAGGAGGCATGGACATATTTGAAAGTCTAAGACAATATGGCTTGAAGATAAAGTTAGCATATTCTATAGTTTATCATTTACATACCTTAAGGTACTGCATAAACTTGATTCATCAAGGAGAGATTCTATATTCTTTAGTTTTGATTTTTTGCATCTAATCCATTTTTTTATTTTCAAATTAAAAAATCAGGTATAGAAAATAATGTAATTTTCAATTAAGCATAGTATTAGGTTAAACAGATACTTACGACTATTGAGAGCCCACTCTAATGGACTGCTCTATATTAAACACTCACTGAATACTTTCTCTGATAAATAGTGCAGTTTATAATGACCAATTATTTCCTGTCTTCTCAACAAATTTCTATGTACCATCATTTTCTACACAAGTGACTGTACAGGAAAATTCCCCAGAAAGTTATTTTCCCTTTAGAAACCTGAAATATCAAACAATGAGCATCTCTTCTCTTCACTCTTGCATGCATACTAAAAGTAGCTAAGTATCCTCTCCTTCAACTTATCTTTTAGGGTTTCATCAATCATGGCTGCATATCTAATATGAACTTTAGAAGGGAGTATTGTGTAATATTGGTTTGTCAGCTGCTGCCTTCCAGATATATTGTGTTGAACTGTAAACTCCCAAATCTTTATTCTATAAGTTTATGTGCTTTGCTGAACATAATCTAGACCCAGCAGAAATATTAAATCATGCTGATGTTAAATCTGGTGTCAATAAAGCTAGTTTACACAAGCCAGAAACTTAATATATCAGTTTCATAGTGTGGGTAGCAGAGCATGTGAGCCTTGACATGTGTAAGGCAGGACTGGGAATAGGGAGCTGGGAATAGGCAGAACCCAGGGTAGGAAAGAACACTGACTGGCTACAGAACTGCCCTTCTCTCAGGAATAAAGGACAATTTGCATCACAGCCCATAGGGGTAATAGTTCCAAGCATTACTGATGTTAATGAGGATCTCATCTGCAGGAAAGGAAAAACACCAGGAGTCACCAAGCAAACACAATATACAAAGTCAGGTGGGTAGCAGCCTCAGAGTTTAGGGTGGTCCATTTAATTTGGAACAAGACCCTGTCAGTGGCTGGAACTAAAGGGGATGGCATCCAGCTGCCAAATTACAGGGAATGTCAAGTGCTAGGCATGTTGACAAAATCCTAGTCAGTTGGGCTGGAGTTCAAAGCAAGCCTCCAAGGCCAGCAGGGGAACTAGAGTGTGAAGCTGAAGTAAAGAGATGAGACCCATCATAGAGACCATCCCACACGACTTCACACAGCAGGCTAAAGGATGAACAGACAGCTGCTCACCGCAGGGAAGCCAGGCTATGGCCACAAGACTAACTCCAGACTTAGGTGAGGTCTCTTCAGCTCTTACATGCAGCTTCATTGAAATTAGCACAAGAACATTTTAGAACTGAGACTAGGGGCAAAGGCACGGACCTTGCAAATGAATGGAGTGAAAGAAGACAGAAGTGAACCTTAATTAGTCAGATTTTTTCCCAGCTGTTAAATTTAATCCTTACTCTCAGGCATAGAGTCACTCGGGATTCCGAATTAACCAGTTTTGTGGTCCATCAAGTTAATTATGAAACCGTCAGAGTTACCTTTGGTTTGTCCTCAGTGGACTCAAACTAAATAAAACATTCTTCTGTGTTTCCATGAGCAGGGAAAGAAAATGAGTGGGAGAGCCTGAATTATGAGCTCCTTTCTGAGAGGTGATAATGACCAGCTGTCAATTTTTGACATTGAAATGATGATATTAAAGGAGGAGATCCCACTATTCCAAAATGGTTCTTAACTAAGCTGCCAGTATCGGGGCTTTCGTTAGGGTTTAGAGCCTTTGGCATTCTTTCTCTGGGATCTTATCTGAAAGGCAATCCCTGAAGGTGGAAATACAGGTTAATTTGCATGTCACACAATTATCATAGCTTTTCCTCCTAAATTAGATACCTGGCAAAAGGAAAGAATAGGACTTGGGGTTATGAGGAAGCAGTGTTGAAAGAAAGTAAAAGATGTAGAAAAGTAATGTGAAAGGTGTTAGAATTTATCTTGAAGACTGAAGCTGCTCTCTAAGTAATGATAAAGAATAAAAGGGAGAAAAGGACAAAGAGAGATACAGGGGGTCCTAAAAACAGGTCTAGGCTGCTCCATGATGTCCCTTGATTTAACCCTGCCCGTAACTCTGAAAGCAGGCAGCATGCCTGGGTGTATGGTGGAAAATACCAAAGGCTGTTACAAATGTCCTGAAGTATGCTTATTATCTTAGTGATCTGTGCCTAAGGGTACTTTCCTTCAAACATCAATCTCAAAATAACAGAGTGACCTTCCAATAGGTTTAAATTGTACTTGTTCCACACTCCAAATATTTTTTCAGAGCCACCCCTAATTCGGAATGCCTTTTCTTTCTGAGCCCTCTTGTGTTGCCTGAAAGATTGTCACAGCCCCCTGAATGGCCTCTCTCCTACTCAACAATTTTGCTATATTGGGTTGAAAAATACAAATTTCATTTTGACATTCCTTGACTCCAAAATCCTTCAATGGCTTCCAATTTCTCACAGAATAAATTCTGAGCATCTTAGCATGTCCCATAAGTATGTCCTCTTCTGGCTACTACTGACCTCACTGACCTCTTTTCCCATCATTAGGTGCCTCTTATTTTACCCACATCAACACCAAACTGCCTGTAGTTTTTCATACACATTATGCCAGATCTTGCATTCTTGTATTTACCAGAACAACTAAACTCATAGTACCGCAAGACCATGAAGACTGGACAAAGGTACACGTGGAAGCAGGGACCAGATTCTGGGCTCAAGTTTGTGTTTTCAATTCCTTTCCGTCTTAGAGGAAATCAGTTTCACAGGAAATGATTAAAAATGCAGAGATGATAGGTTCTTTGGGTATTATCAGGCATTATTGAGCATCCATAGAATACCAAGTTAAACATGCAATATGAGTACACACATAAAATTATGAATACATAATTGTATTCTACATTGGACATTTTTGAGTAATTTTAACACTATAAACAAAATGAAAATCAAATAATAAACTGTACAAATTATCTCAAGATTAATAGGGTATTCTTTAGATACTGTAAAAGGCTCATCAAGTACAACAAGGAGGAAGCTGCAGAGGTCTGCTGGAAAACCTGACAATCTCTAAAGAACCTCAGAGGTCTTCTGTTGGATGCCCACACCTTCATGTTTTCAGGATGCTTTTTGGTTTTGCTATTTTGAGGTTTGGATGTTTTTAGTGACTGAATAAACCTATCAGGGTTTAATTCATATTTAGTAAGCTTGTGAGACTGATGTATAAAATCAGAGGGAGATTTTTTCATTAATTATAAAAAAATAACTGCAGAAGGAACTAGTCCATTTTAAATGCCAACCAACACATTCTTACCCAGGATGCAAAGTATAACCAAGACACGAGTTTATTAATTTGTAATGAGAATCAAAACTGCTGAGACATCAAACCATCTGCCCTCTGCCTAACACATCCCTTCCTAGAGGCATGCAGGGAGCAAGTGAAGGAGTTTCTTGGGGAGAATAAAATCAAATCAATAGTAGTTAGCTGCATGATTTGAATCTTTAATAACGCTGGACTAAGATAACATAGGGCTAAACCTGCTCAAGACCACAGTGCTGACTGGGCCACCTAATATTTGCCACTTAAACTCACACTTTTTGTTCATTTTCAAAGGTAATTTTACAAATACCATGATTTTTTTAAAATATGGTAATAAATTCAATAGTTCAATCAACTCTTGGCAGCCAGGTAGTAATTCTTTTTCTTAAAGCTACCTTTTTATATTTATACTCTATTCTATTATATGTTAATTTCTAAGTTGCATTTTCAGTGACTAAATGTATGTTCACAATTTCCAAATTCTTAGGAAACAGAACAAAATCTTAACATTTCAAGAGCTCTTACAAACCAGAAAGGAAAATTACAAATATCCTGGAAGCAAAATGATTTTTTAAATGTAAAGAGACAATGTAAAGATAAAAATACACAAAAATATATGAAAATTTTCATTCTCTCTAGAACCAAAAGAAATACAAATTTCACCTATGTCCAAATATCTTTAGTTGCTCTATAAAACCGATATACACATACAGTCAAGGATTGGTAAGTGTAAAGCAAAATAGGTCCTCTGTACTTCCTTCATGATCTGTTATCTCAAGTCTGGTGCATCCAAATAAACATCCCTGAGAGCTTGCTAAAAATGCAGATTTCTAGGCCCTGTCAACACTATATACAAAGAGCATCAAAATCTCTGGGAATGGGTCTGGGATGCTACAGTTTTTAAAAGCTCCCCAAGTAAGTCTGAGGTCACCAGAGTTTAGAAATCATCCTTCATGCCCCATTATAAGTTTTTCCAATTTCTATCCTATTTGCCATTAATAGATTTTTGCACATCCAAAGCTCTTCTAAAGTGATAATGAAGAATTATATTAATAATTATACTCATATGTTTACAGCTTTATAGCTTCAGGCTACACAAGACAACAAGACTGCAGCAAACCAAACAAATCCCCCTACTTTTTTCCCCTCGTTCTTGGCAAGCTCTCTGCCAGTTGTATAAACACAGCATTTGCAGTCAAGAAGAAACTCATGTTGTTACAGGAATGTCTTGAGTGATGTGATCCAGCCTTCTTAGCATCCTAATTACCCTGCTTCTATTCTTAGGGAGCATTCTTCAAAAGAAATGTGAAGCCAAAGGAACTGCAAGAAATTAACCTCCTCCTCATTTATTGGTTCTATTTGGCATCGCTGTTGGGTGGTACAGTGTACCTTCCCAAAAGATGTAAGGGTCACACCCAGGCTTATGCATGGAGTGCTGGCCTGCCTGCTCACTCCAGCCCACTCTGATAAGCCCTTCCCTTTATATTACATACTCTCTGTATCTCTCAGTTTGGCCTCTAATAGTATTATTCATTCAAACTTTATAGAAAGCTATTTTGTAATGCTATGTATCAAGACGTTTAAAATGAGTCATATACTTGAGTGAGCATTTCTATTTTTAAGTATTTATCATTCAAAGAATCAGTACTTTTAATAAGCTTAAGTATTTTTAATTGTTTAAGATAACTACGGCTACATTTTTATAAAACCTCTGATTATATAAAAGGATATGTAATGTTTGTGTTAAAGGATATTTATTTCAACATTATTTATAATACTCTTGAATTTAGAAACAACTTAAATATTCCATCATTGGTTAACGATTAAATAAAATCTCATGAGATGTGGAAAACTGAAAACATTAAACTGCATGTTTTTGGTTTAAAAGATAGGAGGGGAAAATATTCACAATAAGATTTTAGGCATTAAAAACTAATGCAATATCATTTTGATTTTATTGTTTTAAAAAGTATGTGTGTATGTTTTATAAATGGCTTGAGGGAATACACCAAAAACTGAACAGTCTAGTATGGGTAGTAGAATTAGAATGACTTTATCATTTTCTGTTTCTTAGACTTCTTATAATTAGCATGTTGCTTTTTCCACTTTTTTCACTTAAAGACTAGATACTAATCTTTATCTCAAACAAGTAAACATAGCAACAAAAACATTGTAAAAAACTGTCCTCTGAATTAACCCACCCCTACCCCAATCCTGTTCCCAGAGGCAACCACTATTAACTCAGTTTTTTTCTTCCTCATATTTATCTTTATATTGCTAACTAATAATCACATATGCTACTTATTGTTTACAAATTATCATATTGTATTATTTTTTCTGAGACAGAGTTTTGCTCTTGTTGCCCAGGTTGGAGTGCAGTGGTATAATCTCAGCTCACTGCAACCTCCACCTTCCGGGTTCAAGTGGTTCTCCTGCCTCAGCCTCCTGACTAGCTGTGCTTACAGACATGCACCACTATGCCTGGCTACTTTTTGTATTTTTAGAAGAGACGGGGTTTTGCCATGTTAGCCAGGCTGGTCTTGAATTCCTGATCTCAAGTGATCTGCCTGCCTCAGCCTCCCAAAGTGCGGGGATTATAGGCATGAGCCACTGTTCCTGGCCGGTTTACCAATTTTAAACATTCTCTTTGCCTTACTACAAAAAGATGTCAATTTAGATCTCTTACACAATACACATTCTCTTGCTGCATCCTCCTAATGTAGTTTTATCATTTTTGGTTATTACAAAAACTTTTCAGTGTGACATAATTTTTTATTGCCTGCAGAGCCAACTAAGATATCATAAATATGTAGTATTTTATTTCTCATTTGACTTTTTCTTTGGTAATTTCAAGTTCCTTGCCTTTTAAAAAATCTTCCTTCCAATGTCTCCCATCTAATGCTTTTAGTTTCCTGACACATATTCTATCAGTGCCCCCCTTGTCTGAGAAGTGTCTCTCAGAGTCATTGTCCTTCTGCTTCAGTCTGGGGTGGTTGCTCTCCAGGCCTGCTCAGGACTGTCGTCATTCAATGCTGTTTCCTGAATATCCTATACCATTTTCTTGCTTCTTCACACAAAAACTTCCTAGTTTTGTTTGAGCACACTTTTCAAAAAAAGAGTTTATAAGAGATAAATATTCTGAATTCTTGTAGTTTAAAATATCTCATAATACTTTCAAAATTGACAGGTTGGTTGAGTTTTGGCCTTTTGTTTTACATATTTGAGTTATGAGGTGCATACACATTTAGGATTATGCTGTTCTGTTAGGTTGAAAATTTTAATATAAAATGATACACATCTATTATACTGGATATATTAATTATAGCTATTTTAAAGGCTATGTCTGACAAGTCCAGTAGTTACGTCACTTGTGGGTTTGTTTCTATTGTCTATATCTTCTTTTGCAGCTGTTTTCATATTTTGATTGAATCCTGTTTGTGAAAATTTGTAGAGGCTCTAGTAAGTTTTTCTTCCTCCCAAGTAGGTTCATTCTATCTCTGGCAGCAGCAAGAGTGCATATCATTTATCTAATCTGGTATTGAACTAACATGAGGCTGATTTGTATCCTGTAATGCTCAGTCTACTTCTGAATTGTTCCTACCCCAAGGGAATATCTATATGAGAATCTGGATAGTTTCCTAGGGCTCCTCATTCATGGTGGGTTTTCAACTACAAATTTTTTCTCTCTCAAGCACCATGACAGCTGAAAACTCCATACTATTTTGGGCCTTTGCTCCCAGGCTATTTGGCCTTATTCCCTGCTAGAACAAGTGTGTTTTAACTCCCACAAAGCACTTGATATGTATTTAAGTAGAATATTAAAATGTTTACAAGATTCATATATGAGAACTAGATTATAAGGAGAAAGATAGTCTAAATCACAAGGAACAATATGAGCTAAGAATACACAAACCAGAATGTAAGTGGAGGTTCCAAGAGATGATAATTAAGCAGTCTGATTAGAATTCAGTGTTTGTCCTAAGGAATACTGGCAACAAAATTCTAGGAAGATGAATTGGCACCAGCCTATATAAGGTTTTGGAATTCAGAGTGGCACATTTGGATTCTATCTAGGAGGCAATGGAAAACATGAGAGTTTTATAATAGATGAATGAGATTGCAGAAGCAGTATATTGGAAAGATTATTTCAATAAAATTGAGAAAAAGATTATATGCATTGGACTGATTTTTTAACGCAAGGAGAAAACTTATAATATTTTGGATAGGGAAATAACACCCAAATAGATAGTTTGGGAAATGTCACAACAACCAGAGTTAAATATTTGGATGAAATATGGAAGTCACAGAACTCAAAGAAAATAACTTAATTCATGCCTGATGTTAAGGATAGTAATTATGTTGTAAGGCTTTTTTCTTCCGAACAGAATCAATCACAGTCTTAGCCCAAGGTAAAGATCTTCAGTTTAGCTCTGATTCCCTCTACTCTCTGGCATTGTGCAAATATATAGGAATTTATGGATGGGCTGTGAAGAGGGTGCCAATGGTGATATTTATTTATTCTTCCCTTTAGGGGGAAAAATAGCCAACCATTCATAAAACTCAGGTGTTTCTTATGGATCAATCTATAGCAAAAGAAAATATTATAATGTCATCTATTCATTTGAAAAATAATATTTTCTAAATGTATTAAAGTCCAGAGTGCTATGAGTTATAATATTTCAACTCTAGAGCTTGCGGACATCTGTCCAGAATGGGGATATATGCTAATTGCATTTGTTAACAGTTCTGTGTTGATGTGCTGTCAGCAGGCATGACACAGAGTCTGCTAGAGAATGTGGGGGCCTGAAGAGCTCTTCCATTCACAGCATGGTACTGCTGACAATCACAGGGTGACTTGCAATCAAAATGTCTGATTAAAAATCTTTGTGAGGAGAGAGTCGCTTTAATATGAAAATGTAGGCCCACCCTCTCCCCCAACCTTCACTTTTTTTCTCCCATCTAGCCCCCAAATCAATAAATAGTTCATTTTAAAACATAGAGGCATGGAAATCGCCTCATATTAGCTTCAACTTTACTGTTATATTTAGAGTTCCATCAAACCTGTCTAGTGATGTCAGCCTTTTCCTGTAATCAACAAATGAAACGTGTATTTTACTTTATTTGCAGCTATCCAATAACCTCCCATGGGGGCAACTATATATTCCTTTTCAGCTGGTTATACCATTTTCTTTCTACCGACAGGAATTGCGAAAGGGTTGCTATGGTTGTTCAACAGCTGTTGTGCCTACTCCAAAGGAATCCATCTCTCACTAGTAGAAAATTAGTGCTCATATTTTGTCAGTACAGTACTTTGGGATGCAAGGTGCCTTGTTATGTACATTCAAGCTATTACTACTAATTGTTCAATTAATTTGCAATTGTAGATGGATAAAAATAATGGGTTTGCCTTGTTTGTCAAAATGCCCCCTTAAGCACAATTACATTGCAATATCTGTGCAAAGGCGGTCCACATGCATCCTCAGGTAATTTTCACTGGAGAGAGCTGCCATATGCTAATGAATTCTATCACTGAGAGACAAACAATCCTGCAAGACTTCTCTAAGGCACATTTACATGTCAAACTAACGATAGGCCCTGCCTCATCACAAGAAGAACTGGAAAGCTCCAAGTGCTACATCATCGTTTTCAGCTCATTTAAGTCATTAGCATTTTGCCATTATCATTTGTTTCCTGTTACTACCTTCTCCAGGGTAATAGATGTGTTGTGCCCTCAGGGTGCCTCCCACCCACAGACTTCAGAGCATGTCTCCAACACCAAGACACAGACAATATAAATGAAGGTACCAATTACAGCTGCAACACCATTAAAACTATCTAGTGGTGGGGAGCAAAGGAGTGTGACCAGAGACAGAGTGACTCTATGATATGCTCTCATCCCCTCTTTGGGTCCACAGTCCCAGCTGAGGTGTTGGTAAGAAGCATTTGATTCGCCATATCTTCAGTGAGAACTCCTCACTGCCTGATCACAATGAATGTAAAATATTGTATTAAGCTGCTAACAGTGTATTAAGCTCTCAGTATATCGATTCATAGCACAGTGACACCAACTGAGTATGTCATCTGTGATGAACAAAGGGTACTAATTGGCTCAAAAATAAAATTAATATAAATAATGATAATTAGTGGCAATGCTGTCCATGTTTTGATAAAGCACTTGAATGATCCAAAGATTTTCATGAGCTTATGTCATTTTGGCTCTTCTGGCAACGCCCAATGACTAGGATGGCTTTGTTCATTATGGCATGCATTTGTATTGAGCTCCCATTCTGTGTCAAATGCTCTCCTAAGCACAGTGTGTGTGTGCGCATATGTGTGTGTGTATATATATACACCTATCCAAGCCTAATAACTCCTCTACTATGCTCTGTTGCAGAAAATATTAAAGCTCCCCAATTAGCCATCATTTGACTGTGATCACTAGAAAACAAACTGGTCACCTACTGCTCAATGACCAGTTCCTGGAGTATTACATTTTCTTCACCCAAACAGACACTCAGTATCAGTCAATATGGTCCCAGTAAACCATTGCTTCATAGTGTTGCTGATTGCTCCATACTTTTGGAACATGCTTCTTTTACTAGATTGTGGGCTTTGGGTGAGGACTAACTTACAAGTCTTTTAAATCTTCTGAGGACATAGTACAATGTTATGTGTACATCTTTTGTGTATATCTCAACCAATATTCTCCAGAATTGGCTATACAACTGTATTAGTCAGGGCTGTCTAGAGACAAAACCAATAGGGTATAGAGATATATAGAGCTGTATTATGAGGGATTGGCCCACACAATTATAGAAGCTGAGAAGTCCCATGAGTTACCATCTGCAAGCTAGAAGCTTAGGAAAACTAGTGGTATCATTCTGTATAAGCCCAAAGGCCTGAGAATTACAGGAGTTTATGGTGTAAGTCTCACTCTGAGTCCAAATACCTGAGAACAAGGAACACTGATGTCTGAGGGCAGGGGAAGATGGAAGTCCCATCTCAAGCAGAGAGAGCAAATTCACTGCTTGAAATAGGCCATCCATCTTCTTTATAGGCCCTCAAGGAATTGGAGAATGCCTACCTACATTGGTGAGAGCAATCTTCTTTACTGAGTCTAGAGATTCAAATGCTCAAGTGCTCATTTTTTCCAGAAACACCCTCAAATACATCCAGAAATAATACTTTACCAGCTATCTGGGCATCTCTTAGTCCAATCAAGTTGACACATAAAATTAACCAACCCGAGTCTCCCTCTAGTTACTCTGGCACCGAGACACATCTCCTTAAACCATGCTTAGTCTCTCGATAAAGGCAATGACAAGGTCATAATTACACCCTAATATGACACAAGTATCCCACATACAACCAAAAATACACTAATCCCTTCCCCATAAGAGAAGGCAGTCCTTGAGTAATGTTTACTCTTCTCCTGATACCCTGTAACTTCAAAACTATGATGTTAAATTTACAATACATAATGAACAAACCTTCATTTCTGAAGGGTTTGGGTCATTAGTAGTTCTTTATGGATTGGGTTGTTGTAGTTTTCCATTTACCTTAATCACAGGGTCATACTAAGAGATACCCTAAGGGATCTCTCATATTACAAACTCTTCCTCACCTCTATTGTGGAGCAGTCGTCCATCATCCCCTTGGCAGTCTGAATCAGTTACCCAGTCAATACCGTAACTCCCTTATTTGTCTGTTGAATCAGAGGCATGTAGAACCCAAAGTGGCTGGGTGACAGTCTTTACCGAGTTCAATGGAAGAACTGTGTCTCCTGGTGGAAGTATAGCTTCCTCTAGAACAAAGTCCTCTAGGCCAGGATGGCATAAAATTGTGAAAACAGGAAGCCAAAATTCTGCTAGTAGTTTACTACAAGCAACAGTAAGTGGTCCCACTTCCATTTTCACTCCTTGAGGACAGTGTATAGCATAGTGTTCTGTGCACATATTTTGTGCATATCTTGACCAATATTTTCCAAACCTGGCCATGCAACTAAATAATCAGTTAAAAAATACAGATTTCCAGTACATTCCATATACTCTGAATAAAACTCTAGTAGTGATAGCCTGGGATATGTACTGTTTACAAACATCCCATGTGACTTTCAAGACACTGGACCATGGCTAGAGAACTACTGATATCGGTATAAACATTTTCCATTCTTCACGTTTTTACCATAAAACTCCTCACCTGTGTTCCATTTTCAGCTAACAATTTATTAAACCACAGCTTTGATAATGTGGAAATGAATAGTTATATTAATCATAATCACAACCTTCTGCATTTGTGTACAGATTTATATTCATTGGGTTTGTCCTGTTCCCTATCCCTGAACCAGATGACAAGGCTTTGGCAAGTTGAACTAATTAACTTCTTTCAGTCCTTTTGGACTTTGCCCCAGTTGTACAAACACAGCTTTTGCAAGCAGGAACAAACACCAGTTAGTTGCACCAAAATTTTGCATGACGATAATCCGCTCAGAAATTGTGCCAGTCTTTTAGCATCTTAATTAACCTGCTTCATTTCTCTGGAAATACTCCTCAGAAGAAAACGTACAGAAGCAAAAGTTGCTCAGGCAGAGTCCCCTCAATTACTGGTTTAATTTGGTATCACTGGTGAGTAGTATTGACTAAAAACCAACATCTGTTCCTCCACAAGGCCTGACCTGGTCACTCAAGTCCCCAACATCCCCTTGCCTTGGTATTCTGTAAAACGGACTCTTGGCACCGCCCATTCTGGCACCAGTAATGTGTGGCTTTGTAGTGTTGCTGATCAGTGCATATGTCTGAAACATGTTCCCTTCACTAGATCATGGGCCTCTAGATTGATTACAATGTCTGGCCTACAAGCCTTCAAAATCTTCTCAGTAGATAGCATAGTGTTGTATGTGTGGTCAAATACTTTCTCAAATGAACACGTGCATTATTTCAGTGCATATACTTACTATTGCTCATTTATTTCACCAAAACTGAATTCTTCTTTATTAATAGCTTAAATCATCTGAAATATCTTATTTGAAATGTACTCTATCTTATGTTCAGTCAACAGAAATTTCTGATTATGAAATAAGAGTTTGGGGTATAATTGCTGAAAAAAATATGCTACCTATATTCAACATATATAGGGGATGAATATTGCATATTTCATAGCCCTCATTCTATATCTAAATATAACTATAGCACTAATCTCTTACCTAAAAATAACTGTTATAACCTATATCTGTTTGATACGTTAAACTCAACTAACATAAAGCTTACTTTCTAGAGCAGTGATCCCCTCAGCGTCATTTGGAAACTACTGAGCAGCTTAAATTCTCTAGCCTCATACATTCTGGGGGTGAGTCCAGCAATGTGCTTCAACAAGTCCTCCAGGTGAGTCGGATGCACCCAAAGTTTGGAACTTCTGCCCTAGATAATAACTATTGAAGTCTCTGTCTATAGTAGGCACTATATTAAACATTTGAGGTCAATTCCATTTTTAATCACTCATATGGGTTGATGCCAAGTGGTAATTTCTATTTGGCCTGATCATATACTATCTAATCAATCTGGTCATCAGCTCTACAAAATCGAATTGATCATTTAATTCCTGAGAATGGACCAGACCACCAATCTATCAACGGCCAATATGACCAAACATAGAGCCTTCACTCATAAAGTATCTCAATCTTGCAACAGGGAACTAAGCTGGAAATAAAACTTTTCATTCCCAAATAATGCTTAGGATATATTTTAAAATATAATTCCATTTGTTATGATGTACCCACTTAAAAAAAGTCTAATTCACCAATATTCACCAATATTATCATATTTAAGGTAAGGGCCCCAGTGTTTTCCAAGCTTTATGTAAAAATCACTCATTTGCTCAAAACTCACACCTCTTCTCATATATTCTCTTCAGAAATGCAGTGTAAGGCATCACAATGGCATGGTCAATCTCTTAAACATGCTAAAATCACATATCCAAAATACCATTCTTGCTTCCAGACTTTCAAATTAGCTCCTGTAAAAGCCTGCACCCTCTTTCCCCCAGTGTTTAAATTCCAGCTCTATAAGATCTAATTTAGAAGTCTTTCACTGCCCAAAACACATTTGTTAAAGAACCCATCAGATAATCAATTCTGATATTTGAGGGATAATTTACGTTCTTAAAAACATCAATTTAGTTATAATAATTCAAGTATAGTGCTAAGTGCTTTAGGTACTTTAAATAATTTAATCCTCTATTACAAACCTAGGAGATACGTGCTATACGAATTCCATTTTACAGATGGAAAAACTGAGGCACAGAGAGATGGAGCAACCTGCCAAGGTCACATAACTAAATAGGGGAAGAACTAAGCTTCCAACCCAGGCAGGCTGGCTCCAGAGTGAGTGCTCTTAACTGCTAAACAAGCTACTCTCTATTTCCTTAATGAAATGAAAATAAAATATGAACATAAAACATTCATAACTAAAATAGCTTATATTACTATATGTGCAACTAAATTTGCCAAAAGCCCTCTTAATTCAGGGAACTAGTGTAACAATTGACAGTGTGCAGGCCCAGGAGAACTAGGTCCAGCTATGCCTTTCATATTATTGTCCCCATTGTAATGATTGGTTCTCTTCTGCTTTACTCTGTAATGATGCCCATAGCCTTCAACCCTTGTTTTTCTGATAAATTAGCTATTCATACCTTTGACCCCACTGGTTCTGTTTGAATCTTTCTATTTTATGGTTTTAGGCTTTAAAGCAAGCCTTCTGCTTATTTTACTTTCTGCAATGACATTGTCCACCTCGTATACGACCTATCCTAGACTGAGCCTTTCTCTCATTCTACTACATTTTCCATTTGAATTTATTATGACAGGAACTCTCTCATTATATCTCAGATAAACGCTTTCTTTGAGGAAAAAATGGCTTGCTCACTAGAAGTACTATTAATATGATCAGTCTCCTAAGAAACAAATTCTCCATGCCTAATGTCTCTGGTTTCTAGAAATAGGAAAAGCGGATTTCCTATGACACATTATCTCAAATCCCTAATCCAGAGCAAACAGAGATAACACAATCACCTCAACCTTTTCTAATCCATTAATATACATGGATTCAATATAATGCAATATTTTATCATATTATACGCACTACTGTGCAATATTACCATGGGAACTATCTTCCAGAGATCTTCATGGCTTGCTCCTTCATTTTCATCAACTCTCTACTCAAATGCCATGTAGTCATAGAAGCTTTCTTTGTACAAAATAAGAAACTCCTGCTCCAGTCACTGTCTAGACCTGTCACTCATCCTGTTTAATTTTTCTTCAGAAACTATGTCACCATTTCAATGTTCTTACTATTTCTCTTCAGCTCCTTGAGGACAGGAATTTGCCTATTTCATTTAGTGCTGTATCCCTAGTGTCTAGAAAAATTGTTTGTAACATAGTCATTGGTCAACAGATATTTATTTAAATATGAAATAAACAACAAGATATTGTTCTTATCTTCAAGAGTAAAAATCTCAACAAAAGTAAGCTTTAGAAATTATTTGCTGAGTCCTTCCTATGTTCCTAACATTCATTTGCTGAGGATGTAAAGGTAGAAATATGAAATTCCTTAACAGGTCAATTTCTACTAATTTATCAAACTAAACCATTTGAATAATATCTGTTATAGGAGTTAGTAAATAGAACTAAATTTCTATAGTTCTAGTATAGGTCAAGCAAGCTTTTTTACAATAAGGTAAGATTTGAATTAGACATTGAAGGATGTATAAATTTTGTACAGGTTGGGATGGAGATGAGAATGAATGCCCATATGAAGTCAACTTTGTGGCTTTTGCCAACACACTCACTCACACTTCCACACACTTACTATGTAGCCAGTGAGATGACCTTTCTGATTCTGAACCACTGAATGAAAGAGGGGTCAAATCATATCTCCATGGTCTATATTCTTTGAAATGTGATTCCAAACATGGAAGTTGATTTGGTGCTAAATATCCTGCTCTGTAATGAAGATGGCTTTAGAGACACATGCTCCAACATTTAGAAACTTTCTGAGCCACAGGGCTCTGATTTTTTAAGACAGCTCAGTGGTGGTAGTAGAAACCCCCATGAAAGGAATATGCCCTAGTGAAAAGGACACTGGTATTAAAATGGAAAGACCTGGGATCTTATTCCGACCCTTTAAGTCCTCAAATGTACCCAATCTATAACTCATTAATAGCCTTCCTCTCTCTTTCTCTCTCTCTCTCTCACACACAGACACTGTTATTATAATAATTTGAGTACATACTCAATAGCATGTAACTTATACACCATATTTAAGGGTAGTTGAATTAGGCCTTCTGCAGAAGACAGAGAATAATACTTTGGGTTGAAAGTCCAGGTGCTGAAAATATACCACCTCCTCTGTGTTTTGGTTTAACACAACCCTTCTTCAAGAACAAGATCAAGTTTGACAATTCAGTATTCTGCTGTACTTAGAATCTAATGCCAAAATGTATAATATTGGCTTTTTAAAAAATTGGGTCTTTGTAAAATGAGAATAACACCTGTACTGTAATTACATGGATAAAAGAAAATTTACACAGCATCATTGACCTTAGAGTAATTTGTGGGCCACAGAAACCACTAGTTCAGCATCCTCATTTTACAGAAAGTTGCATCTCTCTCTGTCATGCAGGCAATAGTGCAGCGGCACAATCACAGCTCACTGCAGCCTCTCAAAGCACTGGGATTACAGGCGTGAGCCACTGTGCCCAGCCCAGAAATACATATTTCTTACCCCTGTCTCTATTGTTCTACACAAAATACTAGCATACAATAAAAAATAATACACACAATAAAGCAAGGACAAACAGCCTTCTATTAAGAAAAAAGGAAATTAAAATAACCAGATTCAGAGATGACCCAGATGTTGGAACCATCAGATATGAAATTTAAAAGAATAACTATTAATATAATTAACTATTATTATGTTAGTGCAAAAGGTAGATGATATGTATGAATAAATGGAAAAATTTATCAGAGATGGAACTATAATAAAGACTAAAATGAAAATGCTAAGCATAAAAACAACACACAGTAGCAAAGCTTAAGACTACCTTCCTCAGGCTCCCCAGCGGACAACACAACAAAGGAAAAAAGGAGTGAACCTGGAACTATAAGCTCAATAGGCACTACACAAACTGAGAAAGAAAGAGAAAATGGTATTGGGGGAAACAGAACACAGTATCTAAGTGCTGAGGAACAAAATCCAACATTCACACGTGCAATTAGAATCCCAGGAGAAGAGAAAGAAAATGGAGAGAAATATGTGAAGGAGTCATGGTTAAACATTTTCTAGAATCTTAGAGAACCACAATCCAGATAAATACAAAAACAAACAAACAAAAACTTAAAGTCTTCATATTTAAGCTGATGAAAACAAAGATAAACAGAAAATATTAAAGGCAAGCAGAATAAAAAACAGAAAAGAAGTGTAAGAATGTAGCAAATTTCATAAGACAATGTAATGACTTCTTTAAAGTGCAGAGAGAATTCTAAACAGTGAAAATATCTTTCAAAAATAAATTGTGCTTTCTTTAGACAAAATTTTAGAGAATTTATTTATTTACTTATTTTTATTTTATTTATTTTTGAGATGGAGTTTCACTCTTTTTGCCCAGGCTGGAGTGCAATGGTGCGAACTCTGCTCACTGCAACCTCCGCCTCCCAGGTTCAAGAGATTCTCCTGCCTCAGCCTCCCAAGTAGCTGGGATTACAGGCACCTGCCAGCAAGCCCAGCTAATTTTTTGTATTTTTAGTAAAGATGGGGTTTCACCATGTTGACCAGGATGGTCTCGATCTCTTGACCTCATGATCTGCCTGCCTCGGCCTCCCAAAGTGCTGGGGTTACAGGCGTGAACCACCGTGCCTGGCCAATTTTAGAGAATTTATTATTAGGATATCTATTCTACAGAGACTCTGATTTATTTATAATAGAAAAAAACTGTAAATATTTTTAACGAAACTTTTCCCTACTTTTAATCACTCTAAAGGATAATTGACTAAGGCAAAATAAAGCAATGTGCTTTGGATATATGGAATATATGAAAATAAAATGCATCATAAGAATAGCAAAAACTTTAAAAGTGGGCAATTGGAAACAAGTTAAGGTTATTATATATGTGAAGTACTATAATAATACTTGAATATAGGACACAAATAATTAAATTGATATGCTACAAACCCCAGGAAAAAACAGCAAAATTTTTCGAAATAGGTATGAATTATAAGCTAATAATGAAAATTAAAGGGTTATAAAAAACAATCCAAAAACAGGCAAAAGAAAAGAGAACAAAAAATCCTCAAGATGGAACAAATAGAAAACAGCTAGCGAGATAATCTATCATCCATTTTAATAGTTACTTTAAATGTTATAACAGAGTTAGAAGACAAATTTTCAAAATGAATAGATATGCAACACCCAAATATTTTCTGTCTACATAAAACCAATTTAGGATTAAAAAAACATAGCTTATAAGTAAAATCATGGAGTTTCTGCACATTGAAAGAAACTATCAACAGAATAAACAGACAACCTGCAGAACAGGAGAAAATATTTGCAAACTTACCTCTGACAAAGGTCTAATATCCAGAATCCACGGGAAATTAAACAAATAAGAAAAAAAAAAACCCCATTAAAAAGGAGGCAAAGGACATGAGCAGACACTTCTCTAAACAAGACATACATGTGGCCAACTATTATATTTTAAAAATGCTCAACATCACTTATCATTAGAGAAATACAAATCACAACCACAGTGAGATACCTTCTCACACTAGTCAGAACGGCTATTATTGAAAAGTCAAAAAAATAATAGATGATGGCAAGGTTGCAGAGAAAAGGGAATGCTTATACACCACTGGTGGAAAAGTAAAGTAGTTCAGCCATTGGCGAAAGCATTTTGGCAATTTTTCAAAAAACTCAAAGCAGAACTACCATTTGACCCAGAAATCCCATTATTGGGTATAAACCCAAAATAATATAAATCACTCTACCATAAACACCCTCCATTGCAGCACTATTTGCAATAGCAAAGACGTGGAATCAACCTAAACCCATCAATGATAGACTAGATTTAAAAAATGCAGTACATATACACCACAGAATACTATGCAGCCATAAAAAAGAACAAGATCACATCCTTTGCAGCTAGATCTGGAGATCATTTATCCTAACTGAACTAACATAGAAACAGAAAACTAAATACCTCACGTTCTCACTTATAAGCAGGAACTAAATACTGAGTAAATACGGATGGATACAAAGAAGGAAACAACAGACACCAGGGCCTACTTGAAGGTGGAGAGAGGGAGAAGAGGGAAGTTGGAAAAATTACCTTATGGGGTACCATGGTTACTACCTGGGTGGCAAAATAATCTGTCCACAAAACCCCTGTGACATGCAATTTACCTATGCAGCAAATCTGCACATATACCCCTGAAACTAAAAGTGAAAAAAATAAATAAATAAAAACATGGAAATATACCTTTTATTAACTCTAATTAAAACATCTAGTAAACAAATTCTACTATCTATGCTAAATTAATATCAAAATAGATCTGTGGAACACATTCATATTTGGAAGCCCAGAACAAATACCACTTCTGTAAACTCACTAATCAGATTTTATACCTTCTTCCATACTATTCTTTCTTTCTTTCTTGTCTTTTTTTTTTTTTTTTTTTTTTTTTGAGATGGAGTCTCACTCTCTCTCGCCCAGGCTGGAGTGCAGTGGTGCGATCTCAGCTCACTGCAAGCTCCGTCTCCCCGGTTCACGCCATTCTCCTGCCTCAGCTTCCCAAGTAGCTGAGACTACAGGTGTCGGCCACGACGCCCAGCTACTTTTTTTTTATTTTTAGTAGAGATGGGGTTTCACCATGTTAGCCAGGATAGTTTCTATCTCCTGACCTCGTGATCTGCCAGCCTTGGCCTCCCAAAATGCTGGGATTACAGGCATGAGCCACCGCGCCCAGCCTTTTTTGTTTTGTTTTGTTTTGTTGAGATGGAGTCTTACTCTGTTGCCCAGGCTGTAGTGCAGTAGCGTGATCTCAATTGACTACAACCTCCACTTCCTGGGTTCAAGTGATTCTCCTGCCTTAGCCTCCCAGGTGGCTGGGATTACAGGGGCCCGCCACCATGCCCAGCTAATATTTTTGTACTTTTAGTAGAGACGGGGTTTCACAATGTTGGCCAGGCTGATCTCGAACTCCTGACCTAAAGTAATCCACCCGTCTCGGTTTCCAAAGTGCTGGGATTACAGGTGTGAGCCACTGCGCCTGGCCCACTGTATTCTTTCAACACCTAATTTGAACCCTTATGATAGCTCTCATGGCCCCTTTGTGATTAGGTGTGGTCCTATGACTAATTCTAGCCAATGAATCATGAGCTAAAATAACGTGTCTCTTCTGTCTCTGAGCCCTTAATTGCTAAGGCAAGTGAAAAGCTCTTTCTTTCTCTTGCACAACATCAACCACAGCTCTATCCACTTGGGTTTCAGAAACAAATGTGGAGAATAAACCACAGTGATCCACAATGGATAGGTGGCATGAAAAAGAATTAACTTTTTGTTTACGCCAGGGGACAGCAAACTATCACTTGGGGCCAAATCAGGCCAGTTGCCTGTTTTTGAAAAACGAAGTTTTATTGGAACACAGGCATGCCCATTCATTTATGTATTGTCTGTGGGTGCTTCTGTGCTACATTGGCAGAACTGAGTAGTTTTGATGGAACTGTGTGGCCTGTAAAGGAGGAAATATTTACTAGCTGGCCCTGTAAAGCAGGACTAGGACTAGGATGAGGTAATAAGGCACCTTGGGTACAAAATTTAAGGCAGCAGCCACTCTCAGGGTCATGAGGTGCTAACCTTGTACTTGGTAACTGAAATTTCCTATTTCAAAGCAATGCCTAGATTTGGAATCGAATGATGAATTGTTCAAATCATGTTTAATATTATACAGTCCAAAGGGATAAATCACATGACAAATATACTATAAAATATTTTCATGTCAATACACACTCACTGTGACTTTCATCATGATTTTCACTGTCACTTAAAGCAATGTTTAGACCCATAGAATAATGTAAAGAATTGCTATCCAGCTTTATACACATTATATGTAAATTAACTTTAAAGTATAAATTGTTCAATATTGAGAGTATTCCTTTTCCATTGTGTGTAACTGAAGAAAATGTGTTAATCCTTGAATACTTCTGGATCTAAAGATTAGAACAGGAGGAGGAGAAAAGGGATGCTTGACACTCTTGGGAAATGATAGTTCATTATGCAAAAATTTATTACATTCATGCTGTCTGAGAGAAAGGATTTGACAAATTAATTTATCTTTTCTCTTACCTAAGCACCTCCACTCAAATCCTTCTGGCATGCCAAAACAGAATTTGTCTATGACACCAGGTATATCACAACTAATAAACCTGCAAATATTCCTTTGCAGTCCCCTTTGTTTTAAAGATACAGTACAAGAGATGTAGAGATACTTTTCTCCTAGGGCCTGAACAGTGATCATCAAAACAGTAGGTGTTTAGAATTATAGGTCATGCTGGACCCTTAATGTCAGAAGTAAGCAGATGTCTTTAAAATATTTACTTTTTTTTTTTTTTTGCGTGTTTGTAACTTGTGGATCTGTCTCATGTGCAGTTCCTATGGTAGATGCCACTCTTGCCTGGGTTTAAGGACATCCTAAAAGAAGAGATACAATGCAAAGAGCAGTGAGGTTAACCAGGAAGATGTGGGAGGCATCCAGGGAGCAGATCAAAGGAGCTGTAGCCCTAGACAAGGGCTTGATGTCAAATTGCCCGCTTCACGGCTTAATAGATCTTGTCCTAGAAGGCTCTGAATGGCCCTTTGGTAGCCAGAGGAACAGTGCTATGTCATCATTCCAGATCTGGATCCTCCAGACTCAGTGCGCTTCAAGTTCATATGCAGTGGTGTGGCTTGCAAGACCTCACAGTATAAAGCCTTCCTTTAGTGTTGCATTCTACCCGTGTTCCTGTGCCTGATTATACTTCTCCTTTTATCCTGCCCTCAAAGGAGACAGACTTTAATTACTGTTCATTCATCAATTTACTCATATGTTTTAATCAACAAGGACTATATTCTGCATCTTTCATGTGTAAGGCTTGACTGAAGGCAATAAAAAGACAACAAAATGAACAAAACAGCATTCCTTTCTCTAGGAGGGGGATGAGAACAGACAACTCCTGAGCACCTACCTTGCTTCTTAACGTTGCTATTTTAGTTGAATCCTCACAACAGCCCCATCATCTTATACTTAAAGGAGATGAGGCTGAAAGAGGTCAAGGTCACACAAGTAATAAATACAGGCCTTATGGCTTAACTTGAGATCGCTCTGATTCCAAAGCTTATGTTTTATTATATTTTATTTATAGTTTTGAAAAAGATTTTTTAAAGGACATATATGCAAATACTATAAATCTATGTAAGTATTGTAGCCTTTGGATGGTAGAGGCTTATTTGTAAAAGTAATATTCTTGACCTTCCAAATATCAGTAGTACTAGAAGGAAAGAAAAAGACACTTCTGCCTCATGCCAAATAATGTGATCAGTCTGAGAACAAGCACTGTGCCTTAGCTCATCTTCGTAACTGCTGAACAAATAATAGATATTCCACATGTGCTATAGAAATGAATTAAGGCCAGGTGTAGTGGTTCACACCTGTAATCTCAGCACTTTGGAAGGCCAAAGCAAGGAAGATTACTTGAGCGCAGGAGTTCAAGACCAGCCTGGGCAATGCAATGAGACCTTGACTCTATGACGATTTTTAAAAATTAGCTGGGTATGATGGCACGTACCTGTAATCCCAGCTACTTGGGAAGGTGAGTTGGGAGGATCACGTGAGCCCAGGAATTTCAGGGTGCAGTGAGCCCTGATTGCATCATGGTATTCTAGCCTAGGTGACAAGGCAAGACACTATTGAAAGAAAGGAAAGGAAAAAAGGAAAGAAAGGAAGAAACAAAGTAAATGCCTAAAGGGCCAAAGAAAAAAGGAAATGAGAAGGAGGAAACACCAGAGACAGAAAGAGCTCTGGGTTTTCACCTCTTGGAGCTCAGCAAGCAGAGAAGGAACAAATGTACAGGAAGAAACCCTGAGATGGGCCCTGGGGACAAATTACACAGCTTAATGAGTGTCTTCCAAGTCTCATTTTGTGGTTTCAGTGATTGAAAATCTGCAAAAGGCCCTTCTCCTCCTTGCTTTTAGATGAGAGAAATTTCCATCGGAGATGTGTGACAGTTTATAAACAAGACCTTCTGCATGGACGGGGATGACAAAGGGGCATGTGCTATTGAGCTTTTGCTGATGAAGCCTTTTGCTGGCAGGGGTGACTTGAGGAGCCACCAGCTAGGTTAATTATGGAAGAGCCAACTGCATGCTTCCACTGATCATATAGGCAAATTGGAAAAGCAGTTGTCTGGAGGTACAGGCAGGCACTCCCACTGCAAGCCATACTCGTGGGCCGGGCAGAAAGCAGGTTTTGATCTAAAATTCTAGACAATAGAACCCGCCTCCCTGCTCAAACACCCTTTGGGCCAACCCACTTGGCAAGCCACAGTGCAGCTAGATTTAAACTCAGCTTCATAATCTCCCACTGGGAATGATCTCTCTACCCTCCTTTTCCATGGTTTTGTTTTATATTTTAGTTCGGCATACACAGTTTGTGAGTCTCCACAATCTATTGGATTCTGTGGGAGAGAAGGAATACAAATCCATGTCCCTACCTCTGTATTCACTTGTGTGAAGCCTGGCACATTTCAGATGTATTAAAATTATTAAATGAATAATTTGCTATGTAGTAGTCATTTGAAAAAAAAAAAAAACTCAAGTCCTGTGGTGCTCTTAAGGATTACATTTTGGATATCAATGATAACGCATTATTTCAATATGAAAGAGATGACAAATAGAAAACCCTACTAATGAATACTGATCTTTTAAACACACAGACTAATTTTCCCAAAACAAAACTCAATGGCTTCCTATTTTTTCTTCCCTTTAAAACTAGTTCATGTGTCTAACCTTCTACTATATGGGCTTGTATTTATATCTATGTAAATATTCCATATTTTCCTAGATCCCACTCATGTCCAAGGATATCCAGCTAAAGATACTATCGAGCTATGGTGTCTGTAGCCTGAGTAGGTTCAAGAATCTTAAGGATGCATGGCTGAAGCAGAGTAGAGGGAGGTAAAATCCCAGCTGGGAAGCAACCCATGAGTCTAATGCAAAGGGCAACATGTGGGCAGATGGGAGAAAGAGAAGCAGAGCTGGCAACTAAGTATCCAGTGCAGACAGATCTATGTGCTGAAAACAAGTCAAATGGAGCAGCTCTGGAATTTTGCCGTGACCAGCAAAGATGAAGCAGGCTAGCCCCTGTCCAGCACTCTTGGCAGATTTGAGTGTGCTGATTGGGAGTTCAGGCCCAGATGAAGAGTATCCTCCAACCCACGTATGGTAGAGGTCCAACTGCACACTAACCCACCCTGCTGCTTCCTACCTCCAGGGTGTGCTAGAACCTCTGAATTTCTCTTTATCTTCTCTGCTTAAAACCTTTACTGAGCAGTTGCAAATTTCTGACACTATCCTACATGAGAAACACAGCCATAAACATGGCAGATATAGTCCCTGCTCCCTTAGAAAGTTTCCCTGGGATCCAGCGAGCCTTATGTATTCTTCTCACAGAACTAAAGAGCAGGGTAATCTTACTGGATGTTTTCTTAAATTAAACACTTATTCATCTTCCATATATTACCTTTTGTAGGGACTCAAGAGTTGAGTGGCCCTCACCATACCGATGTTTTCTGACTGTGCTTCTCTTTACCTGAAATACAAGAGACCCTCATAGGCAGGAACATCATCACCCCTATTCAACCTCAAGAAGTTACAGAAGATGGATCTTTGTTTCTCTACAACCCTTAGGATTAAGGGTTCTCTTATAAAAGGAAGGGGGGAAATATCAGAGGTGTTTCAACTAGAACAACTCCATCTTGAGGAGGGGCTTGGTAAAACAAGGCTGAGACCTATCGGGCTGCATTCACAAGAGGTTAAAGCATTCTTAATCACAAGATGAGACAGGAGGTCATCACAAGATATAGTTTATAAAGACCTTGCTGATAAAGCAGGTTGCAGTAAAGAAGTCAGCCAAAACCCACCAAAACCAAGATGGCAATGAGAGTGATCTCTGGTCGTCCTCACTGCTACACTCACACCAGCATCGTGACAGTTTACAGATACCATGGCAATGTCAGGAAGTTACCCTATACAGTCTAAAAAGGGGAGTCATAAATAATCCACTCCTCATTAGCATATAATCAATAAATAACCATAAAAATGGGCAACCCATAGACTCTGCCTATGGAGCCTAGCCATTCTTTATTTCTTTACTTTCTTAATAAACTTGCTTTCACTTTACTCAAAAACAAAACAAAAAGTTTACCTAGCACTACTTTCTTTATAAAGTTTCCCAGACGCATTTTATTCCCTGGATTTCCCATTCAACAATAGAGGGGCAATCTGACTTCCATCTTCCCTCTCTGTTGCCACTCAGCCTATTCACTTTTTAAGGTTTTCTACCAAGCATTCCTATAAAATGCTACTACTTAATATTCTTTCCCTATTCATTTCATATACCCTTCTTTAGATGATATTTGATTGGAGTTTTGCCTTTACATCTGTGTTGGCCTTTATCTTTTGCCCCTCACTTCATCAGACAGCTACTGCCATCTTCTGTGTTCAAAGGATTTGGCCTTGGGAGGTCAAATTTTGTTCTTATTTAAGGAAGCCAAATACAAGCTCCAGCATCTCCATGTGCCAATCTGTCCTTTCCAGCCCTTCTGATTCTCCCTCACCAAAGGTCACTACTCAGTGGTTTATAAGCCAAGTCACTGAAAACTTCTGCAGTGCTTGGCAACTGCCATTTTCTTTCATTTTGAGACAGGGTTTCACTCTGTCACCCAGGCTGGAATATAGTGGCGTGATTACAGCCCACTGCATCCTTGAACTCCTGGGCTCAAGTGATCCTCTTGCCTCATCCTCCTGAGTATCTAGGACTACAGGCATGCACCACCACACTGAGCTAATTTGTTTAAATTTTTCATAGAGACGGGGTCTCTCTGTGTTGCCCAGGCTGTTCTCAAACTTCTGGTCTCAAGTGATCCTCCCACCTCAGCCTCCCCACAACTCTACCATTTTCTACTCTTGCAATGAATCTGTGAGATCCTTCAATTATGGAAATGTTTCCTTTATATCTTCCCAACTAATGATGTTTTTATTGTTTTAAAAAAAGGAAAGGGATATTCGGGGAGACATAGCAGACACACACACACACAAAGAACAATGTTATTTGAAGACAGAGGCAGAGATGGGAGGGATGCAGTTAAAAGTCAAAGAATGCCACGGGTTTCCAGCAATCAACAGAAGCTGGGAGAGAGGCAAGGAACAGATTCTGCCTCAAAATCTCCAGAAGGAGCCAACTCTGCCAACACCCTGATTTCAAGCTTTCAGCCTCTGAGAAATATGAGAGAATAAATTTATGTTTGTTAAGCCATCTGGTTGTGGTCACTTGTTACAGCAGCCCTAAGAAACTAATACAGTCTCTAATTCCCAATATCTAATGATGCAGGTGGTGCCCACCATTTTTGAGCAGTGTGACTTTGCCAGGTCCCACTATCTCTATATCTAAAATGGGAATAATAATGGCAGCTCTCTCCAGAACTGCTATGAGGATTAAATGCAGTAAGGCCATGGGAGAAAAAAAAAACTTCATAACCTGTAACAAGCAACATAAATATTAGTAATTGGAATTTTGGAATTACAGTATGAATTAAGTTATGAGGAACGAAGGAAGAAGAGACGGAAAGTGAGGGCAAGGAAAGGGAAGGGAAAAATAAATTGCATTTTATTTCCAAGAGGAAACACCATTTCCATTAATTCCTTGCATATTTTTATTATGTTAGAAATGTAGTACTTTAGTCTTTCTAGATAATTAATCTTCATTTAAAGACACTTAAGGAGGGAGCCAACAAAAACACAAGATTACATATGACTTCTATTGTCAAGAAGTGAGAAATCAATAGTAACACCTACTAAACATTTTCTAGGTGACAGAGATTCTACTAAGCATCTTGTCTGCATCATCTTATTTAATTCCCACAACTCTACAAGGTAAGGATATATACATCAAGAAACCCAGGATTTAAGAGGCTTCACAATTAGCCCAAAGTCACACTGTCAACCCACTTCAGCCTGATTTCCAAACCTGCATATGGAACAACTACCACATACTACTTTGCTCTCACAACCAGCAAATCAAGAAAACACACCTGCCCCCTACCAGGGTCACCCCTAGCTGTGACACTTACACACCCATTCCATCACCTCCCCATGAGGATTCACTCCTTTCCCCAGACTCCCAAGCTCAATGGCAGGTGTGTCACTGCCCTCACTAATGTGCACTTCAAGGCTGTTATTAACCTGCTGGAATCTGAGCTGCTGCCTCCTACTTGGGCAATTTTCCAACCATTTAGTGGCATAATCATCAGAGACAAGGATGTAAATATTTCCTCCCCACAGCCTGGGAAGAGGACCAGAGGACTCAACCTTGGTGGATTCCCTATGGGAAGCTGCTCTGTGGGCAACTCCGTAGAATCAGGCTTACCAGGTGGCAAAATTGGAGAGGATGAAATCATTTCTTGCCCCCCATTTTCCTGTCACATCAATAGAACTGATATCAAAAGTAAATCAAGATACAGCAATAAAAAGAAGCAAAACAATAAGCCTGCCACTATACAAATGAGCCTCATTACACTAAATGAAACAAGCCAGCCACAAAAGGCACATACTGTATAAATTCATTTGTATGAACTGCCCAGAAAAGCAAATTGATAGAAGCAGAGAGTAAATCGGTGATCATCCAGGGTTTATGAGTGACATATATAAACCGCGAACAGGTATGAGGAATCTTCTTGAGGTGATGAAAGTGTTCGAAAACTGGATTGTGGTGATACATAGCACTTTATAGTGTTTACTAAAAATCACTGAATTGTACACTTAAAAGAGGTGAATTTCACATTATGTAAAAATTATACTCCAATACATTTATTCTTTAATAAAAATCAACTCAGGCTTTCTAAAATTCCCAAATTGACTTGTTAACTGGAAATCCTAGAAACAGAGCTGAGACATTAAGTAGCAAACATATACTCTAAAATTCAAAAGAAGATGTCTGATTTAAGAAGCTTTGCTTATATTACCAAATTTTCTTTCAATTCAGGAAGTACAAAGAGAAGTGCCTTTCATTTTGCACTACTGCGAAGATAGATCCTTCTGCCCACTGACAAATACGACTGACATCTTTTCCTTGGAATTTCATGGGAATCTAGCTATTTGAAGGCCATTTCAACTCTATTGATAGTTACGTGAAAATTCCAGCTAAGTTATTTCATCCCTCTGGGCTTCAGAGTGTTCATCTACAGGAGGAGAAGACTGGTCAACATTATTAACTCTAAGACTCCTTCCATTTCAGACCTTTTATTATATTAATAGTAATTCCTGCTACATGCCAGACACTATGTGAAGCAGTATCCATATACATTTAGTCTTCTCAACAACCTTAAGGAGGAAAAATTATTAGCCTCATCTTATAAATGAAAGGACTCAGCTTCCAAGTGGTTGCATTTTTTTTACCCAAAGTTATACAACTAGCAAACAACAGAATCAATATTTAAATCAACATGTTTCAACTATAAATCACACTGTTCCCAGCTCCCTTCCAATGTCAAAGTAGACAATAGCAAGCACTATCTTGATAAATTCCCCAAACGAGGAGAAATTAGAGACTAAGAATGTTCTCTTTAGAATCCCATATGCATTTCATATAGGCACAAAATACAAATAATACCTCCTAGAAGATGCACACACACACTGCACTCAATATTATATGGTGTTTCACAGACAAATTAAAATGCACATACAATAGTACCCTAAGCCAGGAATGTAAAACTGTGGTACAGATGAAGTTCTATGTCTCAATAAGAACACATCAAGATGATTATAAACATGTATAAATATATTATATTTGCATGTACTGTGTATGTGCACACACACATATGTATGGCTAAAGTTAGGAAATACAACTCGATAAATTGTTTTGGTGTTTCCTGCAAGGTGCAAAAGTTGATTTGGAAAATATAGATTGCCTAGTAAAAATGCAATAATTTTCAAGATTTTGAGTTCATTTATTATAGACAAACATCAAAACTTTTTCACTCATATGTTGTCTAGAATGAAGCATGCCTCATATCTGTGGTTCAAAGATAAGAACTAACTCTACCTAGTAAATACTGAGTCACTCTGGTGCACTTATTTAAGGAAACCTTCTCAAGGGATTTTATGAGAGCATCAAAGTCATCACACATGGTAGAAACTACTTACAAACACTTCCCCAGACACTGTAACAACCAGCACAGTTGTGACCACAACCACCCCAAAATGCTTAAATCCACAAATTACTCCAGTCCATCTAATTCATTTGCCTACCTCTGACAAGAGCATGTGAGTTTCTTCAGTGAGAAATTGTGGTTACAAACCTTTGCCAGTACCTAGCTTTCTCAAACTCAATCCCACCAGCTGCTGGACTGTCAGCCACGTGCAGGTTCAATCCGCAAGCCTGAGGCAATCAATGTAAGCCAGAACAACTATCCACTAGTCAGGTATGTCTAGATATAGTCAATTGGATAGTATGTTATTATGAGCTGCTGGGAAGGTCTTAGACCCTGGTAAGGTCATAATCTGTGGCTAGTTCATCTAGTGAGAAGAGGATGTGTTCAAACTGCCTACCAGGCCTTTGTTTTTTTTTCTTTCCTGGACCCTGATATGAATTATCTGCATCTTTTGAAAATTTCAGTCAAAAAGGGAGCACGCTATATTTCAGGCATGGATTTACTCTAGTTTTGACAATTTAAAGAAAATCTACTCGTTTTTTCCTGCCAATATCCTCTAAAAAGATTCCATAACATTGCTAATATAAGAATCTCTTGGCTTGGGGCCAAATTCTCAAATCCTGTACTAGTTCTCCACTCCTGGTTCTTCTAGCTCTGAGGTTTTGTTCCTTCCTCTAAGCATGATCCAGTTCCGGGCATAAACTGGGCTTTTCTCTTTCCTTCTTGCACGACCTTGGGCAGGTTCATTAAACCTTTTGAGGCTCCACTTCGTATCAAATGGAGATAACAACTTTCCAATAAAGCTATTGAGGGGCATACTTAAGATAATGTGTGTAACATCCCAATAGTGCCTGACACATATTCAATAAATTCTGGTATCTCTTTCTTTGCTCTCGTTGGATTATACACAATTTGAGGACAAGCAGTGAGAATTAACCTTTGATTTTCCCACAATACCTTATGATAGTCTAAAGAAGAAAAACCGGAAATAACAAACATTTGTTGAATGCATAAACAACACTGTGCCATGAACTACAGCAAACTTACCTTTCATCTACCAAAGACAGCAATCCTAATTAAGCTCCAAAAGCACAAGGCAGTCACATTAGAAACTTTGAGAAAGACAATATTTAACATCCTTGTCTTTTACCTGATGATCATAAAACCACTTCACTCATTATATAACAATAATACATATTATATATTCTATTTTTGAGAGCTTTCTGTATGTCCAGATATTGTGTAAGCGCTTTACAGATACTACCTTCCACAGTATTTCTTAACAAATCTGAGATCACCTCCCACTTGAAAGGTAGAAATGCCAAATATGAATTTACTGTGACCCCTCCACCCCACCCCGTTTACAGCATGGATAGGTAAGCAAGGTTGTATCAGCCATAGGCATCCATGTTGAACTTCAATGGGGAACTAATGACAAAGCATGAAATGCTGTCGAAGAAATTGGTGACAGCAGAAACCACTCTCCCAAGACAGCAGGGAGTATACATCCAGCAAGTGTTCCCATATCAGTGGGGCAAGTGGCCTATCAAGAGCAATAATGTGACTTTCATCTTGTTTTGAACTGTGACTACTAAGCCTGGTTTCCTGAACCTTCTAAGAATTCTATGAGCTTCCTGGTGTTTTTTTAGTTAATTATTCGGGGACTTAAATTAGCTTTTATTGATTTATAGTGCTTACAATTAAGAAACTTAATGGATAAATGCAATAAGGCCTCAGGGAAAAAAGAAAATGGGGCCCTGTGGAAAAGATGACTTATAAATACAGCCTGCAGTAAAGAAAGAGAAATTATCCCCTGTGGTCACTTGAAATGATGTGTCCATTGAAGGCAAAGCTAGAGAGAACCACATGGCTTCTATTATAAAAAACCAAATGAAGAAATTAAGAAATGTTTTTTGCTTATCTATTGTATGTTTATTGATTTGAGGTTACCATGAGGCTTGCAAATGGTATAACTCATTATTGTAAACTGATGACAACTTAACACTGATTGCAAAAAGAAACTAACATATAAGTAAGAAGAACTAATAAAAGCTCTATATTTTATCACCCTGCTTTTTAACTTTTTATGGTTTCTATTTATGTTTTATTGTACTGTCTATGTCTTCAGAAGTTGTTGTAGTTAGTTTTGAATTGTTCATGTTTTAGTCTTTCTACTTAAGGTATGAGTAGTTTATACATCACCATTACAGTGTTATAACATTCTGTGATTTTCTGTATCCTTACTATTACCAGTGAGTTTTGTACCTTCAGATAATTTATTATTGCTCATTAATGTCCTTTTTTTCAGACTGAAGAACTCTTCTTAGCCTTTCTTCTAGAACAGGTCTAGTGTTGATGAAATCCCTCAGCTTTTGTTTGTCTAGGAAACTTTTTATTTCTCCTTCATGTTTGAAGGATATACTATTCTAGGCTAAGGTCATACGTCATGCCACTCTCTTCTGGCCTGTAAGGTTTCCACTGAAAAGTCTGCTGCCAGGTTATTGGAGCTCCATTATATGTTATTTGTTTCTTTTCTCTTGCTGCTTTTAGGATCCTTTATCCTTGACGTTCGGGAGTTTGATTATGAAATTTCTTGAGGTAGTCTTCTTTGGCTTAAATGTGCTTGGTGTTCTATAAACTTCTCATAATTGAATATTGATATCTTTCTCAAGGTTTGGGAAGTTCGCTGTTACTATCCTTTTGAATAAACTTTCTATCCCTATCTCTCTCTCCTTCCTCTTTAAGGACAATAACTCTTAGATTTTCCCTTTTGAGGCTATTTTCTAGATCTTGTAGGCATGCTTCATTCTTTTTTATTCTTTTTTCTTTTGTCTCCTCTGACTGTATATTTTCAATTAGCTGGTCTTCAAGCTCACTAATTCTTTCTTCTGCTTGATAAGTTCTGCTATTAAGAGACCGATACCCAATTTTGTTTTTCAACTCCAGAATTTCTGCTTGACTTTTTTAGTTATTTGAATCTCTTTGTTGAATTTATCTGATAGGATTCTAAATTCCTTTTCTGTGTTTTCTTGAATTTCATTGAGTTTCCTCAAAACAGCTATTGAATTCTCTATTTGAAAGGTCACATAGCTCTGTCTCTCTGGGATTAGTCCCTGGTGCTTCATTTAATTCATTTCGTGTGGTCATGTTTTCCTGGAGGATCTTGATGCTTATGGATGTTTGTTGGTATCTGGTCATTAAAGAGTTATTTATTGTATGTAGTCTTCGCAGTCTTGGCTTATCTGTATACGTCCTTCCTGGGAAGGCTTTCCAGGTACTTGAAAGAACTTGGGTGTTGTGATCTAAATTTTTGGCCACTACAGCCATATAGCCACTACAGCCATATATAGGGTGCCTTAGGGGGCACCCCAAGCCCAGTAACACTAATTCTTATAGACTCCTAGAGATACCACCTTGGTGGTCTTTGATAGGATCCGGACAAATACCCTGAATTATCAAGCAGCGACTCTTGTAGTCTTACCTTACTTTCTCTCAAACACACAGAGTCTCTCTATGTGCTGAGCTGCCTGGAGCTGGGGGAAAGGTGACAGAAGGCCACTCCTGTGGCCATCACCACTAGCACTGCACTGGCTTAGACTTGAAGCTAGCATAGAATTGCGTCTCGCCCAAGGCCTGTTATTGCCACTACCTGGCTACCACCCATGTTCACTCAAGGTCTTAGATCTCTACAATCAGCAGGTGGTGAAGCAAAACAGGCTTGTGTCCTTTAGAACAAGGAGTTCCCCCAGGCTCCAAGCAGGTACAGAGATACTGACTAGGAGCCAGGGACTAGAGTCAAAAACCTTAAAAGTCTACCTAGTGCTCTATTCTACTACAGCTAAGCTTGTATACCTGAACCACAAGACAAAGTCCTTCCCGTTGTTTCCTCCCCTTTCCACAGGCAGAGGAGTCTCTCCCCATGGCCACCAGCACTACAGGCCAACAGGGAGTACTGCCAGGCTACTACCGATGTTTGCTTAAGGCCTAAGGGCTTTTCATTCAGCTTGTGGTGAATGCTGCCTGGCCTGGGACTCACCCTTCAAGGCAGTGGGGTCCCCTCTGGTCCACAGCAGGTCCAGAAATGCCATCTAAAAGCCAAGGCCTGAAATCAGAGACCCTAAGAGCCCACATGGTGATCTACCTCACTGCGGATGAACTGGTACCTAAGCTGCAAGACAAAGTCCCCTTTACTCTCCTCCTGGTTTTCTCAAGTAAAAGTTGTCTCTCCTCATAGCCACCACAGCTGTAAATGTGCTGGGTTTCACCTGAAGCCAGCACATCTCAGAGTCTCACACAAAGCCTATGGTATGTTCTACTTGGCTATTGCGGCTGATTAGTGATGGCCCAAGGGCTCTTTAGTTGCCAGGTAATAAATCCTGTCAGGACTGTGTCCTTCCCTTCAAGGAAAACTATTCCCTTCTGATCCAGGGTGTGTCTAGAAATGTCATCCAGAAGCTAGGGCCTGGAATAGGGGCCTTATGACTCTACACAGTGCCCTATCCTACTGTGCCTAAGTTGGTATCCAACTTGCAGAAGAAAGTCCTCTTTACTCTTCCCTCACCTCTCAAGTGGAAGGAAGGGGTCTCTTTTGGAGCTGCGAGCTGCACTGCCAGGGGCTGGGGGAGGGGCACTTGTCTACTTTGGCCAGTGTCTCTCTCACTAGGTTATGTGCCCCCCAAGTCCACTGGCTCCAAGCCCAGCACAGCATTGGGACCTCTCTAGGAGTTACAGTCTTTATGGTCTAGTTTGTCTTTCAAGTTTATTTAGGACCCCAGAGCACTCCAGCCTGTGGTGGTGAGGCTGGCCAAAACTCAAGTTCTGAGTGCTGAGGTGGTTGATTCCCTTCTGACTAGGGCTAGTCTAAATGTCTTCTCTTTGGGTGCCAGCTGAGCTCTGCCCGGCATTGCTTTCCACTGTGACAGGGTAGCACTGAATTCCAATGCAAAGTCTCACAATCATTACACTCTCCCTCTCTGAAGCACCACACCATACCACGTGGCTGCTGCTAGGGGATAAAGAAGGGGTGGCTTCAGCAATTCAATACTGTCTTTTCTACCATCTTCAGGACCTCTCTCAGTGATATGAAGTTAAAATCAGGTACTGTGATTGCTCACTTAATTTTGCGTTCTTATGGAAGTGTTTTCATGTAGATAGTTGTTAAATTTGATGTTCCTGCAGGGAGGATGACTGGTGGAGGATTCTATTTGGCCATCTTGCTCCACCCTTTTACCCCAGAGCTTGAGAAACTAAAGGACTGTGGATTTGGGAGTGGAGGTAGTTAGGATGCTTTTAACAGTGTTGGAAACTTGAAGAAATAGTATGACAAGCTCAAAATATTAGAATCTTGATTCAAGGCACAGGTGAAAGAAAAAATCAGGAACTCTCTAAAGCTGTATTAAAATAATCTTTTATCTGTTCGAGCTGCAGGGCTAAGATGGTTTAAAAAAAAATCAAACTCAGCATTTCATCCTGCAGTTTTCTGAAATAGTTATAATGTCCAATGAATTCACCTGGTCTGTTGTCCAATGTCCAGTGAATTCACCTGGTCTCTTTAGGGAAGTTAAAGTATTGGTAGGGAATAATGGCATTGGAATGGGGGAATATTGGAAGCTATGACCCACACAGTACCCTGACCTACACATCTATCACGACATCCCTGTCAGGAGAGGCAAATTTTCTTCCCTGACATTGAAGCCATTTCTTCCTTGCTTGAAGACTCTGTAATGACTCAGGTTGTAGCGTGTTTTAAAAAAGGAATTCAGTTCTCATTGTCATCATGTTCTACCCAAGTGCAAACATATAATTAAGATGCCACAGGGAATAAAATGAAAACTCAGACCCTGGAAGAAAAGGCTTAGTTACAGAAAGAAACTTAATAATTTACAAACCTGAAGAACATGTGCAGGAATGAATTTTGAGAACACCAGACCACAAAAGGAGAAAGTTGATGCAAAATTGGGGTGAACATATAATAGGGATACTATTGCTACATCTTGGCATCGCCAGTGGGGAATGGTTGCAATTATTATATTATGTGCATTAGGGGGCACTCCAGGCCCAGTAACACTTTAGTTCTTGTAGACTCCTAGAGATACCACCTTGGTGGTCAGCTGGTCAATCTAAACCTGTATTCAACAGTGGCCCAGCATTTATGAAGTTGAGATGCCATAAATACCTTGACATGTAATATGCAGGAAGGAATGCAGAATTCAAAGAGATAGGAATGTTGGAGTAAATTTATCATGACTTGTGAGCTACTCATTTAAGAAAACTCATATGGCTGTTTTTCCTAACAATGCATCGAAAAATATTCTGTTGTGGAGAATACCAGGATCTTGGAAAGTATTTGGAAATTATATCCTATATGCCAGGGATGGTAATGAAAGTCACCACAGTTGACATTGGCTTCCTTATTTCAAAGGAAATGCTGGCATCCCCATGGGACCAAGGACAGGTTCATTACTTATCATCTAGAGGCAAGATAATGTAATGGGTGACAGGACCTGAGAAAAAATCATAGGTGATTTCCCATGGACAAGACGATGCTGTACTACTTTCATCATCCTTGAGGGTTATGTCAGTGGTCTGGTTTTATGCCATAATTCAGTTTACCAGAGTCATGACCATCTTACTACACAGGATATCATGGTTGTGCAATAAGGTGATAACTTCATGCTAAGAGATGCTAAAGAAACATAAACTAACAGTCCCCTAAATTTCTTGATAAGACATGCTAGCAGGTTGGAGGTAATGATCCCATGAAAATGTAGGGGCCTGCCATTTTAGCAGACTCTCTGGGGGAATGACCTGGCATATGTCAATACACCTGGAAGAGAAGGACAAGTAGCTGCATCTTGCACACAACACAAACTTAGTAGCTCTTTGGATTATGTTGGTAAAATATGCATCTGAACATGATTTTCTGACCCACTAACCAAATGATACAAAAAAACTGACAACTTCCCACTCTAAACAACTAGAAACTTTTAAACTTTAGCATATATAAAAATCAAGAGAGTTTGTTGAGGTAGATTTCTGGTTTAAACATTTCAGATGCTTCTTACCTCTGGAGTTTGATTCAGTAGAATTGTGCTCAATAATTTACATTTCAAATAAGTTTTAATATGATACGGATGCTGCTGGTCCAGGAACCACAATTTGGGAAACATTGTCCCAGAATAAGGGAAAGTTATTCAGCTTCTTTAGGCTGTAATGTGAAACTTTACTACTTATGATCTAGCAGATCAAGTGATGCTAAAGTATTTGTGTCAAGGTAGAATGCCATATAGAACCTGTGGCAAGCCACGACTGGACAATTGAAGAGGTGGCCCCAACAGTTTGGAGACAAAGACAAGACCTTTTTGGCATTTAATAATTTCACCATTGTGAGAAAACTCATGGGCCCTGGTAGAGACTGTACACTTAATCAAAGGAAGTAACAAGCCTAGAAAAGTTAAGTAATTTTATTTATGTTAATAAGGAGTAAAGCCATGGCTTAATTCCCAAATGGTTAGATTTCAAATCTATCATCTCATCAGTACAATTTCCTGTCTCTCTGAGATACTGCATGTCAGGCTTGGCTTATATTTGTGGTTATAATAAGATAACTGGCCTATCACTGCCTCTCTATGATATATTTGACAATGAAATATTTCAGATTTTGTATAATTTCAAAGGATGTACATCCTTGAGTCCAAATAAGAATTTTAGCTCTGGCTTATCTTTGGGCTTCATTTTTCTTACCTGTAAAACAAGAAGCTTGATTTGATATCATAACTTTATCCTAGTTCCAAATTTGTATGAGTATACTTCACAGGTCTTTCATGTATGCTATATATCTATTCCCCCCAAATCCTAGATTCTTCCATCAATATTGCAATGCTTCCAAATGTTATGAGCACTTTACATTTAATTCTTGCTGTGCCATTCAGTAACAGTGACAAACTATAAAATAAAAAAGGACTATTTTTCCTGCAGTTTTCAATTGCATTAATCACCTTTCTTTAAAAGCTCCAGTGAGTTTTCCCACATTTGAACTTAAGATAATTTATACTTTTTTCTTTTCCCATATACTTTATATCTTACAGCACTAAATCCATTAGTCTCCAGACCGCTACAAAAGACTTTCCCCACCTAATGAGCTAAACTTAATACAGCAATGACACGTTCTATTCTATCAGCTGTAAATACTCGCTAATATTAACAAAAGCTCAGGTGTCTCCACTCAAAAACTCTCAAGACAAATTCAGAGGGTGATATTTTCTTCCATAATTCTTTTATTTCTGTACCCATTTAAGTGATTTTCAGAGCCTACTAAATGTCATCTAAGTTACCTAAAGCTTCAGAAACTATTTTGAAGAGATTTTTTAAATGCAATTATACCTCTATTTGACAACACCATCTGCTCCTAGCATCTTACTTTGTAAGCTTCCGGTTCAGTTAACTCCTTTATCACTGCAATTATCTGAATGCCGATGAATCTTCACGACACAAACCAATGAGACTACAAAAAATTAGGGATGTATATACCCTTATAAGGGTCAAAATTACCAGGAACTCAATTATAATAAGCCCAATATTTCTGTTTCTAGGGTAAGAAGCTACCAACTTAGAAATCCATTACTTAGTAAGTATGGCATGATTTTACCTCTGCATTTTCTTGGGAGACTGATATATTACTGTTTTAGAAGACCAAAATGAAGCACTACTTGTTGTTATGAGAGAACTGTTAAGTTTTTTTTGTTACTTATATCTACAATATTGGGAAGTATGGCAGACTACCACAGCATCACCCTGACAATGAAGAGGGTAATTCTCACTTCACAAAGGAGAGAGAATACCCAAAGTCTTGTTTTCCCCAAAACACTTCAGACAAAGGGATTTCTGAATCTTCCTCCAAACGTGGGGATTAAGGGTAGTGCCAGGACTTAAGATTACAGTGTTAATCACAGGCCTGTGATGAAGTTATTGTCCCTTAAGTAAGACTTTTTGGAGATAATTGGAGAAATTTGAGTCTGGACTGAATATTAGATGATGTTGGAATAGTATTATTAATTTTTCTTAAGATATAATAATGGTAATATAATTAGTCAGGTAAAGTTTATATTTTTAGAACATTTATCAAACATATTTAGGAAAAAACTATCAATGTCTACAACATCCTTGTAAATAGTTCAGCAAAAAATAAATAGTTAGTAGGTGGGGAGAGAAAGGGAGAAAGAGAAAGAATGAAAAATGACAAAATGTTAACAATTGCTGATGTTAGCAACTGTTGAAACTATTGTAGTAAGCTTTACAGGTAATAATTATGAAGAGCTATACTAATCCTACCCAGGAATGGTCATGACTTCAAGATTATGTTCAGCTCTATTAGAGGTTCAGCTCTATTAAGAAGCTACCACTGACAGCCTGTACATTGCAGTCTTCACCTTGTACCCCCAAAAATGTGTATCCTAAAGAACTACACTAAAATATCACTGCTAAAATGAAAGAATAGGGCATGTTGAGACTTCATAGGCAAAATGTTAAATATGGACTCAATTCCTCTTCATAGAGATCCAAATTTATTTGGTAAAATGGTATAGAGCTTCATCCTTTCTAACAGCTTCTAGATATTCAGTCTATTAGCAGCCTAACACCCATCTTAGTAGAAAAATAGCCACCATTTACACCTAACTAGATTTTTTTAACATGTCTAATCTGGTTCAGACAAGAGAGAGAACTGACAGCAAGACTAAAATTTGTATACATTATATTCTCTCCAACTATACTGCAATGTGTTCAGCTTCAATAATACAATATAGGTATTTTAGCGTGTCATGAATGATTCATTCTTTGACCTTTTAGACTACTACATGATTGTGGATCTAGAAGACATTTTAATGTGTCCTGAGACCCTGAACAAAATATTGCTAACGTTCATTTGTTATTGGCCTGCCCCCAAGAATGCTATCTCTACACCAAGTTTAAGAAATATATAGTTGGGGTGGTTCCAAGATGGCCAAATAGAAACAGCTCCAGGCTACAACTCAGGGCCTCAGAGACTCAGAAGACCGGTGATTTCTGCATTCCCAACTGAGGTACCGGGTTCATCTCACTGGGGCATGTCAGACAGTGGGTGTCAGACAGTGGGCAGGACTGTGGGTGCAGCCCACCAAGCCAGAGCCAAAGCACGGCGAGGCATCGCCTCACCCGGGAATCGCAAAGGGTAAGGGAATTCCCTTTCCTAGCCAAGGGAAACCATGACACATGGCACCTGGAAAATCGGGTCACTCCCACCCTAATACTGTACTTTTCCAAGGGTCTTAGCAAAGGGCACACCAGGAGATTATATCTCGCTCCTGGCACAGAGAGCCCCACGCACACGGGGCCTCCCTCATTGTTAGCACAGCAGTCTGAGGTCTAATTGCAAGGCAGCAGCGAGGCTGGGGGAGGGGCGCCTGCCACTGCTGACACATGAGTAGGTAAACAAAGTGGCCAGGAAGCTCGAACTGGGTAGAGCCCACTGCAGCTCAAAGAGGCCTGCCTGCCTTTGTAGACTCCACCTCTGGGGACAGGGCATAGCCAAACAAAAGGCAGCAGAAACCTCAGCAGATTTAAACCTCCCTGTATGACAGTTTGAAGAGAGTAGTGGTTCTCCCAGCATGGAGTTTGAGATCTGAGAACGGACAGACTGTCTCTGCAAGTGGGTCCCTGACCCCCGAGTAGCCTAACTGGGAGGCATCCCCCAGTAGGGGCAGACTGACACCTCGCGTGCCCGGGTACCCCTCTGAGGCGAAGCTTCCAGAGGAACAATCAGGCAGCAAAATTTGCTGTTCAGCAATATTCACTTTTTTGCAGCCTCCACTGCTGATACCCAGGCAAACAGGGCCTGGAGTGGACCTCCAGTAAACTCCAACAGACCTGCAGCTGAGGGTCCTGACTCTTAGAAGGAAAACTAACAAACAGAATGGACATCCACACCAAAACCCCATCTGTACGTCACTATCATCAAAGACCAAAGGTAGATGAAACCACAAAGATGGGGAAAAAACAGAGTAGAAAAGCTGAAAATTCTAAAAATCAGAGCGCCTCTCCCCCTCCAAAGGAATGCAGCTCCTTGCCAGCAACAGAACAAAGCTGGATGGAGAATGGTTTCGACAAGTTGAGAGAAGAAGGCTTCTCAGACAATAAAACTTCTCCAAGATAAAGGAGGAAGTTTGAACCCAGCGCAAAGTAGCTAAAAACCTTGAAAAAAGATTAGACAAACAGCTAACTAGAATGACCAATGTAGAGAAGTCCTTAAATGGCCTGATAGAGCTGAAAACCATGGTATGAGAACTACGTGACAAATGCACAAGCTTCAGTAACCAATTCAATCAACTGGAAGAAAGGGTATCAGTGATTGAAGATCAAATGAATGAAATGAAGTGAGAAGAGAAGTTTAGAGAAAAAAGAGTAAAAACAACTGAACAAAGCCTCCAAAAAATATGGGACTATGTGAAAAGACCAAATCTACGTCTCACTGGTGTACCTGAAAGTAACAGAGAGAATGGAATCAAGTTGGAAAACACTCTACAGGATATTATCCAGGAGAACTTCCCCAAACTAGCAAGGCAGGTCAACATTCAAATTCAGGAAATACAGAGAAGGCCACAAAGATACTCCTCGAGAAGAGCAACTCCAAGACACATAATTGTCAGATTCACCAAAGTTGAAATGAAGGAAAAAATGTTAAGGGCAGCCAGAGAGAAAGGTCGGGTTATCCACAAAGGGAAGCCCATCAGACTAATAGCGGATCTCTTGGCAGAAACTCTACAAGCCAGAAGAGGGTGGGGGCCAATATTCAACATTTTTAAAGAAAAGAATTTTCAAGTCAGAATTTCATATCCAGCCAAAATAAGCTTCATAAGTAAAGGGGAAATAAAATCGTTTACAGACAAGCAAATGCTGAGAGATTTTGTCACCACCAGGCCTGCCCTACAAGAGATCCTGAAGGAAGCGCTGAACGTGGAAAGGAACAACTGGTACCAGCCACTGCAAAAACATGACAAAATGTAAAGACCATCGATGCTAGGAAGAAACCACATCAACTAACGAGCAAAATAACCAGCTAACATAATCATGACAGGATCAAATTCACACATAACAATGTTAACCTTAAATGTAAATGGGCTAAATGCTCCAGTTAAAAGTCACAGACTGGCAAATTGAATAAAGAGTCAAAACACATCAGTGAGCTGTATTCAGGAGACCCATCTCATGTGCAGAGACACATAGACTCAAAATAAAGGGATGGAGGAAGATCTACCAAGCAAATGGAAAACAAAAAAAAAGGCAGGGGTTGCAATCCTAGTCCCTGATAAAACAGATTTTAAACCAACAAAGATCAAAAGAGACAAAGAAGGTCATTACATAATGGTAAAGGGATCAATTCAACAAGAAGAGCTAACTATCCTAAATATGTATGCACCCAATACAGGAGCACCCAGATTCATAAAGCAAGTCCTTAGAAATTTACAAAGAGACTTAGACTCCCATACAATAATAATGGGAGACTTTAACTCCCCACTGTCAACATTAGACAGATCAACCAGACAGAAAGTTAACAAGGATATCCAGGAATTGAACTCAGCTCTGCACGAAGCAGACCTAACAGACATCTACAGAACTCTCCACCCCAAATCAACAGAATATACATTCTTCTCAGCACCACATTGCACTTATTCCAAAATTGACCACATACTTGGAAGTAAAGCACTCCTCAGCAAATGTACAAGAACAGAAATTATAACAAACTGTCTCTGAGACCACAGTACAATCAAATTAGAACTCAGGATTAAGAAACTCACTCAAAACTACTCAACTACATGGAAACTGAACAACCTGCTCCTGAATGACTACTGGGTCCATAACGAAATGAAGGTAGAAATAAAGATGTTCTTTGAAACCGATGAGAACAAAGATACAACATACGAGAATCTCTGGGACACATTTAAAGCAGTGTGTAGAGGGAAATTTATAGCACTAAACACCCGCAAGAGAAAGCAGGAAAGATCTAAAATGGACACCCTAACATGACAATTAAAAGAACTAGAGAAACAAGAGCAAACACATTCAAAAGCTAGCAGAAGGCATGAAATAACTAAGATCAGAGCAGAACTGAAGGAGATAGAGATACAAAAAACCCTTAAAAAATCAATGAATCCAGGAGCTGGTTTTTTGAAAAGATCAACAAAATTGATAGACCACTAGCAAGACTAATAAAGAAGAAAAGAGAGAAGAATCAAATAAATGCAATAAAAATGATAAAGGGGATATCACCACCGACCCCACAGAAATACAAACTACCATCAGAGAATATTATAAACACATCTATGCAAATAAACTAGAAAACCTAGAAGAAATGGATGAATTCCTGGACACATACACTTTCCCAAGACTAAACCAGGAAGAAGTTGAATCCCTGAATAGACCGATAACAGGTTCTGAAATTGAGGCAAAATGTAATAGCCTACCAACCAAAAAGTCCAGGACCAGAAGCATTCACAGCTGAATTCTACTAGAGGTACAAGGAGGAGCTGGTACCATTCCTTCTGAAAATATTCCAATCAATAGAAAAATAGAGAATCCTCCCTAAGTCATTTTATGAGGCCAGCATCATCATGATACCAAAGCCTGGCAGAGAAACAACAGAAAAAGAGAATTTTAGACCAATATCCCTGATGACCATCAATGCAAACATCCTCAATAAAATACTGGCAAGTGAATCCAGCAGCACATCAAAAAGCTTATCCACCATGATCAAGTGGGCTTCATCCCTGGGATGCAAGGCTGGTTCAATGTATGCAAATCAATAAACGTAATCCAGCATATAAACAGAACCGAAGACAAAAACCACATGATTATCTCAATAGATGCAGAAAAGGCCTTCAACAAAATTCAACAGCCGTTCATTCTAAAAACTCTCAATAAATTTGGTATTGATGGAACGTATCTCAAAATAATAAGAGCAATTTATGACAAACTCACAGCTAATATCATACTGAATGGGCAAAAACTGGAAGCATCCCCTTTGAAAACTGGCATAAGAGAGGGATGCCCTCTGTCATCACTCCTATTCAACATAGTGTTGGAAGTTCTGGCCAGGGAAATCAGGCAGGAGAAAGAAATAAAGGGTATTCAATTAGGAAAACAGGAAGTAAATTGTCCCTGTTTGCAGATGACATGATTGTGTATTTAGAAAACCCCATGGTCTCAGCCCAAACTCTTAAGCAGATAAGCAACTTCAGCGAAGTCTCAGGATACAAAATCAATGTGCAAAAATCACAAGTCTTCTTATACACCAATAACAGAGAGCTGAATCATGAGTGAACTCCCATTCACAATTGCTTCAAATAGAATAAAATACCTAGGAATCCTACTTACAGGGCATTTGAAGGACCTCATCAAGGAGAACTGCAAACCACTGCTCAATGAAATAAAAGAGGACACAAACAAATGGAAGAACATTCCATGCTCACAGATAGGAAGAATCAATATCATGAAAATGGCCATACTGCCCAAGGTAATTTATAGATTCAATGTCATCCCAATCAAGCTACCAATGACTTTCTTCACAGAATTGGAAAAAAACTACCTTAAAGTTCATATGGAACCAAAAAAGAGCCCACATTGCCAAGACAATCCTAAGCCAAAAGAACAAAGCTGGAAGCATCATGCTGCCCGACTTCAAACTATACTACAATGCTACAGTAACCAAAACAGCATGGTACTGGTACCAACATACAGACCAATGGAACAGAACAGAGCCCTCAGAAATAATACCACACATCTACAACCGTCTGATTGATCTTTGACAAAAACAAGAAAAGGGGAAAGGATTCCCTATGTAATAAATGGTGCTGGGAAAATTGGCTAGCCATAGGTAGAAAGCTGAAACTGGATCCATTTCTTACACCTTATACAAAAATTAATTCAAAATGGATTAGAGACTTAAATGTTAGACCTGAAACCATAAAAACCCTAGAAGAAAACTTAGGTAATATCATTCAGGACATAGGCATGGGCAAAGACTTCATGTCTAAAACACCAAAAGCAATGGCAACAGAAGTCAAAATTGACAAATGGGATCTAATTAAACTAAAGAGCTTCTGAACAGCAAAAGAAACTACCATCAGAGTGAACAGGCAACCTACAGAATGGGAGGAAATTTTTGCAATCTACTCATCTGACAAAGGGCTAATATTCAGAACCTACAAAGAACTCAAACAAATTTATAAGAAAAAAACAAACAACCCCATCAAAAAGTGGGTGAAGGATATGAACAGACACTTCTCAAAAGAAGACATTTATGCAACCAACAGACACATGAAAAAATGCTCATCATCACTTGCCATCAGAGAAATGCAAATCAAAACCACAATGAGATACCATCTCACACCAGTTAGAATGGCCATCATTAAAAAGTCAGGAAACAACAGATGCTGGAAAGGATGTGGAGAAATAGGAACACTTTTACATTGTTGTTGGGACTGTAAACTAGTTCAACTATTGAGGAAGACAGTGTGGTGATTCCTCAAGGACCTAAAACTAGAAATACCATTTGACCCTGCCATCCCATTACTGGGTATATCCCCAAAGGATTATAAATCATGCTGCTATAAAGACACATGCACGCATATATTTACTGCGGCACTATTCACAATAGCAAAGACTTGGAACCAACCCAAATGTCCATCAATGACAGACTGGATTAAGAAAATGTGACACCATGGAATACTATGCAGCCATAAAAAAAGGATGAGTTCATGTCCTTTGTAGGGACAGGGATGTAGCTGGAAACCATCATTCTCAGCAAACTATTGCAAGAACAGAAAACCAAACACTGCATGTTCTCACTCATAGGTGGGTATTGAATGAGAACACTTGGACACAGGAAGTGGAACATCACACACCGGGGCCTGTCGTGGGGTGGGAGGAGTGTGGAGGGATAGCATTAGGATATATACCTAATGTAAATGATGAGTTAATGGGTGCAGCACACCAACATGGCGCATGTATACATATGTAACAAACCTGCACTTTGTACACATGTACCCTAGAACTTAAAGTATAATTTAAAAAAGAAAAAAAAGAAATATATAGTTGATTTAACTCAGATAGGAAACTGAGACAGACCATCTTCCTTCAAGATGTCTAGATGGATTCACAAAATGTCACCACCACCTTGAGTTGATATCCTTCTAGTTCCCTCTAAGGACACTTAATCCTTCCTAAGATTTTCAGGGCATAAATACTGCTTTATTACATATTTTTCTAACTTAACTACTCCAATAACTAACTTGTATATAAAAACCTAAGCATATCATTGATCAAAAATATAAAAGATCTTCAGATACTTTAAGGCCAATTTATAACTGTCCTCATTCATAGTTTTTCTGTATATACAGTTATATTTCATCATTTATGTAGATTCCTTCTGCAGAGTTGCAATAGTGATATCTTCCCAATGAGGCAAGGAAACTCACCCATCATGGTTCAGTAGTATTCTGGTAAACTAGCGTACACACACACCACTCGTATTTGTAATATTTGTTCATTTTTGTGATGCACATCTCTCCATTATGACCAGTTTCAAGTTACCAAGAGTTTAGCCATCTGCTCACAAAATTCCTGAGTAATTACCTTTCCCAAGTTGATACACATCACCTCTAGCATCCCACCAGTCGTGAGCCTACTTCTTCTGACTTATCAGTACAGAACCAAACCATATAAGTTAGTAGCTCTTATTAAATATCAAAGCCATATTTCAGATCTGTCTATAACACCAAACAAGACCCAGGTATCTCAATTCATTTTCATTTGGTAACTCATTAACTCAACAAATAGAGTGTTTGGATTCCAACATAATCAGCATTTGTAGCCAACACATAACTCCGTGAATCATGAGAAAATCTATCAGACACAGGACTTTTTTCTCCCCTGTCAATTTCCATGAATGAAAATTAAATATTTAAATAGCTTATTTTTCAGTTTTATCATCTATAAAATGAAATGGATATACAGCAACAACATATCTGTACCTGTAGATAATATATGTAATTACAGAAAGATAAAAATAGACTTGAAGAATACTGATATGATTTGGCTCTGTGTCCCCACCCAAATCTCATGTTGAATTGTAATCCCCAGTGTTGGATGAGGGACTTGGTGGGAAGTGATTGGATCATGCAGGTAGATTTCCACCTTGCTGTTCTCTTGATAGTGAGTGAGTTATTGCAAGATCTTGTTGTTTGAAAGTGTGTAGCACTTCCCTCTTCACTCTTGCTCTCTCTCTCCTGCCAGCTATGTAAAGATGTACTTGCTTCTCCTTCCCCTCTTCCTTCTGCCATGATTGTACATTTCCTGAGGCCTCCCCAGCCATGCCTTCTGTACAGCCTGCATAACTGAGAGTCAATTAAACCCCTTTTAAAAATAAGCTACCCAGTCTCATGTAGTTCTTTATTGTGATGTGAGAACAGATAATACAAGTACACATTTTCAAAATGTAACATAATATGTCCCTTGCTACACGCTTGTCTACAATGTGACCTTCCCTCTCAAGGTCACATTACCAATATGTTGCATCTTTGTCCCCTCACTTTCATTCTGAGCAGACTCTGTGAGCTGCTTGGGCCAATAGAGTATGGAGAAAGTAACACTGTACTCTAGCCTCTGGGTTTTTATTCCTTTCCTTATATTCATCATCATGGGAGACTTTAATGGTTACACTGATAAGTGGCCAAAAGATATGGAAATCTCATATATATGACATTGAATGATTAGTTGTTCAGTAACTATTGAAATGATTCCCCTCTCAAGGAAGTTTCTGACACAGTTTTAGAGTGCATGTCCTTTGAGTCATAGAGCTTCATAAGGACAAGATGCTACATTCCACATTCACCACTGTATCCCTAGGGTTTAGCATTACATCTGGCAGTTAGTGGGCATTTAAAGTATATTTGGTGAATAAATGAATGAATACATTGACCCAGGAAGCATATTTCAATAAGATAGAGGCCTACATAGGAATAAGTATCTCTTTTATTCCTCCAAGATGGTGGATTAGGGGTTTTCAGCATGGTTTAGCCACTTGGAAATTGTGAGACATTACATAAAGATCAACTCTGAGAACTTTAAGTCAAGAAGAAAAACAGGAATCAACCAGAATTGTAAAAGCCACCCCAGATCGAGGAGAGGAGAATGGTGGCAAGCAGCCCCTATGACAGCACCTAGTTAAGAGAAGTGAGTGAGAGAGGCAGAGAGTCTGTCTCTGCAACTTAACTTCCCACTGGGGATCTGAGCAACCCAGGCTGAGGAAGAACATTTTGCTTCTCCCAAGTCCTGGAACTAACTTGTGGAGAGCCCTGGAGACACTATGAGGGAAAGACACTTGGAAAGGCTGCAGACATTTTCCCAGACCCAGGACCAAGAACAGGATGCCATTTTTCAATCTGGGCACATCCAAATTCAGCTATTATTTGTACACCCAGCAGCGTGGCTACACAGGCATCTTAGTCTCAGGCCAGAGATTGGAGCACCTGCTCTGGAGTCGGGTGGGACCCTCCACAGCCAGAACTGTGGAAAGCACCTCAGCAGTAGGGCTAAAATTGTGCTTTACCCTGTTGCAAGCCTGGAGCAGGAGGAGAGCTGCTACATCGGCAGTTAGAACCAGCTTGATGACCTGGAACTGACCTATATGTACCATTGCTGGGCACTCCACCCTGCTTTCCTGAGATCGTAGTACAGCGTGAGGCCCTCTCTGTTCCACCCCTAGGCAGAAATCTAGGCATTTGGGGCACCTACTTTCCTGGAACAGTAGCCTGAACTGCCCCACCCTTTCTACACATAAATCATGATGCAGTGAGACTCTCTCTGCTCCACACAAAGGCAGATCTCCAGGCACTCAGGGCTCCAGATCACTTGGATAAGGAGCCTGAGAAACCCCACCCTTCCTGTGCATTAGATCCTGGTGTTGGAGGGTGGGATCTCTGCTCCGTGCCCAGGCAGATCTTTAGGCATCTGGAGTACCTACTCTTCTAGATTATAAGTTTAGATAATCTTCCATCCCTGTTCAGAGAACTTGGAGCTGAGGTAGTTTCCCAGCCCCACAACTAGGCACACTTCTCAGTGTTTGGTGGCTGCCCACTGGATTTTTTCTCAGTGCTGTATGGCCCTGCCCTTCATTGCCCCCACTCCCCTTGGGGCTAAGCAGGGAGCTCAGGCCACTATAAATTACATGAATCAGCCCACTGCCCAAGGTAACAGAGAACTTAGGCCAGTAAACAAGGGTTAAGTATATACCCAGCCACATTTGCCACAGTTGGCTTTTACCTGTAAGCACCATCTATGGGCTTGTTGGTTGAACTCTATAGCTCCATAGAAAACCTGCCAAAAGAAATGTATATGGCTATAGAAGCAAATCCAAAACACCCTACCCAGCATTCTCTATGGTCACACTCCCTAAGGAGAGGGGAAACGGGAAAAAAATAACAACAAATGTATAGGGAAAAAAATAAAAATTTAAAATTCTACCCATAGGAAAATAATTCTAAAACTAGAATTACCAGTGTCTCCAGATGAGAAAGAATGAATGCAATAATTCTGGCATCATGAAAACTCTGAACACAGTAACACCACCAAATAATTGCACTGGATCTCCAGCAATGATCCTTACCAAAATGGAAACTCAGAAATGACAGCTTAAAGAATAAACAGCATGGATTTAAGGAAGGTCAATGAGATCTAAGACAAGGTTGAAAATCAACACAAAGAGCTTTTAAAGCAATCTAGGAAATAAGAGAAGAGATAAACATCTTAAAAAGAAATCAATCAGAGCCTCTGGAATTTAAAAACTCACTTAGGGAATTTCAAAATATAATTGAAAGCTTAATCAGTAGACTGGATCAAGCAGAAGAAAGAATTTCAGAGCTTGAAGACTTTTCTCTTGAACTAACCCAGTGAGACAAAAATAAAGAAAACAAATTTTTAAAAAACAAGCAAAGTCTTTGAGGAATATGGGATATGTAAAACAACCAAATCTATGGATTATTGGCATTTCTGAGAGAGAACAATAGTAAAAAACCTCTAAAATATATGTGAGAGAATAATCCAAGAAAACTTATCTAATCTTATTAGAGAGGCAGATATCCATATATTAGAAATTCTATAGAATACCTGCAAAACACTATACAAAATGAACATTACCAAGGCATCCCTACTCATCAGACCGTCCACAGTCAACACTGAAGAAAAAAACCGTAAAGGAAACTAGACAAAAAGAACAGATTGTGTACAATGGGAACCCCACCAGGCTAACAGCAGATTTGTCAGCAGAAACCTGACAAGTCAAGTATATTAGTCTGTTCTCACACTGCTATAAGGATATACCTGAGACTGGGTTTAATTGAAAAGAGGTTTAATTGACCCACAGTTCAGCATGTCTGGGGAGTCCTCAGGAAATTTACGATCATGGCAGAAGGGGAAGTAAATACATCTTTCCTCACAGGGTGGCAGGAAGAAGAAAGAGAGCCAAGTGAAGAGGGAAGCCCCTTATAAAGCTATCAGGTCTTGTGAGAACTTACTCACTATCATGCGAATAGCATGGAGAAAACTGTCCCGTGATTTTACGTCCCACAGGGTCCCTCCCACCACATGTGGAGATTATGGGAATTACAATTCAAGATGAGAGTTGGGTGGGGACACAGCAAAACCATATCATCAGGAGAGACTGGGGGCCTGTTTTCAGCATTCTTTAAAAAAGAAATTTCAGCTAAGAATTTTGTATCCTTCCAAACTAAGTGTCATAAGTGAAGAAAAAGTAATTTTTTTTCCAGACAAGCAAGCAAGCATCAAAGGAATGTATTGCCACTAGACGAGCCTTACAAAGGATCTTTAAGGGAGTTCAAAAGATGGAAACAAAATAATGATACCTGCTACCACTAAAATACACATAAGTAAATAGCCTATGGACCCTATAAAGCAACCACATGATAAAAACTATGAAGCAACCAGCTAACAACTTCATGATAGGATCAAAACCTAACATATAAGTATTAATCTTGACTATAAATGACCTAAACATCCCACTTAAAAGACACAGAGTGACAAGTTGAATAAAAAGCACAACTCCCATCCATTCACTGTTTGAGACTCATCTCACATGTAATGACACCCATAGGCTCAAAGTAAAGGGTTGGAGAAAGATATACCATGCAAACAGAAAACGGAAAATATCAGAGGTCACTATTCTTATGTCACATAAAAGAGATTTTAAATCAACAACAGTAAAACAAAAGGACAAAGAAGGGCATTATATGATGATAAAGTGTTTCATTCACCAAGGAGATATAACTGTCCTAAATATAAAATGCGCCCAACATTGAAGCATCCAGATTCATAAAACAAGTACTCCTAGACCTACAAAAAAATAGACTTGAAGAACTACACAGTAATAGTGGGGAACTTCAAGACCCCACTGACAGTATTAGATAGGTCATTGAGGCAGGAATCTAATAAAGAAATTCTGAACTGAAACTTGACACTTAGCGAATAGAGTATTTGGTAAATATACGCCACAGAATATATGCAGTCATAAAAAAAAATGAAATCATGTCCTTGGTAGCAACATGGATGCAACTAGAGGACATTATCCTAAGCAAATTAATTCAGGAACAGAAAACCAAATACTGCACATTTTCACTTACAAGTGGGAGCTAAATACGGGGTACTTGTGAATATAAAGATGGCAGTAATAGACACTCAGGGCAACTACTGAGGGAGGGGGTGAAAAGTGTTGAAAAACTTTTTGGTGCTATGCTCAGTTCCTGGATGACAAGATCATTCATACCCCAAACCTCACAATCATACAATATCCCCAGGTAACAAACCTGAATATGTGGCCCCTGGATCTAAAATCACATTTGAAAATATAAAAAAATAAAATATAGACTATTTCTGTTAACTCACTCACTGGGAGCTCTCCTTGGTTCTGAAGCCTACATCTTGCCTGAAGTATGGATCATTATTATTGTAATTTTTATATTAATAATTTATAGTTTTTGAGGTTAGTCATTTCAGTGACATTCTGAGGAATTATATGCCTATTTAGAAACTGATACATTATTTATCTAAAATGTAAGTTTATTTTCCAAGGCCACACAACTACTGGGGGTGAGGTTAGAACTCAAATCCAGTACATTCTACTCAAGTATAGTGTTCTGTCTCTCCACTTAAATCCAACTATCCCCATATTACTATATCTGGCCACTAGCTAACAATGTCACTCAACTTAACTATGAGGGACCCTTTGGCTCTGTGTCTAGAAACCACTTGACAAAGTTTAACACTCTTAAATAGGCATTTTTCAATTGAATTTTGGAACATGGAAGTGGAATGTAGTACTTATGCTGTACCTATGCTGTCCTATCCCTGAGACAAAGAAAGCAAGGTGGAATCTGGACACTTGTTCTGTCCTCTTGACCAGGCATTTTAACTGCCCACAAGATTAAAGAAAAAGGAGTCAGTGAGTACTTAGCTCTGACTTAGGGATATGTGGAAAAGGAGGGCTCCACCCCACTCCACATGGGTGGGAATGTGGGGCTTTTATTGCAGAGAAGCTTTGTAATTTTGCCAATCCACCTAACCTAATGCCACTGTGAATATATAAGGGAGGAAGACTGACTAAATAGGTAACATTTTTTCTCTTACCGAGGAGACACACAGAGACTGAAAGCTGGTTGAAGGTAGTATAATCTTCAAACAGGAAGTATCAATAACCATCAAAGAGAATATTTAATCTCTAGTGTACATGCCATGAACCAGAAGACCATTAGGCATGCCTAAATCTCAATTTTGTGGTTATCCTTTCCCTTCTTTAGAGAAAGTACCATGATATCATACTCAGGAGCATGAATAACATGCATCTAATATTAAAGCATTTTCTTTACATTTTTGGAAGTATGTTTTAAATAATAAGAGGAAAAAATCCTTGATCCTATACCAAAGAATCATGCTCTTATTTACCCAATTCAATTCCCTTGCCTGAAATGTAAGGGGGGTTCCTGCTATTACTGCTTAATGCAAAGACATTGAAACAACAAATAAATTATATATATTTTATTGGGACTTGCTTGTTTTCCTATTTACACCACCCTAAGCTATCATCATAGGAATTTACACCTCCATCCCCAAGCTTATGACTTCATCAACTTCACCACAAATCTTCCAAAATAAATGCTGACCTTTCCCTTTGCTGAAGTATCTTGAAATTTTAGTACAATGAGATAGTAAGGATTGTAAGAAACACCAGAAAAATAAGTAGAAGAGACTACCAATGGAAATACAGCACAGACTCTGAAACATGTGAATTAATGAATAATTACTGTGTAGCAGACTCTTTTTCCAGGACTTTGTAGGTATTACGTCATTTATCCTCACACAAAATCTACAAGGTAGTTTTGTTGATAAATCAGTCTTCAAACAAAGAAGTTGAAAAATAGAGAAGTTAAATAACTTGCCCCCTTTTTGCCTATCTAGTGAAAAGGAGCCAAGTTTTAGAACCAGGTTATCTAATTCTGAATTATCTGCCCTTCACTAGTAAGCCTAGCCATAAGCAACAACACAAAATTCAAGTCTCCAATACAGCAACCAATAGTTGTCTACTTATTTTCCCTTTTTGATTCATTCAAGTAGAATTTAATTCCAAAACTTATTAATTACCCTGTTTTAAACATGTATTCTCTTTCTATGAAGGTTAACTGGTTTGAAAAATGATCCAGAATTATTATATACCCATTGATATCTAGAACCATCTATGGCCCTGATGGGTACTTGACAAATTTTTATTTAATTAAATTATTAACAAGCTTTGAATGTAAGTATGTTTTCAAATTCTAATTTTTAAAAGTGGGAATCACTCAGAATCTTAAATTCAAAATTTTTGATTTTGGAAAAACCTGACAGAGTAACTAGTCACAGAAAGAAGAGATAACTTATTCAAGGTCACACAGCCAGTTAATATAAAGCCAAGAAATTCACTGGAGAATCAGGCTCCTTTGGAAAGAGGTGAGCAATTTCTCTTCCTGCAGATAATGAGAGGAGGGTTGAAAGGACATCAGAGCAATGTAGTACGCAAGCAAGTTAGTGTTTGCAACTGGGAGCACTTGAGGAGAGACAAAATCAGGGACCTGGAGGAAATGTTTGATAACTGGCATGTCCCTGTCGTGGAAGCAGTAAAGTAACACAAGGAAATGACAAACTAATGGGAGCCCTGGTGGGAAGCAGCCGGCACATGTTCTTTCCTGAATTGTAGCTTAAATGATCATTGCCATTCTTGTCAGACAGTCTAGTATATTTGGACAACAGCAATCCCCAGATTTCTACTGCCCTGAGCAGGGGTGGAATATGTCCCAAGCAAAGTTGAATCAATGAAGACAGCTGAGAGAGGAGCTCTGAAGGAACAGAATACATTCTGACATAGATTCCAAAGGGGTATAAAAACCACTGTGTGGATGTCACAGGAAAACAGTTATCAGCTCATCACAGACAAGAATGTTCTAACAGCTAAAATGTGTATCACCAGGAGTTGCACTGAAGAAGAGCAAAATGACTTCCCAGTCACTTAAAGCATTTAAGCAGAGGCTGAATGTCAGGAATGTGAAGAAAATTTCAATACCAAATAAGTTGTTGGACTATATAATTTTAAAACTCTTTTCAAATTCACAGATTCTAATATTATAAATTAGCTTGTATTACAAAATGTATTTCAAAGTTAAACAGGGGAATTCTACCCCACTGTCTTGAATCCAAAGCAAAGCTCTAATCTAGATTCACCCTAGACCATAGACTAAAGGTGCCAATACTTCACATTTGGATACAGTTACTCGATAGCCTACGCAGCATTTTTCCCTTCTAGGATCACATATGACTCCCACAAAACCCTGGGACAGCAAGGCAGAGTCATTATTTCCCATTAGATACAAAGAAATGGGGTCCTTAATTTAGCTAATGGTTATAAACCTCCCGTGACATCATAGGCACTTTTCTAGGTACTGGAGATAGGATGGTGAAAAGAAGTTCTAGACTCGCTTCATGAAGCTTACATTCTTGTGGAGACAGATGATGAAAAAAAAAAAAAAGTATGTATTCTGTCCTGAGGGGCTAAATGCTACTGATAAAAAATGACCTAGGGTAAAAGGATGAAGACTAATGACGTAGAAGGTACTATTTTATATAGATTGGTGAGGGAAGACCCGTAGCTGCCTAAAAAAGAGTAGAATAGACAGGGGGAATGGAAAGCACAAAGGCTGTGAGATGAAAGTTTTTTGTGCTTTCAAATAATGGAAATTAGGTAAGCATGGCTAGAGTGCTGTGAAAAGGGCAGGAAAAGGTAAGGGAGGAGATGAGATTGCATGGGACTTTGCAGACTGTTCTGTGGATTTTGGCTTTGTTCTAGGGAAGGTGAAAAGCCACTGCGAGACTCTAAGCACAGAAGCTTATGATGGCCTAGAATAAGCTAGTAGTGGTGGAGGTGGTGGGAGGTAGGTTAGATTCTGGATTTATTTTGCAGGTAGAATACTTAGCTGGATGCTGACTGAATAAACATTTTAACACAAGCCTTTCCATTTTAATCGGTTACATGACATCCTAAAACATTGACTTTGAGCAAGTCATTCCACTCTGTGTGCATCTTCATGTAACAATTGGGAAGTTCATGACACTTGCAAACTTAATGTGGTACTTTTTAAGTTTAACACATTTTTAGGTGCTACTATGGATGCTCTTCTTCTGTGACATGGGAATGAAAACACTGGGATTGTTTTGTACATAGGACCTGTTCCTTTGAGAATTATGAAGCCCCACCTGTTTAGAAAGATGGTTAACACATCCCACCACCACTCACATAGCAGTTAGAGGCACACAATACACACAGAGCTCACCACATGCTCTTGGCATTGAGGTTTCCTGCTTTTGTCTAAATATGTTTCTGAAATACTCACAGGATCCCTGGGAGGTAACTGACTCACAGAAAGACCGAGGCAATGAGACATGAAAGGCTGGCCTACGGTCACAGAAATCTCGGTAGGAAATGGTTTTAGTCTCATGTTCAATACCATCCTTAGTCACCCAGCAGCTCTTTTCCTAAAATGTCTCACAAAAATGTTCATGGAGAGGGCCAGATGGATTCATCAAAACTGACATTTTTGGGTTTAAAAGTAACAGAGACAGTTTACACATTCCAGAAAATGAGGGGGCATTGGACTTGACAATTGTGAAATGCTTTTCTGGTGCCATTTGCTTTCTATGCAATTAGAAATTGTTTTTATTGTTGCAAGTGAGATTTACAATATGTACTTCTGAATACAGTTTCAAAAAATTATGCAGGGCTGAACGCAATTTAGAGCTCATGTTAGCAAACTGGAAGGTGGATTTTTTCACTGGGTGGTTAACTGCTTCTACCCCTTCTGTGAAAGCTGCTCAGTAGAATATATTCAGTAATATCCTTCTCCAAACTACAAATTAATTACAATTTGTGCTCAATTTCTTCCTCCCATCTGCCTTTTCTGCGTCTCGTCTTCATTTATAGCATCCTTTTGGGATTTCTAGGTTGCCATCATTTCAGGAAACAGCCCCAAAACACATGCACAAAATGTCTTCCCTTGGTACATTGGATTGTTAAAAGAGGAGTCTAGAAAAATTAATCCTGAACCCTAAAGAATAAATCTTAAGTGGTGGATACATGGGTTGAATAGTGTACCCCAAAATTCACATCCACCTGAAACTTCAGAAAGTGGCCATATTTGGAAATAAGGTCTTCGTGGGTGTAATCAGTTAAGGATCTCAAGATAAATTCATCCTGAATTATAAGTGGTCCTTAAATCCAATTACTGGTATCCTTACAAGAAGGTGAGGGGAGACAGAATAAAGCCATCTGAAAAGGGTCAGAAATTGGAGTGATGCTGCCACAAACCAAACAACACCTGGAGCCATCAGAAGCTGGAAAAGGCGAGGAATGATTCTTCCCTAGCAACTTCAGGGGGAGGATAGCCATACCAGCACTTGATTTGGAATTCCTACCTTCCAGAACTGTGAAAGAATACTTGTTTGTAGTTTTAAGTCAATACGACTATAGTAATACGTTATGGAGGCCCTATAACATTAATACAGAGGGATTTAAAGCATGATGGCACTTGCAGAAGAAAGAAAGATATGGGCAGGCGACCTTCACTGAACCCATCAAATCACACCAGGGTGTGCAGAATGACTCAGATGCCTATATTCAAAGATACACAGTTCTGGTTAATGGTATAGTCTCTGTTGGCAGCAGAATGCCTGGACTGAGTCCTAGCCCACCACTTCCTAAATGTGAGGCTTTGGCAAATAACATCTGTATTCTCTAGTTTCTTCATCTGTAAAATGGCGTTAATACCATACCTCCCTTAAAGAGACATCATGGTAATTAAATGAGAGATCGCATGTTAAACTCAGAACAATGACTGGCACATAGCACTCAATCAGATACATATTTTTTTTAATTAAAAGAGCCAATACCCAGGTGCAGTGGCTCATACCTATAATCTCAGCACTTTGGAAGGCTGAGGGAGATGGATCACCTGGGATCAAGAGTTTGAGACTAGCCTAGCCAACATAGAGAAACCCCATCTCTGCTAAAAATACAAAAATTAACTAGGCATGGTCGCACACACCTGTAGTCTCAGCTACTTGGGAGGCTGAGGCAGGAGAATCGCTTGCACCTGGGAGGCGGAGGTTGCAGTGAGCCAAGATCACACCACTACACTCCAGCCTGGATGACAGAGCGAGACTCTATCTCAAAAAAAAAACAAAAAAAGTGCAGGCACTGACCTTTCCAATTACTCCAATTACTAATTTTGATCTCTAAAATCATCTTGTTTGAAACGAAACATTGTTTATTAGATACATATCCTTTTATCTTAAAATTAAAAAGTAGAATCATACTCTATGTTCCCTTCAAAGCATGACCACTAAAGGAAAATGAACAAGGGAGAAATTCCCTGAGAGCTGAATCAAGAAACTCCAGACTAGCTAAGTAAGGCCTCTTGCCTACTTCTCCATGGGGGAGGCTTGGGCCACCCGGCTGTTTGTCTATTACACTACAGGTTAGTTTTCAATGCAAGCAGTAGTTCAAAATTCAGGTGGATACAGAGAGTTTCAACTCTGTAATGTTTAATCTATTAAAAAAATAAGTGAAGCAAACATAAGTGTTAATACTTAATAGAATTTGTGCCTGTTACATATTCCTGTCTGTCAGAAGTATTTTTTACATAATTACTTGAAATAATTATCTAAGTGAAATTTCAAAAACAACAATGAAAACACGTGAACCAACATGAATCAGGATATGAATCAGGATGTGAATACAATACAAACTTTAAGGTCAAAGTTTCAGTTAGGCAGTAAGAAAACAGATCATGGAAACAGGTTGGGCAGAAAGAAGCAGGCAAAAGAAAAAAGAGCCTCTATCAGTGCCAACACCACCTTAGATTTCCCAGTGAAAAAAATTGCCATGAACGCCTTTCTTGCATGCAGATTATTCATAGAATGGGGGCTTTTAAAGATAGAATTGGCCAGGTGCAGTGGCTCACGCCTATAATCCCAGCACTTTGGGAGGCTGAGGTGGGCAAATCACCAGAGGTCAGGAGTTCAAGACCAGCCTGTCCAACATGGTCAAACCCTGTCTCTACTAAAAATACGAAGAAAAAAAAAAAAAAAAGGAACCAGGTGTGGTGGCACGTGCCCGTAATCCCAGCTACTAGGGAGGCTGAAGCACGAGAATCGCTTGAACCTGGGAGGTGGAGGTTGCAGTCAGCTGAGATCATACCACTACACTGCAGCCTGGGAGACAGTGAGACTGCATCTCAAAAAAAAAAAAAAAGAATCAGGAAAGAGATGGACTACAGGGTCCTGTTTTCAGAGAGTATGTCTTGTTCTCTCAGGCAGTTCTTAGGACATACTTGGTCCTATATAAATGTTCCTTGAGTTGAAATGATGAGTACCTTTGAGCATGGACAGCAAAGTGAGACACAGACATGGGGCCTAATGATGTTGACTGTAACCAATGCCTCACCACTTTGTTCAAAAGGAATTTTTCATATATGCTTATTCTAGAGTGAGGGTAGGCTGGCTGCTGTTGGAGTTTGGTAGCAGGATGGCACAAGTCCCTTTGCTGGCTCATAAGTCTTTAAAGCAATCTCCTGCACCCGGTTCCCACACTTGGGATGACACTGAGCAGTTGTTTGGGTTCCTGCTGTCACTTCTCAGAGTAACAGTTGTGCAGAATCAAGTGTAGTGAGAGGCACAGGCTCAGGGAATAGTGCCTGACTCCAGCCAGGGCTCTGACTAGCATAAATCCCTTTGTGCCATATCCTGTTAAGCATAACTTATAAGTGATGCTGTTGAAATTGCTCCAGAGCCCAGATGGGATGTCTGTAGCCATCAGAAACCTTCATTTTCAGGACACAGCCAACTGGGGGATGGCCCTGCGTCTGACAGGATGGATAATTCTTTACTCAGCAAGCTTAACCAAATGAAGCCCATGCATATACTGATAATCAGCCTCTCTCTGCCCTTCAGTGGGAAAGACAAGTATTTCCCCTCTCTTCCTTACACTACGACTGTATTTCAGGTGTAAAGCTGCCCTGGTGGTCACTTGCGTCTTAGTTTACTGCATGAAATTCTGGGCCAAGAAATACATGGTTAGGAACCTTTTATACTGCTGTCAGAGCCACTTGCAGATGTCCAGGATCTGAGAATCTATAGGAAGATGGACACCATCAGGGCATCATATTTCTTCAGTCTTGTACAGAGCAGGACCTGGGAAGCTGATTTTCTCCATGAATCTCCCAATGTATCATGCAGAATTCAGAGATGCTAATCCCAGGATAGAACAGAAGCAGAAGGGAGAGAAAAGAATTTCCCTCACTTGGTAGGGAGTGGCTGACGTTCACTGCCTCAACAGTTTTCATGGCTTCCTTATCTTACCTGGCCATTTCCTAAAAGTTGGAAGATTTAATTTGCCTTCAGATTTCTGGATCCCCAAGAATTCAGAGTAAGATATATGACCAGACCTCCCTCCTAGACAGATGGCTAGAGCAAACTTCTTTGGAGTGATTGATGATTCAATGGCACTTCTGCCCGGGCCAACACTGAGGCTGGGGGATCTGAAGCTGCAGAGCCATCCTTGTAAGCAGACAGATTTACTCTTTGTGAGTCATGTTTGTAACCAACTCAGAGCACCCTTCCACAAGACTACCTCAGGATCATCTGCTTTCTGCTGGATGTGCAAACTCACATCTGCACACTTGCCTCCTGCTTTGCCATGGCTGGGATGGAATGACACATTTCTCTCCCTCTCACAGAGCTCTGTAACAGAAAGCATCTCCCTTCAAGTCACTTCGGTCCCGCCCCTTGAGCTCAGAAAAGTGAGGATGGCTTGTCAAGGCTGCAACATTTTTATTCCTGTACATCTTCACCATACTATGATGAGTTAGTTACAAGTAGTTTATCTGTTTACTAAAGCAAATTCAGTGATCCTCCTGGAAGGAGGTAGGGAGAGTGTACTTTTAACTATAAAAGTTGAGCAGAATCCAGTGTGTATTTCAAATGTGCCTCTTATACCTGACCCCTGTTCTTAAATCAGAGTGCCTTTGCCCAAGGTATGTTGGTTCTCACTTGAGTGTCTACTGGACTACATGTGAGCTTCCCCCTGTGCTATATTCTTTGTGAGGTCAGGGACAAGAGGTACTGGTTTATTTATATAATATTATGCCTAATACATCTGAGCACTCAAATACATGATGGATAAAGAATAAATGCATTACAGAATAAAGTAACGGCCTAGGTTGAAATACAGAGTTTGACTGCTGTTTGCTTTTTTGTTTTGTTTTCCAGTTTTGTTTTTGGTTTTGTTTTGTTTCAATATGGGATCCTAGGGCAAAACTGCACCAAATTGGAAGTTCTTTAAGTTTGGGAGGAAAAAATCCTGTAGAACTGAAGCCTGTCAGAACTGAAAACTACAGCCAGAATTTGCCTGCCAGAAGCTGAATCAAAGCTGTTCCCCTGCTCTGCCCTCCTCCTGAGAAGACATCCAAAAATAGTTCCTCTGTGAGGGTCCCGCAGTGCCCCAGATGCCCTCACAGCTGTACTTCATCAAAACACCATGACCAGCCATGACGCTTCTTCCCATGAAGCAAGGCTCATTTCTATACCCTTTCTTCAAATGCCAGGGGAACATACTCCTCTAACCTCAACTTCAGAGTTTCCTGCATCACCACCTATGTGGCCCCAGCCTGGAAGTTACTGGCATTGTCCCCAAAATAGCCTTTATTAGACTTTGGCATGTTTTGGTAACTTTAGTTAGAAGGTTCTCTGGCCAGAGAAATCTTGAATCGGTCAAGCCCCCTCTATGAGGAAGGGACTCTCTGGCACATGTGCACGGGCACAGGATCCAGACGAATGTAGACTTGGGCCAGCTGCTTCTCCAAATGCACAGCTGGCTGGTGGCCCCAGTTTGTTTGCCAGGATTGGAACAGGGCAGTTTGTATGAGACACAGAGGAGGTTCGACTCCTCAGCATGGGGGAGCAGGTTAATTACGTTCTGACTCCCACCCAGTGGTATGCAGCTCGCTCCTAGCACATGTGTGGGCAAGAAAATTAGACAAGCAGACAATCACCTGAGGTTCACAGGCTAGCCCTCCAGGCAATTTGACATAGGTGATAACTGACGTGGATGAAAAACACAGTCTCTGGAGGGAGACAGAAAGGGAAAAACCGTGACAGAAGTAGAAATGGGTGAGTGGAAGAGGGAAGTGAAGGAAGGAGGAGCAGAGAGAAAAAGAAAAGTGATTCTCAATACCGTTCAACCTGCTTTTCTGGTCCTTTCCCTTACCTGCATTACAGGATCTAAGGGCATTCCCCACCTAGAAATGTCCCTGAGGAAATAACTACCAATTTACACTAAGGCTTATTCTGTTAACTCCCATCATTCAACATCTACGTCAACCCATGGGTGAGCCAAATTCTCTCAGCCAAATCAACCAGAAAGTTGATTCTGGGGGATGCATCACCTGCCTCCCCATCCCTGCTCCCCTCTTGCCCTCCACTTCTCCCATCCACACCTGTCTTTAGGCCTTCATGATAGATACTTCAGATGTGTTGTCCTCTATCATAGCACTTCCACATGCTTTACGTCATTGCATCCTCACAACCATCTTGTGGAACATACAGAACAAGCGTTGTCTCCATTGTAAAGATGGAGAAACTGGAATTCAGAGATGCATGTTCTCCTCCAAGATCACATAGTAGTGGCAGAGTGACTAATAAAAGCCAGGTTTCTCAGACCAACTTGGACCAGTCTGCATGATGTTTATATAGAGAGAGGGGAGCCCATTTAATCTGTGCAGGAATCCTCCAGAGATTATTAGAGTGCTCGAGATGTAATAATCTGTTGCTGTCATTTATCTTATTTATTTGGCTTAGACCAAGAAGGTACCTGCTAAATCACTTGTCACCTTGGAAAGGTGTAGCAGCCATCTCTTCTCTTGCCCTTATCTCACCTTCTGACACTGACGGCTATATTAGTGGAGCTACACTCGTGCCTTGGATTATTCAAAGAGCCTAGAAAAGTACATTTCTTTGTCAAGGTCTTGGGTCAAGGTAGGATGAGGGTATTCCAAATGAGTATGTTGAGGCTACATCTAAAATAAAAAATCCCAAGTATGGGAGGCCAGGGAGGGATCATGTCTAGAGGGAGGGTAAATGCCTCGGTAGAACCTCAGTGTTCTGCCTCTGATCTGTGAATAGCTGTATTGAAGAGAGGATCAGAGCACTTTCTAGTTTTTCCCCCTCTCCCAACCCCATGGCCTTGGGCATACATTCACTGACTATTAAACTTTTATATTTAATTATATTATTTACTACTTACATCCATGTGTGAATATTAAATATCCTACAGAAGTGGAACCAAAGAAACAGTTTAAATGACATGCTCAGGTGCATTCAGCATATTCAGTGGTATTGCAGATATGAATTTTTGTTCTTATAGAAATATACTATGTTGCTTATATTACACACTCTTCCCAATGACACCAAAAGGAATTGAACACCAGGCTTTAGGCCGTATCTATCCGTACCCTGCTGCCTCAGGAGTTATGGCACAAAGAGCTCTCACTGGGGTCAGATTAAGTGGACTTCCACTAGTTATGTGACCATGGGCCTAGCATGTCAGCCTGTGGACTCCAGCTTTATCATCTCTAAAATGATTGGACTCAATTTCAAAGACTCCCTTCCAGCTTTAACATTCGATTATCTTATTGTTCCTTGGCCCTCCACTCCCACCTGTCTGCAGAGCACAGCAACTAATAAGCCTCCTTTCCACATAACCACTCAGCTCCCTCCCTCCATGGGCAGCCTGACCCCTGGTGCTTCAGTGGACCAAGAGAAAGTTGATTCTGGGAGATGCATCACCTGCCTCCCCATCCCTGCTCCCCTCTTGCCCTCCACTTCTCCCATCCACACCTGTCTTTAGGCCTCAGCTTCCTGGGTCACAACAGGAAAACTCCCACCCACCAGCTGGGTTGATTTTATTTCAGAGAAGAGAGAACAGCTGGGTGATTTTAAAGATAGAACTTAAGATCCACTTAACTAGTCAACTCCAGTTGTCAGGGCCCCAAAGCTGCATTTAAGGACAGGAGTTGTGGATGTGATGGGAAAGTAAAGAGACCCAGATGCTTTGTCCTCCCCTAGCAGGAGAGGCTGTATACTTTATGAGGTTTTCCCAAAGAACTTCTGCTAGGTTGCTTTAGTTTTATTCTTCTGTTTATAAAAGGTATTCACTAGTGTCGGGTCTTTTGAGTCTATTTGCTTAGAAAAGAGGGTCAGAAAGTTAACAAATTAAACATATTCCACCTGGTCAGGCCAGCAAAAGCTAATTTTACATGGTCTCAGCCTAAGCCATCCCCAGATCCTGATACGTATCTAAATGATGGAAATCCCTGTTCGAATTCATAAAATATTGTACAGCAGAGTAAAACAGATCTAATAGATCTATTTCTCATTAAAAAGGTCAATGCCAGGAACATCTGATGCAATATAACTGTCTGATTCAATTTAGCTGGCCAAGCCTGACTAATCCTATCTTCGAATTGGGGTGAATTCATTTCCCCTGAAAAAAATAATTTCCCCACAAACTGGCATATGATATACTCCGAACCTATATTGTTACAAGGCATAACTACAATATTGATCAAAACCAAGCAATCCACTAAACTGAAACTGAGAAAAAGTTCCATGCCATAAATTAGTATTTAAAAGCCATAAGCAATGAAATCTAAATCCTATTAGGAGCAGCGTAGTATCTTCAGCCTAAGAGCAGATTTCGAACACTTGGAAACAAGCCTGTTCACAGTTCACCTATTCTGAATCCACAACTGCTATCAAGAAAGAGAATCTGATTTTTCAAACTTTCTTAGGAATCAATAGAATAAGACAAAGAATACTATCCAACACAAAGACTACTAGACCTTGAATTAGAACCAGGGTCTATTTTCAGTTCTATCTCTTGCTCACTGTGTGACCCTGGGAAAAAAAACTCCTTCCCCTCTCAGGACCCTATCTACTTCTTCTATCATGCGAGGGTTTTAAACTTGTCTTTTTGATTGCAGGACCCTATTTACTTCTTCTATCATGCGAGGGTTTTAAACTTGTCTTTTTGATTGCATCCAGCAGTATTACTTTCTGTTTGACTCTAAATGAGTGTTAATTATGTAGACAGACATTTAATATGGGTCCTAAGCATTTAGGACTCTAGTCCCAAAGTCACACACACACACTTACCTTGTTAACCCCGAAGTCATCTTTGATGGTCTCTCATTTTAGAGTGCTGCCTTCAGAAATGTGCATATTTCTCCTTATAGCCATTTCTATGTGTAATTCTTAGTGTTTTTCTTGGTAAACTGTTATAATACCCCATAGAGGAGTTCATGTGTTCCTTGAATATCTCCATTTCTCCTTTTGGACATAGATAGGTTTACATGTCTCTACCCTCTTGGAATTAGGCATGCTCTTATGGCACGCTTTAGCCAATGAAATATGCAAAGTGACAACAGAGCTGGCCCATCATTTTCTGCAATTTCTTCCTCTGCCACTGCTACTGACAATATCAGAGACCGTGGCTGCTCCATTTCCCTGGGTGTAGGAGCAGATACATCAAAGCAGAGCCCCCAGCCAACCAATAGGGTGCATGAGTGTTAAGCAAATGTGTGTTTGATGAGGCCACTGAGATTTGATTGATGCAACTCCGCTTCAAAAAGACTATCACTTGGGTGGGCTGTTAGAAGAAGTAGAGTAAGGTATAGGCAAGAAGTGTATAGTCCACCTCTTCACAACAGAAATCCTGGGTTGTTAAGGGATTCTGTTATAAAATTGTTGTATAAGCGTTCACCCAATAGTAACATTGACAAAATCTTTGGATATTGCAAAACGAAGTATCAGAGACAGATCAGACACTCTAGGTTGATTCAGGAAAGAACAACAATTACAGAGAAACCGAGTGATAAAACCACAGTCGCTGAGTCATAGGAGTGGGTTTAGGTACAAAGAAATTGATGCTAAGATGCTCAAGAGGCAAATTATAGAGGGATGCCCAGTCTGAATGCTCAGGGCAAAAAGTCCCCCCATGGGTTTGCTTCACTGTTACATTCTGTTTTGCAGCTGTGCCATGCGTTAGTAATGTGGTCATAATTTTGGGTTTGTTTCTGTCAGCTTTAGCCCACTGAGCAGTCTTGGGAAGCAACCATGCATAAAATCAGCTAAAAGGGGGCAAGTCACACTCATCAGAAGATATGTTCTGGATTACTAACCTAAATATTTTTATCCTTACTCTATGTTTCATAACGATGCAACAGCATTAATTTTCCCCACCAGTGTAAACATTATTAATTGCTATAAGTTAAGCAAAGAAACACCATTAATTCCTAAAGTCAAAACAGAGGGAGCAACAAGCAGTAGAGTCGCTGCCTTCCTTGCCAAAGTCAGAGCCAAGGATGAGAGCGATGAAAGGCGTGGGGTGCTTCTGTCAGCAGCTTCCTAGCTCCCATCTTTTAGCATCCGGGCCCACTTCATATTTGCCAACCTATGGATCCCTGAGAACCATAACCAGGGTTATGATACAGGCTGTGGGAGGAAAAAACTGAGGGCAGGTGCGTAACTGACATTTTTGCATCAGACAAATGTAATTAGTACCATGTTCCACAGCCTGCAAAATAAGGTCATATTATCTGAATTGCAGATTTCCCCACCTGCTTCCAGCACAGCCTTGAAGATGTGACTCTGCTACTGCCATAGATTTTTCCGTTGCTAAAGAGCTGTTCTGTGAACGAGATAATGAGGCCACTGCTAGGGCTGTGGATCGAAAACTTGGCTGCCTATTAGAATTACCTGAGGAGCTTTTGAAAGCCTGGCTGCCCAGGCCACACCCAGACCAATGGCCTCAGCATTTACAGTAGTGTGACACAGGCATCACTGACTGTTTATGTTGCTTAATCTCCCCAACCAGGTGACTTTAAATGAACAAGAAAATCTTTTTCTGGGTCTTCTCCCTGTAGATTCTTATTTAATTGGTACGGGTAGCAACCTAAGCATCAGGAATTTCTAAAAGCTCTCCAGGTGATTCCAATGTGCAATCACATTTAAAAACAACTCCTACAGAGAATAGAGACATAAAGAAAAGTCAGAAGTGCTGTCTGTCTGACCCTTGCATCCTGAAGATAAAAGGCCCTTGGAGTGCTTATAAAAGTAAAGTGTTTAGATTAAGTCATTGAATTTATTCATTCCAAACTTTTCACAGCCTATGAGCATGAGTCAAACACTAGGCCCAGAAGATACAAAACACAAAAGAAAAAACAAGCCAAGCATGGCAGTTTATGCCTGTAATTCCAACACTTTGTGAGGTCAAAGCAAGAGGATCACTCGAGCCCAGGAGATCAAGACCAGCGTGGGCAACATAGGGAGACCCTGTCTCTACAAAAAATAAAAAATAGTTGGATAGGGTGGCACATGCCTGTGGTCCCAGCTATTCAGCAGGCTGAGGTGGGAAGACTGAGCCTAGGCGGTCGAGGCTGCAGTGAGCCATGACTGTGCCACTGCACTCCAAAAAGAAAAAAAAAGAAAAAGTAAGGAAAGAAAACACCAAAACCCTGGAGCTCAAATCCAGCTCAAGTGTTAGAATAACGTACAAGGGATGTGATGAAACAACTAGAATATGCATACATTTCTGGGGGATAGGAGGATGTAAAATACATAAAATGGAACAGCCACTTTGGAAAACAGTTTGGCATCCACTTAAACATAAACCGACTGCATGATATAGCACTGCACTCTTAGGTATTTACCCAAAAGAATAAAAATATAGATCAATACTTATTGTAACTTATTATTGTATATAAATTTATGGCAGCCTTATTTTTAATCACTAAAAACTGGAAACTACCAGAATGTATTAGTTTAGTTTTCTATTGCTACATAATAAGTTAACAAAAATATAGTGGCTTTAAAAAAATGCACATTTATTATCCAAAGTCTGGTCATGGCTTAGCTGCATCAGTTCTCAAAGTGTTAGCTAGGCTGCAGTCTCATTTGGAGGCTTGACTGGGGAAGAATTTGATTCCAGGATTACTTAGACAATTGACAGAATTTATTGTCTTGCTTCTGTATGATTGAGGACACTAGTTTTTCTCTGTCTGTTAGCTGAAGACTGCCTTTAGCTTCTAGAGATCACCCTTAGCTCTTTACCAAATGGACTTCCTCTACTTTATCAGCACAGCAAAGAGTGCGTAAAATGAGTCTGCTGGTGAAACAGTCTTATACAAGGTAATGTAATCATGAGAGTAGCATTGCCTTTGCTATATTATATTGGTTAGAAACAAATCACAGATCCCATCCACACTTATGAGGGGAAGATGAATCAAATACATAAACACCAGGAGGCAGGAATTACAGGGGTAACCTTAGAGTCTGTCTACCACACCATGAGTGTATCAGCTAGGAAATGGATAAGCACACTGTGGTATAGGCACATATAAAGCAATGAAGTATAAAATGCACGCAATGAAACACTACTCAGCAATAAAAAAAAGAATGAACCACTAACACACATAAAACAAAAATAGTTCTTAAGTGAATTATGCTAAATGAAAATAGCCAAAATCAAAAGGTTGCATACTGAATTATCCCGTGTGTATGATCTTAGAGAAAAGGTAATACTATAAGGACAAAGATTTGTGGTTGCCAAGGGCTCAGGGTGCAGAGAGCAATCGAATTGACTACTAACAAGCATGAGGGAACTTTTCTGAGTAATTGAAATGCTCTATATCTTCATTATGACAGGTAGTTATACAACTGTATGCATCATTCAAGATTGATAAAGCCCAAAAAGGTGAATTTTACTATACAGTATACAAATTATACCTCAGTAAACTTGACTTTAAAAAATAAATGGACAGAGTGACAAAGAAGCTATCAGCAGACAGGAAATGTCCCTTTGATCCTGTCCACAGTGCATGCCCTAGTGAGAAGCCCCTGGAGAAATTTCAGTAAAGCCAATAATATAAGTTGTATATTAATACTATTCGACTAATGCATTTACTAATTGTTTATTTTATATAAGCTTTGAATGCTGCTTTCATCACTAAAAGCACATAATATATGGGCAGAGGGTGAGGGTTGCTTAAAATAGAGGGGCAGGACTGATCATCTGAGTAGCCAAAATAATAAAGTCAAAGTCTTCAAGTAGACTACAAAAACAAAACAAGACAAAACAAAAGAACATCGCTATCTATTCAGAAATAACTTCTTCAAACAGGTTGCAATAAAGCCAGGCACAAAAAGGCCTGATGGCATTTAAATCACCTGATGGCATTCTGTCTCTGTTTACAGGTCTATAAACTTAATCCTGCTTAGCATGTTTCAGAGGGCAGCCTATGACAGAGGGACAGGGAAAGCTTATCAAGGGTTTTATGTTTCTAGCAGTGGATTCAGACCATCCCTCTGACCAAATATTTGTCAATAAACCCCTGAATTTCTAGGCAATGTCAACACTTATAACCAAGACACGTTGTGGAGAGATATGAAAGAGACTTATCATAGGGAGAAATTTTGACTTAGTAAAAAAAGCCACTGAATAATTATAAACATGAGGATGGTGGAATGACATTTGTATTTTAGGAATGTTCACACTTTAAGCAGTATGAAAGATGAACTTCAGGGGCAGCACTAGAAGCCAGGAGAGCAGTTAGAATACTATTACACAACACCAGAAAATAAAAGATGAGCAAAGGCAGTCAAAACAAGTAGAGAAAGGGAGAGATTTATTGCAGTATTATTTGGAAGATAGAGTCAATAGGGGATAGCAAAAGACAGATGATGAAAGCTGTGTGTCTGGCTTGGGTAACTTCATAGATACCCAATAAAAGACAAGTAGGGATTGGAGATATAAGGAATTTGTTTTTCAGACTCTGAATTTGATACAGGTGGAGATTTCCGATAGACAGGTAGCTATGATCAGGACTTCAGATAAAAATACTGGGTTAGAGAAAAAGAAGAGATCATCATGGCAGACCAGAGGCAGGACTAGATTGTAGCTCCAACTCGGACAGAGAGAGCAGTGTGCAGAGGCTCATATCATACATTTTAGCTCCAGAATGACTGCAGGAATAAATCAGGAATCCCAAAAGGACCCACAGACCCTCTGAAGAAAGCAGACTGCTCCTGCAGGACCCGGGAGACACCCCAAATACTGTGCTGGTATCCACAGCTGAGATACCCATAGATGGTTCACATCACAGGAATCTGTGCAGATAACCCCCTGTACCAACCCTGAGCCTGGTAGACTTGCTGGGTGGTTAGATACAAAAGATAGATAACAATTCTACCAGATATTCAAAGAAGAATTGTTACCCATCCTATTGATACTATTTCACAAGATAGAGAAAGAGGGAACCCTCTCTGATTTATTCCATTTAGCCAGCATCACCCTAATACCAAAATCAGGAAAAGACGTAACCAAAAATGAAAACTACAGACTGATATCCCTGATAAACATGGATGCTAAAATCCTTAACAAAATACTAGCTAACCAAATCCAACAACATATCAATAAGACAATTCACCATGGTCAAGTGGGTTTCATACTAGGGATGCAGGGGTGGTTTAACATATGGAAGTCAGTAAATGTGATACACCACATAAACAGAATTAAAACAAAATTACATGATTATCTCAATAGACGCAGAAAAAGCATTCAACAAAATCCAGCATCCTTTATGATTAAAACTCTCAACAAAATTGGCATATAAGGGATATATCTCAATGTAATGAAAGTCATCTATGATAAACTCACAGCCAACATAATACTGAATGGAGAAAAGTCAAAAGCATTCCCTTTAAGAACTAGAACAAGACAAGGATACCCACTCTCACCACTCCCCTTCAACATAGTACTGGAAGTCCTAGCCACAGCAATCAGACAAGAGAAAGAAATAAAAGGCATACAAATCAGTAAAGAGGAGAGTAAACTGTCACTGTTTGCTGACGATATGATTGTTTACCTCAAAGACCCTAAAGACTCCTCCAGAAAGCTCCAGAACTGATAAAGAATTCCGCAAAGTTTCTGGATACAAGATTAATGTGCACAAATCAGTAGCTCCCCTATACACCAACAGCGATCAAGTGGAGAATCAAGAACTAACCCCTTTTACATTAGCTGTACACATACACACATACGTGCACGTGCACACACACACACACACAAACACTTAGGAACACACCTAACCAAGGAGGTGAAAGACCTTGACAAGGAAAACTACCAAACACTGTTGAAAGAAATCACAGATGACACACAAAAAAATGGAAATACATCTCATGCTCATGAATGGGTAGAATCAATATTGTGAAAATAACCATACTACCAAAAGCAATCTACAAATTCAATGCAATCCCCACCATAATTCTTCACAGAATTAGAAAAAACAATTCCAAAATTCATATGGAACCAAAACAAAAAGCCCACATAGCCAAAGCAAACCTAAGCAAAAAGAACAAATCTGGAGGCATCACACTATCTGACTTCAAACTATACCATAAGGTCATAGTCACCAAAACAGTGTGGTACTGGCATAAAAATAGGCACAAAGACCAATGGAACAGAATAGAGAACCAAGAAATAAACCCAAAAACTTATAGCCAACTGATCTTTGACAAAGCAAACAAAAACTTAAAGTGGGAAAAGGACACCCTTTTCAACAAATGGTGCTGGGATAATTGGCAAGTCACATGTAAGAGAATGAAACTGGATCCTCATCTCTCACCTTATACAAAAATCAACTCAGGATGGATTAAGGACTTAAATCTAAGACCTGAAACTATAAAAACTCTAGAAGATAACATTGGAAAACTCCTTCTAGACATTGCCGTAGGCAAGGATTTTATGACCAAGAACCCAAAAGCAAGTGCGATAAAAACAAAGATAAATAGCCGGGACTTAATTAAACTAAAGAGCTTTTGCATGGCAAAAGGAATGCTCAGCAGAGTAAACATACAACCCAAAGAGTGGAAGAAAATCTTCACAATCTATACATCTGACAAAGGACTAATATCCAGAATCTACAATGAACACAAACAAATCAGCAAGAAAAAAATAAACAATCTAATCAAAAAGTGGGCTAAGGACATGAATAGACAATTCTCAAAAGAAGATATACAAATGGCCAACAAACATGAAAAAAATGCTCAACATCACTAATGATCAGAAAAATGCAAATCAAAACCACAATGCAATACCACCTTATTCCTGCATGAATGGCCATAATCAAAAAAATTAAAAAATGGTAGATGCTGGCATGGATGCAGTGATCAGGGAACACTTCTACACTGCTGGTGGCAATGTGAACTAGTACAGCCACTATGGAAAACAGTGTGGAGATTCCTCAAAGAGCTGAAAGTAGAACTATCATTTGATCCAACAATCCCACTACTGGGTATCTACCCAGAGGAAAAGAAGTCATTATAAGAAAAAGATACTTGTGCACACATGTTTATTGCAGCACAATTTGCAACTGTAAAATCATGGAAACAACCTGAATGCCCATCAATCACCAAGTAGATAAAGAAACTGTGGTATATGTAAAAGATGGAATACTACTCAGCCATAAAAAGGAATGAATTAATGACATTCACAGAGACCTGGATGAAATTGGCAACTATTATTCTAACTGAAGTAACTCAGAAATGGAAAACTAGACATTGTATGTTCTCACTGATATTTGAGAGCTAAGCTATAAGGATACAAAGGAATAAGAATGATACAATGGATTTTGGGAGTTGGGGGTAAGCGGGTGAGGGGGCAAGGGATAAAAGACTACAAATAAGGTGCAGTATATGCTGCTTAGATGATGGGTGCACTAAAATCTCACAAATTACCACTAAAGAATTTACATAACTGAACACCACCTATACCCCAATAACCTATGGAAAAATAAATAAATAAATAAATAAATAAATAAATAACAAACAATAAAATTTAAAAAGCAATGGGCATCTCTTGGGACAACTAGCAAAAGCGCTGAAAGACCAGGGGCAAGAGAAAGCCTTACCACAAGAAGCGAAAGTATGAGCTGGGGTGCACAGCTGGCTGCCAACACCAAGATTAGCCTTGCCACATCCACACAGTCCATGTGCAGGGAAGAAATGAGAAATACCGTGCCCTGAGGCTGGACATAGGGAATTTCTCTTAGGGCTCAGAGTGTTGTACTTGCAAAACAATGATCATCGATGTTGTCTACAATGCATCCAATAACCAGCCGTTCCGTACCAAGACCCTGGTGAAGAACTGCATCATGCTCATCAACAGCACACCATACCAACAGTGGTACCAGCCCCACTATGCACTGCTCCTAGGCCACAAGAAGGGGACCAAGCTGACTGCTGACGAGGAAGAGATTTTAACAAAAAGTGATCTAAAAAATTTTACAAGAAACATGATAAAAGGAAACAGAATGCCAAAATCAGCAGTCTCCTAGAGGAGCAGTTCCAGCAAGGAAAGCTTCTTGCATGCGTCATATCAAGGGTGGGACAGTGTGGCCAAGCAGATGGCTACATGCTAGAGGGCAAGGAGTTGGAGTTCTATCTTAGGAAAATCAAGGCTCGGAAAAGCAAACAAATCCTCATCCTTTCTGTCTTTGCCCATGTAATAAAAGTGTTTATTGTTCTGTAAAAAAAAAAAAAAAAAAAAAAAAAAAAAACTGGGTTAGAGAAAGAATTTCATGCCAACATATAAGGGCAAGTGGAAACTGTGGGTGAGTTTGCCTGTAAGAAGGAGTACAGGCTATATTGAGTAGGTTGGGTAGCTAATGTGTAAGAAAGAAACAGAAATACTTGTGAACAAGAGAGACAATGCCTTTTTTACAATTTCCCTGAATGTTGGCACGGTTTTTCTTTTTGATTTTTTTTCCTTCAAGAAAATGCCAGAGCACTAAGAAAAACTTGAGAGCATATGATAAGATGCTGCTCATATCCAAGTGGAGATACAAATTACTCCAACTGGGAGAAGGTAAAAGAACACTCCAATAAGAAAATAAGAGACAAGATCCTAAATCAAAATAGAGTCACAGTATAGGGCAGAGAGGGTGATGGTAACTGGGAAGAGAGTCGTGTTCTTGCTTGGTGGCTATAAGGATGAATGCTGAAACAATACTCAAGTGTTACTCAAGTAATGAAAACCTGGAAGTAAGCTACATTTATCGGAATTTCCCATTGCAATTTGTATTTCTGTTACAAACTTGTGGTGCATGCTTGCACGTGAGGCACTGCCCATTTACCAGTGAGGAAAAAGAGGCTCCTCCAAGATTTTTCCAGCTAGACTCAGCACATTGTGCTGGAAAAAGACTTGACGAACCATCTAGTTCATCTCTTGGTCTCCTAGAGAGAAAGCAACAACCGCTGCTCCAAAGGCAAGTGCAGTACAAGTCGACGTCTGGGAAACCGGCCGCCAAGTGTTGCCTGGTGGATAAAGCACTGAAGTGATGACCTTGAGAAGTCCCAGGTGGTCACCACATACCTGCCACTGACTGGGTGATCTTGAACAAGCTACTGACATTCACTGGCCTCAGATTCCACATCTATACACAAGAGAATTACCTAATTTTGATAATTACTGGGGTTCTTTCTGGATCCAAAGTTTCATTACTGGAATTATTTCTTACTTGCTTACCTTCTTTTGGTCTTTAATATCTCCACCCTTAAGATGATTGAAACAGAAGAAATTGAAGTTCCCACCCAATGTTTTTATATATTATTCCCAAATAGCTTTGGGGTGTGGGTGGGGAAACGTTTATGATAACTAAGCTAACAAAGCAGGGTAGAACAAAAATGTAGGGAGTAGCAATCCATTTATATTTTACAATGAGAACAATCAACAGAGCTTTGCATTATTCAAGCGACACACAGGGAAAGCTGGTTTTTAGCTTAACACATTTTGGAGTATTCCTATTTGTAAATTATGCAGGTTGCATTATGTCCACTTAACCATAATGTTGCAGGTATGAAGCACTCTGGTGAATATTATTATTATTAACTGAATTACACTATGGATTAATAGTTCTCTGTGAATCAGAATTCGATAAAATTAAACACCAGGCTAAATGTAATAGAAACATTATGAGAATGTAGAGGAAGATTAGGATTCTGATAAGATTAGGATTCTTCAAGATGGAATAAATAAGATTAATTTAGCAATAAATGTTTTTGAGTGTTTATTATACACACATCTTTGTGCTAGGAGTTGTAGGATTTCAATTTTCTAATTTGAACTTGAAAGGAAATTTTACTATATTTGGGGTTTTTTAAATGGGACCATTCTTGTGCCTACTAGGGAAGTTAAATGTTAATCTCTTAGTAGGAAGTACCATAACCATTTCTTTAGATTACTCTATGATAATATATTAGGCATATGAGGTTTCTGATTCAAAAGGAGTTATTTTTAAAATTTTTCTACAAACAAAACCAAACCAAAGCAGGTACTTCAAATTTCTCCTTGGACACCTTTGCCTTAAGCAAACAGTTTTGTTCATGCTTCTCTTTGAGCTTGCCTCATTCTTTGGGGCTGCACTGACATTTGCTTTTCACAAAGCAAGAAAGCCTTCATCGTCTGGTCTTGTTTTGCTGCTCCCTATCAAAGGCACGCTGGGTGATGCCCATCAAAATCACAACTGCAGCTAAGTAACATACTGATGCCACCTACCAGGCTGTGGGCACTACCAGGGAAGGCTACTTAGCAGCTGCCTGCACTTTCTGAAATGGCCGAAAATTGCTCTTCTGCTTGGTCTTGCTGGTGACTTCCCAGGCGAAGATAGTGCCCTGCTTTCCCCAAGGGACAAGCTGCCTGAGGACATTGGTCCCTGGGAAGCCCACCGTGCCAGGCTGGCCCAGCTCAGCTCAGCCCAACTGCTGACTAAGGATGCCCCAGCTTCAGCAGCTGAACCACACAAAGGTTGTGCCTCCCTCCCACAGAGACAGTTTGTTGCTTTAAGTAGTTGGGGGCAGGCAGGAGGGTCTCTGAAGAGCAGTATACAATTCTAAATGACTCTTTTTAATATCTATGAGTTTGAATCCCTAGCACATACCTGAACAAATACCAGCATAACTGCTTTCATTAGAAGGAAGAACTAATGTCTTTTCTTCAAAGAGACACTGTGTGTTTCCTAGGAAAACTCTGAACAAATAAAGTCTCATGGTCTTTAGACTCCTGTTTCTTGGCATTTAAAAGATTACAGGCCTACTTTAGGGAAACTAAATGTTAGCAACCCTTTCTTAGAGATCACTAATAAATGTTATAGAAGGAGCATCAGACTCGGATTCAAAAGCCTGAGGACTGATTCTCATTCCTTCTTCTTGCCAAGTAAGAAGAAGAATCAGGAAGAAGAAGAATCAGGAAGGTTCATTTCACCCCTCTGGATCTTGGTTACTCAACAGTAGAATGAAGATAGAGTAGTTGTAAAAGTTACATAAGATAACGCCAGAAACATAGTAAGATTTGATAGATATTCCAAGAACAAAAATCCTATCACGGGCCAGGGGCAGTGGTTCACACCTGTAATCCCAAGACTTTGGCAGGCTGAGGCAGGTGGATCACTTGAGGTCAAGAGTTCAAGACCAGCCTGACCAACATGGTGAAAGCCCATCTCTACTAAAAGTACAAAAATTAGCCGGGCGTGGTGGCGGGCGCCTGTAATTCCAATTACTCGGAAAGCTGAGGCAGGAGAATCCCTTGAACCCAGGAGGCAGAGGTTGCAGTGAGCTGAGATTATACCCACTGCAGTCCCGCCTGGGTGACAGAACTAGACTCTGTCTCAAAAAAAAAAAAGGAAAGGAAAGAAAATCCCATCATGAACGTGACACATTTCCTTACCAGCCTGGCTACCAGGGAGCTGCCTTGTCGTGATCTCATGCCAGTCTTCATGTGTTTCTCTTCCTTCACGGCATGGGGATCAGCTTGATTCTTTGTTGTTGTTATTTCCCGTAGCACCAAGTGCAATCCTGGCACCCAGCAGGCATTCAATAAATACTAATTGGTTGATTGATTAAACTTGAATTTTAACACCATCTCAGCACCTTTGAGAATCAGAGAACCCCTTATGCAAACACTAAAGCCATTTACCCAGCAAACACAAATTTTAGGAGAGCTTTGCTTCTGTAAAAAAAAAAAAAAAAAAAAAAAAAAAAAAGCATTGGCCCTGGAAAGAAAAATACTTGGGTTCAAAACACTTTTGGTTTTGTCACATACTGAGTGAACTTGGGCAAGTTACCCAAATGGAGGCAATCCAACCCATCCCACATGAGGGTTCTAAGAATCAAATAAGATACAAAGTGTCTAGTACATTGTTAGTGTTAAGAATAGTGAGGTTCTATTAAACATAGCATGAATAAATAAAATACACAAACATTAAGTTTCTTCTAATCATTCTTTGGTAGGTCATTTTTAATTAAACTAAGACATGTTATTGATATGCTCAGATTCAGGTTGCCCCCACCCCCATCAATTTAAACAAGGGTGTGCTATGTAATTTGTCTAGCAACTTTGGAGAGGAAACTTGGGGTTATAAAATACCCCGAAACTGCTGGTACATATAAGCAACAAATCCTTAAAGGTACTTAGAACTCTTAAATATTGGTTTGAAAGCAGGTAGTTAGGCTTCGCAGGATAAGGATAACTGGTTATGTGAGCTGACGAGAACACTGAGCTGACGAGGACAGGCTGTCAGCAAATACTTCCAGAGATGGTCTTAGGAACCTGCATAATAATGTGGGAACCAAATCAATGTTGGCAAAGCATTTTTTTTTCTTTGAAATAGGGTCTCGCTGTGTCGCCCAGGCTGGAGTGCAGTGGCGCAATCTTGGCTCACTGCAACCTCTGCCTTCCAGGTTCAAGCGATCCCCCTCCTTCAGCCTCCGGAGTTGCTGGGATTACAAGTGTGCACCACCCTGCCTGGGTAATTTTTGTATTTTTAGTAGAGATGGGGTTTCACTATAATTGCCAGGCTGGTCTCAACTCCTGATCTCAAGTGATCCACCCGTCTCAGCCCCCCAAAGTGCGGGATTACAGACGTGAGCCACCATGCCCAGCCAGCAAAGCATTTTTAATACTGGCAAATTGCAAAGTACAGAATATTTGAGATGAAAAAGAATGGAGCATTTATTGGACACTTGCTCTCTGCCAGTCGTTGTACTAGACACATAAAACTGTTTTCCTATTTGATTTCTTACATTACAGAAGACCTTAGAGCCAGAGAGTTAAGACTGACCTGATATCACAGTGAGAGTTAATATTAAGGCCAGGATTAGAACCCAGAGACTAGTAAAAACATCTTAAACTGTCATTCTTTTCACAGCAATCTCTTACTCATCAGGCAGGAAAAGCCCTGCAATTCCTGCTTTACCAGGGTAGAAAGAAGTTCCTCCCCACCACCACTTCTCAGCATGGTTAAAGAATCCTGAAAAAGTTGCAACCCCCACTTTTACTCCTCCACCTCCATGCTCTACTAAAAGATGCTACACAGCACACGATGAAACTTAAACATAAAAGGGCAATAAAAAGGCCATATAAGGAACAAAGAATATCTAATTGATTGCCTTCATTTTATACTGGAAGAAATTGAGACCTAGCAAAGCTAAATAATTTGTCAAAGGCACAAAAGAAAACAATAGGAGAAATATGACCCCAATCCCAGGGACCATATTCCAGTGTCTATTGGACAAGAGAACAAATATTCTTTTTTGTTACCTTTTGTCTTCTGGACACTGTAAATCTGTGGCTCCTGAACCTAAGCAAGCATCAGAATCATCTGAAAGGTTTGGTAAAGGCTAGATACATCAGACCCACCCCACAGTTTCTGATTTGATAAGTCCAGGTTGGGGCCTAAGATTTCCTCTGCAACATTTCCAACAGTCCTGACGCTGCTGGTCTGGAGACCACATTTTGAAAATCACTTTTGTAGAATTGATGCTTGTTTTTAAGTTTTAACTCTTTACTTTAGAGCTGAAGTTCCTCTTTCCAACCTGTTAAGAAGACAACTATAAGTTCTGATCAAGCTTCACTGGTATTGCAAATGTAGAAAGAAATATTTCTGGGCAAGTGCAGTAGTCACTCCTGCAGGAAACCTTCTGGACATAACCTGTGCAAATCATGACAGAGCCTTGGAGGCAATGGAGTCTTTAACTTTGTCTATTCCATATTTTTTCAGAGACGCCACCGGCAATCTATTAGAGCAGTGTCCACAACCTTTTCCATGTTAGGACATACCTAGGAAAGGATAATTTTTGTACCACACGGGAATAAAAATAGAGGCTCCTAATGGCCAGAAGTAGCCTGCCAGGGTTCTCTGAACACTCCAGGCCTTATAAAAACCTTGCCATCCACATGGCTAGGGGGATAAATGCTTTTTCCAATATGAACTGATTTGTGGCACTTCAGTATGCTAAACATAAAACGCCCCCAATATTAGTCTGTTCCTTTTTATTAAAGATAGCAATGGGATCCCAATTATCAAAAGTGATTAAAGTATAAACATCTTAAGCAAGGAGAAAAAAATTGCCTGAAAGGGTGAATATTGTGGCTAAATAGTAACTAAGGAGACTAGAACTCACATTATTTTCCAGTTCTTAGATTCTATGACTGTATCTTATTTTCTTTTTTGTTGTATAAGAATAATTTTATTTGATTCATTCTTCATGTCATTAAAACCCCCTTGATGCCGATTTCACTGAGTCTAAGAAAACATTTATGTTAGATGTATCATTACTGGGTATATCACTAAGAAATGATTCTGCCAATAAAAAAATATGGCCCATGCTTTCCTATTACCTAGGAGTAGAAGTTTAAGCTTACAGAAGGAGCTCTTTTAAATTCACTTAGACTTAGTTTCCATATGTCACTCATAGTGCACCCATTAAAAAAAGAAATAAGCTAATCTCATAACTTCCTGTTCTGCATACAACATTTATCACTTCCTGACTCCTCATGATACCTGTCTTTTTCCACTCCATACCATGCCTTAGTTCATCATTAATGGTGATGCAACTTTAAAAAAAAACTGATAGACTAATGTCTCTAGAATTTTCTTTCAGGCCTCCAACAACCATTCTGCAAGTTTTAATATCCATGCTCAAAAATGATCACTATATTCCAGTACCACTGGCCTATGATGATTACAAGATGTATTCTCAGTTCACAAATGTGAAAATATTTCTTAAATACATCTTAGAGTGAATAAAACATGGAAATTCTATTTAATATTGCTAAGAGCTCATGGAGAAGCAATGGCCTTGAGTTTCACAATGATCACATATTCTCTTTATGAAAGTGTGCCCTTCTGAATATAACAAGACCTGCTCATGAGATTTAAATCTCCTTTTCTTGGAGTCTTCTTTTGAAGGAAATCATATCTTTCTTTTGAAAGATATCATCTTTTGAAGAAAATCCTGGTACTTTTCTCAACTGCTGCCTCTAGAGTAGACACAATTGCAGATGATTCTAGTCAATTTCTTGGATGTGCACAGGGTTTAGCAAATCATATTCCTTTTTTGAGTAATGTCTTGCTGTGTTATCTAGGCTGCAGTGCAGTGGCATGATCATGGGTCACTGCAGGCTCCACCTCCCAGGTCCTCCCAAGCAGCTGGAACTACAGGCACACACCACCATGCCTGTGTAATTTTTTTTTACAGCATCTTGCTATGTTGCCTAGTGCTCAAGTGATTCTTTCATCTTGGCCTTACAAAGTGCTGAGATTATAGGTGTGATCCACCACACCTGGCCCCAGATTGTTCTTTATGTGCCATGCAATATTGACATGTCAAACAACTCTTTGCCAGCACTACAAATTAAGTATTGTCCTAGATTGTCATAAAACCATTACATCCCAGCTTACTTCCAACCAGATTCCCAGCTGGGAGTCACACTGAAAGTCCCTAGGAAGGCAGCCTTTCCTGGGTGGAATAAAAATCCATACTGCTAAGATATTTTTTATTCAAATCAGTTCAACAAGTACTTTGTCTGAAGTACTTTGATACGCCCAGCACTGTTTTTTAAATTATTTTTTTAATTTTCAAAAATTATATACTTTTATAGTATATGACATAACCTTTTGATATATGCATACATTGAGGAGTGACTAAATCAAGCTAATTAACACACTTATTACCTCACACACTTTTTTTTTAGTGAGAACATTTAAAATCTATTCTTAGCAATTTTCAAGAATACAATACTATTAACTGCGATCATGTTTCATAATAGACATCCTAAACTTAATCCTCCTCCATAACTGAAATGTTATTTCTTTTGACTACCAGATGATCCAACAATTCGACTTCTGGGTATATATCCAAAAGGAATGAAATCAGGATGTCAAAGAGATATCTGCGCTCCCCTGTTCATTGAAGCATTATTCCCAATAGCCAAGATATGGAAACAATCAAAGTGCCCATCAGTGAAAGAATAGATATAGAAAATGTGGTGTATACACACAGTGGAATACTAATCAGCCTTTTCAAAAAAGGAAATCTAGTCATTTGTGACAACATGGATAAACCTTGAGGACATTCTGCTAAGCGAAAGAAGTCAGACATAGAAAGACAAATACTGCATGATCTCATATATGAAACTCAGCACTCTTAAGTCTGGGTTGTTTAGGGGTGAGGATTACCGATTATTATAACAAAGATAGTCAGTCCTCTCCTCAAAATGCTGATGCTTTGTCTAAGGAAACAAGGGTTGGTCATGTGAAATAATGAAGGAAAAACTGAAGATACAGGTAAATATCAAATATTTAATTGAAGTCAACAAGTACTGCAAATGCCAAGCAGAAAATATTGGGAATAGTTGTGGATTGTAGTATTGGCTGGAGTTATCAGGAGACATTTTATGATGAACATGGATATAAGTTTGTTCCTGAAGGATGCGTGGAATTCAGTAACACAGAAGAACAGTTCAAAGTAAACATAAACAAAACTCCAGAGATGGGTACACAGATATGTAAAGATGGAGTTAGGTGGGCTACATGTAGATGATCAAGCCCACACGTCACCAAAGCAGCACAAGCACAGAGGCATAAATATTTAATGTGGACTTCATTCCACAATCAGAAGAATCTTTATCGTCTCAGCCAGAGGACTTGCGAGTCTTGGAGTAAAAGTCTGAAAGAGTATCATATGAATATAATTGTCCTCAGGTACTTTTGTGGCAGGCCAGCTCTCATTAATGCAGGCCTCCATAACAACTGTTCCAGCACTGACTAAGTGGTTAAGTTAAATATTAAAAGCTGAAAGAGCCAGTGCCTTTATACAAAGGCTGGAATGTAACAAAAGCCCACCAAGAGTTTTGCACAGGCATTTCCTGGGCCTTAAAGCATGACAAAACAATGAAGGAATTCTTAACAGGACCTGTTTAGGATTAAATAAGTTTTATTGGGGGGCCTGAAGAAACTCCCCAGACCTCTGCACACAAGCTTATTGAGGGTCTGAAGGAACTCACCAAACCTCTGTGATTTAGCAGGAGACAAGATAAGGGTAATCGTTCTAGAACCTGGAAGCATTTAGATTAAGTAAACTTACTGAGGCTCCAGAAGAAGTTCTTCAGGACTCAGACCTTAGTTATAGATTAAAAGAAGTTAATCACTTATGTCTTTAGATGAGTGCACACTTACACGTAGACATATAGCTTAGAAGGTATATAAGTTCTGGAAGACTTTGTAATTTTGAGTTGATCTAGTGATATTTTCCATGTCTTCTCCCTGTAACTGGTTACAGAAATAAAAAATCTCTTCCTCCCCAGTTCATCTGCATCTCATTATTGGACCATAAGAAATGGCAGCCCAGCCCTCAATTTGGTCTGTGAACACTTTCTCCATCTTCCAAGTATATGTGAGACACAGATAACACTAGATCAAGTAACAAGGCACTTAAGCAACTATGTTTTATATAACCAGATGCAGTTACTTTTAATTATATATACCTGAATACACTCCACTTATCTATACCCATGGGTGGCTATCTTTGTGGCATTCATAATCCAGGTATATTGTCTCCATAAACCTACCTTAGTCCCTTAACAAAGGACATAAGATTAGAAGTTACATTCTCCAGACAAATAAAACCTGAATATCTTGATGTCAGGTATCTCTTATTACAATATAAAGTCATATTTATATTAAATATCCCCAATGATAGCCTTAGCCTAATTGTTCTCAGCTGGGAGGAATTATACCACACAGGGTATATTTGTATTGATGTATGGAGGTATTTTGGTTGTCACAACTGGGTTGGGGGTTGCTACCAGAATCTCATATGTACAGAAGCCAAAGATGCTTCTAAACATCTTACCATTCAGAGGACAACCCTCCACAAAAAAACTATTATTATTATCTGGCCCAAAATGTCATCGGTGCCAAGGTTGGGAAACCCTGCTTAATTCTTATCAGTTTACATGATGATTAAAACACACACACATACACTTAAAAAATGCAACCTCATTCTCTTTCCCTAAGCTAGATATTTTAAGAACTCTCCAAGAAGTTGTCTCAAATGGTTTTGCCAGCTGAGTACTTTTAAGTCCAAATAATAAAATACCTGGACCAATATAGCTTTAGAAATAAGTAAATTATTTTGCGTAAGTCTAGAGATAGGTATATCCAGAATTGCTTAATTCAGAAAATGAGTGGCATTGAGTTTTCAGATACTTTTCTAGTTTTTGTGTAAGTGGCTCTCCTCTCTGACCACTATAGTAAGTTGAAAAACTTTCCCCAAAACGTTATCCATGTCCTAATCTCTAGAACCTGTGACTATTACCTTATATGACAAAAAAGGTTCTTTGCAGATATGATTGGATTAAGGAGCTTGAGATGGGGCAATTAGCCTGGATTATTAGGGTAGACCCTAGATGGAATTTCATATATCCCTATATGAAGAGGGCAAAGGGATATTTGATAACACACAGAGGAGGAGATGAGAAGACAGAGCAGGAGAGATTTGAAGATGCTGGCATTAAAAATCAGAGTGATGGGGTCATAAGCCCAGGAATGCTGACAGTCACCAGAAGCTGGAAGAGACAAAGATTCTCCCATAGAGCATCCAGAGGAAACAAGACTTTGCTGACACCTTGATTTGGGCCCAATAATACTAATTTTGGACTTCTAATCTCTGTAATGGGGAGAGAATAAGTTTCTATTGTTTTAGGGCTCCAAGTTTGTGGTAATTTGTTACCAGCAGTCACAAAACGCCTGCCACAAATTCAGGTATCACTTCCTCCTACAGCTGATTCTGGAAGAACAGAGAGAACCTCTTCTCATGCATCAATAACTTTCTTCCCTAAATTAAAAAAAAAAAAAAAAAAGAGGAAAATCTTTCCCAGCAGCCTCCAGTAAGTTTTTCCATAGGATAGGTCTCAATGGCCAGAAGAATGTCACATGCCTGCAGCCAAAACAGTCACAAGCAAAGGAAAATAACATACTCATGATTAGCTTAAATCAATCGTGGTGCTTCCTCTAGGGCCCAAGGGAGGCCAATCTTTCCTGTGTGCATTGTTCTGCAGTGTTAAAACAAGACTTTGGAAGAATGGTCTGAGAGCTGTTAGGTAGGCACCCAACAGTGGCAGTTTTCTTTACCCTGCCCATGTGGCCACGTCTGCTGTGATGGTGCCGGGACTGCTCATCGTAGTCAGCAGTTCTCAAAGAGGCTCTCCACTACTACCGCTGAATGGAACTCTGCAAGATGTCACTGCACTGCCCTTAGCTCCTTCATCCCAATCCCTGGAAATTCCTTTCCCCTTCATGCAATGGATGAAGCTCCTTGTATTAGATTTCATAGTCAAGAAATAAAGTTCTCCTCATTATGGGGAAGCTGTGATTTGAGATGAGGGTGATTTGTCACTGGAAAAGAGGTGAGTGGGAAATAAGATCAATACCTTCCTTGGATTCACTTTTACCTATATCTGTTTTCTACAGACCTGAATTTTCACTGAAATTATTTTAGTAGCTGCAGCAGCCCAATCTACACCAGACCAACTTGGATTATTTCCAAAGGTTCTTGTGCCCAGCAGAGTTAAAGATTGCATCTCTCTCCTTCCTTTAAGCCTCTTCATCATTCTCCTTCAAGTTCTCACCCACAGCAGCAATACAGCATTAATAAAAGCCTAATATAGAATGTTCTTATTTCTCTGCTTTGATCCTGGACTGGGGGCAGCCAAGTCTAGGCTAGCAGCTGGCCCAGTGTAATTATCCTCCCCCACACTGTGTTTCCCCTGCTGCACTATAAGGGCATTAGGGCTGGAGGGCAGGAGCAAGAGACAGTATCCAAAGGTAACATGCCTATCGAATTGCATACATAACCTGCATTTCTTTTTCTTTTCTTTTTTTTTTTTTTTTTTTTTTGAGACACAGTATTGCTCTATCACCAGGCTGGAGTGCAGTGGTGTCATCTCGGCTCACTGCAACCTCCGCCTCCTGGGTTCAAGTGATTCTCCTGCCTCAGCGAGTCACTGGGACTCCAGGCAACCGCCACCATGCCTGGCTAGTTTTTGTATTTTTAGTAGAGATGGGGTTTCACCATGTTGGCCAGGCTGGTCTCGAACTCCTGACCTGAGGTGATCTGACTGCCTCAGCCTCCCAAAGTGCTGAGATTACAGGAGTGAGCCACTGTGCCCGACCAGTAACCTGCATTTCTGAGGTTACCATGACTTGACCACCATGAAGTGGTAACAGGAGAAAATACATTTGTCTACAAGGTGATGGATTACAGGTAAGAGAATACGACCCTGTCAACATCTGTACCATACCCATTTATTAATGTCCATCATAATAGTATAGGACCTTGATATGTATTTAAATAGTCTTATAAATAGACTTCTCATGCTTAGAAATCTCTTTCCAGCATTACTATGATAATTAATGCCTCTTGACAGATTTATCATTTTCTCATTCTATGAACATACTCTCAGCACCTCCTATGTCCAAGGTACATGGCAGGCACTGATTGGGATATGGACAGTCTCAAGGCACAGCCTGGAGAACGCTGTAGGAGTTCGCAGTCCACTGCAGCGCTTCTGCAATTTTTCTACTCCTGCTAGCTGCATACTTCCATATAGACTGTCTGCATATCCCCAAGGAGATTCTTTCAAGGGCTAATTTCAGTAATTTGTTTTAAAAAAAACAATAGGAATACTAAAGTTTAAAAAATGTTTTGCCAAGCTTCACCCTCCTCACCCCTGCTGTGATTCTGATAAACACTCTCTGGGTGAGCTGGGCAGAATCTGTAGTCCAAAGGCGTCCATTAAAGCTATGCTGCAATGAAGCCATTTTCCTCAGGTTGCCATGCTCATTGGCCTCCGCAGGATGGAGACTCCAGCAGGGCACTCCCTCCGTGTGGTTATGATGAACACATGGTGCTCCCATAGACCCACGCACAGCACACTCCCCGTCATGCTTATTGCCAAACACAGGGCTTTCTAATCACTTTGTGTTCAGACAGAGGTCCAGGAAGTCCAAACCCAGCCAAATAAAAGCAGAACTGCTCAGCAGAAGCAGCTTTTACAGGCGCTGTCAGTTAGGTCTTGCAGAACCTTCTATTGCTCCCATCCTGGGAAAGCATGTGTTGTAGCAGAAAGAGAACAAGCTCTGGTGACAGGTCTGAGGTCACATCCTGGATCTGTCACTTACCGGCTGGGTTTTCTCAGATAAGTCAATGTCAGAGCTTTCACTTTCATCTTTTCATTTCTTTATAAAATGGAAATGATCATCCTCATCATATCTATAGTTCAACCTACTGTTCAAAGGCCATTGGCAGTTCTGTCACTATTAATCTCAAGTAGAAAGTCTGAATGATTAGTGAAGACAGAGTGTAGACAGGAATCTTCTTTGCTGGAGCCATTTCCCCAGTGGTTAACATTCTTTTTCCCCCTTCTCTAGATGCAATCTAGAGCCCAGAAACCTAGTAGGATGTTGGACATTCCTTTGCATTTAGCTACTTGAATACCAAAGGGAATATAAATTCTAGCCAATAGTTTCCTTCCTCCTTCCTATGTCATCAAGGCCGATTCAGCATGTAACAGAATGTGCAACCTTATATTTTTTCTAACCTCACAGAGTCTACAAAACCCTTTTAAATATAACTCTGGTTCTCAAATGTTTGCAACCTTCAGAAGCACCTAGAGGTCCTGTTGAGCACAGATTGCTGGCCTCATCCAGAGTCTCTGATTCAGTAGGTCTGGGATGCGGCCTGATAACTTGCATTTTTAACTCCTTCCGAGGAGATGCTGATGTGCTAGTCTGGGGTGCATCATCACAAAACTGTATTAAGGAAATAGGCAACTACCTATCAGTAATTGCAGACACCATGAATAACGCTGCTCTCCATACATTTCTTCCATTATTTGTGTTCTTTGGCTGAAGTTACTTTTTTGGATTTAAACAGCAAGAGTCCTACTAAAGTAAAACTATGTTATCTGTGACAAATTGCTCCAGTAGACATAATGGTCATTGTCATTTTATCTCAGACTTCTTTCATTTAGATTTGCTTAGAAATCAGCAAATGTTTTCTTAAAGAGCCAGAGAGTGATATTTTTGGGTCTATGGGTTGTTCACTCTCTGTTGCAACTACTCTACTCTGCCTTTGCACAAGACAACCACAGACATGGGCAAAGGAATGGATTTGCTGATCTAGAGCCTGTTCAAGTTGGACCTGAGGGTCCAGACACCTGAGGGATTCTGATGAAAAAACTGACTTGCAGAGAGTGTTGTCAATTACAGTCACTCAGCTCTACATGTGGGAGGCGAGATCCACCCTGGGGTCCTTCAAAGGCTTCAGTTCCGTCACTGTCCCACATAGGTTAGGAACGGAGGCATACATTGTAACCCTTAATACAGTGTTCTAGCTTCATTTTAGATTTCCATTTTTGACTCTGTTAATCGGCCTGAAGAGAATTACAATATTTCTAATATAATCTAAACTGCCACTTATTGAGTGTGCCATAGAATTTCAATTTTCTTTCATATTAATATTTGCCCACTGAATATTTAATAGAAATGAGAAATTATTTTTATCCTTTTCTGATTACAAAAAGTACAGAAGAGTGCTGTGAAAAATTCAGAAAGGCATTTGTGTTGTCAAAATGCTCTCTCCCTGCCAAAATAGTCAGAAGGATACTAACCTTAAACCAAAAATGAATTCTTGATACCGTCATGTTTGGATTCTTAGAATGGGAAAATACACATTTAAGGTATAAGGCATTCTAAATGGGGTTTGGAGGTGAGTCTCTCAGGTAGAAATTTGGAGACCTGGACAGAGAGTCTGAGGAAAAGACATATTCTCTCTTGTTTGCTTTCTCATTCTCTTATGTCTTAGAGGGACCCTCATTTTAGAGGAGCCTAAACCTGTTACACAACTTTCTTTATATGTTTAGAGTGAATTTCCTAGTTCTCAGCATAACTGACATTAATAATGACCTCAATACCCTCAACTATATTCTTCCTCTAAACTAAAGCAGATTATATTGACATAAATCAAATTTATATACATGCACACATACACGCACATGACAGATTGACATTTTATATATTGTCTACATAAACTACATATATAATTTATTTATAGGCACAAATAGATAGGGAAATGTGGTATGATATCCAAGTGTGTTACATAGACTTACTAATTTTAAATAATCATAGAATCATTTGAAAAAAAAACAGGTCGAGCAGGGAAAACAAAAGATAGATAGTAATAAATTTTTATATCATATTCTCATCTTTCCCTAAATTATTGTTTAATTGCAAGTCACTCACCACCATTTGGAATAACAATAACATTAATGAAATGGCATTTACACCCCACACCAGATACATAGCAAGGCCAGTGAAACTTACTGATGAGGAAAAAATACAAGATTTTTTTAAAGCTGTCATAAAGTATATAAAAAAATCCTGTGGTGGTTTGACACAAAAAGACGGGGGTTGGAGGAAGAATAATCTAAATGTTTTCCCAGCTTTTCAAGTTTCAAAAAATTGGAAAATTAAGAAAAATTTTCAAAAAAAATTAATTTTAGAGGCGTTCTATATCACAAGTTGGAGGCACATAGGAAAATCCCCACATGAGCAATAAATTTCAAAATATTAGACTAGAGAGATTAGTCTGTGACTGGGTCACAGTAAAAAAATTATTGTCAGGGAAGAAAGGAATAGTCTAAAAGATACCTTACTGGTCATAATCTGGACATTCTTTCATTCGTCTAACTTTGTTTTGTTCAGAAAAACAAATACACAAGTCAAATGGAGAGAAAACCTTGATGGCAATTCCTAGAAAAACTGATCTAGAAAGTTTTGTTCATCCCTGACTTTATATTAACCAAACTATGACTTTTTCTCCTTAAGGCAACTACCCTTTTATATGGAGTCGGTAGAAGTATAGCCTCATTGTCCCCAGCTTTAGAGGGGAAATGTCCATTATCTCTCCCAATCCCCTTGCCCATACACACACCCCACCCCACAAACCCACGTCCTCGGTTCCCCCAGGAGTCAGACTATCTCTAGACTATTCTTGGCATGGTTTGGATGTTTGTCCCCTCCAAATCTCTTGTTGAAATGTGACTCCCAATGTCAGAGGTGGGGCCAGGTGTTAGGTGATTGGATCTTAGGGAAGGATCTCTATTGAATGGTTTAGCACCATCCCCTTGGTAATGGGTTCATTCTTTCTTATTACTTCACATGAGATCTGGTTGTTTAAAAGACTGGGACCTCCCCCATCCCTTTTCTGCTCCCTTTCTCACCATGTGAGGTTTCTGCACCCCCTTTGCCTTCTACCATGACTGTAAGCTCCCTGCAGCCTCACCAGGAGAAGAAGCTGTCACCATGTTTCCTATACAGCCTATAGAACTGTGTCCCAATTAAACCCCTTTTCTTTATAAATTACTCAGCTTCAGGTATTTCTTGGTAGTGATGCAAAAATTGACTAATACAATTCTGTTTAGGTAAATGCATATTTTAATAATTAGAAAAAATATAGAGGATGAAACTAGGGGTCCAAATCTGGAAACCATGTTCTATGAGGAATGACTAAAATACTTAGTGAAAATCATCTTGGTGGAGGGTGGGGAAATCACTTAGTGGAATGTGATGGATGCCTTTCAGTATCCGGAAAGTCATGTTACAGATAGAGCCGTCAATTTGCTCTGATGGGATAGAGAGAGTTGAATGAGGGTCAGTGTGCATTTGGATGGAGAAATCTGTTTAGTAAATTATGAAGAACTAGAGTTAGCTATTGTCGATTATTTTGTAATGTAGCAAACATTGTTTCATCTGAAATGCTCCAAGAAAGGCTGATAACCACCAGTCATTGATGTTGTAGAAAAGATCAAAATGTTGTAGTTCAGCTTTACATCTTATCCTTGAATCCTCTCCATAAACATCCTGCTATGTGGTCACTCAGCTTATGACAGTACGTGTCCACTGGGAGAAAAGACAACCCTTTGGGAGAATAATGGACCTAGACTTGTATTTCTTACAGTGTAGTTGCAGGCTCTCTGCATCAGATTACACAGTTTGTTTATCAAAACAGTCCATCATCCCGCACCAGAACGTCTGGATGGCCCCAGAAACCTGCATTAATAAACTCCTCAGATAACTCTGATGCATGTTAGAGTTTGAGGCCCATTGAACTAGATAAATATAAAGTCTTTCTGATGCTAAGAGACAATGATAAAGAACATTGGGTTAGATTCTGAATCTCCCCACAATGATTAATGCAGTGCTATAAAGATATTTTAAGTGAATGGACATTTGCAAGCTTTGAGGTCATAGTAACCTAGTATTTAATGAAGAATTTTCTTCTTTCTATAAAAGAGTACATGGATCTTTCTCTAATGCCAGGTTCCATGATATAGTTTCCATAGACTGTGACAAACTAGGATACTCTAACCTTACATGAACACATTCCCAGCTCCATTCCAAACAATAGACACCAAGCATCACCACTGTGGCAAATGCCAATTTGCTCTCTCAGACCTTAAAACAGAAGTTTAGAACTGGAAGATATCAAACTTGACTCTTGTCTAGACCTTTGTGGAAGCACCTGGCTACCTATATTGGCAGGATCAGGCCCAGCCTGTTTGAGTCTTTTCATATAAGTTTTGCAGAATTCAAGCCTCACATCCCCTTCATTCTTACCTCCCTCTTTCTCTGGTCATAAATCTTTTCAGGGAGTGACTTAACAGACATGAGAAACCACAAATCACACTCTAGGAATGTTGAAGTCTCCTCACACAATCATATGTGGAACTATAGATTCCTTAGATGCTAAGGACCTAAGTCCTTAGGTAATACTTTGTAAGTATTTACAGAGCACCCACTTTACACCTGGCATTGTAATTTCAGAGTTTTAAAAAAAAGTTGAATCAACCAGTAGAAAAAAATTGAAGTTCCTTGATATTCACTCCTAGAATTCTCACCCTTGAGAAACCTTCTTACCCATCAGCAAAGAGTACTTTTTATACCTTATAAACTTCCTTACCTATAAACTGCTCCTTCACAGGAAAAATAGAGATCTAATATTTCGTTTTCCCAAAAGAACAGCTCCCATCTTCTTGGATATGGTCTCTTCCTTTATTGACTATGGGCCTCAAACATGTGAGTATCACCCTAATTCACCCCGATTTACTGACAATGTTGAGGAGTGACTGCTGACTGAGTTTCTCACCCCAGATAGGTCAACCTATGATGTTGCTGAAGCATTTTTGAATTTGGATGGAGAAATTGACTTTCAATCTCTCTGTGGAGGCAGGGGTAGAAAATGCAGGGCATCCAAGTTGCTGGTAGCCATGTTCCCTACTCTGTAGAAGAAGGTAGTCTGTGTCAATACAGCCAACATATGGACAGAAGAAAGATGAGAAAGTGGTATCCAGGCTTCGTATTTGTCAAGGCAGATGTTTGTCCTTCCAACAATATAACTAAGTGCAGAAAAACTCAGTAGGTTCCCTTCTGTATCTAGCTAATTTGAACAGTTTCTCTTTCCTGCCACCAAAAAAGTTGTACGAACCAACAGGAAACCTAAACATATCTGGTAATTGAAGTCCTACTGTACAGGCCCATAATTCTCCCAACTCTCCACCTATTCAGTTGTACTTTTCTGAGAGTTGATGGAGAGCCCTTGTAACAACCTAGATCCTACCTAATATAAGATCAGAAACTGAGTCCTATAGCTGAGAATATTCTTGGTGGAAATCATTAGAACTTAAAAATGTTTTTTATTTGCTTTTAAATGCAGATAAGAATGAAGGATTTGGGGAAATACTTTGAAAATAAGAAGGGGCTAAAGACTGATACTCCAGTCAATGTTTTCTGTTGTAGCACACAGATCTATATTCAAAGACCTGTGATATAGTAGAATCTCAGAAAATCCCAATTCTCTCCTAGTCTCTGTGCCCACGTTAAAATCCATATCCTATTAAGATGTTTTTCTTAGCAGGGGAAGAATATCTTTAATGTTAACAGAAATAATACCTAAGGAAATTTCCAACAGAAATTGAATACAGTATTTGTATCTGTCCATAAACAACAAACAGGGTGTGTATTTGTAATATAGGAGGGTGGATGAGATGGGTTGGCTAAGAAGAGGCAGGGACAGGAAGGATAAGCAAGGGAGAAAGGAGAAAGAAAGCAAATTAATGGCTAGAAAGTACTTTATAGCTACCTGATGTTTATTGACACCCTGGAGGCTTATTTAATGCAGGATCTTTCTGATCTGGATTTAAATAAGGACCAAACTAAATCAGCAGAAGAAAAACTATAGATGGCTTGAAGGAGTATGGCAACGGAATGGAACATAGACCTAAAGCTAACATCTACAAATAGATGGGGAGAGTTGATCCCAAGAAAAAAATAACAATCAAACAGGCAGATTCAAGTCTCTTTCTTTTAGTCACCCATCTATCTCTTTGTCAGTATTGAACACCTATTATGCTTCAGAGCCAGGGCTAAAGGCTATGGAGAATACAAACATGAATAAGACAGCCTGTCTGTAACAATGACCTTCTAGAACAAAAAAAGAAGATGTGAACAAAAATTACTCAATACCCAAGACAGTGTGAGTATCATGAGTGATTTAACCTTTTCTTAGGATTCAGAGCAGAGAGAAACCATTTTCTACTAAGAAGCTTCATGGCAAAGGTAGCATAGGAATGGGAACTTACCGGATACAGTCACTTTCAAAGCCACTCATCCAAAAGTAAGGAACCCCAGAGCATCAAATAAAACCCCTCCATACATTCTCAAGGACTCTTGATATTCAGTAAATATTGTAATTGACTTGTTTCCCTTTCATTTCCAGCAGTGAGGTCACAGAGGTTCCCAGGGTTTTGCCTGATTTCTTTTCCACTCTCTAGTTTCTTCTGAAGATGAAGTTATTGTAAAACATGCTTTTTAAAAATGCTTTGATGGAAAGGAAGAAGAGCTCAGCTCAGAGAGGAGAAATCCCTTCTGCATTCAGTGAATATACACCAAAGAAGCTCAAATGCTAGACCTAGAATGAGTTTCCGGAATTTCTTCCAGGTGTCACATTTACATGAAAACACCATCCAGATGGCACATTCGCCCTGAAGAGACTTGAGACCACAAGCAGAGGTCCTTGTGTTCTTCAGAGCTACCAGAGTCAGAGCTGGATGACAGGAAGACATCACAAACCTCCAGTGGCCTTAATGTCCCACCCCTTCATGCATGCCTCCTCTGGGAAGAGACTGAAACAGCTAAAATGCAGAATGAAGTCTGAGAGCTCCCAGAAGAAATGACAAATGCATGTTTTATATAAATAGAGAATTCCTTAAAACCAGACAAAATATTTGTAGAAAAATGAATATTTAACCTTAGGCTAAAGAAAATGGAAGGCAGTTCTGTTCATCCCCCAATACTCTGTCTCTCCACCATCACAAGGTCTTTGTAGTAGCAGAAAAGAGACAATAGCTATAGAAGAATATGTGTGCTTATTATATTTAAAAAATAAAACAAGGACAATAAAGAAAACATAAGCACAAATCAAAAAGAATCAAACTGGCATCTTTCTCTTCATATGCAACCCAAGAAGCTTGAAGTCTTTGTAAGAAAAGACTTAAGAGAGAAAAGAACGGAAAGTCAAGAATTCTCCACCTAGCTAAATTACCATTCACCTATGAGAGTAAAATTAAGTTATTCAAAGATAAGTAGAAATTCAGAAAGTATTTTACCCAAGTATCTTGCCTAAGAAAATTACCATGGCGGGCAGGAAGAGGACCAATGCAACAACAAATAATCCAGAAAGGGATTTCAAGATGAAAAGTAAATAATAATAAACAATAAATATGTTAAATGTATAGATGTGATTACATATAAGAGGATATAGGATAGGCTTTATAGCTGTCTAGGGGCATGTTAGCATTATTCTCAGATACATGTAAGATTTTGAATATAATTTCACAACTGTGGGTTCAGAACATACTTAGATGAGGACATGTTACTTGGGGAAGCTGAGAGTGAAAAATGAGAACTGCTTTGGTGACTTAGTAGACCTTACTGTACTGTTCTCTTTGGTCAAGTCTATATTGTATAACAACAGAATTTAAGAGGTACATCCAGGGGGACCAATCCATCTCAGTTTTCCCAAGAGTTTCCTGGTTTTAGCACTGAAAGTCCCATATCACAGACTGGGCACGGTGGCTCACACTTGCAATCCCAGTACTTTGGGAGGCTGAGGCAGGCAGATCACGAGGTCAAGAGATCAAGACCATCCTAGCCAACATGGTGAAACTACGTCTCTACTGAAAATACAAAAGTTAGCGGGGCATGGTAGCATGCACCTGTAGTCCCAGCCACTCGGGAGGCTAAGGCAGGAGAATTGCTTGAACCTGGGAGGTGGAGGTTGCAGTGAGCCGAGATAGTGCCACCGCACTCCAGCCTGGCAACAGAGCGAGACTCTATCTCAAAAAAAAAAATAATAATAAAATAAAATTTAAAAATCCCAAATCACCGGAATCTATTCAGTCAGGACAAAGTAAATTGTTGGTCACCCTAGGTACACCTGACTTAGAGGAAGTTTCCCCCAACAAATATTCAGAACAACCTATGTGTAGAACTGTCAGGCCTAGGGTGCAACACCTGGGATCCTAAAGTTGTAAAGCAGCAGACCTCAAGCAGAGGTGGGAGGTGTGGATCTTCCCTGCAGAGGACATGTTGTAATGTCTGGAGACGTTTTTGATTGTCCAACTGGAAAAGGGTGTGAGGTATTAGAGGAATGCCCCCTGCATCTAGTGAGTAGAGACCAGGCCAGGGTTGCTGCTTACTACCATACAATTCACAGGACAGGCCTCCAAAATTAAGAATTATCTGGCCTAAAACATTAGTGGTACCCAAGTTGAAAAGCTCTGTTTTAAAAGAACCAAAAGTCAAGCAGAAAAGTTATGTAAAATGGAAAGTGTACTGTATTATTCCATTAAAACACAAACTGTCAGACTGCATTAAAAGCGAACTATAGACTATTTAGACGAAACACTCATAAAATAAAGTGATAAGAAAATTTGATATAAAAAATGGACAAAGAGATACCAGGTCAGTACAAATCATATGAGAGCAGAAGAGCCAAAATTAATAACAAAAATATTGGTTCTACAGATTAAAAACACAAACAAGATAAAGACATACAATTTGACTTGGAAAAAAAAAGACAAAATGATCATAAACCGTGTAAACTAAATAATATGTAGGCTAAACATATAAGCCAAAAACTATTGGGAAAGACAGGAAGAATTAGACAGAGCATATAATCACAATGGGAAACAAAATTCTGTCTAGATTAGTCAATTCTAGTAGATAAAAAAATACGCAAAAGTAAAAATGTAAGAATTAACACTAAATCTTTTCAATGAACACATTTTTTGGTAAGTTCTTACAATGTACACAAAAACAATCAAATATTTGACCACAAAACAAAAATCAGTTTATAATAGATGTTTATAGGCCACATTCTTGCAGGCAATAAAATTAGGGGAAAAAAATGAGTGACCAAAAAAACTTAGCTGCTTCAGAATTAAGGAAACAAGCAAAAACAACAACAATAAACTTAAACCCATACAGCTCTAGCTAAAATTAAAATGGAAGTTATAATTATTCTATAAAGCAATTTAAATGAACATACATGATACCACAACTTACAGGATACAATGAAAATCATATTTAGGAGAAAATGTATCTTCTTAAATATCTTCATAATTAAAGATGACAAAACTGAACTAAGAACTTATCTGAGGTAATATGAGGAGGCAGGGAGGGAAGAAGAGGCTGACTTCAAAAAGAAAGAAGAAAGTAAAAGCTGAAATTTCGGAAATAGAAATAGAAAAAATAAACATATCTAAACCCAGTTCTTTGAGAGACTAATATGTTAGTAAAGTCTTTAGTGTGCCAGAACATGAAGAAAGAAACAAAAATAAAGAAGTCTAGATATGAGATTAAGGCTCTAAGCAGAGATACAAAGGAAAGAAATTCTACTTGTAACTATGGGGCAGCAAGTTTTGGGGTCCTGGACAAAATGAATTCTTGGACAAATATGAATTACTAAAATTTTAAGAATAAAAATATATCAAAGCCAGAGAAGATTAGGGAAGTCATTAAATACCCAACCTTGTGAAAACGGAATGCTTAAATTTCTCTAAACAATAGGAAGAAATGGAAGGCTCTCTAATTCATTTTTTAAATCAGCATAACTTCATTATCAAAAGTTGAAAAGGTAATATAAAAAAGAAAAAGATAGACCAATCTTATGAATAAAAGTTAAAATTTTAAATACCTTATAAAACAGTTGGTAATACAAAAAAACAATATATTTGAAGAAGCTGAATTTATTTCAATGAAGCAATAGTGTTTTAATATCAGGATATGTATTAACGTAACCCAACGTAACATAACCTAACGTAACGTAAAATAAATATTTTTATTTTATCAAAAAATAAAATCAGAAAAGATAGTCTATTATTATGGATTCTGGAAAAGTACTTTATAATATTCATATATTCCTAATAAACAAGACTACATGCCATCAGAAAGAAACAATTTATATTAAGCAACCACATTGGTTAGTCATTTATCAAAAACCAAACATAAATACCATAAGCAACAAAACTTACTTCAGTAGAAATCAAGAACTAGAAAGAAATCTATGATCACCGTTACTATTCAAAATTGAGTTGGCAGCATCAATAAATGTAATAAAATGAGAAAACTAAGTTATATTCCCATCAAAAGATAAGATAAAATTTATATTATTTTATAGTTAGAAAACTTGTGAGATATTAGTTTAAAATAAGATAAAACCCTTATCCTTCTAAGAATAGAGCTTGATAAGATGGATGCAGGATAAGTATATAAAAATCAATAGCTATTCTCTATTCTAGCAAAAAGTAACCACACATGAATGGGAGGAAAAGCCACCTGCAATCAGAATAAAACAAATAGGAATAGACTTTAAAAGAAAAGGAGGGGATTTATGTTAATAAAACCAAAGAATATTAAAATAACTATAAGAATAAAATAAGTAAGAAAAGGTATAAAATGTTGTTATGGAGGAGTCGATATAATAGAAATGTTATTTCTTTCAAAATTAGTATAGAGCTCATTTCAATTAGGAAAAAATTTAACACAAAAGAAAAAATGCCTGAGAACAGACAATAAAGCTATAAAAAGGAAGATAATTCTGAAGGGAAACTTGCCTTTCTGTACAAAGAATTATAAATATTTGAACAGAAAATAGAAATCAGAATTAAATCACAGTATGTTAAGTATGTGGCAGGTTCAGTAATTCAAAATTAGTGAGAAAAGGAACATGAACACTTGAATAATTGAATATGACATAGTTAGTCATTCATCTATCCAGAAGAAAACAAAAATGGGCTCCCATCTTAAAGTTTTTACATGGATTAAAAGCTTAAATTTTAAAACAATATATATAATAAATATCATAAAAGAAAATCAAGAAGCCTATTATATAATATAGAGTTCAGGGAAACATTCCTATTCAAAACTGAAAATTCAGAAACTAAAACATAAAAACACTGAAAATTCTTTGAAAAATTAAAACCGAAAAAACATATATCCAAAAAGATACCATAAGGTCAATGTCATATATCTGGTGAGGAAATATAACACAGATGTAAGAGAGAAGGACAGTTTCCTTAATATACCAAGAACTTTTACAAGTTCCTAAGGAAAAAAGACAAATCAGGAAGAATTGGAAAGGAAAGGAATATACATAAAAATTGATAATTTATGAACAAAAATTTAAAATGGCCAAATATATGAAAAGATTTTTATACTAATGAAAATTTAAGTAAATAAAAAATAAAGTTAAAATGAATGATTTTCCATCAGGCTGATAAAAACTAAAAGGTGCTATAGTACCTACCCTTGATGGAGATATGGAGAAAGGGAATTTTCATCTATTGTTGGCAGAAGGTAATGTGCTACAGCCTTCTTGAAAAACAATCTATTAAAGCTGTTAAAATGTAATAAAATCTTTAACTCAGATCTCCCAAATTCTTCCTGGAAACCTTCTACAAAATTGTTAGAAATAGGTAGAAACTGGATTAGCTATAGTTATTGGCCTGTTAGCAAAGGAGTTGCTGAATAATGTATGGTAGTTTCACCACGGAATATCATGTAACTACTTAAAAGAGGGAGTGAAAACTGCCAGAGAAGATCTTGACAAAGTATTATTGAGTCAAAAAAAAAAAAAATAGAAGAAAATGTTTGTGTTGCTTAAATCCAAACACTCAAAAATAAAGAAAAAAATACATATGTTTATGTACATATGTGTGTATAGGTTTATCTACGTAGAGGAGAAATAGGAGAGAAAACCCATCAGATTGTTTTGTAGGTTACTGGAAAAGGAAGGGCATATTAAAATTTGTGTGGGATTAGGGAAAGAAAATCAAAGAAACAAAATTTAAAAACAAAGATGACAAAACCCATGACTACTGTTTACTTACAAATTTAAATAAAATCATATATTTGAATAAAACTAAATGAAAAAAACCAAAAATTTTAAAAATAAATGAACCTTTCCTGCTATCTGTCCCCACTAAGACCATGTAAGTAATCACAGAAACACAGAATGGCTGTACTTAACAAATGATGAGGAAGTTTACCTTAAATCAGATAAAAAATTGATTTTGTCACGATGAATCTTGATAGTGACATCAAGGTCTTTGATTGAGTTTTTCTAAAATCATTCTCAAGAATTGGGTCTGTTCCTCAAAGCAGATAACCCAGTCTTAGACAATATCAGGCCCAGTATTCTCATTTGATAGATGAGGAAATTAAGGTTCAAGGAGGACTGAAGTCATTTTTCCTAGTTGCAGAGCTCAACAACGTGGAAAATAACCTAGAAGCTACTTCCTCTCCACAGGTTTCTCCAACTTTCAGTTTTGTTCCCTATTATTCTATGAGGCCTCTGACATCCAGGATATGGGCCATACCAGCATGAAAGAAAGAAGTAGAAATCAATGGAGTAAAAAGGTCTCATCCTCCCAAATGGACCACATATGACATTTTCTTCTTAAGAAGAGAGAATTGTGTCATGTGTATGTTCATTGCCACACTATTCACAATAGCAAAGACATGGAATCAACCTAGGTGCACATCAATGGTATACTGAATAAAGAAAATGTGGTACAAATATACCATGGAATACTACACAACCATAAGAATGAATGAAATCATGTTCTTTGCAGCAACATGGATGCAGATGGAGACCACAATCCTAAGCCACTTAATGAAGGAACAGAAAACCAAATACTGCATGTTCTCACTTGTAATTGAGAGCTAACAACTGACCACACTTAGACATAAACAGGAGAACAATAGACACCGTGGACTTCTAGAGAGCGTAGAGAGAGAGCGGGGCTTAGGGTGAAAAACTACCTATTGGGCCAGGTGCAGTGGCTCACACCTGTAATCCCAGCCGTTTTGGAGGCCAAGACAGGTGAATTACTTAAGGTCAGGAATTCGAGACTAGCCTGTCTAACAAGGTGAAAACTCATTTCTTCTAAAAATATAAAAATTAGCCAGACGTGGTGGTGGGCACCTGTTATCCTAGCTACTTGGGAGACTGAGGCACGAGAATCACTTGAACCTGGTAGGTGGAGTTTGCAGTGAGCTGAGATCATGCCACTGTACTCCAGCCTGGGCAACAGAGTGAGACTCCATCTCAAAATAAAAAGAAAAACTACCTATTGGTTACTACGCTCACTACCTGGGTGCATATACCCACGTAGCAAACCTTTACACGTACCCCCTTTATCGAAAATAAAAGTTGAACTTAAAAAAATTCCCACCAAAAAAATAAAAAAACTTCTTGCACCAGACACAGTGAATCACAGTGTATCCCAAAGCTCTACCCATTTACTTACTCATGGAAGTCATGCCCCAGCCAAATGTCTGCATGTTTACATAGTGCTCTTACCCATTATTCATGCTCCAATCCCAAGACCATCACTTCTTTAACTCAGGTAGTACTTTTCACACATCTAACAATTGTTTACTATTCCTACATGAGTAAGAAGAAGCTGAAATAAAGGTATTTAAAGTTATTCTCTCCCCCTTGTTAGAATAACAGAACAAGTTGACATGAATTAACTACTTCATGCAATGCAGATTATTAATGAAGCCCTGTCGCTAATTTAAGCCCTAGAAAGATCAGATTATTTTTTTCCTGCAATAGACTAAAATTGCAACCTTGGTTACTTAACAGTCAAGTAAGAGACTATGAATCCCTTGTTGCCAATTCAGTATCTCCACCAGAGAAATAATTTAAGGCATATGCCCCATTAGGTAGGTGGAAGATAACTATTGTATGCCAAAGACATCATGTTTCTATCTTCAGTTATGTTTCTATTTTCAATTATGGAGTAAAGAAGTATGGCTAACATCCAAATCAGCCAAGCTGAGCAGCTCCTTCTAACTCAGTTCACAAGTATTTGTTCAGTATTCCAAGTAGCAGTGCTGAATAGGAACTATGTGAGAGCTACAACCCTGCCCCTGTATGAAGCTGGCAAAGTTATTTTGCTTCTCTGTGACTTAATTTTCTCATCTGTCGAATAGGTTGTTTTCAGCTCCAATAAAATAAAGTTTGTAAAGTGGTCAGCATTGAGCCTGGCCATGCAAATACTTTAAAACAATTACAGTAAGTTCTCATTTAACATTGTTGGTAGATTCCTGGAAATTCCAACTTTAAGTGAAATGAGCCAGGCACAGTGTGTCATGCCTGGAAGGATCTCTTGAGTCCAGGAGATGGAGATCAGCCTCTGTGAAATGGTGAGACCCTGTCTCTTAAAAAAAAAAAAAAAAAAATTAATTAGCTGGGCATGGTGCTGCACACCTGTATTCCAGCTACTCAAGCTACTCAGGGGGCTGAAGCAGGAGAATCACTTGAGCCCAGGAGTCAGAGGCTGAAGTGAGCTATGAAGTGAGCTATGATTGCACCACTGCACTCCAGCCTGAGTGACAGAGTGAGACCCTATCTCAAAAATAAATAAGTGAAAGGAAATACAACAAAACCATTTTCCCTCATCAACATTGTAACAAAACAATGTTGAATTAGCAGTTATTTGAAGACCTGTTTGCTGTATGTAGTTTCACTTAAAGTCACAGTTTCCAAGAATCTGAGATAACGTTAGTGAAGACTTACCGCAGTCTCATTTATAAGGAAAGTCTTTGTGTTCAACCCTACCGGCAGGCTTTGTGGAAATCACAATCAGAGAGAAAATCCTCACACACACATAAAAATGAGAGATGTAATTGCTGAACCTAGGTGGTGCTCATTCTGAGTCCTTTTGATCCTTAGAAGTGAGGGAGGTAGATGAAGAATTGTAGTGGTATAAGTAAGTATCACAAGTCCATGGGAAAGAACCATGTGAGGAGCTGGGATGTGATGATCTTAATCTTTTGTATGTGAATACAGCTAAGGAAAGGGGAATAAATGACCATGGAAATGATTTCCCAGAAATTTCAATAAAATAGTTTTCACAGTGGAGTTGTCAAGATCAGGGGTTCCCAGACTATACCAGGATCACATGGGGATGCTTGTTAAAACACAGATTGCCGGCCGGGCGCGGTGGCTCAAGCCTGTAATCCCAGCACTTTGGGAGGCCGAGACGGGCGGATCATGAGGTCAGGAGATCGAGACCATCCTGGCTGACACGGTGAAACCCCGTCTCTACTAAAAAATACAAAAAACTAGCCGGGCGAGGTGGCGGGCGCCTGTAGTCCCAGATACTCGGGAGGCTGAGGCAGGAGAATGGCGTGAACCCGGGATGTGGAGCTTGCAGTGAGCCGAGATCTGGCCACTGCACTCCAGCCTGGGCGGCAGAGCGAGACTCCGTCTCAAAAAAAAAAAAAAAAAAAAAAAAAAAAAAAACACAGATTGCCTGGCCACCTCCTCTAGAGTTTCAGATTCAGTAGTTCTGGGATGAGACTCAAGGACTTCAATTTCTAATAAGTTCTCAGGTGCTACTCCTACTGGTCTGTGGACCACACATTGAAAACCACTGGTGTCCATAACTATATCTATTTCCCAGTTTGGTTTACTGATGAAAACTTGAGTAAAGAAAATTAATATGAGTAGAGAGAGTTCTAAGCATAGAGCATTTTCACAAACCTTTTCAAACCTTTCCATCATCCTTTGACATGCTCTATGGCCTTCAAACGTTGTCAACAAGTAGCTGTTTAAAATAAAAACTTCTCTTGAAAAGGTAGTAGATGAAACAAATGTGATTAATCTCCTTTTATTTGGGATCTGGAGAAAAATGTCGCTGGTGTTTTGCTATAGATTTTGACATGTAGCCAGAGTTTGGCTTTGAAAATAAGAGCAGCATCTCTGCTCCAGGAGACATCAGAAGCAACAATTAACATTCAGGCAATCGCACTGAGACTCCACCTGCAGCCCAGATTCTCCTGCCCCTGGGAATATTGATCCAAAGAATCAATTTTCCTTATAAATTAAAGGGGGCGAAAAGATCTAATCATTAAGGCATATGAGATTTGGTTTAAGTGCAGAACAATTATGCTATGTGAAGATAGTATGATAGTTTGAATATCAATCATTTGGCAATGTTGTTATGTTTGGACTTGGGGAGTGCTTAGTAACCAAAAGAGGAGGTGACTACCTTTAAGGGATCATGCAAGCTTTTCCAAATATGGGCTTGTATGTTCAGGAAATATATTTTTAATAAATGATGAAATTTGGTTCTTTGTAATACTTGTATGATCCAAATGCCCGTTGGCTTAAAAGACAACAGCCCACTGAAAGCAGAACACTCTCCATATAAAGGACTGCCCAGTGTTTCTGGAGTCCCCACAGTATGTACTTCTTTACCAGTCTCTTCTCTCATTCTCCCACTCCATCTCTGGCCCTCATGTGACCACATTTGCTGTTTCCCTGCTATGCTCCTTGGGGTGATGAACTATAGCCATTGACCCATGTCTAGGTAAGCAATGCTGTCTCTGGAAGGGCCCAGAGTCCCAGCTGTGGGGCTCCAGGTACTGTGGGAGTTAGGGATTAGGTCTGTCTTCCCCACCCTGTGCCCCATTCTTCACCTGCTTTGCTGAACCGAGGGCACTACAGCAGCTTTCTTGAACAATAGTGTATCAGTCTGCTAGGGCTGTTCTAACGGAACAGTGTAGAGTAGCTTATACAACAGACATTTGTTTCCTCACAGCTCTAGAGGCTGAAACTCCAAGTTTAAGGTGTTAGCAGGTTTTATTTCTTCTGAGGCCTCTCTTGGCTTGCAGATGGCTGCCCTCACTGGGGTCTCACATGGTCTTTTCTCTGTGTGCAGCACCTCTGGTATCTCTTCCTCTTCTTATAAGAAGACCAGACATACTGGATTAAGGCCACACCTTAATGGCCTCATTTTAACTGAACTGCCTCTTTCAAGAGCTTATCTCCAAATATAGTCACATTCTGAGGTACCAGGGGTTAGGTCTTCAACATATGAATTTGGCGATAGGGGACCACAATTTAGCCCATAACAAAAAGCACAGTTGCATTCTTACTGTAATATTTCATCCTTCAAAGCACATTTGAAAGACCCGGTCCAAGGAAAAAAAAAAAATCCCTACACTTTTATCTTCCCACCAAAAGTCAACTAAAACTCTATTACAAAAGTAAAAGTTCCATGAAAGTGAATTTTTAAAAGAGATAGATGTTGGTGTAGGTGTGTCCTGGGATGAGGATATTGTCTATATCAGCCAAGAATAAACTGTCACAGCTTATGCCTTAAGTTAGATGTTATAGCATTTGGAGATGAATGTATCCCTTCTATTAATAGATCACCTAATCCAGACCTTTTATTTTACAAACAAAGGAAAGAAAATGCCCAGATCGATTAAGTAGCTTCATAATATCACAAAGTTACACAATGATAAATCTGCCTCTCCCAATTCCTAATGCTCTGCTTTTCCCAATATGCATAGTTGCTGTCTATAAAATGCCTGCAGCTCTTACACGTGGAAGGAAGCCAGGATCCCATCACTCTATCTAAAGTCCCCAGAGCCACCTCAGGTGGAACTTAGGGTATGGTATATCTGAGGAGAGCTGCCATCCACACAATTCTCCCATGTTCTTCCTACAGAATACTTTAGTGAGGCCAGGGTTTCAGGGAAAGGAAAAAAAAGTCTTCCCCACACTCACAGCATCCAGGTCCCCTGATGATATACACAAGAATTGCAGAGAACATCCCAAACCAAACAGACGAACAAAAAACAGTGGTTCAGAAAGTCCTCAAAAAGCTAATTCTTTATTTTGTGTACAACATTTCCCTATTAATTAACTTTATCCAATGAGAGATTATTTTTATACACATATTATACATACATATACATACATGCACACACATACACATGTATACATACATGTACATGCATATATGCATACGTACATTCATACATACATATGTACATATTTTATAAATATACATACACTATTGGCTCTTAAACAACATGGGTTTTAACTGCACAGGACCACATATTTGTGAATTTTCTGCTATCCCAGAGAGAGCAAGACCAACCCCTCCTTTTCTCCCTCAGCCTACTCAATCTGAAGACTAGGATAAAGATGTTTATGATGATCCATTTCCACTTAATGAAAAGTAAATACATTCTCTTTTATAATTTTCTTAGTAACATTTTCTTCTCTCTAGCTTACTTTATTATAATAATACAGTGTATATACATAAACGTATAAAACATGTGTTAATTGGCTGTTATGTATTAATTGACTTTAGGTCAACTGTAGGCTATTAGTAAAGTTTCTGAGAGTCCAAAGTTATGTGTGGATTTTACCTTACATGGTGGACAGGAGCGGGCAGTCAGCACTCCTAACCTCTGTATTGTTCAAGGGCTAACTATACATAATTTTATTTAAAATGCACAGAAATTTGAGACACGAAGTTATTTTTCACCAAAAACTTCAGATAATTTCCTCAATTGTCCAATTACGTCATTGTAAGTTAAAAGACCTGAAAGTGCTAGACATCCCCAAATAGTCCTAGACATCCTGAAATTGTCCAATTATGTCAATCTGATTTAAAAGACCTGAAAGTCCTAGACCTCCCCCAAAATTAGTGATGCTGGGTCACACAGCCTTTTGCTTCTGCAGGCCTCAGCCCCTAGAGCCATTTGTGTGAATCAATTGCTCTTTTCTGTCCTCAGGTTGGCACTGCGAATAGAACAACTAAGTAGTTCAAGCTACTCACCCAATAATTGAAAGACCTAGATAATGGCAATGAATTTGTTTAATATTATTGTTGTTAGCACCATAATTATCAAATATAGAGCCTATCTAACACAAAACATATATTGTTGGCCATGTATGTTTTTTGTTGGCATCGTATCAAGTTTTCTAAACTAACGGCATTAGAGAGAACAAGACCAGCTTCTCTCCAGAGGCTATCAAAATGCTCTGTCAACTAACCCAAATCATTTTGAAGCTGTCTACCAGCACATGGCTATACAAAATTGGCAACTTTGAAATCCTTCTGAATAATGACCTTAGGCATGTAATTTGACTTATGGGTGCCCCCTCTTCCTACCAATTAGCAATGCCTTCTCTTCCCTTCTTCAACCTAGTCCTAGTATTCTTCAATGTTAATTAATTCACTTATCCATCAAATATTTACTGGACATGCACTAGGATACTCCTAATCAGCTGGGACACAGCACCCTTAATTATCTCAAAACACCCCCTTCTGACCTGTCTTAGGACCCTTGTCAAGCTAACAGTCTCATGCTGATGAAAATCTTATGTATAGGTAGTTGTAATTTGTAGCATGGGACCTCACCACCACCATTCTAATGGAATCAGACAGATGTCTGTACTTGTTTGGAATGAGACAGGGATGCTCAGTACTGGAGAGTAATGTGTGAACCCCATTAGAAGGGACTTTTAACACAAGAGGCACAGATATGTGTGCAAAAAACATAAACCAAATGAGGAAAACACACTCAGCATAGAGAATAAGAAGAAGCCACAACCTAACTGAAGCTTTGACTAAGCAGAAGCCAGAGTGGCTGGCAAAGCAAAGAGGAGAGGCAGGAAAGAAAGGGAAGGAAAGTTGGGGCTGCTGCTGAGTCACAATAAGGCAGTCTGGAAAATTATTATTAATTCACAAGAACAGCTACTGCATAGAGTTATTGAAACCTAAATGATGATAAATGACATTTTAGTGCTTCAGTAGGACTGCCTTCACAACCAATGAAGTATTTTTTGTTCTTTCTCATTTCCTTGGTATCAAAGGAAATCTGAGTGTGCCTCTTTTACTTCAATTAGGAGAGAGAATCTATCTAGCAGCCAATGGGTGGAGAAGACAAATATACCAAGAATTATAGTACATGTGATAGGTGTGTGTTACAGAATAGAGCAAGACCTTAAAACAAACTAAGGATTATAGGAAAACAGAGGGAGACCTTAAACCGAAGATTAATTATTTCTTGGGCTGAGTTTTAAAGGTCAAATAGGAATTGAAGACATGGGAAAAAGACATTTGAGGCAAAAGTTATTGGGTATGAAGGCACTGAGGCATGAAAGAGTTGGTTGGGTCCAGGAAACTACAAGTATTTTGGTCTGGCTGGAATGAATGCTGAATTTGTGGGCGTGCCCAGAGTTAAGATTAGGGGCAGCCAGGGGCTGACAAATAGTCTGGTGACTAAGATAAGGTGTTTGTTTCCCATCCAATAAAAACTTTGGGGAACCATTGAACGACTCTAAATGAAAGAGGGAGACAATCAGGTGTGCATTTCAGAAATTCCTTCTGGCTTGATAGTAAGAATGGATTGGAGTGTGGCCAAAATGGAAACAGGAAGTCTACTTAGAAAATAAATATTGTCCCCAGGTTGGAACTAGTGAATGACTTAGCCAAAAGGGGAATAGAGAGGTGCAGATAAATAGGGAGAAAATATATACAGAAGAGGTAAAACTTGCAGAATTTGGTGATGTATTCAGTGGATGCAAAGAACACTAAAATGACCCTAGTATTTCTGGCTTGACCTCTGGATGAATGGCTACACTAATCACTGAGACTAATAGAACAGAATGAGCAGGTGTAGTTAAGGAAGACAAGGAACTCACATCGGGAGATGGTAATTTCAATATATCTGTTGGACAACCAGGCAGAAATATCAGGTAGACATATATGGGCCTGGATCTCAGCAAAAACAGGTAGGAACCACCATAAAGAGAATAATCAGTGCTAGGCATTTGGTTACGATCCTGAGTCTGCATATGGAATGGGAGGAGCCAAGGATGAAGGGTCGGGCACTGGATAATACTTCACTTTAGAAAACAAATAGCAGAACATATGACAAAGCAGGTGAGCTCAGCTAAACTCCTCTGCAAGCCTTTCCTATCTCAAGCCACCTTTCTAAATTGCCATAGCAGTGACCATCTTTGCCTCATTTCAAAAGGTGCTATTGTATATTATTCCCGCATTGTTTCATATATAAAGATCTCAACTCTGCCCTATGGAGACACCCTGTCATATGCTGCTGTTGCATGGTTTTCCACTATCACTAACTGTGGGACAACAATTCAGAGACAAGAGCCCTGAATACCTTCTCCCAATGTCCCAACAAAATACACAACCTTGAGAAAACTGTCAAAGAGGGTTATCATTTCATTGAGCCTATTCCATCAGTCAGGCATAATACAGAGCACTTTATGGAACTGTTATTTATTTTTTTAACAAATCAATAAAGTAGTGTTAAAAGATAAACCTTAGACAAATTAATTTGAACAGTTTAATTGAACAAAGAACAATGTGTGAATTGGGTAGCTCCCGAATCAGAATAGTTTCAGAGAGACTCTGGCACACCTACGTGGTTGAAGATTTAGACACAGAAAAAGGAAGTAATATACAGGAAACGGAAGTGAGGTACTGAAACAGCAGGATTGGTTACAGCTTAGCGTTTGTCTTATTTTAACATGGCTAGAATAGTTGGTCACCATTGATTAGCTGAAACTCAGTGTTTGGCCCAAGAGGAGGTTATAATCTGTTTACACATCCAGTTGAGTTACATTTTACTATGTACTTAGAAACCTTTAGGCCGATTGTAGAAGACATAAGGCTTAGGTTAAACTTAATTTAACAGCAGAGATGATTATACTACAGAAATTAATAAAGTGAGGTTCTGAGAGGTTAAAGAATTTGTCACAAGGTAGCAACAGAAGCCAATTTTAAACCAAAATTTGTCTTAAACCCAAAGACCTGTTCTTTCTATTAGCCAGTCATTCTTCTTGGGCTGATCACTGCCTCTCTTTTAACTTTCACCTCCTCATCTGTAAAATAGCATTAGGAATGCCTGTTTTGTCTTCTTGAAAGAATTAAATGAAGGTCAAACTAACGTATGTGAAGATACACTGAACAGTATAAAATGCTACAGCAGAGAAACTGATACATATCAAATAGTCTCTTTGTGTTTCTATGTTTCCCAGCCCCAATTCAGTTAGGTGAAAGGAGTGACTAGTTATGGACAATAAATGTGGGATGTGATGTCCATCACTTCTGGGTAGAGGCAATGAAAATTTCCTGTGAGATTCTCAGTCTCTCTCCTAACCTGCTTCAGAGACTGAGGAATCTGCATATTCTAGAAGGTGCAGATATACTCCATCCACCTAACTCTTAAGTGGTTGATGTGGAGAATTTCCTACCATGTGAAATATAGCAGAAGTGTAGAAATAAACCTTTGTTGTGTAAAGCCACTAAGATTTGGGAGTGTTTCGTCGCTGCACCAAAATCTGACTTCTACTGGCTGACATAGTCATACAATATGAAAAACTGCTGTTACATGTCAACATTCAATATGTGATAAGGGTGGTAAGAAGGCATTGTGATTAAAAGTGTGGATCATGGAGCCAGAGTACATGAATTCAAATCCAAGTAAGTTCTGCCATTCATAAACTTATGGCCTTGGCAAGAAATTTAATTACTTGGTGTCTCAGATTTCTCATTTGTCAAATGAGAATGACAAAATTACTTCATAGGAGCTTGAATGAAATAAAATGAGTAACACATTTATAGCATTTAAAACAAGGCCTGGAACATGAAAACACTCAATGAATGTTAGCTATTTATATTTTTAGTCCACACTGAATTGACTTCAATTCCAATTAGCCTAGGAGGTTACCCAAAAACAGCCAAAGGAAAATTCTCACATATTTCCCCCAACAAAATTCACAAAGGCACTCTTCATATCTCTGTAGATAAAGGAAAGGAAATGAGCAGTTCATGGAATATACAAAGGTGTTCTGCACCTTTTGACTCTCTTTCTCTCTTTTCCTCCTGCCTCAGATCTGTGGAGAGTTGCAAAGAAGAGTCTTTCTCTACCCCAGTGAAAACACATAGAGGATATATTCCCTAATGGAGGCACATGGCCTAATTTTGTACAGTTTACAAGCTAAAAATAGCTTTTTGAAAATATTTCTAAAGGGATGTTAAAACACACACACACACACCAACAACAAAACAGACTGCATGACTGAGACTACATGTGAATTACAAAGACTAAAATGTTTATTTTATTACAGCCCTTTACAGAAAAAGTTTGCCAATCCTGCTGTATTGTAAACACCCCAATCCCAACTCAGCTCATCTTAAGAGCTGGGGAAAGGTTAGGACTCTATTAATTCCTACACCCACTCCCCCAGTCATCTTCCCTTCCATTCTCATTTTACCATGCTAATGAAATCTATGAATAGAAAAGAAAAAAAAAAAAAACACTAAAGGGCTGCCTAAGCAAAGAGTGAAATAAAAGAGAGAGGAAGTCTCAGCCTTTTATAGGGAGGATAACTGAAGAATTTTACTGAAATACATATATTTATATATATACACACATATTTACTGAAATATATATATATATGTATATATATAGATCTTTTAGTATTAATTAGCTAATCCACCTCTTTCTTCCCATCTGTTTATAAACTCATGGTACCCTGAAGGCAAGTACCCAAATGAGCAGACCCTAGCAATAGCCCGGCCTCCATTTTTCTAATTCTTTTCAATCCATTCTTTATTGAGCTGGGATTTTGAACTACTGGAATTAATGTTCTCCCCTCCCTCCCTCAACCCCTGAATGCATTTTATTCTTTCATCAAGAATGGATTGTCAAAAGCAGTGGCTAAGAAACAGGGTTCCAATAATGTCTGGTTGACAGTAATGACAGGAGAGAGAACTAAGGCAAGCTTCCCCTCCTTTCCTCATCATCTTGACATTTAAGTAAGAAATATAATGAACGACAAGCTTATTAAAAATAAATAGCAAGTCATCAAGACTTTACAAAGGCAATAATTAAGCCACATTGACCCTTGGGTTAAATTTATCTGACAGCTAATAACCATCTGGAAAGGCAGAGGGCACACGACAAGGCCTAAGTTATTAAGCTACCCCAGTTGGAACCACTTCAACCTCATTTCTTTCCCACCAGGAAAATCTGTTTCCATGACCCCTAACTTCATCCCAACCATTCCTTCCTTCTTCACGCCCTTACTTTTGCTAGAAATAGTCTTTTTTTTTTTTTTCCACTATGTTGAACCCTTCTTTTTTCACTGCCTTATTAATTCTCAACTAAGGATTTCCAGCATGGGTCTGAATGACAGCTCCCAGTTAAATATTCTGATCCTATGACAAACACCATATTGATGGTTGTTGACACTGACAAAACTCTGGAAACCTTCCCCTCCACAACCTATAAAGGAGACTCTTGAATTATATATCTAGCATTGCTTTGAAAGTCTATCATTTCTGATATTGTATCACTTCTTGGAGTACCTTTAGGTTGTTGTCTATCTTATAGCGTATTTTCTTCTCACACACTTTGTTCAAGATCCAGTTTAAAGTCACTTCCCCTGTAGAGCGTTCCTTGAAAACTTCAGAAGGAGAGATTTCTCCTTTCTATAAGCTCCTTAATATTTGTTGCCTCACTATAAATCATATACAGTACCAATTATATTCTGTAATATATCATATAATATCACCTTACATTATTTTATTTGCATCATTTTTGAGTGTTTTACTCATCTCCAAAATCAACAGGAAGCTCTAAGAGCCAAGTCTCATTTCATCCATATTCCCCAGAGCCATGTAGAATGCCTCATACATAACAGGTGCTAAGTAAATGTTTGCAAACTAGATTGATTGCATAATGAGCTCATAAGCTAGGACTGTCCTGTGTGCAAAGTTGGACTTCTTTTAATTATATTAACAGTGTTTCCCAAAAGTTGAACATTGATATCACCTAAAGAGCTTTTAAAAATTGAGTTGACAAGGTTGTGCCTAATGTCAGTTTGATCAAAACCCTGGGAATGGAGCCAAACATAGTATTTTAATGTGATTTTGCTCCAGGTGATTTCAATGTCCAGTAGAGTTTAGGGCCGTGCATATATTAACCTTAACTACAGAACTGAATCCTCTACGTAACTCCGTGTCTTAACTTTCATTTTAATACTTATGGAGTCCCAACCAAGTGCTAGATACTGCATTTGGTGCTGGATATATAGTGATGAACAAAACAGACATAGACCCAGCATTCATGGAGCATACAGTCTTGTTAATCTAATGACCCTACAACTCTTTCTTTTGCTAGCACTCCTCTAGTGGGTTAATGCTGTCAATGATTAGTTTAGGGAGAGCACCATTTAAATTTACTGATAATAGTTGTTGTTGTTGTCGTCGTCGTTGTCGGCGCGAACGCGACTTACTGCAAGCTCCTCCACCTCCCGGGTTCACGCCATTCTCCTGCCTCAGCCTCCGGAGCAGCTGGGACTACAGGAGCCTGCCACCGTGCCGGGCTAACTTTTTTTTTTTTTGGCAGAGATGGGGTTTCACCTTGTTAGCCAGGATGGTCTCGATCTCCTGACCTCATGATCCGCCCACCTGAGCCTCCCAAAGTGCTGGGATTACAGACGTGAGCCACCACGCCCGGCCAAGAATAGTTTTATCAATATTATAATGCACTTTCCCCTTTTGTTTTAAACAGTCTTGAGGCAACCATGGGCTCAGACTTTAGTTGCAAGATCCACAAAGAATACAAACGTATTACACATGCAAACGGTAAAACAAATAGTGACAAAGATGGTGAAAATGCTGACTGTGATTGTGGTGGTGATAGAAGTGGTGATTTTTTTTTTTTTAATGCTGACAAATAAAGGAAAATCCTTTGAATTTCAATCTCTAATTGGATCTAGGCAAAAGATCTAGCCAATAGGTTGTGAATCCTTTTTGAATTCCCCAAAGAAATAAAGATACAATGAGTTTGCATTAAACCTTGAATTAAAGCAATTAGTATTTTACAAGCCTTATTTACTGCCCTTAGGGGAAATGAATTAGATGGATAAATGTAGAATTGATACATTGAAATGTTGTCTGCCTTATTGAGGGTATGATGCAAGCATACTAATTGGAAGGCTGCTCTATAGTGAATCCATTGAGAAGACAAAAACTAAATTATATTAACCGAAATTATCAGATTTTTCTGATCTTGGGTCCTTAATCACTCATGACTCTTTGATTAATTTAGCCTCCTCCAGTTCATTTTTATACTTCTGATTATTTTCCACTGCAATGTTCTGGAAGCCCATTTCAGATGTTCTCTGCTTCAGAAGGGAGGCTGCAAAAACTGGAGGAAAAATCTGGTGCCAGATCATTTTGCTAATGGAAGATAATTATTGTGATTATCTCATCCTTGCTTAAAAGCTCTAATGGTAGCAAGCAGCCTCTCTGACAGGGTGAAGTTTCAACCAAAATATGTTGACTCTCTTTGTGGAAAAACTTGTCATATTCCTCTGAATGAGGAAAGACTACAGATAATTCTTCTGTAATACTCTTAAGAGAAGGCTATACAGCATAACAGAAAGAGGACTTACCTGGATCATCACGCTTGATAATTTCTAGCTCTGGCTGACCACCAGGTTACTACATGACCTTGATTGATTCCTGAAATCTGAGTTTTATTTTCCTCCCTTGTAATAGAAGGGGTACTGGCAAGAAAAAAAAATGACATAATGGACATGAGCAGCATCTGAAAACCATGATGTGACTGTATGAATTTATTGTAATTATTCATAAAAATTATAAAATTATACAGAATATATTTTACAAATTTAATGTATGTTATTGATACCTGGTATCTTTTTCTGGAGCAAATGTTCTAGCCTCTCTACTTATCTAATCAAGATGAATATTTCTATATTCTGTGGGCAAAAATCACCTCTATTCTTTAAGAGGTATGTACCCTTGGAAAAGTTACTTAAACCTCTTGTAGCTCCAGTCACACTATCATTAAAATAGGAATTATTCCTACATTGGAAAAGGCTGAGATTCTTTTTGTGAAGATAACATAACATTGATACCAAAACCTGAGAAAGATAGCTCCCCACACCTTCCAAAAAAAAAAAAAATCCTTGCCACATTTCTTACATATAAATACTGATGCAAAGAAATTTAAGTTATTAATCCTATGGTATGTCAGAAGTATAAAACACACAATGACCACATTTATTTGGTAAAATAAATATCTAATACAAGCCAGAAAATCATAAAAAAATGAATTGGACTAACTTCATCCAAAAATATAACCTTTTTAAAGTTAAAAAAATTTCAAAAGAGTTTAGTGCTGACTCAGGAAAATAAGTTGAGCAGAATTTTAATAAGCATTGGACTGTGAATAAATAATCCAGAAATTGTCCAAAATATATGCAGGAATTTATATCATAAAGGTGATTTCTAAGTAAGGGAGAAAATGATACTAGATGGATGATGTCAGACAATTGTTCATCTATCAAGGGGAGATAGAATTAGAAGAACTGTAGTTACAGCCAGACCACACTATTAACATTGAAAATACCTAAAAGCTTTTCAAGTAAATGAGAAATAAAACATGTAAAAAGTAAAAATAAGCATATTATAAGAAATTATTTAGTATTTTATAGTTTTGGTGAGGGGAAGACTTTACATTATTTAAACAGATGCCATAAAAATGTTTATATAAGCTTCATAGTAACCATGAAATTAAAGTCTATAGTAGATACACAAAAGATAAAAAGAATCAAAGTGCAACTCTGTAGAAAATCATCAAATCACTAAAAAGAACAGAAAGAAGAAAGGATCTACAAAACATCCAGAAAACAATTAACAAAATAACAACAGTAAATCCTTACCTATTACAATTACTTTAAATGTAAATGGACTAAATTTTCCAATGAAAAGAAAAAGCCAGGTGTGATGGTACACATCTGTAGATTCAGCTACATATTAGGCTGAGGCCAGAGGACCACTTGAGCCCAGGAGTTCGAGTCCAGCATGGGCAACTTGAGCCCAGAAGTTTAAGTCCAGCCTGGGCTTCTACTCCATATGGACATCCCATCTTGGGGGAAAAAAAAAAAAAGAAAAAGCTGAAAGGATTATTTTGAAAGCTGCAACTATATGTTGCTTACAAGAGACTCACTTTGCCTGTAAGGACACGCAGGGTCACAAAGTAAAGGGAAATGTAAATGGAAAACAAAAGTGAGTAAGACTAGCTATACTTGAACAAAATAGACTTTAAGTCAGAAACTGTAAAAAGAGACATAAAAAGGTTGTTATATAACGATACAGGGTTGACTCATTAAGAGGATAGAACAATTATAATACATGTGCACCCAACATGGGAGCACCTAAATATATAAAACAAACATTTACAGAGCTGAAAGGAAACATAGACATCAGTACAATGATAGTAGGGGACTTCACTTGTAACAGTGAATAGATTATTCAGACACAAAGAAAATACGAAACATTGGACTTTGATATGATTAGGATATTTATCCCCTGCAATCTCATGTTGAAATGTAATCCCCAGTATTGGAGGTGGGGCCTCGTGGGAGGTGATTGAATCATGGAGACAGATCCTTCATGAATGGTTTAGCACCGTCCCTTTGGTGATAAGTTAGTTCTCACTCAGTTCACAAGAGATCTGTTTGTTTAAAAGTATGTGGCACCTCCTCCCTCACTCTCTTGCTCCCATTCTTGCCATGTGAAATGATTGCTTCCCATCACCTGCCACTATGATTGTAAGCTTCCTGAGGTCCTCACCAGATGCAGATGCCAGCACCATGCTTCCTCTACAGCCTGCAGAACCAAGAGCCAATTAAACTTCTTTTCTTTATAAATTATACAGTTTCAGGTATTCCTTTTTAGCAAGGAAAGAATGACTTAATTCAGACTTGAGCTACATCTTAGACCAAATGAACTTCACACACAAATAGAGAACATTTCATTTAACAGCAGCAGAATACACATTTTTCCGAAATTAACATGGAAAATTCTTTAGGATACGTCATATGTTGGACCACAAAATAAGTCTTAATAAGTTTAAGACGATTGGTGTCCTATCAAATATTTTTTCCAATAACAATAGTATGAAACTAGAAATCAATTACAGGAAAAACCTTGAAATTCACAATTATGTGGAAATTAAACACCATTCTCCTAAACAATCAACAGGTCAAAGAAGAAATCAAAAAGGAAATTTTTTTTAAATCTTAAGACAAACATGGAAACAAAACATGCCCAAACTAATGGGATGTAGCAAAAGCAGTTCTAAGAAAGAAGTTTATAGTGATAAATGCCTACATTAAAAAAGAAATATCTCAAATAAACAACCTATTGTCGTACTTCAAGGAACTAGAAAAAGAACAAACTAAGCCTGCAATTAGTAAAAGGAAAAAAATGAGGATTAGAACAGAAAAAATAGAGACCATAAAACAATAAAACAGATCAAAAAATTTAGAGATGGTTATTTGAATAGATAAACATAAATGACAAGCCATTAGCTAGACTTAAAAAAAAAAAAGAGAAGACTCAAAATCAGAAATGAAAGAGGAGATATTACAACTGATACTGCAGAAATACAAAGGATCATAGGAGACTTACAATGAACAATTACACATCAACAAGTTGGATAACCTAGGAGAAATGAATAAATTTAGTTTTGAAACACACAACCCACAAAGACTGAATCATGAAATTGAAAATCTGAGAAGACTGATAATAGGTAAGGAGATTGAATCAGTACTAAAACATCTCCCAAAGAGAAATGCAGAAACTGATGGCTTCATGGCCTAATTATACCAAATATTTGAAGAAGAACCAATATCAGTTTTTCTCAAACTTTTTAATAAAAACTGAAGAGGAGGGAATACTCCCAAACTCATTTTTACAAGCCACCACTACCCTGAAATTAAAGCCAGAAAAGGGCACTACAAGAAAAGGAAATTATGGGCCAATATATTCCTGATTAACACAGAAGCAAAAGACCTAAATAAAATATTAGCAAAACAAATTTAACAGCATATTAGAAGGATCATACACCATGATGAAGTGGGATTTATCCCTGGAATACGAGGGTGGTTCAACAAATTCAAATCAATAAATGTGACAAACTATATAAACAGGATGAAGGACAAAAACCACAAGATCATCTCAATACATGCTGGAAAAGCATTTGACAAATTTCAACATCATTTCATGATTAAAAACTCACAACAAAATAGGGATAGGACAAATGTATCCCAGCACCATGAAGGCCATGTATGAAAACCCCACATCTATCATTCTCAACGGTGACAAATTGAAAGACTTTTCTTTAAGATCAGGAACAATATAAGGATGCTCACCCTTACTGCTTCTATTTAACATAGTACTTAAAGTCCTAGGCAGAGGAAATAGGTAAGAAATAGAAGACATCCAGATTGGAAAGGAAGAAGTTAAATTGTTCTCATTTTCAAGTGACCCGATCTTTTATAGAGAAAATGCTTTTAGAATAAACAAATGTTGTCAGAATAAACAAATTCAGTAAAGTTGCAGGATATAAAAATCAACATACAAATCAGTTTTATTTCTATATACTAAAAATGAGCTATTTAAAAAAGAAATTCCATTTATAATATCAAAAATAATACTTAGGAATAAATTTAACCAAGGAAGTAAAAGGTATGTACACTAAAATCTATAAAACATAGACAAAAGAAATTATAGAAAACACAAATAAATGGGAAGATATTCTGTCTTCATGGATTGAAAACATATTGTTAAGATGTTCATATTAGCCAAAGCAATCTATTGTAATAGATTGTAATATTCAATGTAATACCTATCAAAATTTAAACGGCTTGTTTTACAGAAATGGAAAAAAACTAAAATTTATCTGGAACCATAAGAATTCAAATAGCTGAAGCAATCTGGAGCAAAAAAACAAAGCTGAAAGCATCATACTTTGATTTTAAACTATATTACAAAGCTATAGTAATAAATACAGCATATTATTGACTTAACAACAGACACATAGGCTAATGGAAGAGAATAAAGAATCCAGAAATACTCATGTATATACCAGCCAACTACTTTTTGACAAAGGTACCAGAAGTACACAATAGGGAAAGCACAGACTCTTCAATAAATGATGTTGGGAAGACTAGATATCTACACACAAAAGAACAAAACGACCCTTCTCTTAAACCGCATAAAAATATCAATTCAAAATGGATTAGAGATGTAAATGTAAGACTTGAAACCATAAAACTCCTGGAAGAAACATAAGGGAAAAGATTCTTGACATTATTCTCAGCAACGATGTTTTAGATTTGATACCAAAAACACATGCAACATATGCAAAAACAAATAAGTGAGACTACATGAAACTAAACGTTTTTACAGAGAAAAGGAAACATTCAATACAATGAAAAGGCAACCTATAGAATGGCAGAAAATATTTGTAAACCATATATCTGATAAGGGATTCAGATCTAAAGAACCTATACAACTTAATAGCCAAAAAAACAAACAATCCTATTTTTAAATGGGCAAAGGAACTAAATAAACATTTCTCAAAAGACATGCAAATGGCTAACAGGTATGTAAAACATGCTCAATATCATTGATCTTCAGGGAAATTCAAATCAATAGCACATTAAAATATCACCTCACAACCTGTTCGGATGGCTATTATCAAAATGTCAAAGATAACAAGTATTGGTGAAGATATATAAAAGGGAACCCGTGTACACTATTGGTGGGAATATAAATTGGTATAGCTGTTATGGAAAACAGTTTAGAAATTCCTCAAACACTTAAAAAGTTAACTACCACATGATGCAGCCATCTATTTCCAGGTATAGAGCCAAAAGAAATATATCTTTACAGGACATCTGCATTCCCATGTTCAATGCAGTGTCACAATAGCCAAGATTTGCAAACAACCTAAGTGTCCATTGATGGATGAACAGGTTAAAAAATATGGTTTTATACACACACACATGACACAGGGATAATATTCGGCCTTTAGAAAGAAAGAATTCCGACCACTTGCCAAAACATAGGTGAACCTTGAAGACATTAGGGCTAAGTGAAATAAGCCAGACTCAGAAAAATACTGCATGATGTCACTTATATGTAGAATCTAAAATAAATAAATAAAATAAGTCTAGCTTATAGTAACAGAGAGTAGGGGTTACACGGAGCTGGAAGGTAGAAGAAAGGGGAACTGTTGGTCAAAGAGTACAAAACCTTCAGGTGTAAGACAAATAAGTAATGGAGACCTAATGTCCAGCAGGGTAACTATCACTGATATAATGTATATTTGAACCTTGCTAAGAGGAGGTCTCAAGTATTCTCACCACATACACACACACACACACACACACACACACACACACCACAAAGGAACTATGTAAAGTGATGTTATTTAGCTTGTTTGTGGTGATTATTTCACAGTGTATACATGTGTCAAAATATTCCATTTTTGTATACTCTAGATAGATGCAAAATAGATGCAATTTTTCACCCCATCAATCATAGAGAATAAAGGATGCATGTTTTATTTGTTAATCATATCTCAATAAAGCTGGAAAGAAAATAAATTAAACACAATAATGAAAAAGAAGGGTTTAAAATACTGGGAAAATACCATGAAACAAATTTCAGAAATATTTGTAACACACAGCCCTGTAACACAGGGCCTAAGTTTTTTAGTATACAAAGAGCTTTCACAAATCAGGAAGACAAAGATAAGTATCTTAATAAAAACAAAACAAAGCACACAAGAAGGCATTTCACACACACACACACAAAAATGCAATTGGCCAATAAGTATTTATACCTTTAAGAATTTAAATCATTAAAATCCGTTTTCTACCTATTAGCATAATATAGATTTAAAGGTTTAATGATACCCAGTATTGACTAGCTTGTGAGACATAAACCACAAAGGGACATAGGATTGTCAGAAAATATTGCTTGCATATTGGTGGAAATGTAAATTGGTACATTTTAGGAAAATATGAGTCTCCCCTACTTCATCTAATTTCACTTTCTGCAGTTTCAGAAAATTATCTGCTGTCAACTGTGGTCCAAAAATATCAAATGGAAAATTCTAGAAATAAACAATTCCTAAGCTGTAAAGTGTGTGTGCTAAATAGCTTGATGAAATCTTACACTGTCCCATTCCCTCCCGACTGGGATGTAATCCATCCCTGTGTCCAGTGGACCCATGTTCTCTACAGTAGCCACCTGTTAGTCACTTAGCTGTCTCAGTTAATAGATCCATTGTGGCAGAACTGCAGCGCTTGGTTACAGGTAACCTTTATTTTACTTAATAATGGCCCCAAGGCACAAGAATAGTAATGCTGATAATTTAGATATGTCAAAGAGAAGCCATAAAGTTCTTCTTTTAAGAGAAAAGGTGAAAGTTCGACTTTTAAAAAAAATTATATGCTGAGGTCACTGCAATTCTGAAGAAGGAAAAGAATTCACACATAGTATATACATGGTTCATTACTATCTGAAGTTTCAAGCATTCACTGAAGGTCTTGGAACGTATGCCCTGTGGATAAGGGGGAACTATGGCACCACTTTTAAATATTAAAATGTGTGTATTTTTCATCCTAACAGTTCTGCTTCTAGCCATTTACTCTCATTGGAAAGGACACATAGGTATGTCCTGTGTTAGTCCTTAGGAGTCGGTCTGCAAATAGATAGACATAGTAGAGGCAATTTTGCTTTTCAATCTTTTAATGCTCTTTATAATTTTTTTCTTTTATGTGTTGCTTATGTAAGAATAATCTATTTTCAGAAAAAAAAAGGTTAAAGAAATTAAGACAATGCCATCATCTTAAAGAGTTGTCATGATGATTAATGATAATCTATGTAATATACCCAGAAACATACTTGGCATATAGTTGAGTGTTCAAAAGAAAGGATGGCTTTTATTTACATTTTCTTTTGTGAAAAAGAAATATTCTAGATGTCCCCATTCCTTCTTCCTTCTCATTTTCTTAGATGACCATCTAGCAAAGCCTTAAAGTGTGTCCAGTTCCTTTGTCTAAGCAATGTAACCCCATCAAATCTGGGATATGAGCAGAACTGTGGAATATAGATACTAGAGTTGGAAGGATCTTAGAAAATATCTAGCTAGACTCTTTTGTTTGATTTTTAAATAGTTAATATATTTCCAGAAAAGGAAAGTGACTTGCCTGAGTACTCAGCAGTTTAAGGTTAGATAGATCCAGAACATACACCAGTAGCGTATTCTGTTGAGGGAGGAGAAGGGAATGTTTAAAATTTTGAAGGTTCTTGAAAATAAATGGGACTAACTTATTTGTGGGGAAGCAGGGACACGTGAAAAGGAATATACAGTTGACACTTGAACAATGTGGAGGTTAGAGCACCAAACCCCCTTTCCCCAGGCAGTCAAAAATCTGCATGTAAATTTTGATTCCCCAAAACTTCACTAATAGCCTACTGCTCACTGAAAGCCTTACTGATAACAGTTACCAAATATTTTGTATGTTATATGTATTATATACTGTATTCTTACAATAAAGTAAGCTAGAGAAAAGAAAATGTTAAGAAATTCATAAGGAAAATAAAACATATTACCTATTCATTAAGTGAAAACAGATCATCATAAAGGTCTTCATTCTCCCTCATCATTTTCAGGCTAAGTAGACTGAGGAAGAAGAGGAACAAGAGGGATCAGGTCTTGCTGTATCAGGGGTGGCAGAGGTAGAAGTGGAAGGAGAGGCAGGAGAGGCAGGCACACTTGGTGTAACTTTTATTGAAAACAAAAAATTGCGTATAAGTGGACCCCCATAGCTCAAACCTATGTTGTTCAATGATCAACTGTGACATCCACTTATAAGTGCTGTGTACTATTATTAATAGTTCTATTAATAATAATACACAGTTCTAAAATATAATGGCCATCAAGTAAAAGCAAATCAACCTGGGGAGCCCAAAGGAAGTGCTCTTCCTACGGTAGAGATAAATAGAGATGAAGGGGACTAAAGCCTCGAAGGCTCTTTCTACTTATTCTTTAGAATCCCAATGATAGAGTAAGGGGCATGCAACTGAAAATCGAGTCCCAGGACCTAACTCTTTCTAGCTCCTAATTCGCTTTAGAATTTTCTTAGTCACTAAACCAGAAAAGAGCTTTCTACTTCACAGTCCTGTTTTAAGGGTCAAATAAAATAGTTTGCCAAAGTGCTTTATAAATCCAAGGGATTATTCAAATGTAGATATTGTCAGTGGTCAGCTTTCTTTTCTAGTTATGTATTGCCTTTACTAAGCAAACTCATTTAAAGTAGCACACAAAGATGCATCCTATTTCATAAAATGTGGATACACAGAATGCACAAACCAAAGGAAGGCTGTTTGCCTACGGTGCAAAGGATAATGCTCCAAAGGAAGCAGGCTGAAGCGTGAGTTCAGTAAATATTCTGACATACGCCAACACTGGGCGCTCTCAGTCAGCTGGCTGGCAATGCTGTTTTTGAGATTTGAACAGCCTACAGTCTTCAGCCATCAGAGTTATTAGTGTCTCTCTGAGAAGGGCATGAAAAGATGCTTCCACATATCCAACATGGACTCTCTTGAAGCCCCAAAAGGCCGATTTTAGTGTTGGAGAAAAAACACCTTTTGCAAATAACTCAATAGCCACCTCTACAAATCTTTGGCTGTGGCTGAGGAAATAAAACCTAAACTTATTGACTTAGAATTAACAAGAGGTTGAGTTTCATTCAGCACGCCTTTTAAGTGCTATTTTATAGTATATTTATTTTGTGTTTACGATGAATATCATAGGTAATGATCCTACTGGTAGCTTCCTAATCGAGGGAGAATGATGAACAGTTTGGATTTTTGATTTTGCTTTTAAAGAATTTCTGTGTTTGAAACATTGTTGTTCATACCTTCTCATTTTTTGATGGTTTGGGGCTATAGAAGGCTAGGTTCAAGTCACTGTCCCTCCACCATTTGGAAGCATTTCCCCCTTGTGTTCTGGCCTCTATTTTTTTGCAGTGAGAAAGTTTAGTTTTACTCTCATTTTGACCCTTTGTATAAAATTGTTTTTGTTAAGCTATTGTTATATTTGTAGTTGCTTTTTAATCTCTTGAAAATTTTAGGATCTTAGCATATTCCCTCATGTCCTGAAATTATACCACACTGTGAATTGCTATGTGTCTATTTTCAAGAAAACTTGCTGATCATGTGGTAGGCCATTTCAGTATGGAAACTCATGTTCCTCAGCTCTAGAAAGTTTTTCTACATTGTGTATCATTTTCTCCCATCTGTTTTTCTCTTTTCTTTTTCTGAATGTTAATCCTTAGATGGTGGACCTATTAGAATGCTCTTATACTTTGACAGTTGCCTTACTTCTTATAAATACCTGTGTTAGTGTAAATACTTGTTAACATTGTTTACTTTCTAAGTTATTCTCAGCTCTCTCTTCTTACCATCCTATTGATCTTTATAAATTTCTGCTACTCTATTTTTAAAACCTATTTTCAGCCAGGCAGGGTGACTTATGCCTGTAACCCCAGCCCTTTGGGAGACTGAAGCAGGAGGATCACTTGAGTCCAGGAATTTGAGGCTGCACTGTGCTATGATCATGCCACTGCACTCCAGCCTGGGAAATAGAGCGAGACTCTATCTCTAAAAAATTTTATTTTAATCCTATTTTCTCTAAAAACACCTTTTAAATAGAATATACAATATCTGTGATCTCCAAACTGGATGCTCTCTTTTTGAGAATGCTAGTGAAGTTGTTTCTCTGTGCATTTGATCGTTGTGTGTTAATCTGCCACACGTGATGCTGGTTTTGCTAAAAACATGACTGAAGATCTTTGGCTTCTGTTCATACAAAAAAGTAGATCATTCAGAAGCTGGATAGTAATCAGCTCCTTCAATCATTATTTTTCTTGTGTTAGTCAGATAACCAAGGAGAATATCGTGTTATGTAACCAAGGAGAATATTTCAATCTCTGCTTGAAGGGAATTAGAAAAGCTGCAACTATTCCTAGAGCCCAGTGAGGGAAGAAATTTGGGAATTTCAACATTTGTAACAACGTTCTACACCATCTTGTGTTATCAGTAAGGTAACCCTAACCTCAGCTGTGATATGCTCCCAACACAGTCTGTTCTTTCTCCTAAAAATAAACCTCTGCTCCTTTTATTTGGGGTTGAGGAAGGAAGTCTTTCAGGTGGAAAGAGTGATATGTGGGCCGGGCATGGTGGCTCACGCCTGTAATCCCAGCACTTTGGGAGGCCGAGGTAGGCGGATCGTGAGGTCAGGAGATCCAGACCATCCTGGCAAACACGGGGAAATCCCGTCTCTACTCAAAATACAACAAAATTAGCCGGGTGTGGTGGTGGGCCCCTGTAGTCCCAGCTACTCAGGAAGCTGGGGCAGGAGAATGGCGTGAACCCAGGAGGCAGAGCTTACAGTGAGCCGAGATCAAGCCACTGCACTCTAGCCTGGGTGACAGAGCAAGACTCCGTCTTAAGAAAAAAAAAAAAAAAAAAAAAAAGAGTGATATGTGGGACCCGAGATCTGAACTACTAGTACATCAGACTTTCAGCCAATCCTATTTTCCACCCCACCATTACCCTCACTTTCAAATGTACCTAATGGTACCAATTTCTGTGCCTTAAAGGGGCCTGCAATATAAATCAAAATCTTCTCAGCTTCTCCCACTGTTTGCTTACACCCTCCTTTCTAAGGTCTGCTATATCACTTACCCCATGTCCAGAAGCTCCTGTTTCCAATATTTTTAGGCTTTTGTCTTTGCTCATGTTCTTTGTCCTTCAAGGTTTCAATCTGTTTTTTTAATCCCATAACTATTTTTAGTTAGATTCTCAAAGGACATAGAGATAAATGCTTATGTTTGATCCATCATATTTAATCAGAACTGAAGGAGAAATTTTGAAGGCAGTAAAAGGGTGAGGAAAAGATCAAGCCTCCTATGAATCATGATCCCTAGACATCATATATAAGACTCATTAAGCAATCTTTTTTCCTTTAAAATAGCTCAATACTTTCCTAGATATAGATTTTACCACATCCCTGCAGAAATAGCCAAATTTCAGTTCTAAAGTGCCACACTCTTGAAGGAGATCATATTCAAATGAAGGTCATAAATAATGGCTTAAGAGTTTGCAGATTCTCCAAGAGGAAGTTAAAGAAAACACCGCCTCTCTGCCAATAAATATTTAAAGGTACTGTTAAAATGATGAAGTTTAAAATGCCATAAGAAATTATATCAAGATATAAATATTTTCTATCTAACGGTTGGACAGTATGCTTCGGATGATCTGCTTTGGGTTTTAAAAAAAGGGAGGACAAAAATGTAGACAGCACAAATATCTGGTATATGAAAATAGGTCTTCCATAAGATGACCTTCTCACCTTCAACAGTGACAACAACAACAAAGGCATTGGAAGTTTTCATTTTTGCTGAAGATCTGAAATTTCTTCCCTGACCACACTGAGATTGAAACATGAGAGGCAGAAGGCTGTGCACAAAAGCCATTCTCATAGCAAACTCCAGATTTATGACATCCCAGGCATACCCTGGGGCCAATGGGGAATTTCAATAAGTTAAATTAAAACCATTGACTTCAGGAAATGAAATTTACGTAACAACAGCATTAAACAGCCTTGACTGACACAGGGGAATTATTAGTGCTGGGCATTTGTTTTTCCCTTTATTTTCCTCTAGCTTGTCCCTGTCAAAAGCTTGGCATGTACCTTCCTCGTTAGTAAAAGATGAGAAAACATGGGGCATACAGAGAGATTCTGATCTTATTATATGGCGAGGCTATTATTCATTTTGCCAAGGGTTCGGGCCCTAAATCCTGAGGCTGTCCCAACACCCAAGAAGAGCTCTCACCAATCAATGTCCACGCACAATCTGTCTTTCAGCTCCCACACAACATGTTAAGACATAGTCTCGCATCCAGAATGACAATAAACAACACCTGTCAAAGAAAGTCACTCATACAGGGCCACCACACTCTCTGGCTAGCCAGCACCAAGGTTGGAAGAAGCAAGGCGACATCCAGCAAGATTTCAGAACATAGCTGATATAGTTTGGCTGTGTCCCCACTCAAATCTCATCTTGAATTGTATTTCCCACAATCCCCATGTGTTATGGGAGGGACCCAGTGGGAGGTAATTGAATCATGGGGCCAGTTACCCAGTGCTGCTGTTCTTGTGATAGTGAGTGAGTTCTCATGAGATCTGATGGTTTTATAAGGGGCTTTTTGCCCTTTTGCTCAGCACTTCTTGCTACCACCATGTGAGGAAAGATGTGTTTGCTTCCCCTTCTGCCATGATTATAAGTTTCCTGAGGCCTCCCCAGCCATGCTGAACTGGGAGTTGATTAAACCTCTTTTCTTTATAATTTACCCAGTCTCAGGCATGTCTTTATCAGCAGCATGAGAACAGACTAATACAATGGCTCTACAAAATATAGCTCATCCTGTTGTTTTGTGATCCCTGAACATCCATGTGGGTGAGTTGAAAAGATAAATCTGTCTTGACAAGATGGTGCTAATTGTCCCCAAGGTAAAATATATTTTATTATGACAGCTAATTTGAAGAACTGCTGAATATGTCCTAGAATAGAGAGCTAAAAATTATTAAAATGAACAGTTTACCCTATTTCTCCTTATGTAGGGAGTTATAACTAACAGGCAAAATCCTAAACGAGCTTCTCCAAAGTCTACATTATGTCTGAATGGAAGAACTGCCTAACAACTGAAGAGCCCTAAAGTGGCTGTACTTGCTCAAGGGATCTCTCTCTCTCTCTCATACACACACACACACACACACACACACACACACAGAGCAATACTAACAGCAACATCTATGAAAATAGAGAATAATGCAAATGCTTATATCTTTTTAAAACATATTATCTCCAGTGGACAAAATGATGATGCTCAAAAATTGCTGAGATTACCATTCTCTTTCACTATCATTCCTCATCTAGTGGTTCCCTACATTTTCACTGCATTTCTCAAATAATTGTTCCTATTCTCTTCTATACCATCTACTTACAAATAATTATATCATTTTCAGATATTTAACATATCAAGGGTAAATGGAATGTTTAATTACTCTGAAAGCCAAGTACAAGGATATCCAAGTTGGAATAGTATAACCAAGTACCCTCTCTTCTTAAAAAACAGCTTTTCCTGGCTGGTCATGGTGGCTTACACTTATAATCCCAGCACTTTTGGAGGTTGAGGCAGGCAAATCACCTGAAGTCAGGAGTTCGAGATCAGCCTGCCCAACATGGCAAACCCCGTCTCTACTAAAACTATAAAAATTAGCTGGGTGTGGTGGTATGTGCCTGTAGTCCCAGCTACTCAGGAGGCTTAGGCAAGAGAATCACTTGAACCTGGGAGGCAGAGGTTGCAGTGAGCAGAGATCATGCCATTGCACTGTAGCCTGGGTGACAAAGCAAGGCTTTGTCTCAAAACAAACAAACAAACAAATCCCTTTCTCCTTTTCTTGTTTTTCATGTGTGCTGACTCCTTATTTAGTACCTTAGGAATGTGATTATAACCTCTGCTCTTTTTCCGACTGTTACCCCTTGAGCCGCTAGCTTCTCTAACTGTATGCTTGCTTAGAAGTTTCAGAGACTGAATCTTGAAACAATCCAGGTGCCTATGAAATTCTTCCCCACTAGATTACTTCAAGGCTGCAGTTAACTTACAACCTGCTTGTGCCTGCAGTGGCACCAGCCCATTCACCAGATGGGCAATAACTCACGATTAGTCATCAGAACAAGTCGTGTAGACCTGCACTGCCTCACCACCCCTGCCCTCTGCATACCCCTTATGCCAAACTTCCCTTTTTAAACCCTTGATTTCTGCCCAACAATTGAAGTCGTTCCATTAAGGCAGGAATCTGAACCATTTACCTCTTGCTAACTTTGGAAAATAAAGTCGCTTTCTTTCTACTGAATCTCATCCTTGTTATTCAACTTTGCAAGCAGTGAGCATCTAAACCTGCATTCAGTTATAACAGTACTACATAACTGAAGAATCACAATGAAATTATCCTAATAAAAAATAACCATCTTCCCTGAGGGCTCTCATACATTAAAAATGAATATATGGATAGAAGGATTCATCAATAAACAACAAATAAACACATATTTCAATAATTCTAGGTAGTTGTATCTTAAAATCTGAGTTAAATTTTGTTTGATGCTTTAACTGACACAGAACCAAGCAGACTGGGATGAGACAACTGACTCTTGGAGTTAAAGGTAACCTAGAGAGTAACTATTCCAAGCTCCTCAGTTTACAAGGAAAGATGGTAAATCTCAGAGAAAAAAAAAAAATATTTACTTAAGATATAGAAATCCATCAATGGTAGAACAAGGATAGATTCTAGTTCTTGTTTCTGATCGATCTAGTGTTTGATACTACAACAGTGTCCTGTCTCATAGTGACCTTTAAAAATTATCTCAGTCTAGACCAAGGAAAGTCTACCTTTTGGTAGTGTTCGTTTTGCCTCTTTCAGGGGAAACCTGGACAGCATTTACAAGAAGAGAAATGTCACATCTCCCTCAATCACTTTTCTAATAAGGCCTAGCTATTGACATCTGTGAATGCTACCACAAGAACTTCGGCAGGAATTAGGTCATTCCAGTGTCAGATATGCGGAGAAGTCAGGAGACTGGATGAGGTCTCTGTTGATCATAGAGAGTTACAAGAGGATTATAATAGCTTTGAGCATTGTACTCATGAACAGCTGTTTTTAATATCAGGAGCTGTGTAGTGGCATGGGGGAAACATTTTCCAATTTTTTTTTTCTTTATGGCGGGAACTCTTTTTCAGGACATCCCAGCAAACTACTTGTTTAGCACGATTTGCCATAACTTAGTTGTGTGTCTCCTAATAGATTGATGATGAAAAGAGCCTCCGTTCAGGGCCACATTGTCAGAAAATTGGACTTCTTGAATGACAGAGTAAGAACCTCCAGAAATCTGTTCCTTTATTAAAAAAAACGGTGAGACCACTGGCATTGTTATTTGTTATGAAATATATTCCTAAGTGACTGTGGAGGCAGATGAAGGTAGTGCTACCTGTGAAATCTCAAAGTTGAATGAGCAGAGCCCAACAATGGTACCAATGCAAAATGCATATGGTGCCAGCCTCGGAGTGATAAACAACTCTAACATAGACTTTTGAAGCTCTTTCCAAATAAAGTTGTTGATTTCAGATACATGTTTACAGGGTTTAAAGAGATATGTTTTATATTTTTAAATTCACACACCACTTAGAGTAGAATATGAAATTATATAAATTGAAACATCTTGTAAGTGGAACAATTTTATTGTGCTGTATTCTTTTAAGTGATAAAAATGTCATTGTGGTGGATGTTAATATTCTAAACCTACCAGTTTAAGACAACCTTCTTTAGCATTTCCTCATTTATAATACACTAAATCTCAGAACTGAAAATGCTGGGCCTATCTTGACCCTTAAGAGACCCAAGGCCTCTGACTATATTCTCATGTGTATTGGGTATTTTGGAGTCCCAGGAGAGAAGAGTTTAGTAAAATCAGGCCCCATAGGCAAAGAATCAAAATATTCTAAAAGATTGCAATTACATGGCTTGGAAACTGGGGCTTCTTAGAATCTTACTACTTGAAATATGGTCTGTAGACCAGCAGCCTCAGCATCTTCTGGAGGATTGTTAGAAACGCAGTATCTCAGATCCCATTATGCAGACCCACTAAGTCAGAATCTGCATTTTGTATGGACATACACACATATATTTTTTACAGACAAGGTCTCACTCTGTTGCCCAGGCTACAGTGCATTGGTATAATCATAGCTCACTGCAGCTCAACCTCCTAGGCTCAAGAGATCCTCCCACTTCAGCCTCCAGAGTAGGTGGGACTACAGGTGTGTGCCACCACACCCAGCTAATTTTATATATATATGTTGGAAATATACACATATATTGGAAACATAGGCCTTATCGAGTGGCCACATGTCCACCATAAGAAAGCCCATGTGCTATGGCTATCCCTTTCAATTAAATGAGGTATTATGTAATATTATACGAGAACTCTTGATGAGTACTTGTTGATTACTAAATGTGACTTCCTCATTTTTCCCGTTCAATTGTTTTGTACAGCCTCTATACCAACGAGGACAAAAAGACGTAAGAAAAAACGTCCATGAGCCTCTGCTGCTGGGAGTCCTACCAGGTTCTTCAGTGCCGAGCTAATCTCCAGAAATGTCTTTATAAGGCCTTGCCCTCTGATGACTCCTGTTCTCAGATTTTATAATGCCTCTTAATCTTAACATGTATGCTTTTACATTTGTATTTAAAACTGGATTTAGGCAGGCTGGCAATTCACACTTCATGTATTTCTTAATGATAAAACATTATGCTCTGAGACTCTCCGAGTCTAGTTTTTGATGCTCAGAAGTCTGGCTCTTGCAGTTCAGAAACCTTGCCCTTCACATCTGTTGTCTTTGTAGTACATTTAAGGAACCTGTTGTGACATGCTGAGGCTGAGCATCAATGCCTTTTTTCCTTTTTCAGCCTCTTTTTCCCTAAAGCCATGAAAAGCTCCCAGAGCTTGGAGTGAGCTAATGGGGGATTGTGATGGGGAAACACAATGGCCAAGATTTTAAAATATAGTATTTGGCTCTTACAAACTGAAGAGTCTGAGATTTATTTTAAAGTTACTGGATAACTTAATGAAATCAGATAGAATTTAAATAAGGTACTAGGAGGTCGCCATTCCTTTTCTTGTACGATACCAGCATATCTACCCTGGGGGAGGATGACAGCACAGGCAAAGACTTTTTGATACATGAAGCATCTTTTTGTTATGTGTTTTGGAGATTTGGGGTTTTCACCCTCTTCTCCCCATCCTAACCCCCAAAAATGGTATGAATAGGTATTTGTTGTTGTACGTTTTTGTTTTTACCTTGGGTACAGGTTGCAGTAAATTTTCTTTTGCTTCAGGGAATTCAACAACCCCTTCTAGTGTATGTAGTTGCCTGGTATTCATACAGAGGCTATGGGAAATCATCTCTCTTAGCACAGCCTCTCATTCCAGGAGCAAATGAATCTTCTTGGCTGGGGAGGAAGGAGAGTGAAATGGGGAGTTGGAGTCTGGAGAAATGGACTTAGGACCCTTCTAAGAATTGAAGAATTATACTTCCAGAGGGAAACCAGGAGCATTGTGAATGGTATCTTGATATTGTTACATTTTACATTTTGTCTAAAGTAGGGGAACCTAGAACACTTTTGACCAGTCTTTGTGCTTGGTTTCCTGGGATTTATACACAATTGCAGTTGAAATAATTGCAATGAAATCTGATCTAAGAAAAGAGGCTTCTTTAATTTGGGCAGCTCTGAAAATGGCCACTAAAAGTTTTGATCAGGGAATTGGGATCAAAGCAATATTTTAAGATTAATCTCTCCCAGTTAAGAAAAAGCCAAAAGTGTTAACATTTCTATTAAAGCAACATGATATTTTTAATGTGTCTGTGTCAGTAAGTCATCTTTCAAGTGTAATACAACTCAAATGCATTTAAAAGACTTCTTTCAGGCATTTATTAAAGCAATTTAAAGTGTCTGTCTCCTGGGTAGAACTTCTTTCATTTCTTTAATGACATTGGTCTTCCTAATGGAGTCTGGAGTACACTTAAGTATATAACTCTTTGATTCCACAATTCTATTTACCTACTGGCATTCTTGGCACCTTACTCTCTACCTGTATAGAACTAACCATGTCATCTCCCTTGAAGAATAGACTCTTGTTTTCTCCATGTCTGTACATAAAGACATCTAAATACTTCAGAGTGATCTTTGTTCTCCATTCTCTAGCTGCTACAGCCAACGAGTCCTTCTTACTTCTACGATGTCTTTCACATCTATCCCTATCTCCCCATTCACTGTCCTAACTCAGTCCTCAGTGGCTGTCAAATGTGCTGCCCCTCATTGCCCCTAGTAACAGTTTATGTGCATCATTGATAGATCCCCTAAAGGTACAGCTCTGAAAATGTCGCCTCCCTTCCCCAACTCTTCACTGGTTCCATGTTACTTACCAAATCTGTAAGAAGAAGGGATTGCTAGATTTATGTATCTATTTGGGGTGGTTGAACAGTGAATTAGTTTCTAAAAATGAAGTCTTTTATAAAATAGACCCTTAAAAAACACTAGAGGCCTCCTAATGAAGCCAGGAGGAGCAACATGAACTCTTCTCAATGATACTTCCATTTGGAAGCTTCCATTCTTCCACAATCCCTTCAGGGAAAACCTGACTCATGCCTACAGAAAACATCTGGAAGCCACTGAGTTGAGTGACTCCTAGATTTCCTTCTGGTTTTCCTATTCTATGATTTTATAAACACATATAATTTCTACTTCGGTGTGTAAAATGGTTATAATTCCTATACTTTCAAGACTCAGATACAATGTTTCTAATGCTGAACCTTGGAATGTGCTGTAATCTCCTTTCTCTTCTTCTCTAACTCCGCAGAATGGCTAGAATTTATTAATCTCAGGTGGTACTCACCTTCTATCCTAAATCTAACTGAAAGTTCTTTGAAGGTGAGGACTTGGCTATAATTCATTTGGTAAAATTAAAAAGACCTTCAACCTAAGTGTGTATGTGTTTTTTATAAAACTAAATGGGATAGAATATAACCTCTGGGCATATTCTGGAAGGCATAAGAGATCAAGGAGGGCCTGCCCTGCTTCTTCAAAGTTGGAATTTTTTTTTAAAGTAAGTGATTATAAGGTGACTGCAGTAGAAGCATATGAACCTCTAAATAAAAATGAGATATTCTTTGACCAAAATCATGATGGTGCAAAGCTAGAGGGAGGCATTCACAAGACCATCTTCACTTCTAATACCAGTAGCAACTTTAGGGGTCCCCAAAGCCATACTGGGGTTCAATAATTTGCTAGAAGGATTCATGGAACTTATTGAAAGCTGTTAACACAATTATAGTTTCTTACACTGAAAATACAGATATGTCAGTCAAGGGAAAAGACATATGAGGCAAAGTCCAGGAAACTTTCAAGCACAAAGCTACCAGTTTTAATCTGCCAATGGAATCATGGACAGCACTACCTTTCCCAAAATTTAGATGTGACAATATACATGGAGTGTTACCAATTACAGCGGCTCACCTGTGCTGCTGTCCAGAGATTTTACTGGAGCTCCATCACAGAGGAATGGTTGCATATCTACCTGCCAGATCTGTTTCTAGTCCCTATGAGGAAAAAAAGTCAAGTTGATACCACATGATCCAAAGCCCTCACCCTAAATCACATTGTTAGATTACCTACTGTGGCTCAAGGCTCTTGGGCAAATAAAAACATTTCAAAGGTTTAGAGATTATTTCCCAAAAGCCATTGGAAAAGGGCCAGGGGTGTCCAAGGGAGAGAATATAGTCATGGGTTCTTAGCTTCTGTTTCTGGTTGGGCCAGTGAAGCCCCTTTCTCATCTCTCTTTTCTGCTTATCACTAGAGACAGAAGCTAAAAACCATGGCTTTAGGCTGCTGAAAGCCTAAAACAAAACAGAACAGAACAACAAGAAAAATAAGGTGGGTTGGACAAGCTTGGTAGACCTCCCTTGGCTAAGGTTACATTCTTTACTATACAAATGGCAATTGGATATTTGGAAAATACAAAGAGAAAAGTTACTTACCAAAGGGCAACCACTTTCACAACTCTGAGATTCAGCTACTCAGAAAGAGATGGGAATTGTGTATGTATGAGCATCCTCAACTGCACCTTCTGGTTAGGAAGGCATAAATCAAAAACACTCATGAAAAGTGGCCATTTCGTTTCTTCTTTAATTAATCTAAGCATTCTTTCTTGGTTTCTGTGCCCTGAGGAAGTTGGAATGACAAATAATTAGAAGGAAATTGGAATAGCTAACTCCAGCCTAAGTATGGCACTCATATAGCTACACCGCATTTTAAAGGTGAAGTGCCCCTTCCAAGACACCCTGTCTTGTCAGAAGTTTCATAACCAAAGATGGAAACAGCAGATAAGTCATAGGGTGTTCTGCAGGGGAAAAAAAAGTGTCCTCACCAAGATACATTTCCAAAGCATTCCCTCCCCCTTCCCTTTGGCTACTGTCTGGTAGAAGGACAGATAGGGGCTTACTTCTTCCCTTTGAAGGATGGCTCCTATTACAGACCCCAAATTCATACAATGACAACTTACTCAACCACCACACTTAAGGGACTAGATTTCCCAACCGTAAGGGGACAACCCTACATAAGCCCTGCTCCCCAGTCCTCACCTGAGCCTCCACTCAACTCTTAGCACTACTTCTTTGTTTTGCCCAAAACTTTAAGAAGGATCCAATTTCCCAGGGAAGATAGGTATGCTATTATTTACTTTTAAATTCAAAAGCCTCAATAATAGTCAATCATTATATTAATAGTGATAGTAGCAGTAACAACTAACATTAAGTTAAAACATTAAAAAATGTAAAAGTACAACCAGAGATTCTGGTTCAGTCGGTCTAGGGTCATGTCAGAGCAGAGTTCTTTTCACAAAAGCCCTCTGGACCATCTGATCCAGGATCCTGGCTGAGAACCCTGACTTAGAATAGTAGAACAGCTTGAAAACTAAGAAACAGATTGGGATTAGGAACTCTGCTAGATAAGAACATTTCATCAGTTCAGCTTAAGCAACTACATTTTAAATACTTGACTAAAGTGTCTAATGTTCTCCTGAGAGAAACTGCAATTATAATATCTCATTGACTTTGCACATACAAATAGTCAGCATTCTGGAAACTGGGACTTGAATAAGAACTACTGATATTAGAATGGTTACAATTTTGAACAAAAAAGAAAAGAGGCTGTCAGAACCCAGTGATAACCAGCATGTGGTGCAACTGGGAGTCTCCTACGCCATTTGCGGGGAATATATTGTAACATTCACCTTGGAAAACTGGCAGGTTCTATTAAGGCTGGACTTATGCCTGCCTTATGATTCAGCAATTACATGTCTAACATATAGTCAACAGGAATGCAAGTCTGTGTAAAATGCACAGAATGATCAGAACAGCATTTTTAATAGTAGTCACATATTGGGATCTGCAGAAGAATGTATAGATTTTGGGGGTATTCACACAATGGAATATGACATAGCAATGAAACGAGCAACCTACTGCTACATGTGAAAACACGGATGAATTTTGATAAAATTCAAAAGCAGGTGAGACTAATCTATGGTGGTAAAATCAGAATAGTGGTTACTTTTGTGAAGTAGGATAATGAGTAGGAGGATGGTGGGGGAGGCTCCTGGAGTGATGGTCATGCTCTAGTTCTTAATCCTTGTTGTGGTTTCATAAATGATTCCCTTTGTAAAAAATCATCATGCTGTACATGTATACTTTGTACATTTTTACTGTATATATACTATATATACACAATGATGTATATTTTATAGATAATTTTTAAAAACCCATATATCTTTTTTATCAAAATTTGTTAAAAAGAAGGGAGGAACCACCAGTAAAACCTTCTGTGGCTATTCAAAGGAGGTCATTCATGAATAGTTATCCAATAATCCTTGAGAATTTTGTGGAACAAAGTGGAACACAGGCAGCAGGGTATGAGGGAAATGCCAAACAGAAGTTTCCTGCATTTCCAGGCAATTCTAAGCTCTTAGTCTTTGCCATGAGTCCACAAGTGTAAAGCCTCACCCCTACCACATCTAGAAAACAGGTGGGTCTCCTGACACTGACCCTCTAGACACTCAGATCTTTTGTATCCCCCTAATATGTTACTCTTAACCTGCCACCAGGTTCCTAGGGCCCTAATCTACCCTGAATCTATTAGAATTCTTGAGAAGCTGGCACAGATGGGAACTCTTCCTTCTCCTCAAGCACTTCCCCATCCTTACCCTCTAGTCTAAAATGTAAGTAGGTGAAGATTAGACCATGATGTCCAGTCCTTTGTGTGTCAAGGGTAGCAATCAGCAGTTAATGAGATAAAAGCTCACCCTTGGCAGACACAGGGACCTTTACATTCCGCAGCAATAATGAACACATGCTATAGGTGCTAACACGATGCACAGGCAGGATCATCTAACATAACCCTTTATCTGACATGTAAGAACTTCCCCAAATAAGCGCATCTCAGCCTTTGGTGTGACCTCTAGTGATAGGAAACACATTACTTCATGGGAAGAGTTTAAGTTATACCCTCACAAGTGCCAATATGGACAGTTACAATAACACCTAACACTCCTATAGTGTTACCCACATACCAAGAAATGTGCTAAGACTTTATACAGCAACTCATTTAATTCTTCCAACACATCCCATTAAATAGGCATTATCATCTCTCACAAAGGCCAAAACTACAAAGAGGGACCACATCCATGCCACAGAGAATAAGTCAAAGAGGAGGTGGAAATTAATCCAGGTATCCTATCATTTTAGCTACTGCATCACTGTCTCCAAGAGGCGAGAGGCGCAGTCCAGAGCTGTTTCCTCTCATTGGGTCACCTGCTGGTGCCCTGGCAGCCACATAGATGTGTTCCCGACTCACCCACTCACTGGCACCCAGGGCTGAAGGTCTCCACTGATTTAGTTACGGTTCATGACTCTTCAAAGCATGAGGGAGACTTTCTATCATTACTGCTCAGTCAGGGACCAAATGTGCTGGCATCACAAGAATTCGTATTCTTGAACAGCACAATTTGCACACAGACATTTTGCTTAAGGCACACCCCAAACTGGACTTTGGGCCTTGACTATATGATATATTTGTCATTAGTGCTCTCTGCCCATAACTAAAGTTCTGCTATTGAAACTGGGACACAGTCTAGACTTCCCCTTGCCTTAAGTTTCTCTCAAAGACCACTGTTTAAATGGTGTTTAAATGTTTAATTTTGAACTTCCAGATGAGCTATCAAATCCAATCTCTTTTCTCCCAGAAGCCCTTGAGACACTTAGGAAAATTTGTTGACTTCAAGTAGAAAGCAGGAGAAAGGCACTTACGTAATCCCTTTGCTCACCCAGCAACAACGTCCAAATTCTAAATGCAAATGGAACTGGCAATATGAAACTGCTCACCTGCAGCACCTGAGCCCCTGACTGCCCTGCTATGTGTTTACTGGAAGGCCACCCTATACCCCACACTGGGGTGTAGTTCACTGGTAACTAAGGTTGCATGATAAATGTTTTGGCCCTCAAGGATTTCTCTCACTAAAAGTACCTATGAAGTCAATCTGCAATGATTTTCTTAGCACTGTGTGATGGGTGCTCTAAAACTCATGGACTAAAGCTGGAGAGCATACGATTTTACTAGATAACACACTGTGTAGTATGGCCGTATAGCCTGAACTTTGGGGGATGGGACTCAATCCCCTGCCCCCACTACACATTTCGGCCTGTAGTGACCTCCCTCAGAGGAATGCTTCTAGCCTCCCAGTGGCCCCTTCATGCCATGACTACACTGATTGTTGAGCAGGAATGGACAGAGCTCAGCCAGACCTCCACCGTCTTTTTGAAATCTCCCTTCTTTGGGGGGCTTTGGTGTACTCTGGCCTGCAGTATGCTTAGTTTTAAAGGCTTAGCCTCTGGAAGCCAGGTCTGCACCCTTCCAACCTCTCCTCAGACCGGGTAGGTTTCCTTCTTGAATACAATATAAGAAAACCTCTATCATTTGAGTGAAGCACGTTTTCCAAAGAGATTAACCTGGATGAAAACCTAAAATCTGTATCTGTTTAGAAGACACTTCTGTTCTCTTCTATAGTGGTTCTGAATGAAAATAGGGAAAATAGGGATGTTACTTTAAAAGCTGCCTCAAACCCTAATGCCACTCCACTGCCATAAAAGTCTTAACAGATACAGGGATGGAAGGTTTTCCTAGAGGGCTGAGCAGCATTGGATAAGCAGCTCTCCGGTCTTTCGTTATTACTTCTCCATGGTGGTGTTTGCTGCTGGTGCTTTGTTCTATTATTTTGCCACTCGGAATTGCCTCCAGTTCCACTCAAACGACCATAACTCCCTCAATTACTGGTGTTCAGCACTGGTTGTCTTTCCAAGGCAGCCACTTTAAGGGAATCTCTTCCTAAATAGCTCTTCATTTTGATTGGAACAGGAAAATAAACACTAACAGATTCTCACAGCTGTATCTGGCACCACCACCAAAAGAGTGATCCAGGATTAATTTTTGCAGGTTCCCAAAGATACTTTTCTTCCTCTTTCTATCTCAAGTCCTGCTTTGACCAGGCAGCTCACTCAGGGGTGAGCCAACAACACATCCCCTCCTCATCCCTCTATCACTGATGAGACATTAAAAATTCAACTTCCTCTTCTTTAGTGAACAATTATCTCACTCATTGGCTTGATTCACTGATCTCTTAATGACAGCTTTCCTGCGGTTTCCTTTGAATGTTTAAAATATGAAACAACCCCATCTTGTCAAGCTGAAAACTGTGGCTGAGTTTTTAGTAGCTGTTTCCAATAAATAATTTCAAGGGGTTTCAAATTATCCATCACCTGACAGCTCTTGGGAAGATTTTCTCATCTCCGTCAGGCATAAAAAAGCCATTTCTAACCTCCACACCATCCCCCTGATTACCCTCAATGATTTTCAAAATTGGTTCCATTCTTCTGAAAGAACCTCTCTCCCCATCAGTATTGACAGGTGCTTTGAATGAACACATGCCCAGAAGAAAGGACTCTCTGGGACTCTCCTTCCCCTGGCAGGCTGCACTAGTAAATGGATGATAAAGATTAGAATGGAATACCAGTTCTGTTTATGTAATATCTTTTGAAAAGATACACATGTTAGGAAGAGAAGCTATTGGATGGAGGAATCTAAAGCAATTTCTAGTGAGAGAAGGCGAAAATATCTTCATGAAAAGATTCAATTAAGAAAAAGGCACTCACAGGGGTTTGTGCTATCTACCTGTCACCAGAGCTTCTTCCTCCTTTCTTCCCCATGAAAGGATGAAAAGGAAAACTCAGAGAGGGATGTTAGAAAGGCGTGAAGTCTTTAGTTTATTCATAGCTAGTGGAAAAAGACTGAAACAGCCAATAGACTCTGTAATGAAGGGGTTCTTCATGATCTCTGAAAATGAGAACTTGAGAAGTTACAGAACTAGAAAATGTAGTCTTTGGACATCTTCATGCTCAGAGGAACTGAAGGTCAAGAGCTGAAATTAGCGGGTAAGGGAAAGCAGTTGAGAAAATCTAACTCTAGGAATTAGTTCTGAATCTCGAAGAGGAATTCTGGGTATTTTTTAAAGGGTTTCATAGTCTAAATTAGCAAAAATATTAATAATTCCTCTACATATATTTCTAGGAATTTGTACTGTGTCTTGCTGATATTGAAAGTGTTTTTATATTGCTGTGCTTAATTTTATTTAAAAGGTTTGTTTCTGTTTTTTAATTTAAGGAAAGCCATGCTATCAAGCAAACCTATGAGGGGTGATATGCAAAAATAGAAAGTGTTTCCTGGATTTAAACAGCTCATAAGCTAATAGAGAAAATACACATATAAATAACTCTAATGAATGCAGTAGGTAAACTAATGATATTCTTCCTCTTTGCGCGTCATCATCACCTTTAAAACAAAATAAAACCTGTACACACAACCACAAGTCAAAAGCAAGTCCTCTTTCAGGGTTCTCTAGCTCACCTACCTAATGACACAAACCAGGAACCTACTTGTCATCAAACCCTCAACCCCAAATCTAGTCTATCACCATGCTAGTTGATGTGACCACTTTATACTATTTTAGACCTGTTGACTTCTGTAGAGCAGCAGCCATCATCACCAATACCATCTCTTTAACCCACATCACTGCCCAGATGATTAAATGGCTTCTAACTACTCTGCCTGTGTCCTCCTGCACGCCTCCAGTCTGCCCTATGGATGGGAGCCAGAGTGACCTTTCCAAAGCATGAACCTGATTGTGTCATCCCCCTGTTTAAACCCCTCCGAATATGTTCCATTGTTCTTCAGATTAATGTCAACTTTCTCTACCTGGCTTACAGAGAGCCGCACAGTCCAGCCACTGCTGACTCCTCCAGCCTCAGCACAGGCCAAGAAGCACCTCCACCCCCCACCCCCCGCCCCCGCTTCATCATGCAATCCCTTGAGGGGCCCTGCCCCTGCCACAGGACTTTACACACTCCAGCTCTGCAGCGCCACCCATCGCTCCTCACCTTACCAGCTCTCACGCAGGCTTCGGAGGCTGACCATGTGCTATGTCTTCTTTAACCTTTGCCTCATGGCAGGTGCAATCTTCCATTTATTTATGTGATATGATTAACAGTCATCTCTCTGATCAGACTAACATAGTGCTTGACATATATGAAGTATTACAAATATTCGTTGAATGAATAGATTCATAAAATTAAAATGGGATTGCAAAATGGAATTCATAAAAAAAAGTGGTCCAAGACCAACTTACAAAAGCATCCTTTTGCATTGAGTCTTAAAAGATGAGTAGCAATTTACTAGAAACAGAAATAATTAAAATAATATTTGGGGCCAAAGACATGACCTGAGAAATGTTTTGAAAACGTGTGAAGTATAATTGATGTTTGAACAGGTTTGAACTCTCTGGGTCCACTTAAATGTGGATTTTTGTCAATGAAGGTTACACCAAGTGTGCCTGCCTCTCTATACCTCCTCTGCCCCCTCTGGGACAGCAAGACCAACTTCTTCTTCTCAGCCTACTCAGTGTGAGGACAACAAGGACAAAGGTCTTTATGGTGAACCACTTCCTCTTAATGAATAATTTTTCTCTTCCTTATGAATTTCTTAAACTTCCTTTTCTCTACCTTACTTTATTGTAAGGATACAGTATATAACGCACACAACATGCAAAGTATGTGTTAATCAACTGGTTAAGCTATCAGTAAGGCTTCTGGTAGACAGTTGAATATTAGGAGTTAAATTTTGGGGGAGTCAAAAGTTATATGTGGATTTTCAACTGTGCAAGGAGTTGATATCCCTAATCTCCACATTGTTCAAAGGTCAACTGTATTCCAGATCTGAACATCCCCTGCCATAGCTGGCATAAAAAGTGAATACAGTGGCTGCAGATGAGGGTACAGAATTAGGCTTTTTTTTTTCAAAGTAGTGAAAGGCAGTGAGAAGCACAGGGAACATCTGGACTTGATCCTGTGAGTGATGGGGGCTTGCTGAGTATTAAGCACAGACTGGAATGATCCAAAACAGAGTAGGGAGAAAGGATTAGATGGAGAAGATGCTGCAGGCAAGAGACCCATTAGGAGGCTGACAAACTAACCGAGTAGATAAAGGAGTATGGAGAAGAGATCCAATTCAAGAGCATTTTAGAAGGTCAAGTGGACAGGACAGAGTGGTTGAGTGGCTATCAGGGGCTGAAGGTGAGGAAAGGAGCATAACTTTTTTTCAAGCAACTGGATAGATGTTGTTTTCATGAACTTAAACAGAGACCTTAAAAAGAATTTTAGGCATAGCACAGAAGAGAACAAATAATTTCATATTTGAGTCTATTGTATATCCAAGTGGAGATATCCAACAGGCCCTCGGATACCCACCTATGGTCCTCAGGAGAGGAGTCATGGCTATAGTGTGAGGAGTTGTGTCAAGTACAACTCAACTTACATCCAGGCTAGGGTTGACAAATAGGCTGCAATGGATGTAGATGCTCCTATATATATGGAGTTAAGGCCCTGATTCTGTATTAAGTCTGATTTCAAAACCACAAACAATTTTACTGGGAAACAAACTTGTGAACAGTTACCAATATCAGCTGTGCATGTCAAGGTAATATGTTTTTGCTATTTATTACTGGATTCAGATCAGGCTTGGACCACATTGCCTGGAAGCAGTTATACTGCAGTAGTTAAGAGGACAGGGCTCTACTAAATGACCCAGTTCAATCCATACTCAACATCTTTGAACTTTAGAAAAGCCATTGAATTTCTCTCTGCCCCAGTTTCCTCAGTTTTAAGATATGGACAACAGTAGTACCTACCTCACGGCATTGAGTGAGGTATAGTATGCTATAATACTTAGCACTATAACTGGTATATAGTAAATGCTCTTTAAATGATAGCTCTTTTTTTCACTTACACACTTATCATTACAGTGAAATTCAACAGTTATATACATATTGAGATGCTCCTATGTGCCATTAGGACTGAGGTAGGCAATGGAATGGTGGTACAAAAATAAATTCATACAAATGCCCTCAAGGAGCTCACGTACCTTCTAGTGAAGGCAGCTGCTTTTTAGTGGAAACTAAAGGGTAAAACAGGACGAACATTGAAGGACAAGGAAAATGACAACAAATGCTCACATGCCAGCCCAGCTATAGTCAGTACTTCTGTGATGCTTAGAACATGACTCCACTTTTTCCAATCTGCATATAACTTGTGGGGCAAATATTATGTGTTGGGTGCTATTACCTATGTGGGCAAAGCACTAGTGTTCAGTGTGTACTTGCTGTCCCCAATCCAGGTGTGTCTTTCTATGATTTAGCAGGTAAATAACATTTCCTGTTTTATGTTATACTTGGTCACATAAATAAGGATATGAAAGTTCAGGGGGTTAAGTCATTTTTTCCAAGGACATGAAGCCAAAGTGGCAAAAGATCTGAATGAAGATTGTGTAGCTTTGAGTTTGCAGGACAGTATTCACCACCCCCAGATAACTTTCTTTGCACAGAGGTCGTGGAGACCTTAAAGGGACCATTACCTAAGGATGATCTAAGCAGGGGTGGAGAGATGGAATTCCGGCATGTTTTGTGAAATATTTATAAGCTTTGAAATGAATAGTTTTACTAACATGGATAAGTGGATGATGTCAATGTCTTTAAGTAGCTATTATCTGTGAGAATCTATCGCAGAATTTGGAAATTGAAAGGACCTTAGAGGTCACCTGGTTTTACCTCCCATACCATATAGAAGCTTCTTTTTGCCGCAATTTTCAAAGAACTTAGAAGGATAAAGGTACAGATTTCTCCAAAAATTATACAATCTCACAAGGGGGCATCCTAGAAGTCATCCAATCCAAGGCCTCCAGTTGACAGGTAAGGAATCTAAGGCCCAAAATGTCCAACTGACACATTTAGAACCACCTACCTCTTGTCTCCAGGAATAGACCCAGAAAGCAAACCACCCAGAGTCACACTGCCCTGTCTCAATTTAAGATCTTAAAAGATACAGTAAAGAAAAAAATTACAGATGACTCTATTATCCATTTTTCACAACAGATACTTTAGAAAATGCTGTTTGGGACTAGGAAGGTACAGGAAGAAAAATAGGGAAGTCCAGCTTAAAAATGCATATAAACACTTTGATAACTAGATATCCTGCTCCTAAGAAAACATTCCTGGCCTTTGACAGGTTCAGAGATGTGCAAATGACAGAAAAAGTCACACTGAAAGCTTTGTTTTACTAGTACTATCATATTGCAGGTAAATTGTGCAATAGGTTTCCTAGATAGGCTGTATAAGTACCAAATAGGAACATTTTTATCCCTTATTTAACTGGCACTGGGGTGGGATATAGCTAAACATTAAGAATGAAATGTGTTGTGTAAGAATGTGCCAATGCTGGGATTTGTTCTCACTTCCTCACAAGTAGGGCATTCTTCTGTCCAGTCTACAGTCTTAAAAGTTGAAGCTAAGTTACTCCAACTAACTGGTTATCCCAAATAAATGGCAGAGTCTGATTTTTTTAAATAGAGATGGAATCTTGCTATGTTGCCCAAACTGGACTTGAACTCCTGGATTCAAGCAATCCTCCCACTTCAGTGTCCTGAGTAGCTGGGACTGCAGGCACATGCCATTGCACCTGGTTTAGAGCCTAGATTTTTAAAGAGATTAATGGTTAGTCTATAATATAGTAGTCTGGAGTCCAAGCCTTCTGTCAAAGCCTTTTGAAGCAGGCTATGTTTTGAATAAAATAAATATGGATTTTATTCAAATTTATTCCTGGATTTAAAAGTACACAACCCATCTCCTCTTTATCCAGGGGGATTTGAGGACTCATTGAAAATAGAGTTCTACCTGGAAGTAGGCCTGCCCCTTCCCCACTACAACACGAATTTGGTCAATGCTCTTTCCAGCATTGTCTGGACAGAAATTTCTACAGAACCCTTAACCAACAGGGGGTTGTATTGTGTTCAGTTAGCCAGTGCCAAGGGATATACCAATTTAAGCTTTCTAATTTACAATTTCCATCAAAGTTTAGTGACTCCCTGTTGACCCCATACAGGATAAAGTCCAAATTGCCTTGTGATATGCGTAGGCTAGCATACAAAACCTCCCACACCCTGGCTGGAATTTCCTACTTAATGTTTTGCCCAGCCATTGCATTTCCCACGCCTTCTACTCAACTTAATTGGTCTTATCCATCTTCCAAACTTATTTTACACTACTCTGCCTCCACATTTTTGTTGAGGTTGTTTCTCCATTCTCAAATGCCTCTTCTTTCATCATTAATCCAGATTCTACCATCCTCCAAGACTCAGTTGTGATTCTTACTACTTTTGTTTGTTGACTAAATAATTGCTTTTATGTCAAGCCCTGTACTATGTGCTAGGTATTCCTAGGTATAAAATGCTGAAACAGAAAAAATAAAAGCTCTAATCTTACTTTCCAGTTGAGGGTAGGGGAAGGAGAAAGAGAACAAACAGGAAAACAAACCAATTAATTTGCAATAATCAACAATAACAATTGCTATAGAGGGAGCCACCTAAGATAGAAAACGGATTTCAGTGGAATGATTGCCTTTGACAGCGGTGATTAGAGATCTCTCTGAAGAGGAAACCACTGGAACTAAGACATAAGGATGAGAAGGAGCCAGATGTCCCAGGGGCATTCCAGGCCAGAATAACAAGGTAAAAAGCTTCAGAAGGTGAAAGATGAGAGTGGCAGGGAGTAAGGCTGGTAATGCCACAAGCTTCCTAGTTAAAAAAAAAAAAAAAATCTGCTTTTTCCTCTGACCTCATCTGCCACTTGTTTTAATCTTATCTTCTTGCATACATGCTTTGTATCCATCCCAATATCTGGCAGTAAATAAAAGCTCATGGAAGGTATTCATTGAATAATTGCTGAATTCTCTCTTCCTCACAACAGGACATTCTTCTGTCCAGGAACTCTGGTTCCTTAAGAGCAGGGCTTTCCATGCTCCAGTGTCTCAGGAGAGAGATGAGCATGAAAAAATTTTTGAACTGATTTCCCCCATTTACTCTAGGAAACCAGATCTATTTGTAATCACTCTTACCCTAATGGTCAGAGGCTGCTTTCCAAACCTTACTCCTTTCTAGACTGTCACATCGCCCTGTGAAGTGTCCCCTGACAACCACACCTAGGCTGATTCTCCCTGCTCTAGACATCTGGCCTCCAACCTAGAAAGTGAACCCATATCAGTACAAATGTTTAAGTCATGTACACATATGACTTTTATATGTGTACATTTTACTTTAATACATTTACTTCGAAAACACTAAAAAATAAGTTGAAAGGGTAGGTTCTTGTGAAATATACAATTTTTATTATAAAGAGTCAAACCATTTTACTGCAGAAAGAAAGCAATATGATTGAACGTTTCACTATATTTTTAAGATCTCAGTTAAATACTCTGTAACACAGTGACTTAAAAGTCTGGGTCTGAATTCAGTTTATTCCAATACCTGTTTCAATAGCTCTATAGCTGAAAATGATACCTCAAAATTACATAAGCATAAACAGGAGAAATGCATTATTGGCTGCATTTAGTAATCATAATATCCAATGCCCCCCACACCACAAATGCTGTCCGCCAACTATTCGGTTAATAGAGTTCTATTCCTTCTGATGTCAATCAGTTGCTCTTACAACTGGCTGATGAGAAGCTCTGATGCACAACTGTTGGAAAGTTCTACATTTTTGTTTATTTATATCCATGTGTTCAAGAAACCTGAGAACAGGCTACTAGATTTTTTTACATTTAATGTATGATATTTAATGATGACATAATTTATGGGGGGAAAATCACAAAACAATAACAATATTTTGGAACAGCCATTTTCAACTCTCTAATCCGTGGTAGGTGGTGGTGGTACATTTGCTTTTTTTGCTTTGTGTGCTTTGGGTTTTATTTCATTGGTTACTACTTTTTTACTTTTACTGTTTAAAAAAAAAAAGATTACCTTACTTGACAGAAGGGTTTTAAATTTTTATTTATGTGCTTGGTAGCACACTATTCAATACCACTGAAGCAACCATTTGTCACCGCAGAAAATGTCAGCCAATCCAGAACACATTTCTTTTTAAATATATAAATGCATGTATAGTATTTATAAGTGGGATAAGTCTAAGTATTTTGCCATAAGGTAACCCGTAAATCACTGTGTGGTACAAAAGATCTTTGTGATAACCACACAACTCATTACATAATGTTATAAATAACTATATTTCAAAGGACTTGATATCTAAAATTAACTATTGATGACATGCTACAATTTCATGCACCTCAAGCTTCAACTTGTTGACTGAAATATTTTAGCTATAAATTGGGCAGTTAACAACTTTCATATGTGGAGTCCTTAGTAAACCTAATCTAGAACTTAAAATTCTATGTTTACTCTAATCAAAGCAGCTGTTCCATCAGTGATTACACTTGACTTTTCGGTAAAATTCTGTTTAACTTCTTAAGTCACTTGCTGTTGAGAATGTATTCTCCAGTTTATCTTTCCTGTTTGAAATCCCAAATTAGTCTTTGATCTATTTCAATATTTAAATTCAATCTAGCCATTTTCATAAACACTGAAATTTTTTTATATAAAAAGCACTTTCTTTTAACTATATAGTAAGCCTCCCCTACTTTAAATTTCAGTATTTGTCTCTTCAAATCATCAGCAATGTTCTCTGATGTATTATCCAAGTATTCAGTGATAAAAGAATGACTTTAGTTCATGTTTATCTTCTTTGTATTAAAATCATCCATTCTTACCATAGCAAGAAGAAGGAATATTTTCCCATTAGCAGGTAGTTTTTGCCCTCTGCTACTTGCTTAGTAGATGATCTTCTCCTAAATTATTTATTTAATCACAAAGAGGAAAACAGCAACTCTACAGTGGGGAAACTGGAAAGATACTGCCTTAGCCAAGAGATCACATTTAATAGCATCAGTAATAGGACAAACCAACATCAAGTGCCTCTCAACATGGTGCACCGAGACCTATATAATGATCATGTCTGTTGTATCCCTGCCCAAAATACATACCTGAATTCAACCATGAGGAAACAGACAAACCCAAATTGAGGGTTATTTCACAAAATAATTGACCCACATATATCAAAAGCACCAAGGTCAAGAAAAAAGTAAGTAAGGCTAAGAAACTGTTTCTGACTAAAGGAAACTAAAGAGACACAAAACTAAACATACTGTGTTATCCTGAACTGGATCCTGGAGCAGGGAATGATGATAGGGTCAATATTCGATCCCTCCTGATTTTGATGATGGTAATGTGGTCATTTAGGAGAATGTCCTTGTTCTTCCATAATACTTAATGAAATATTTAGAGATAATGGTATACAATGTCTCCAACTTATTTCAAATGATTAAGGAAAGTGTATACATACATACATAGAGCAATCAAGCAAACTGGGAAAAATATAAATAGTAAGGGACATACAGGAAATATTTTCTTGAAGCTTTTCTTTCAGGTTAAAATATCAATGTAAAAATTTAGAAATTTAGAAAACTAAAACTCAATTTACTTATTTGACATACACATATGTCAAATGCAGTATATCTCAATATGCTGGAAACAAGTGAATAGGAACACACTTCCAACCTTCTGGGCTCTTCCCTTATACTCTTATGACACAACTATCTTCCACATTATTAAACGACGGCCTTAGTTTCAACTTACATGCTATCACTCATGAAACAATTTATAATGTTGGGGTTACAATCTAAAGAGAAGTTTTAGCATTTTCTTCCTTCCAACATCTAGCTTTATATGGTTTGGCTCTGTGTCCCCACCCAAATATCATCTTGTAGCTCCCGTAATTCCCATGTGTTGTGGGAGAGACCTGGTGGGAGATGACTGAATCATGGGGGCAGGTCTTTCCTGTGCTGTTCTCATGATAATAAATGGGTTTTGCCAGATCTTATGGTTTTTAAAACATAAGCTCTCTCTTTGCCTGCTGCCTCTCCATGTAAGATGTGACTTACTCCTCCTTGCCTTTCACCATGATTGTGAGGCCTCCCCAGCCATATGGAACTGTAAGTCCATTAAACCTCTTTCTTTTGTAAATTGCTCAGTCTGGGGTATATCTTTATCAGCAGTGTGAAAATGGACTAATACATGTACCCATGTGTTATTTTGTATAAGCTCAGTACAAAACCCACTTTTGGCTTCACTCTTCTAAAATCATACAGTGACCCTTATTGCTTCCTAAGTATGGTGCACTGTTCCAGGGTGCTTTACATGCATTCCTTAAGTGACCATTCTATGAGGTGGGTGCTAGAGACAGAAGTTGAACCCAGGCAGCTCTCCTTCAGAGTTCATACTTTTTCAACCACCAAAATAGCTTGCTTCTTTAAATATTCTGTTCTGTATGCCAGCACAGATACTTATGCTATCCATCTTTGTATTCTTAGCTCCTACCACACTGTATGGAGGTCTCAGCAAATGTTGAGGTGAACTGACTACTGCTCATTTTATGTTGTATTATCTTATGTTGTTTACAGTAATGGTATGTGATACATACAGTTACATGTATAAATCTTATCTCCTTAGCTGAGTCTCACTTTCCTCAAATAAGGGTCCTGGACCAGATAAATACTTTCAAGGTTGTTTCCAGATAATAACCTGTCATTCTACAACCTTCAGTTTTGACCTTTGAATCCATCTTTGGTTGATAAATTCAAATTGCCTATGGGATATAGCCATGCTGTAAGTTTCTCAATTTCCCTCTGTCTTGGCTTCCTAACCATGGTTTCCTACCCATCAGTAGTATGATAACCCTATTCAAAGCACTCACATTATTTGTAAAGTTGCTTTTAAAATATTATACATATGTGTGTGTGTATGTGTGTGTATATATATATATACATATATATATACACACACATACACACACACACACACACACACAGATTATGTCCTTGAAGGACATTGCTTACTTTTAATATTTGAAAGTCCTGATTTGATTTCAAATGTATTTCATTAAACACTGCAGTAATTTCTCCTTAATACTAAATATAATTTCAAAATCTGGCAGTTAGAAAAGACAGATTACTCTCTAGACAAGTACCTGTTTATTATTCTTAATATTCAGATATGCTGTCTAAGAAAATCTATTCTCTCCAAACAAGTCCTGGGTATTTATCTATGGTAGTAATGGTCTTCAAAATGGATGGTGAGGCACCCAATGAATCTCCTTCTAAAGTAAAACATTAGAGTTTTAGGACTTCAGTCCAAGGAAAAAATTCATATATGGAAACAAGCATAGAGTCTTCATCCTTCTCATACAACCTCTAGGGATTTTTTTCCTTATTTTCCCAGTATGCACGTTTTCAAACTAGAAAAGCTAAAACATGAGAATTATATTAAAATCACATTTGGCCAGGGAAATATAGTAATCCCTTTATTTTAGAAGGCTTTGCTGTTACAGAACATTTTCTAAAGCTTATCGTCCCTGGAGCTGCTTGAAATAAAACAAAATAAATGAATGCTAGTCATCCTGTCCAAAGGGAAAGGACAGTATCCTGCCCTGAGGAATTGTACAACTGAACATGACAAGCCAAAAATCTATTCCTACATTTGCATTTCTTTCCTGAATGATTTGAGTAAGCATTGCTCCCAGAACTACGGCCCAGGGAAGCAGCAGATAATCCTGACTGGAAAAGAGCACACCTGAGGAAACATGTGTCTCTGATTAAAGACTGGCATCAAGTGAACTAGATGCCAAAGGTTAAAATTTGAGCTACAAGGAAAACATATATTCTAAGGCCTAGAAATTCATCTGAAACAAAGAAGTAACAAAAGAGATAGGTTTGTAGAATGACTCCTCCAAGTTAATAAGGGAGGGTGTCCACCTGAGCTGGGAAGGAATGAGAGATTAACACCCATTTCACACCCAAATTTCAGGGAGGCTTGTGTTAGGAGGCAGCAGCAGTAGCAGGTGCTGGCAACCAGTTTCTAGAGGTGAACCTCAGGCCAGCGAATTCTATCTCTGAGTAATACACATCCAAAGCAGGAAACCCTTTGCTGGAAATAAGGTATGACCTGGTTACTAAAGAACTAGGAAAAGGGAGAGACTGCCACAAAAGGCATATAGGCTGGGGCCTTGTCCCCACAGAACTACCAGGTCACCAGCACAGCAGGATAAGGGCCAAGGCCAGGCCCAGCAAGTTACTGGATCCTTAAACTTCAGCCACCTGCAGGCAGGACTCAGGTGGAACTGAGCCTACTGGGTTGAGGTATCTCCACTAGGAGTGTTCAAGGACTACAGGGGCAGGGAGAAGAGGCCACCATTGCACCCCAATAGGGCTTTCAGTTCCTCAATGGCCCAAACTACAGAGGAGTAATGGCCTTTCATTTTCTCTCTCTCACTTCTCTTTCTAGACTGGGCTTTGCTCTTAATGCACCCTCATCACTAGACATCAAGTATAAATTTCATGTGGGTCTTACCCAGTACACCATAAGCTTTGTGAGAGCCAAGCCAGTGTCTTTTGCTTCAAGTGTTGAATCAAACATCAGTTCGACAAACAGACAAATGAATCTCCACCTGTGGATGCACAAGAAGGCTGTCTTAACTAGTTCCCCTAGTTGAAACTACCTGATTCAGGAAGAAGACCTTGTCTGCTACTGTTTCTCTGAACAAGTGTCTGGTCTCTTTGCCCGGATTCCAAGCTCTTCTTCCTCAGTTATCTGTGTTGACCTCTAACCTTTGAACCCCAGCTGACCAATTAAAGACCTTTGAAGCTCTAGGCTGTTTTCCTATGAATTATTCCAATTCTTCATTTGCCCACAATGTGCCCTTGCTAGACAGATGTACATCTACTGATTTGATCTGGTCTAGATATGCCCCTCACTGTCCTTCCAGATGCCTCACATTGTTCAAGGGCAGCTGCAGCTCAGCCACTGGTTTGGGGCAATATTTTAGGCCCAGCCATGTGTCTATCCAGTCCTTCATCTGCCATTCTATCCTCGAAGCCACCAAGCACCTCAGCATGACAGGTTAGTAATCAACAACTGTGACCAAAGCTGCCATTAAGAACTTGTTGTTGTTAAAAAGCTTTTTTCTTTTAGATACTGAGATTAAAAGCAGGCACCAGAACACTTACAACGAATATACAGTAATTACATTAATAGTACATATGTGCATACACATTACACACATATAGTATAAATTAACCAAAAGCTTAAAATGTAGTTATTCAACATGATGTTTTATACCTGCATTTGAAATGCTTAGCCAAATGACTATTGTGATGTTGTCAAATGTTTAGCTCACATTCAACAATTTGAGGATCAGAAATTCTATGCTGCCATACTTTAGGGGAACTTCGTTCTTAAATACTGGGTCTATCCAAGGTAAAATAATCATTCAACACTTTGATATACACTTGCCCCTGGTAAAGGAGATGCCTCCAGTAGTTTCATGGGGAATTGGCATGTTCGGTGGACATGAAACTTACCCAGTGCCAGGGAATAGATTATAAGGGACAGCTTGCGAACATTATTTACACAATGCTGTAGAAAGGTTGTGTTGGCAGGAAACCGAATCATGAGAGGTCAGTCCGCATAATGCACATCTATAACAGAAACCTGCCAACTGCATGCTCACCCTTGATCATTCTTACTCATCTCAAAGAGAAAGCATCCCCTGAAACTGAGGTCACTCCAGCATAAACAAGAGTAACTACATCATTCATACCCAGACGTAGAGAACAATGTCAGATCTCTCACAAGTGGACACAATTACAGAAGCAGAGATGTCAGTGCAAATTGTACCACCATGCACTTCTGGTGTGAATAATGTACATGTCTTTAAAATCAAATTAAATCCTGCTCAGCTCCCAGCCTGGCTGATATTATCTAGGAGTCCCCAGCATTAACTCACTTCCTCAAAAGAGGCCTCTAAGCCCACAATTGCAGTGGCAACTATTGCTATTGCAGCCCCAAGATGCACCACTGGCCTCAGGTTTTACCATCTGTCCAGCTCTGTTGTTGGATTTAAAGCAGAATCTCATTTGCCCAGCTTGCAGCCAAAGCCTCTGTTGTCTACTTGGTGCTGAGCAGCTTTGCAAATGGCTCCACTTCATAGACATTCCCTTGCTCAGACTCCAAGGCAACTATCCTTAAGGTGTGACTCTTACAGGAACCCAAATTAGTTGCCAGCACCACTTCCAAGGCACAGTCTTCCAGGGAGATGAAAACCATCTTTCCCGCTTAAATCTCTCAACCCCTCCCTACAATCTCATAGCCCAACATACATGGTAAATAGACTGCTCTTTTCTTCAACTTGAAGCACAATGCCTCCATTTTCTTCTTCTTGTCTATCAAATGTAATTGTCCTAAAATATGCTGCTTTTGTTTTATTTATTTATTTATTTATTTTTGCTTTACCTTACTTGACCTCTCAGCAGCTTTTAACAAAAGTCGATCACTTTTTTTCTTTTGACATTGATCATGTGACACTCTCCTGGTTTTCTCTTTTTCTACCTTGTAACTGCCCTATCTCAGTCTCCATTGCCAGGTCTCTTAATGTTGTACTTTTTGACTTATGCTTTAACAAACCCTTAAAATAATGTGCTATTAACACTCACTAAATAATGCTTGCTCTGAGTGCCTTACAGATACCATCTCATTAATGTCCCCCCCATCTCAATTCTCGCATTTCATCCACATTTTCTCTTTCTTGGTTATCTTACTCAACCTCATGGCCCTAAGTATCATTTACTCACTGACATATCCCAAGTTATATCTCTGACCCCAGTGTTTCCCTGGAACTCCAGATTTGTTCCACAATCTCCCTACTCAACATTGTCACTTGCACATCTGTTAGAAATCCTCAACTTAGCACTCCCCAAATTAAATTCTCCTCCTGCCCCAGATACACATCTCTACCCCACCCCAGTCTCCTCCTATGAGAAAGATGGCAACTCCATTTATTCTAAGATCCTTAGGCCAAAAATCTGTAGCCATATTTGACTCTTCTCTCTTAACTTACACCTAATTTATTATTGTATTATTTTGGATCACATTGGTCAGAAGTAGACTCTGATCATCTCTCTTCACTTTTGCCATCCTAGTCCAAGCCAGCATCATCTCTCATCTGGATAAATGGTCGAGCCTTCTACCAGGATATCTTTCTTCCACTTCGTCTTCATATTGTCTGTTCTCCTCACAGCAACCAGAGAGGTCAGACTTCCCTATTGGCTTCTTATCCTATATAAAATACATCCAAAGTCCTTTCTATAGCCTAAAAGCCGGAAGTGATTTCACTCCCATTGTCTACCTGGCTTCATGCTCATTCTTCCCAACTCGTTTTGACCAACCTGCTATTTGCCAAGCAGGACTTTGCTCTCGTTCTTCCCATGGCTCAGCATGTTCCTTCCTGAGATCTTTGCATAGCTCACTCCCTCCATTCCCTCACTTCATTCAGGTTTCTGTTCAGTTATTACATCTGTAGAGAAGCTTTTTAGACATTATCTAAAACAGCAACTCCCTTCACTCTCTTTCACCTCCTTTTATATTATTTAATGTACCCCTTCACTCCCTATTATCTTGACTTTTTCCTCATAATGCTTATCTAATTATACATTTGTTGTGAATCAAATTGATTCTTCCAGCAGATAAGATATTCGTATTCATTGTTTTACCTTTAGTGTCTAAAGGGAACCTGTCACCCAGAAGTTAATTACTATTTGATAAATTTTCACTAATAATTCACTTTAAACAGAGTTGAAATTCCATCACTAGAAAACAAAATATTTTACTTACAAAATAGATTATGTTTTTTGGCATTATTGCTATTAACCACATGAAGACAAAATAACCCTCTCAATTTCAGCTCTAATAACACATACACAGTATACTAGGGAAACTCTTCCAGACAGACAGCACTCTATCAAATTGAAAACTGATGCATGGAACAAAATTTGAAGTAATTTTGAAGGATAATATAAGTGATTTCAAATTCACAACTCTCTTCCTGATAGATAAGTTGATTGCTGTTTCTCAACATGGGGCTCAAGTTATTCTAACATCTCTACTTTTGGCTTTATGATTACAAACGAAACATATCAGATTATGGTTTACCACTAGTTTAATTCAGCCTCTTACATGATTCTATAGGATACCATCTTGTCAGGGAATCATCATTCATTTATTCATTTATTTAATATCTTGGGTGAGCGATGTGAGGGGGAGAAAGGAGGAATCAATAATTTAGGATATTCAAGGCATCCCAGTTTGTCTAAGACGTTTCTGGTTTTAGCACTGAAAAGCTTATATCTTGGTAAACTTCCCAGTCAAACCAAGGTAGCTGGTTACCCTATAAAAATTACTCTTAGGATTTGGGACTGCGTAATGGGGCAAATTGCAGTTATTTACCAAGATAGAAAATACTTAGGAAGAAACAGATAGGAAGATGAAATTAAGACTTCCTTTTTAGATGCCTAATAGGCACCCGAATGGTAGCTAGATAAATAAATCCAAACTTAAAGAAGAGGTTAGAAACAGAGTTATAAATTTTGAACCCATTATCTTAGAGATAGTATTTCAGAATCATAAAATGGAATAATAACCCTAGGGAGCGAGCATGATACAGTGTCTTCAGGCCTCTTTTGTGGAGTTCTGCTGTAAGAGAAGCTCTCAGAAAACTGTGGCTAAGAACACATTGAACACCTGTGACTTGACAATCTGGATGTACTGCAATAGGGCTCAGGTGATGGGACATTTTTTTTAAATGTAGTAAAAGCCCTTTTCCCTTAAGGAATATAATATCCAAGGCCAGCATCCCCAATTTTACTTTTGTACCCAATTATGTCACACAATTTTCTAAACAAAAATGGTTTCTAGTTCAAATGTTCTCCGACTATAAAACTGCAACACAGCCTATCGTTATCTCAACCTATCACTGAGATATCCATGAAGACAAGTTTTAAAGAAGATTCACAACTTTGGAAACCAAACCTGTCAGAAAACATACAGGCAGAATGTGAGAGGAACTGACACTAAGTACTGAGCAGATAGAACTAGAGTAGGAAAAACCTATACAGCACAGCTCCAATTTCCTTTATAAGAGAGATCACTTGATTGAAAAACCAAAAAAAAAGTGCTTCTTCAGGGTTCTGGATAAAGATGGCAGAGTGAAAATAGCATTTACTTCTGCTCCCTTCTGAATAGAAACTGAAACTACAGGACAGATGTTATTGACACTAAAGACCAAACAAAAAATAAGCAAAAAGAATAAAACAGCAGAAAAAAAATTTAAAACTGAACTGTAAATAGACAAGAAGCAATTTACTTAGGCTAGAGTGCTGAATCCCAAATAAGTTTTAAGGGAAGCACAGAAATGACCCAATTTACACCACAGAAATTAACACCTGACAATCTCAAGTACCAGTTGCACCTGGTGCCTCTGAAGTAGAGGTAAAACTACAAAGAAGAGCATTAACTAAAAGTTTGTTTAAGAAGCTGTTAGGGCCCAATCCCCATCCCCTATTCCATGCAATTGATGTCTTTCTTTCTCCAGTACTTGCAGAAGAGGAAAGGTTTATTCTCTGAAGATAGTAAAATCAGGCAATGTTCAGACTGAAGAAAGTTGGGCAGATAAGGGTAGGAGTGCCATAGTGGGAGGTGGAGCAAGATGGCCGAATAGGAACAGCTCCAGTCTCCAACTCCCAGCGCGAGCAACACAGAAGACCGGTGATTTCTGCATTTTCAACTGAGGTACTGGGTTCATCTCACTGGGGAGTGCCGGACGATCGGTGCTGGTCAGCTGCTGCAGCCTGACCAGCGAGAGCTGAAGCAGGGCGAGGCATTGCCTCACCTGGGAAGCACAAGGGGGAAGGGAATCCCTTTTCCCAGCCAGGGGAACTGAGACACACAACACCTGGAAAATCGGGTAACTCCCACCCCAATACTGCACTTTAAGCAAACAGGCACACCAGGAGATCATATCCCACACCTGGCCAGGAGGGTCCCACACCCACGGAGCCTCCCTCATTGCTAGCACAGCAGTCTGTGATCTACCGGCAAGGCAGCAGCGAGGCTGGGGGAGGGGCGCCCGCCATTGCTGAGGCTTAAGTAGGTAAACAAAGCTGCTGGGAAGCTCGAACTGGGTGGAGCTCACAGCAGCTCAAGGAAACCTGCCTGTCTCTGTAGACTCCACCTCTGGGGACAGGGCACAGTAAACTAAACAAACGCAGCCAAAACCTCTGCAGACGCAAACGACTCTGTCTGACAGCTTTGAAGAGAGCAGTGGATCTCCCAACACAGAGGTTGAGATCTGAGAAGGGACAGACTCCCTGCTCAAGTGGGTCCCTGACCCCTGAGTAGCCTAACTGGGAGACATCCCCCACTAGGGGCAGTCTGACACCCCACACCTCACAGGGTGGAGTACACCCCTGAGAGGAAGCTTCCAAAGCAAGAATCAGACAGGTACACTCGCTGTTCAGAAATATTCTATCTTCTGCAGCCTCTGCTGCTGATACCCAGGCAAACAGGGTCTGGACTGGACCTCAAGCAATCTCCAACAGACCTACAGCTGAGGGTCCTGACTGTTAGAAGGAAAACTATCAAACAGGAAGGACACCTACACCAAAACCCCATCAGTACATCACCATCATCAAAGACCAGAGGCAGATAAAACCACAAAGATGGGGAAAAAGCAGGGCAGAAAAGCTGGAAATTCAAAAAATAAGAGCGCATCTCCCCCGGCAAAGGAGCGCAGCTCATCGCCAGCAACGGATCAAAGCTGGACGGAGAATGACTTTGACGAGATGAGAGAAGAAGGCTTCAGTCCATCAAATTTCTCAGAGCTAAAGGAGGAATTACATACCCAGCGCAAAGAAACTAAAAATCTTGGAAAAAAAGTGGAAGAATTGATGGCTAGAGTAATTAATGCAGAGATGGTCATAAACGAAATGAAAGAGATGAAAACCATGACACAAGAAATACGTGACAAATGCACAAGCTTCAGTAACCGACTCGATCAACTGGAAGAAAGAGTATCTGCGATTGAGGATCAAATGAATGAAATGAAGCGAGAAGAGAAACCAAAAGAAAAAAGAAGAAAAAGAAATGAACAAAGCCTGCAAGAAGTGTGGGATTATGTAAAAAGACCAAATCTACGTCTGATTGGGGTGCCTGAAAGTGAGGGGGAAAATGGAACCAAGTTGGAAAACACTCTTCAGGATATCATCCAGGAGAACTTCCCCAACCTAGTAGGGCAGGCCAACATTCAAATCCAGGAAATACAGAGAACGCCACAAAGATGCTCCTCGAGAAGAGCAACTCCAAGACACATAATTGCCAGATTCACCAAAGTTGAAATGAAGGAAAAAATCTTAAGGGCAGCCAGAGAGAAAGGTCGGGTTACCCACAAAGGGAAGCCCATCAGACTAACAGCAGATCTCTCGGCAGAAACTCTCCAAGCCAGAAGAGAGTGGGGGCCAATATTCAACATTCTTAAAGAAAAGAATTTTCAACCCAGAATTTCATAGCCAGCCAAACTAAGTTTCATAAGTGAAGGAGAAATAAAATCCTTTACAGATAAGCAAATGCTTAGAGATTTTGTCACCACTAGGCCTGCCTTACAAGAGACCCTGAAGGAAGCACTAAACATGGAAAGGAACAACCGGTACCAGCCATTGCAAAAACATGCCAAAATGTAAAGACCATCGAGGCTAGGAAGAAACTGCATCAACTAACGAGCAAAATAACCAGTTAATATCATAATGACAGGATCAAGTTCACACATAACAATCTTAACCTTAAATGTAAATGGACTAAATGCTCCAATTAAAAGACACAGACTGGCAAACTGGATAAAGAGTCAAGACCCATCAGTCTGCTGTATTCAGGAGACCCATCTCACACGCAGAGACATACATAGGCTCAAAATAAAGGGATGGAGGAAGATTTACCAAGCAAATGGAGAACAAAAAAAAGTGGGGGTTGCAATACTAGTCTCTGATAAAACAGACTTTAAACCATCAAAGATCAAAAGAGACAAAGAAGGCCATTACATAATGGTAAAGGGATCAATTCAACAGGAAGAGGTAACTATCCTAAATATATATGCACCCAATACAGGAGCACCCAGATTCATCAAGCAAGTCCTTAGAGACTTACAAAGAGACTTAGACTCCCATACAATAATAATGGGAGACTTCAACACTCCACTGTCAACATTAGACAGATCAACCAGACAGAAAGCTAACAAGGATATCCAGGAATTGAACTCATCTCTGCAGCAAGCAGACCTAATAGACATCTATAGAACTCTCCACCACAAATCAACAGAATATACATTCTTCTCAGCACCACATCGTACTTACTCCAAAATCGACCACGTAATTGGAAGTAAAGCACTCCTCAGCAAATGTACAAGAACAGAAATTATAACAAACTGTCTCTCAGACCACAGTGCAATCAAACTAGAACTCAGGACTAAGAAACTCAATCAAAACCGCTCAACTACATGGAAACTGAATAACCTGCTCCTGAATGACTACTGGGTACACAACGAAATGAAGGCAGAAATAAAGATGTTCTTTGAAACCAATGAGAACAAAGATACAACATACCAGAATCTCTGGGACACATTTAAAGCAGTGTGTAGAGGGAAATTTATAGCACTAAATGCCCACAAGAGAAAGCAGGAAAGATCTAAAATTGACACTCTAACATCGCAATTAAAAGAACTAGAGAAGCAAGAGCAAACACATTCGAAAGCTAGCAGAAGGCAAGAAATAACTAAGATCAGAGAAGAACTGAAGGAGATAGAGACACAAAAAACCCTCCAAAAAATCAATCAATCCAGGAGTTGGGTTTTTGAAAAGATCAACAAAATTGACAGACCACTAGCAAGACTAATAAAGAAGAAAAGAGAGAGGAATCAAATCGACGCAATTAAAAATGATAAAGGGGATATCACCACCGACCCCACAGAAATACAAACTACCATCAGAGAATACTATAAACACCTCTACGCAAATAAACTGGAAAATCTAGAAGAAATGGATAATTTCCTGGACACTTACACTCTTCCAAGACTAAACCAGGAAGAAGTTGAATCCCTGAATAGACCAATAGCAGGCTCTGAAATTGAGGCAATAATTAATAGCCTCCCAACCAAAGAAAGTCCAGGACCAGATGGATTCACAGCTGAATTCTACCAGAGGTAAAAGGAGGAGTTGGTACCATTCCTTCTGAAACTATTCCAATCAATAGAAAAAGAGGGAATCCTCCCTAACTCATTTTATGAGACCAACATCATCGTGATACCAAAGCCTGGCAGAGACACAACAAAAAAAGAGAATTTTAGACCAATATCCCTGATGAACATCGATGCAAAAATCCTCAATAAAATACTGGCAAACCGGATTCAGCAACACATCAAAAAGCTTATCCACCATGATCAAGTGGGCTTCATCCCTGGGATGCAAGGCTGGTTCAAAATTCGCAAATCAATAAACATAATCCAGCATATAAACAGAACCAAAGACAAGAACCACATGATTATCTCAATAGATGCAGAAAAGGCTTTTGACAAAATTCAACAGCCCTTCATGCTAAAAAACGCTCAATAAATTCGGTATTGATGGAACGTACCTCAAAATAATAAGAGCTATTTATGACAAACCCACAGCCAATATCATACTGAATGGGCAAAAACTGGAAAAATTCCCTTTGAAAACTGGCACAAGACAGGGATGCCCTCTCTCACCACTCCTATTCAACATAGTGTTGGAAGTTCTGGCTAGGGCAATTAGGCAAGAGAAAGAAATCAAGGGTATTCAGTTAGGAAAAGAAGAAGTCAAATTGTCCCTGTTTGCAGATGACATGATTGTATATTTAGAAAACCCCATTGTCTCAGCCCAAAATCTCCTTAAGCTGATAAGCAACTTCAGCAAAGTCTCAGGATACAAAACTAATGTGCAAAAATCACAAGCATTCTTATACACCAGTAACAGACAAACAGAGAGCCAAATCAGGAATGAACTTCCATTCACAATTGCTTCAAAGAGAATAAAATACCTAGGAATCCAACTTACAAGGGATGTAAAGAACCTCTTCAAGGAGAACTACAAACCACTGCTCAGTGAAATAAAAGAGGACACAAACAAATGGAAGAACATACCATGCTCATGGATAGGAAGAATCAATATCGTGAAAATGGCCATACTGCCCAAGGTAATTTATAGATTCAATGCCATCCCCATCAAGCTACCAACGAGTTTCTTCACAGAATTGGAAAAAACTGCTTTAAAGTTCATATGGAACCAAAAAAGAGCCCGCATCTCCAAGACAATCCTAAGTCAAAAGAACAAAGCTGGAGGCATCACGCTACCTGACTTCAAACTATACTACAAGGTTACAGTAACCAAAACAGCATGGTACTGGTACCAAAACAGAGATATAGACCAATGGAACAGAACAGAGTCCTCAGAAATACTACCACACATCTACAGCCATCTGATCTTTGACAAACCTGAGAGAAACAAGAAATGGGGAAAGGATTCCCTATTTAATAAATGGTGCTGGGAAAATTGGCTAGCCATAAGTAGAAAGCTGAAACTGGATCCTTTCCTTACTCCTTATACGAAAATTAATTCGAGATGGATTAGAGACTTAAATGTTAGACCTAATACCATAAAAATCCTAGAGGAAAACCTAGGTAGTACCATTCAGGACATAGGCATGGGCAAAGACTTCATGTCTAAAACACCAAAAGCAACGGCAGCAAAAGCCAAAATTGACAAATGGGATCTCATTAAACTAAAGAGCTTCTGCACAGCAAAAGAAACTACCATCAGAGTGAACAGGCAACCTACAGAATGGGAGAAAATTTTTGCAATCTACTCATCTGACAAAGGGCTCATATCCAGAACCTACAGAGAACTCAAACAAATTTACAAGAAAAAAACAAACAACCCCATCAAAAAGTGGGCAAAGGATATGAACAGACATTTCTCAAAAGAAGACATTCATACAGCCAACAGACACATGAAAAAATGCTCATCATCACTGGCCATCAGAGAAATGCAAATCAAAACCACAATGAGATACCATCTCACACCAGTTAGAATGGCGATCATTAAAAAGTCAGGAAACAACAGGTGCTGGAGAGGATGTGGAGAAATAGGAACACTTTTACACTGTTGGTGGGATTGTAAACTAGTTCAACCATTATGGAAAACAGTATGGCGATTCCTCAAGGATCTAGAACTAGATGTACCATATGACCCAGCCATCCCATTACTGGGTATATACCCAAAGGATTATAAATTATGCTGCTATAAAGACACATGCACACGTATGTTTATTGCAGCACTATTCACAATAGCAAAGACTTGGAATCAACCCAAATGTCCATCAGTGACAGATTGGATTAAGAAAATGTGGCACATATACACCATGGAATACTATGCAGCCATCAAAAAGGATGAGTTTGTGTCCTTTGTAGGGACATGGATGCAGCTGGAAACCATCATTCTTAGCAAACTATCGCAAGAACAGAAAACCAAACACCGCATGTTCTCACTCATAGGTGGGAACTGAACAATGAGATCACTTGGACTCAGGAAGGGGAACATCACACACCGGGGCCTATCATGGGGAGGGGGAGGGGGGAGGGGGGAGGGATTGCATTGGGAGTTATACCTGATGTAAATGACGAGTTGATGGGTGCAGCACACCAACATGGCACAAGTATACATATGTAACAAACCTGCACGTTATGCACATGTACCCTACAACTTAAAGTATAATAATAATAAATAAATTTTTAAAAAAAAGGAGTGCCATAGTGAAAACAGGTGAATTAAGTAAAATATTTATATCTAGAATACTGAAGCCACTTCAGACTCATATATACCACTGCTTAAATGTAAGAAATAAAATTATAAAAATCTTAGACAAAAACATAAGTATATCTTCACAACCTTAAAATAGACAATGATTTATTAGCTATAACACCAAATGCACAAGCAGTCCAAGAAAAAATATATATATAAATTGAACTTAATCAAAATTAAAAATTTTGAATGGAAAGAACATTATCAAGAAAGTGAAAAGACAACCCACAGAATGGGAGAAAATATTGGCAAATTATATGCCTGATAACTGCCTATATATTAATATATTCTTTATAATATAAATATTACATTAAGGAATATTAAAATTCAGTAAGAAAACAATCTACTTAAAATAGGCAAAGGATTTGAGTAGGCATTTCTTTAAAGAAGATATACCAATGGCCAATTATCACATGAAAAGATACTCAACATCATTAGCTGTTAGAGAAATACTAACCAAAACCCCAATGAGATGCATATGTCCACTAGAAGGGCTAGAATCAAAAGGAAATAATAAGTTTTGGTGAGATTGTAGAGAAATTGGAGCCCTCACCCATTGTTGGTGGGAATATAAAATGATGTGGCTTATTTGGAAGCCAATTTAACATTTACTCAAAATGTTAAACACAAAATTACCATATGATCCAGGTATTCCACTCCTAGGTTTATGCATAAGAGAAATGAACACATGTCTACACAAAAACTTCTACAGAAATGCTCATAGCAGCATTATTCATAAGAGCCAAAAAGTGGAGACAACTCAAATGTCCATCAACTAAAGAAGAGATAAACAACATTTGCATATTTATACGAGGGAACAGTATTGCACCCTAAAGAGTGGTATTGATATAGATGAACCTTCATAACATTATGCTAAGTAAAAGAAGTCACAAAATAACACATATGATGTGATTCCATTTACATGAAATGTCCAGAATAGGTAAATTTATACAGACAGAAAGTAGATTAGTGGTTATCAGGGGCTGGGGAGTGGGGAGTACAGGGAGTGACTCCATTGGTATGAGTTTTCTTTTGGGGATAAAAATGTTCTGTAATTAGATGGCAGTAATCAGTGCACAACATTCTTCACTTTAAAAGGGTGAGCTATGTGAATTATGTTTCAATAAAGCTGTCATATTTTTAAGAAGAAGACAATGTTATAAAAAGAATTTTGATCAAAAACAGTCTCCCCAAAGACTAATATATCTGGTACAGGCAGATAAAGTAAAATTCTGTTAAACTTCTCGTATGTTAGCGTTTCCCTTTTGATTTCAAAATTTGGATAAATAAGGAGCTCTTTTGTAAAACATAAAGGCAAACATAAAAGCAAAAACATAGCAATCTAGAAAAATACAAAAAAAACTTGTTCCAATTGTGGAACAAAAATAAAATTTAAAAAGAGGTTAAAAAAATTATCAGTGATCAGAGTAACTCAAAATTTGTTCAATTCTCACTAAAGACAAACACGTTCAAATTGGGTCAAATCAAAACTCAACTATAATTTTGGTTGTTAATATATAGTCCTAATATACAAGTAGAAATAAAGTAAATTTTACTGAATAGTAGAGAATTTTAAAATCTATTTCATCACCCTCTTTTTCTTTGCCATATTGAGAAATCTTCATTCTCTGAGTCACCCCCTCTTTGGAATTCTCTCTCTTATCCCATTGCTCATTTGAGATGTCTTGACAGCACATCAATGTTTCCCATGACTGACACTACTGACTGTTAAAACAAAAGCCTCCTCATTCCTAGAAAACACACCCTTGATTTTATGAGGGCATCGACTAGCCAGGTGTTCAGAGAAGCACCAGGCTCTTCTCCCCTATTTAAGGAAAGGAATCCTCATTGTGCTAAGATAAAAAATGCTTCCTGTGCTTTTTGAGAGTGACTGCTTTGGGAAAGGACATATCACACAATTCTGGACAAAGAGACTTAAGGGGAAATCTTCTAAGGATATTCTAGGAAATGTTTTCTTTGAAAAATAAAAAACATTTTTATGTTGTTCCCTGAATAATGATGGACCTGGAGCTGCTAAAACAATCCTGCAAACACGCTGCAGGAAGGCAGGTATAAATGACCTGTTAGGATTAGGTACATTAGGAAAACAAGAAAAATCTGAGTCCTTGGGAATTTTGGACCACAAGCAACTCCCAGGTGAGCCATATTTTTGGGCTTAGGAGATAATACATTATTCAACCACATTTTTAAAAAACTTTATGAAAGTTGTCAGAGTCAAAATGGAATCGCTTGTTTTAAAAACTCTGATAGAACTATGGAAGGCCATGAAAGGAGGTTTTTCATGAATAAGTGCCCAAAAACAAGAACTATCTCAAAAGACTCTGCAAAATCCAACTCTTACATGAAGGCCATTGAAACCTTCCAGTAAAAAAAAACACCTCTTTGAGGACATCTGCTCAATAACTGCCTGTCTAACCTCGGATTGGTACTACCCTTGTTATTGATTCTTGTAGGCAAGGATAATTATCTGAAAAACAATTACGTAAACCCTCCCCAATTTTCTCTTAAAAACTTTGCCTTCTCCTATATCCCTGAGTACACACATAGTTTGCTAGGCCATGCATATTCCCATTGCAATGCCTATTCCGAAATAAACATTTCTTTTTAGAGAGCCTCTCTCTGTTTGTTATTAAGGTTTACAACTTCCAGACAAAATCATCTTAACCAACTCATTCTTTATTTAATATATAAGTACCCATAACTTAATATAGTTTCATGCTTTGGTGGTGGATTTAGGGAGGCATGAGATGGAATTTAATTATTTGGAAGGTCAACAAAGTTTGAAATGATTGAAATAATCCATCTAATCAGTGGTGTTATAGAACAATCAAGAAGAGAAAGCAAGTCTTCCAGAGGTAAACCTCAGGGGTCTCCTCTGGGTCTTTATTCTTTAGTAACTCTAGCAATTTATTCTGAATTTTAGGTTTTAAAGATAAAATGGAAGTTGAGGGTGGGCATCAAGAGGGGATTTTAAAAAGTAGAAATGTTGGGTGGATAGATTCATAAAACCCAGTGAACGTTTCTTTTTTTGAGAAAGTCTTGAAACAGGGTAGAGTTAGCACTAATGTCTTCTCAAAACATCTTGAAGCCAGTAAAATCCCCTAAGATTATGTGACCAGATTTTTCTCCAACTGCTTTTTATATATTGGGACTCTTACCTGTCATGAGTATAATGTATTAAATTATATGATAAAAGATGAACAAACACAAATTCAGTGACTTGGAAACAAACAGGCACACACACATACGCACACACACAACAAATGAATATTACAAAATTACTTTTGGTTTAAAGGGAGTATCTAAATTACAATTGCAGACTATTTAGAAAGTAACAATATTGCTAATGCAGCATACCAAGACTTAAATGATACAGCAGAAGCTGCATTCAGCAAAAAATAACCCACAGCCTTAAATACTTTCATTATTATAAAAGAAAGAATAAAATCAATTCGAGAGACTAGAAAAAAAAAATACCAAAATATCTAAGAAAAATACAAAGAAACTATAATGATGAAAGCAAATAGCAATAAAATATCAAAAGATAAATAGTATAAGTAGTTTTACACATTTAAAATTTTGGTTTTTAAAAATGTGTATAACAAAGAAACATCTGTAGATGATTAGTCAAGAAAGAAGTGTAATTACAAATATTTTTTACCATCAGGAATGCTAAAAAATTCTCAAGTAAATTTTCCTGGTATAGTTTTCTTAATAACAGGTAGAGAAACTGAGTAGAGCAAGAACTATGAAAGAAATAATTTCCAACAAATTATTTCAATAAAGATTAGTCCCAGACAGTTGTCTCAGTAAGTTTGATTATATATTTTTGCGTGAGATAGTTCCATTTCAGTGGAAATTCTTCCCAATTCATCTTTAAAATGAAGCATAAATGTTAGAAAGCAAAACAAAATTAAAACTACAGACCAGGCCGGGCTCAGTGGCTCACGTCTGTAATCCCAGCACTTTGGGAGACCGAGACGGGCGGATCATGAGGTCAGGAGATCGAGACCATCCTGGGCTAACACAGTGAAACCCTGTCTCTACTAAAAATACAAAAAAATTAGTCGGGCGTAGTGGCAGGCGCCTGTAGTCCCAGCTACTCGGGAGGCTGAGGCAGGAGAATGGCATGAACCCGGGAGGCGGAGCTTGCAATGAGCTGAGATCGCACCACTGCACTCCAGCCTGGGCAGCAAAGCAAGACTCTGTCTCAAAAAAAATAAAAATTGAAAAAAAACCACACAAACCAATTTTACATATACATTAAAATTCAAGCCTTAATAGAAATGATTGTCTGCGTTCCAAGAATTGATAAACCAAAAGTTAACCATTTACGCTGCTATAGCTTGAGATAGATGACAAATATTCAAACCATGCCCCACCTTAACCAATTTCATCCTGAGATCTGATACTTGCACATTCTGCTTCTACTTACTAAGTACAGGGTTCATTTGATTGCAAGTGACTTTCAACTTCTGTAAGCAGAAAGGGAAATTATTGACTCATGTAATGGCAAAGTCCAAGGATATAGTAACTGCAGAAATGGCTGGATCCAAGGATGCAAGAAATGGCAACAGATTGGGCAACTGCATATGGTCATTCAGTGTGTGCACTGCACATATGCACCCAGCCACACTCTACTCTCAAAATCTTGGGCTGCATTCACCCAGAAGCGCAGGACTCTTCTCCTTTTCGTGAAGGTGCTTTTATTTGCCAAATTGGAACTCACCTAAAGAATACACGTTTTTCCAATTATCTGAAATTCTCCTTTATAGGCAGGCAAAGGTCCCACACTCAGGCCTCAGCTTGACTCCCTCCTTCTCTTTTTTTGCTACTCTGTGTGATGGCTTTCATCTCACACGGGCTGTCTATATAGTACCTAAGATGACACTAGGCAAAGCTTGCTTTGTCCTTGGTGCTAGAAATCCAAAAAGTAAGTATGTATCTGACAATTCTATTTTCAACATCCCTCGAAAAGTTCTCATTGGCTAAACCTGGGTGATGCTACCCAGTTAACAACATTTCAATGACGTACATTCAGAGCTGGACAAAGCGGTACTCACTGGAAACTTAGAATGTTATTACCAAGGATGTAGTTAGGGATGATAGGTAAATGAATCGTACAGATCCTCTTCCCTTTTCTTTTATTAATCATCAAAATCATTATCACGTTTTGTTACATTTGCATTACAGTTTACGGGCTGGCTTTTCCTCACAGTTAATGGAAATACCAAAGGAAATATTCTGCAAAACGCTGCTGTATAACAGAGCTGTGAACAGATACAAAGACTATTTACACAGCCAACTTTATACACGGTCACACACACACACACACACACACAGCCTTGATTCTCAGTATTGCCAGGTATAAAACGATAAGTTTCGTCTTGGTATTTTTGTTTGACTTAATATTTCTTCATTTACAGAGCTATAATGCAGCCAGCTGCTTCTTCTACTGCAGATACTTAAAACTCTGCCAAGAGAACTTTACTTATTACATGTAAATATGTGAGGGTTTGTTTTGTTTTGTGTTTTGCTTTTGGTTTATCCTGCAAAACTTGGGGGGGGGGGGTTTCTTGTTCTAAATTGTTAAGTCAGACTTTTTTGTGGTTGAAACATCATCTGGTTCAGCCTTGATACTGATTTTGGGGAAAAGGCAATAATTCTTACACTATAATAATATTACTCCGGTTTCCAAATTTTCTTTTTAATTGCTGTTCCAATATATTAGGGAAAGGTAAAACTTGGTTTTCCTGTAATGAGGAGCCCCTTGCTACACCACATTATTTTGAATAGACTGCAAGAAACAAAGTAAAGGAATCCTAGCCCTGAATTTAAGACTCATCTTTGTAGAAGAAGCCCCCTTTATCCCACACCTAGAGATCTGTGATCTATTAGAAACCCAAGTTTGGAGCAGGGATCTCTTACTGCTGGGGATAAAAACTTTCAGAGTCAAATCACAAAGGCAGGCATCACTTCATAGTCAACAGACAAGTGGCCCATTGAGGGGGATGTGTGTGTGTGTGTGTGTGTGTGTGTGTGTGTGTGTCAGAGAGAGAGAGAGAGAGAGAGAGAGAGAGAGAGAGAGAAGGGGAGAGGAGAAAGAGAAAAAAATTAACCAAAGTCATAAAGTCAGAAAATAAATGCTTACCATTGTTATGCTTTTAGGATGACTTTGGAGAACCTTAAATATAAGTATTTTCTTTGAGTTACCTTATTTTATCATTTACTTTAACTGAATAGAAAGAAAAGATAGCTAATTAAATTTTCAGCTCTGGGAAACAAAAATGAAAATAAACCTCACTGTGGGAGAAGACGGCATGATGCAATATTAGTGATGGCATAACAAAGAGAGTTAGTTAAATGATGCTTTCAACTGACCCTGCACTTATTTCTGAGCATCAAAACGTCCAGATCTGTGCTGAGAAAAATCAGTGTTATAAAAATAATGGAAAGTAAAACCTCAAGCTCTCTGTTTGCTCTGTCCCTAGTAAGCACTAAGTCACTTGGCAAATGTCTGTGCCTTCTTTTCTTCTACGATGAAATGGAAAAAAACACTACCTATTCTACCTTCTATGCCTGAGGTTTATTTTAAAACTGAAATAAGCCAATAAAAACACATGTTCAAAACTGCAGGGGGCTAAGACATGAGGAGAGTCAAGTTACATGCTTTTTTACAAATGCATTTAAGATACCTCAGCAATACGGAAGAAGGACTGAAGGGGCTCATTTGGAACGCAATCACCAAGAGTTTAATAATATTGGGCAAAAAAAAAAAAAGTCCCTTAATATTGTTCATGTTAAGAAACTACATAATGTCCCAATGACTTTCCATCAAACGCTTCTGCAGAAATGGCAAAATTTGTGTGACGTAAGTCAATTACAATTGATCCACAGGATCAGATTAACTCCGAAACTCAGCACATTCTGGGCGGTCAAGCACTCTGGCCATGCTGCAGTTTCATGGGACTCCCAAAGTGTGTCCCTTGCCAGAATCAATTCCCACTTCACCTGCTCTCCGATAGACGGCATCAACACTTTTCAGTGTGTGGGCGCCATCTTTAAAGCACTGTTTGTAAACTTCGCACTATTTGATTCTCACAACTGCCAGTAGAGCAGGAAACAGACTTTAAAAACAAGGAAAATGAGACCCAGCGAGAGTATTTTGCCCTTGATCATGCAGCTTGTGTCCCAGCCAGAACGGTATTTCTCATGCTCTTTCAGCCCATAAGGGAGGTCACAGAACTTTTTTTCTCAGTGATAAAATTTATTAAAGCTATCTTCACTATTTGATATTAATGCATGAGAGAGATGGTGTTCATCCTTAGAATCCCTCCTCCAGCAGTCATAACAATGCCTGGGAGATTTCTGGCACTCACTATGTGCTTGGTTATTTTAATGTTTTAAAAGGTAAATACAGCATTTTATCAACACATTGCCTCATTAAGTAAGAGAACAAGAACAGGCACCACTACTGCCCCGAATGTTTGTTAAACTGAGACTTCCTTAGAAATCCTGGAAGCTGGTTTTCTGGGCAGTACATTTCAGTTTCATTCTCCTCTCTGTTTTTCTTCCTTCTCCATCCCTCGGCCCCATTCCTGCAGCAGTAATTTTCCCTCAACAGAAAAATGGCTGTGGAGCAGTCTGCTCATATTGAAGAAATGTCTCTGCCTTTAACATCTTGACTTCAGCATGGGTTTTCTTTCTCGGAGCTGTCTCTTCCCAGTTTCCCTGGGCTATCTTTGCCTAATTTTTATCACAGTAATTGTCTTGGAAAAGAACATTCCCTACCTCTGCAAATATATCACGTTATATTTGCTTCTGTTTATACAGATCTTTTCTACATGATAGGTGGAGGCATTGTTATTTATGTGTGTGTGTGTATGTATGTGTGTATATATGTATATACACAATTAATTTTTTTACCACACAAATCTCTCCAGTTTTCCATCTTTTCAAAGAAGCTTATTTAAGACCTTCAGGCAGATTATATCAATGCTTCATCAGACTTCCATTGTCCAGGCAACAGACAATACTCTGAATGGGTCCAAAAGAAAATCACTACCTGCTGATAGCCAGGGTAGATCTCACTTACCAGATGTCTGGCTTTCATTGTCGCGAACTTGTTTAATTTCTGCACCCAGCAATGAAAGTGTTTTGATCCTTCAAAGCAGAATGTGCTCTGTACCAATTGATTCCAAATGGCCTCTCTTTAGATTGAATTTTTATTTTATTTGGTTGAATGACTTTGTTTCATTTAAACCTGTATTTATGTGGAAAATTCAAATAATGCATTCCAATTTACATTTCAAAAAAAGAATCTTTGTGTTTATGAAATCACTTTTGAGTCGCAATTACAGTTATTTGTCTCTGGGATATATAACATGTAATTGGGTCAACACTGTTAATGAGGGACTAGTGTTACTGTTAATGAGCTACTAGTGATAGTTTCAATGTTTCATTCCCGGCAGGTGGTAAATACAATATGTTAAGATAGATAATTATGTTAATGTTTCAAATATTCACAGACCAAAGATGTCATTAAAAACATGCAACTATGAGGTGAAAAGGTACAAATACATGGAGTCAAGGTTAAAAGGTACAAATACATGAAGTGAACTCTACATTTACCCAAAGAGCATTAGTCTTTCCTTCATAGAAACTTTACTATATATCTCAGTGGCCAGGTCCTGTTAACTCGCAGATCTTCAAAATAGCAAGAAGACTGCTTTCAGCTGGTTTTGGATGCTGTCAGCTTGGGCAGGTATTGATTTTAACAGTTGGCCTTGAAATGCTTAACTTTGTAGGATGAACATCATTCAGGTATTCAACAAAATCTTAATCGTTCCATCCTGAGAAAGTCATTGTGAGGAACACAATAACAAACAGGCTGTTTCCTGTTAACAAAACATTTACAAACCATTAGAGAGGCAAGATGTATATATGTAAAATAGTCGGCAAGGCATAAGTACCAAATATGTAACAGAGACAATCAGGAACTTGAAAGGAAGGAAAATGTGGACAGGAGTAGATGGAAAAGTCTTTATTAAGAAGAAAGTTTATATCAGAGATGCTTTGGCTTACAATTACGGAATGCTTAATTAACATTGGCTTTAATGGTGAAAGCATTTAAATCTCTCACATATAAAAAATTGAAGTTAGGAAATTCTAGGTTTAGAGCAGCAGTTTGAGGGTGTCATCAAAGACTCAAAATCCTTCCAGTCTTTTCTGCTTTCTTCAAAATGTCAGTAACATATAATATATTGTCACCAGATAACTTCTGCAGCTCTGCTCATTACATCTTCATCCACAGGCATCCCTAGCAGAAAGAGAATGGAGAGAAAAAAAGGAACTTCTTCTAAGCCCTTTTTAGAAAGGAGGACAAAAATATTCCCACAGTCTCCAACAGATTTCCCTTCACATCACAGTGGTGAGAACTGGTCCTATGTTCTCCCTCTGAAGCAGTCTCTGGTGATGGAAAACAAATCAGGATTGCCAAAAAGGCTTAGACCAGCCACAGATGACTGAGTTGCACCTGGAAGATCTTGGGTCCACAAGCAACAAAACCGAATCAGGATCCCAGTTTGAAATGAAAAAGAGGGCAAGTGCTAAATAGGGAACCAAACAGTGAGCCAAGCTTCCATTTTGAGACTGTGGTTTCCGTAGGCAGAATGGAAACCAGAGGCTGGAGGGCTGAGGCTGGAGTGGAAGTAAAGCACCAAATACTCTGCAGTCAAGTTCCAAAGCTGGTTTAAGAAAAACAAACAATAACTATAGATTTGAGGAAATACAGGGGGAAGAAATACTAGAGAAGCTTCAGGTGGGTTTTGCAAATTACCTCTTGGCTTACGATATTTTTGTCATGTAGTGTTTGCAATAGCTCTCCGATGATAGTGTTAAAGTAGCTCAGAACACCAAATGTTACATCTGAGACAAATTTACCTAGATGGCTAGATTCTACCAGCGAATCATAAAACTCTGGCTTCATTAACATCACTGGCCCATACCTAAACATTCACCAGAAAATTACTAGGAGAGCTTTCCAAAAATAAATATTCCCAGACCCCACACCAGGCCTTCTGAACCAAACCTCAAGAGCTGGGCCCGTGCACATCCCCGAGAGTGCGTTAAGGCCACAAAAGCCAACAGATTGCTAGTTGTGGCAGTCAGCTTTCATCAGGCTGCAACTATGTAACCATGGTTACAACCCCAAACCCTGAGTGAGTCACACAACAAGGGTTTATTTCTTACTCACAGTGTACGTCGGCTATGGGTTGACTCATTCTGTGGCTCTGCTGCATGTTTCTTCTACATGCTGAGGATTGAGTCCAGTGTTTCTCTACCCATTTTTACTCTTTTTTATATCTGTTTGGATACTTTATGTATATCTCTACTCTCATTTTTTTTGCCAATTCCCCCACCCAAGAATCAATTGTACTCCATTGAGGGCAGTATCACCCACATTGCGAATCTATAGTCTGAGCTGAAAAAGTAGCATCCATCCACATCTCATGAGAAGGAGAAAACATCTCATGGAAAGGAGAAAACCATGCGATGCTCCCAGGGGTTCTGCTTGAACATGGCTCCTGTCCTGTCTGTCTGCTCATATTCCACTGGCCAAATCAAGTCACGGGAACATGCTTAATGTTAATGGGATCATGAAGTATTCTCCTCCCATCAAGAAGCAATGGATGTTGCAAGATAAGTTATAGGAATGGCAGATAATCACTTGGATCAGTAACACAATCTACCACCCTGCGTGTCCTTAAGTGGAGATGTTGAAACAAAACAGAAATTCTTATTTGTATGTTCCCATCAAAGCCATTATCTATCCATCTACTGTACCAGTAAGATGCTACATATCACATTGCATCAAGAAACATGTAACCAGAGTGGGGATAGGGAACCATAATGCTAGCACAGTTTGAGTTTTTTAGTTTGGGGAAAAATATAAAACTGAAATGGGGTAATATCAAAGACAAAAAAAAAGGGAGTCATATCTTGGGCTTATATGATACAATAGATTTGAGAAAGAATAGAATGCTAGAACTAGAAATGCCATAAAATTTGGAAGAAACAATCATAGAACAAATGAAAGAAGGTGTCATTTTATTCATTTGCAAATATCCACTATATTCTAGTTGTGTGCTAATTCCTAAATTCACAGTTAATAGAAGATAACACAGAACTATCAAACAGGCACTTGATCTCTACTCAGATTATAGCCTAATATGAGGAAAATGGGCTCTTTTTTCCAAAAAGAAGAAATTTTCAAAATCATAAAAATATTTTTATTTATTAATCATCTTTGATCCCAAAGATAGAAGAGGGACAAAACAACCTCTGCTCTTTTTACTTTTTGTTTGTTTTCTAATGACAGAATCACATGTTGAAATGTACAGAGACGGCAGGGCGCGATGGCTGACATCTGTAATCCCAGCACTTTGGGAGGCTGAGGTGGGTGGATCACGAGGTCAGAAGATCGAGACCATCCTGGCTAATACGGTGAAACCCCATCTCTACTAAAAATACAAAAAATCAGTCGGGCATGGTGGCGGGCACCTGTAGTCCCAGCTACTCGGGAGGCTGAGGCAGGAGAATGATGTGAACCCAGGAGGCGGAGCTTGCAGTGAGCTGAGATCACACCACTGCCCTCCAGCCTGGGTGACAGAGTGAGACTCTGTCTCAAAAAAAAAAGAAATGTACAGAGACATGTCAATCTATTATTGTATAACTGGCTTTCAGTCATGGATGACCTCAAACACTGTTGTCTATAAAAGACTTTTAAAACAGATAAATATCCAGGTTCTTAAGCACTGCCTTTAACACTTCTAATGTATGGCCTTTTTCAAAGTCACAAATGTCCCTTATTAATAGTATACAAACTTTGACAAGAAAATAACACAAAGTCCAGTGCAAATATATAAGAAGGACAAATGAGCAAGTTCTTCCCTAGTCCTAGGGCCACTATAATTATGCCAAAACTTTACAAGAGTTCTCTTTCTCTTCAGCTTCCAAAATCTCTCACTGAAGCAAAATGTATGTGTGGGAATCAGTTTCTTTGTGGACAGGACAATAGTTGCATTGAACAAGAAATGCTTTGTTAATGGAACTTTACATTTGGATACTTGTACTAATTTTAGCAAATATTTCCTAAAATGCATTGATAATAATAAATAATAATAAATGATAAATTAGCTCAATTGTTACCTTCTCTGAGACATGGAGAGTGAAGTGTGTGAAGAATGTGGATGCACTAAAAATATTTACCAAACATCAATTCATTACTGTAACCAATAAGCAAACTTATAATTTATATTTCTCTTTCTTCTACATATATATTGAATTATAGCATTGCTCTCTATTCTCGCTATTATTGCTCTATTCCAGGCTGACATCATCTGCTTGGAAAACAAAAACAACCTACAATCAAAAAAAGTCTTCTGTTTCCACTGTATTCTTACTCCATCCCACGTAGCCAGAATGAGCTTCCAAAAATGTAAACCTATTCATGACGCTGCTCCTCCACCATCTCCCTAAAATAATTTCAGTAGGTTCCAGTAATCTCAGGACAGAGGACAAAGTAATTAACATTATTGCTATGGCTTGAGCATTTTTATTCCACCAAAATTTACGGGTTGGAACCTGATACCTAATGTAGTAGTATTAAGGTGGTGACTTTGGGGAAGTGATTTAGTCCCTTGGAATGAGCCCTTATAAAAGAGGTTGAAGGGAAATGCCTTGCCCCTTCTACCATGGGAGGACACAGCTAGAAGGAGCCGTCCATGAAGCAGAGGACAAGCCCTCACCAGACACCAAATCCACTGACACTTTTACCTTGAACTTTCTAGCCTTCCGACTGTGAGCAATAAATTTCTGTTGTTTATAAGTAGCCCAGTCTAAAGGCATTTTGTTACTGCGGCCCAACAGACGAGGACAACTCACAAGACGTGTGGTAATTTGTCCCCTGCTTTCTTCTCTAGTTTCATCTCCCATCCAGTCAGTTCCAGAGTTCGCCATCTGCTCCCAATTCTGGGCCCTTAGTTGACTATTACATTTCATAGATTATTTTCCCTTCTTTCCCTCCCTTCTAAGTTGGTAAAACTCTGTTCGTGTGACCTTTCTTTTAGGTTTCTGCTTCCATTTTGCTTCCACCTAGAAAGCCTTCCCTTACCATCTCTTTAAGATCAAAAGAAATGTGTCCTGTGTGTTTTTATTGCATGTTAACTTCTCATATAGCCCTTATCACACTGCATTGTCACTGCCTGCTTCCTTCTCCATATCCCCTAACAAATACCCCCACTTCAGGTTATAAACTTAATGCAGACACAAACCATGTCTGTACTATCTCACTGTTCTGTCTCCAGAACCCAGTATAGTACCTAGCACATGGTCTTTATTAATGAATATTTGTTTAATAGATAAGTGCTGGTGGCATTTTGTTCTAGCCCAGTAAGAAAAGTGGGTAGAGCTAACCCATAGCAGTGCACATGGAATTAAAGATTTTGTAAAACCTGGCAGCTAGAACATCCAACCCGTGGAGCTGAGAGCAAAGCAACATTGATTCCAAAGCTAAGTGTCTCTGATGGCTGTCACTATGCCCTCTCTTGGCACAGAGAGAGAGAGAGAGCAAGCTCTGGTCACTTTCTCTCCTAATAAGGATGCTAATCCCACCATGAGGGCCCCACCCTCATAACCTCATTGAAACTTAATTAGCTCCTAAAGGCCTCATCTCCAAATGCCATCACCTTGGAGGTTATAGCTCCAATATATCAACTTGAAGGGGCACAAATCAGTGCAAATCAATCAGTGTTTCCTTCCTTTCTATTCTTCTGGAGTCTGGTACAGACCAGTGTACAATCAGTGGATGGGCTAGAAGAAATTTTGCTTTTCAACTCAGTGTATTTCCTGGGGGGAGAATCCTACAGAACACGGAGACTGTTGTCATCACTTCCTCAGATCCAGGAGTTGCTCTTTCATGCAACATTAACACACAGAGTCTACAGTTTTATTCCTCATTCTTTCACTATACCAGAACTATATTCCAGATGATTATCAGATGAGTTCTTAACAAGATCTTCACTGCTCCTCATTCCTAATGCCTAACACATTGCCTGGCATGCAGTTGGTGCTGAATAAATATCTGTGGGATATAGAGATGGTTGAATGTTTATAGTCAGTTCATTGCATTTTATTTGTTATCTACTATAAAAAAATTTATGTTTGATATTTCTGTGCAAGTGAACATCATTTTCAGAAATGAGGATTTACATACAGCTAACTTAGGAGAAGTGATTATTGCAGCAATACATAGAAAGCAAGGATAAAACTCTCAAACTTGACATTTAGCTTACCTTAGACCATTAAAAGAAATATTGCAAAATCTTTTACAGAAACACTAAATCCTTAGAGAAAAATAAATGCAACAAGTGGAAATGTATATAGTTAGTAAGGGTACTTTTTGTTTGTGTCTTGTTCATCTTTGTTCCTCATTTGTCTGCATTTACAAACGTCATGGCCTTTGATCTGTGCATGACTCATTCTCACCTGGAGTTCCTTTGCATCTGACTTTTTTCTCTCTTAGCACATTCTCTCTTTTTACCACAATTTTATTTTGTTGTGATAACATACACATAATATAAGATTTACCCTCTTAGCCAATTTTAAGTATACCATTCAGTTGTATTAAATACATTTATAATGTGGTACAGCCATATCCACCATCCATCTCCACAACTCTTTCATCTCATAAAACTGAAACTCTGTACTCATGAACAATAACTCCCTATTCCCTCCTCCCCTCAGTCTCTGGCAACAACCATTCTACTTAATGTCTCTATTGGTTTGACTACTCTAAGTTTCTCAAATAAATTGAATCATACAGTATTTATGGATTTTTTTGTGACTGACTTGTTTCACTTAGCATTATGTCCTCAAGGTTCATCCACGTTGTGGCATATGTAAGAATTTCCCTCCGAATGCTGAATCATGCTCTACTGTATGTATACACCATATGTTGCTTATCCATGCATCTGTTGATGGAACTTGGGTTGCTTCCACGTTTTAGCTGCTGTGGATAGTGCTGTTATATACATGGGTGTACACATATGTTTTCCATACCCTGCTCTTGGGTATATTTCTATAAGTGGATCACTGGATCACATAATTCTGTTTTTAATTAAAAAAAAAAAAAAACCTCTATACTGTGTTTTACAGTGTCTATACCATTTTACATTGCCACTTGTTGGGGACCCAAAGGTTCTAATCTCCCCGTATCCTCACTAATACTTGTTGTTTTTCTGATTTTCTGATAGTAGACATTCTAATGGGTGTGAAGTGGTATCATGTAGTATTTTTGATTCACATTTTCCGAATGATTAATGATTAGTAATATTGAGCATTTTTTCATGTGCTTATTGGTCAATTTTGTATCTTCTTTGGATAATTGTCCATTCCAGTCCTTTGCCCATTTTGGAATTGAGCTGTGGTTTTCCTTGTTGTTGTTGTTGCTACTTTCAGGAGTTCTCATGTCTTCTGGATATTAATCCCTTATCAGAAACATACCTTGCTGATATTTTCTCCCATTCTGTAGCTAGTATTTTAACTCTGCTGATAGTATCTTGTGGTGCACAGATTTTTTTAAGTTTTTATAAAGTCAAATTTGTCTATTTTGTTGTTGTTGTTGTTGCCTCTGCCTTTTATATCATATCCAAGAAACCACTGCCAAATTCAGTGCCATGAAGCTTTTGCCCAATGTTTTTTTCAAAGAGTTTTACAGTTTTAGGGCTTACCTTTTGGTCTTTGATTCATTTTGAGTTACTTTTTGTAAGTCTTCTTAGGTAAGAGTCCAACTTCATTCTTTTGTATGGAGATATCAGCACATTATCTTTTAACAACAATTCAATTGTAGAGTAAAATATGAGAGTGTATCCAATCCAGGGGAGGATGCCCAGCACGTCTCTTGGATTCCTTAACTTCTGGAGGTATGTTGTCCTAACTTCCAATAGCTAGCACTTTCACAGCTGGCAGAGCATAGCCCAGGGCTGCCAAAACCCATTTGCATGCAAGCAATATAGATCAGAATTATCTGGGAATTAGCACCCCTCAGGGACAGCTCTTAACCAGTAATAACTAGCTTGGAGCTATACTTCATCTCTCATCCCTTGACCTGGATAATTCTGAAACACTTTCCAGCATTCCCCCGTAAGATTAAGGTCCAGTGTGCAAGTGTGGTAGCTGACCTAACAGTGTACCTTTTACTGGCTGCCCTCCCTTCCCTGTCTCACTTCTCCCCCTGCACACCCTACAGGTCCTTCTTGTATCTCCCATTAAACCATTTGCACTTGAATTCTCCCATCAGGCTCTGGCTCTGACGGAAACCAAACTAAGACAAGGAAGAAGAAAAGAGACATCAGGAATAGTCTATGGAGAGCCCTTTCTATGGCTATACCATGGAGTCTTCTTTCCTTAACCATCTTTCCTCTTCTGTCAGGATCTCTCCCTAGTGTCTATAAACTTCTAGCTAAGACTTTGGGGAGAAATGAATGACACCAAAAATGACTGACAGTAATTTCTCAGACTTCTACTTGACTCAAAATTAGTGTCTCCAAATATGATGCACTGCTTCCTTTAGATAAGAGGAATTTAGAAACCAGAGCCTCTTTTTTACTTATTTTCAGCTCCTGACACAGCAATGGCTAATGTCACCATTGCAATAGATTTCCAGGAGCTTGTCCAATTAATATCAAAATCATGAAGTCGAGAGTACTTTAGAGGACATTGTGGGAGTCCTCAGACCCATCCATTTGAAGCCCAAGTGATCCCCTTTAACAACAGCAATAAAACTACCACACCGAATCTCTCTCTTATGTCATTAAGAATTAGAAGGACATGATCCTCATCCTGTGACACCTGTCTTCTCTTTGGCATTTATCCCCATGGCCAGAAAGAAGGTGCATGTCTACCTGTCAGAGGAGACGCCTCTGCACTCAAACCAGTACATCCTCACTCATCCAAAATACTGAGCCACACTAATGGTTTCTAAATGCCAATCTGCCACTGATGCTTTGTGTAAAGACATTTTCACAAATCCAATGGTAAAACAGAACAATAAATACAATGTATGTGTTCTTCAGGCTAAATGCATTCATTTTTTAAGCTGTCCCATACATATCCTTACAGTACGTGTCTCCCCTTTGGTGGGTATCAAAATTTCTCAAATTTTTTATAAGGGATGATAATCAAAATTTGTTGCTTTTTATTATGTGGCCAAGTTACCCATTTTGAAACTTTTCTAATTGTGTGACATCCAAGAGTTTAGGAATCAGCAGCCCATAGGACTATCTTAAGACAAAATTGGAGAAGACAAAGTTGGACATGTCACTCCCTGTCCAGAGACCATATCCTTTTAGGCAATTCTGAATTTCCCTCCAGTTCCTGACTGCATCCAAAAGGTGTTACTCTGAAGACCTGCCCCGACCTCTTTTGCATCCTCCATTGAGAGTCCAGTTGAATTCTTCAAGCAATGTTCATTAATCCGTTACTAAGTGCTGGGAGCTATAAAAAGAAATAAATACTTTGCTCATTTCTAAGATGCCCCTAATTTAATGAAGGAGATAGAGCCCTATAAGATGAATATACAAAAATCATAGAATAATACTGGAGGAAAATAAAGTTATGAGGACAAAGAAGAGGGAACCCCTCTACTAGATACTAGATGAGGGCCCTGACTTATTTCTGTTTTAAAAATTTTTTCTTCAATAATGTTATTGTGTATATTATCTACAATATACAAGATTCCCTGGAGACAAAGGGAACCATGTTCCAACAAAATGTTACCATCACTTTTGCTTCTGTCACTATAATAAGGATGCAGGCATAAATAGATACACATGTCTATTTAATAGACACATCTCCATAGTGACTATTTGATAGAGAATTATATGCAGACTAAGTAAGAAAAATCTACTTGGACAAAGATGAGTGGCTATTATTTTTTATGCACATAATTTAGAATGCTTAGAAAAATGTTAATCCGCTGCAATTGGCTATAGTTGGCCAAAGGACAGCATTCAAATGATTATAGACTTGGTAGAAGTGGAAAGCCACTGACTCATCCAAGTGTTATGCCCACAGAGAGAAACAGTATCAGAGGGGCTTCTGTAGGATTTGGCCAAGTTTTAAAGCACAGTTGTTAATGTCCGGGAACCAGTAAATTAAAACAAAATAAAAATCGTATCAGTGTAGTATGCTGTTAACTTCTGTGTGTAAGCCAATTCCTGTGCAGCTTTAGGAATATAAAGGCACCTTGCTATTCACATGGGTTCATTTGTTTCTTCTTAGTTGTTAGTCCCAAAGAATCTTGAAGGGCAATGAAGAATAAAATTATTAGCTTAGGGTACAGGGTTTAATAAACTGGTTAATTCATCCTTTCAATACTCTTTTAATTAGATCTATGAAAGTTGGTGTTTTGCAGAAAATTTGTGCCTATTATTTTCAGGAAAATATCTGCATTCTACAAATGATCAATGAACTTGTGGGAAAAAAATATTTAATTCACTAGTTATCAAGGAACGAAAATTGATATAGGAAGATCTTAAAATCAAGGAACGCAAATTGATATAGGAAGATCTTAAAATACCCTATCAGATTATAAAAGATGAGCGAAAATGTTAGTGCTCACTGTGCTTGAGGGTGTGGGGAAAGAATGTTCTCCTACTATATTCCCAGTAAGATTGTAAATTGTTCCAACTTTCCTAGAGGGCATTTTGGTGTATATATCAAAAGTCCCAACAAATGCACATATCCTTTGACTTAAAAATTCCACTTGATGGAATTGGTCCTAAGGAAATAAATGGATATAGGCTGCAACTAAAAATAATTTTTAAATACAGCAGTAGGATACTGTATTTGACTATTATGATTCATCCACAAGAAAGAATGCAATGCAATCTTTAAATATACAGATGCCAGTCTATATTTGGTGATGTGAAAAGATGCTCATGATAAATGCAGACAAAAAGAAAGTAGGCTACAAAACAAATGTAACGGTGATTCCACTTGAGCCAGATATATGTTATGTATCCAGTAGCCCATATGCCCACACAAAAAAATCGAAGAGATATAAATGAAAATAGTAACCATAGTTTTATTATTATAGTGGAATTAGTAGTGATTTAAGTTTTTCATTTAAATTTTTTTTACACAGTTATTTGATAAATGGTAATGGGAGAAGTGGACAGCCAGGTGGAGACTGAGCTGAAGGCAGGAGTAGCAGAGTCAAGTAGAAACAGGCAATTAAGGCTTGGACCAACTCTGTCATTCCTTAATGAAGCATAAACTGTCACTTTCCCTTTCGAGTCTTCAGTTTCATCAGATATCATATAAAAGGAATGAACCAGATATTCTGTAACTCTACTTTAGACCTTTCAGCCCAGGAGATTTAGAATGAGTACTATAACTTGAATACCAAGAGAGACTCAAACCTTGAATTCTAATTACTGGCAATAAAGCCAGAAGATTCATCACAAAGATACCACCAGGATTTATTTATCTCTCAATGGTCTAAGCAGAGCATCTGTAGAGGGAAAGTGGGAAACCTGCAGGGAATACAGCATGTTTTAAATGATCAGTGTTGCATTAGAACTAAATCACTAATATTCTCTGAGCTTTATCACTTCTAGGCTGGTCCATTAAACTGGTGGGTATAAGGATCTAGGGGAAATTCCTGAGGAACCTGTTCAACTTCATGACCCACCAGATTTAAAACACATACACTTGGTTACAGGGAGAGAAAATGATCAGACTCCATTCCACCTAGCAGCATTACTGAAAATTAAGTAAAAAGGCAGTGTCTTTATTACCCTACTCCCTCAAACTAGGACAAATAATTGTACAATGCTCCATAATGCTTAACCATCTCCACCACTGGCCTGAAGTCACTGACCTACAATGAAAGGAGATATCAGAAGGAATAAAGTTAAGCCATGCAGAAGAGAATAATTTAATTTTGTAATAGCATTTGTTGAAGTAACGATACCCCAGGGCAACGAGAGACATTCAAGTTGAAATTGCTTTGAACTTACCAAGCAGCTCCCCCTTTCCCCTTTACTGTCTTTTCCTCTTCCTTCAGGATTTAATTCCACCCATGCCACGTGTAGATAGCAGCCAACATACCTTTCTTCCCTGGACTTGTCCAGTTTCTTCATTGTCTCATGGATCCAGCGTGTTCGTTGCTCAGTTCTGTTTGAGGAATATACCTCTCTCCTTCCCCCTACTCCAGGCCAGCCAGATCATTTTCATCAATTTATCAAAGGTGACATACAGTCCTTCAGACCCCTTCAGTTTCCCTCAAACATGATGTTCAATCATATTCTTCCTTGGCAACTGATATGTTTAGTATGTCTCCATTTTATACCTCCAGAACGGAGGCTTCTTTAGGGGGAAGACCATGTCCTATAGCTCTCTGTGTTCCCTGAAGTACTTCATAAGTACCTGTAAAGCATTCTATAAATCTCTTTAAACAGGGAATTAAGTGGATGATAAATAAATGCATAGCCATGGGCTAGTAAGAACCATCTGTGGACAAGGTATCAAGCCTAAAAGAAAATGTATATCCTTCAACCCTCCTAAGAAATGCCCATTGGTTGTTGGGGACATCTCACAACAACGTGTGCACCAAGAGTGGAGCTAGGGAGTGGACCTGCTACAGGAGCACAGGGTATCCTCCAAGGCTACCTGTAGAAGATGCAGTTAGTGAGGAATGGGATTCCACCCTGGAAAACATAGGTGGGCTGATACAGACTTGAGGGAAGGCCCATTGGACGTTTGGTACCTAACAATTTCTCAAATTTATTAACATCTCCTTGATCCCATAGGGAAAGACAGAAGCTGACCCAGTTGATAACCTCACTTGACTCTTGCAGTGTGGCAATTCTATTCCTGCATCCAGACCTGGCTATTTTCTCAGGACCTTTACTGTGGCTGCTAAAAGTAGCTGCAAGGGCAGTTACCTTCCTCCAACCTGCTGATGACCATCAGCTAGTGGATGGATGTGGGGGACTCCAGCCACACACCCCCAGCAGCTCTCTCCCAGGGTCTGCTCATTAGCCCCTTTCACAGCTGGCTAGGACTGAGTTGGGGGGGGAGCTGCGGTTGGATCTGCTTTGCAGCTAACATCATTTGGAGTGAAGGTATTTTTAACCTTGCTCAGTTTTCCAAGATGAGAAGCAGAGAGTGATACAGATACTGCAATGTTTGCTTTGTGGGGTTATTGTGGATGCAAACTTGAGGCCTCCCTAGCACAGAAGAGCTTGTAGATGAACTCTGGCTATCCCTGACAGCCCAGGAATTCTGTGATAAGACTGACACAAAATAGCTCTTATTAAAAATTAGCACACAGCTCAGTGCCTAGCACATTCTCTCTCCCTCTCTCTCTCTCTTTCTCTCTCTGTGTGTGTGTGTGTGTGTGTGTGTGTTTGTGTATGTGTGTAAAGACAGTAGAAAGAAAGACAAAGAGTAATATGTTTGGTCTTACATTATAGAAGTGTCTTTAACATTTTACTATTTGAAAAAAAATATGAAAACTATGGCATAAGCAGAATTTTTCAGGAAAAAAAACACCCAAAGAATTTATTTAAAAACTTAAAGTGATGTTCTATGCAGTATAATCATGGATATTGTAGATGTATTACCTCTTTCTGTGTTGATGATTTTTTTTTATTATAAGCATTCATTAATCTAAAAATCAGAATTAGTTAGAATAAGAAATCTGAGTTGGCTCTCTCCCTTGCCACAGCTCTTCCCAATCTGTGGCATCTGCTTTCTTCTGTAGGGACATCTGGTGCTCCTGCACACACCAGCTTGTCCCCAAACATCAGCTGCTATGTTCCTGGGTTACTGAGTCAAGCCTTTCTTCTGCCCTCCTGAAGCTTTTGTGACTGAAAAAAGTACTTCAGGACTCAGTCTCTCAAAATTAGTTTGGTCTCAAAGTTAAATTGCAACCCTTTTTATCTGTTACTCTCATACATGTAAGCATCTAGCCAGGATCCTTCAAGTCTCAGCAAACAAAGGGATTGGAACATAGTGTTCACAATTTCCTAGTTGTCTAATCCTGGAAGCTAAAATGTATTTGCTTCTAAAATAAAGGGAAGAGAACCAAAGGTCATGAGAATGATTGGCTTTCCAGGTCCATGAAAGAGAACAAGGTGACACTGGGTGGCATGTAACAGCGGGGCATTCAAAATGGTATCGGAGCATCCAGTTGTAATTAACCTTTGGAGCTCCCTGCCCTGTGATGTTACAGAGGCCAGTAGCTTAGCTAGATTTCGAACATATTGTTGGAGGGTGATGTGCATTCAAACCAGATTCCACAATTACACAGGTGTGCTTAAAAGTATTAGTGCTATTCATCTCCGCAGACCTAGGCAGAGGGTTTTGGCTACTGTTAAGAAAGCACTCTAGGCTGGGCATGGTGGCTCACACCTGTAATCTCAGCATTTTGGGAGGCTCAGGTGGGCAGATCACCCAAAGTCAGGAGTTCAAGACCAGCCTGGCCAACATGGTAAAAACCTGTCTCTACTAAAAATACAAAAATTAACCGGGCATGGTGGCACGTATCTGTAATCCCAGTTACTCCAGAGGCTGAGGTGGGAAAATGGCTTGAACCTGGGAGGCAGATGTTGCAGTGAGCTGAGATTGTACCACTGCACTCCAGCCTGGGCAAAAGAGTGAGACTCCATCTCCAAAAAACTAAAAAAGAAAACACTCTAACACTGACATACGTAACTTGGCAGCAAGCTAATTTGTTGGGCAAGGCAGGGGTGTGGTTGTAGCCAAAGTTCCTTGTATTGTTTAGCACTTTACCACTCAGAAACTGCTCTCCCTCACACTTTCTCATAATTTCTAGAGCGCCATGTGAAGCAGGTTATTATTATTCCCATTGCACAAATATGGAAAATGAGACTCAAAGAGTTCAACTTGGCCAGTATCATACAGCTGGTACCTGGTAGAACTCGAACTCCAGCTGAGATGTAGGGACTACTAATCTCTGGCCTCATTCTTCATATTAAATCAGCTGCTTATTGGAAGCACACAGAGAGCTGGTAAAGAATGATAATGTCAGGGTGCTCTCTCACACCCCCAATAGGCTCTATTTAATTAGGGCCAGGGAGTTATTATTTTTTCTAAGAGCTCCTCGGAAGACTCAAATATGCAGCCAATGCTGAGAATCACTGTGTTGGATAAAAAATGACCCCCCACTACCATGTGTAATGCATACAATACACTGTTCCATGAACTGAAGAACCTTTCCCAACACAGGAGGATAAAGACTGGGCTTTCAGACTAGCGCTATGTGTCAGTTAAATAGGTGATTGCTTACTTGGCATAATTTGACAACCAACAAGAAAAACTCCCAATCTAAAATGATCTCTCCTCTGTCCTTCATGTGCCTTAAATAGTCAAGGGCTGAAAGCCTGGTTCAGGGTCAGGCTTTGGAAAGTCCCTCTTGGGCCAGGCACTGATCATTTCATTGCTCCATCATAGTCCCGGAAGTCCTAATGAAGGGATTGGCTGACCTAGGTGGCTGAGGAGCCCATGAAGATCTTGAAGCTGCAGGATTTTGGTTTCCTATGGGTTTTGGGGGTTTTGTTTTTCTCTTTTTTTGCCTATTAGTATAGAAGTATGCCTATAATTTGACTATCACTATGCCTATGCTGATGTATATTGGCAGAGTATATGTTTGGTCTTACATTATAGAAGTGTCTTTAACATTTTACTGTTTGAAAAAAATCATGAAAATTATGGCATAAGCAGAATTTTTCAGAAAAAGAAAATACCCAAAGAATATATGACTATATGTGAATATATATGACTATATATTCTTTGGGTATTTTCTTCTTCTGGGAAAAAAAAAAAATGTCTCTGACTATGCCTCTGTCCCCGTGTTGTTCTGATAAATGTTTAACAATCAGGTCAGGGTTGGAGGTAGGAGGCCTGATTTATAATGTTTGCTAATGCCTGTAGCGTAAATACTCTCATCATGGTCAATTTTAAGCTACCAATGTGATGTCTTTAAACATGAAGTTGGGAAGAGATGCCCATTAGCACATTATTATATGTATGGTATTTATGTCACACAGGTACAATAAATGTATAACTTCAAAATACAGATAATAGTTAAATGCTGCAAAGTAATTACAAAGTGATGAGTATTGCCTCTTAAAATATAATTTATTTTGTAAGTTTACATAATTTAATTTTTAATGAGGGCTGTTTTTCACAACCAGCTAATAAAATTCATGAAAACTTAACAATTGATTCTCAGAAGTCAGTACAATCTGACTCCAGCACATCACTGCCCCACCGCTATCCAGTCATTAATATCACTGTTTAAGGGAAAAGCTTGGAAGACTCCTAATGAATGGATCTATCATGCTTGAGAAGAACAACACAATCACCCAATAGAATCAATAAGCAATTTATAGCAGGTTAGTTTGTTGTATTGACGATGAATCATTTTGCAATGTCCTGGAAGAAAAAGCAAAAAGAGAAGAAATCTTATCCTTATAAAGAATATGGAAATAATAATAAGTCTCAGTAAGGTACGGAGAGCACAATAACTAATCACTAAATAAATGAGTCACTTGACTTTTATGAGTGGACAAGAAAATTAACATTTAATGCATAGTTCATATCTATTAGACACTATGTCAGCACTTATGAAGGCTGGTGTAATAGCAAGAAAAATGGCAAGTGGAATACAAGAGTTACAGGAGTAAGAACTAGCTTCACCCGCATGCATTGGCTGTGAGTTAGACAAGTGCAACAGTAAGTATATGCAGCACCCAAGTGGCAAGAGAGAAAGGTACAGAATGGACAATGGACTTGGAATCTAGGGGAAAGTTGCCACTGTCTGGGAGAGGGAGTAAGGACAGGCTCGCAGAGGGAAAATTTAAGTTGTATCTTGAAGTCTAAGGAGGAGTCTTTTGCACAATAGTGGGGGTGGGCCTTTTGGTTGTAAGAAAAGCTTACACAAAAGCTCAGTACAGCCCAGAAAGCATTCAAAAGATCCTTTGATGGAGACTAGGCTGTGTGATGGATAAGTGCAGTAAGTAACTTTGGAGAGAGTCTTGCCAAAGAGTTTAGAGATATCCTGTTGGTCATAAAGTCTTCAAGGAGAGGAAAGAAATTTTCAAATATGCTTTAGTAGACAATCTTGGCTACCCTAAAAGCAGCATTGCAAATGCTTACATTAAACTTGCTTAGTAGGTGGGATGGGGAAGACCTCATTAGAAAGCAATTTTAACTGTCTAAGTAATATACGGGAAAGACCAGAATTATACCCTTACTACCTCTCAAAGAAATAGAGAAAGGGTAGACTGGAAAAATATTTAGAGGATAAAGTAAAAAAAGATTAAAAAGTTGATGACTGATAGATGTGAGTAGGCAGAGACAGAGAGGAATAGAAGATGATTCAGAGGTTTCTAAATTGGGTAAAGGGGCACATTGTGGTATTAACTGAAGCAAGGAAAGCAGCAGAAGTAACAAGTTTGCAGAAATACTGTATGAAAAAGCCCAGTGTTAAACCTCTAAACTCAGCACGTGCAAAGAACTGGATTGTTTCTGTTTCAGCTCTTATTTTGATTTATAATCTAGTAATTTCTTTACTCCAGATCAGGAAGAGCAAATAGAACAATGAATATGAAAGTGCTTGGAGAAAAATATATGAGAACATATGCAAATAAGAACCCTCATTACCATTTATTCAAAGTAAATTTATTATGTTCTGATCTCAGGATCCTAGGAGCCTGTGCCAAAGTGTTTCTGCATCCAGCCTTCTCTCCTCCAGACCAGCAGCTGGGACAGAGAAAATAAAGGGTCAGAATTATGGGGTAGTCATCTTTCCTTTTTATCTAGAAAAGCTTTAGAAAAATATTTCTGGGGACCAGACTGAAGACAACAAATCAGAATCTGCTTTCTGTGGCAGAGACAGGCTGCCAGGCAGGACATAGAAGGGCAGGCAGGAAGCCAGAGAAAGGCTTCAAAATAACGTTCCCCTATTTTAGGTCAGGATGTAAGATGGACTTATCTGGAACACAGGTGTAGGCTGAGGGTTGAACCAAAGGACACGACCAAGAGCAAGGCATGAAAAGGAAAAAGGAAGTAGGAACTTACATGGAATAGACTTAGGTGATAAAACCATAAAACCACAAATAGAACACAGGCTAAGACAGCTAGTAAATTCACAGAAGTAGTAGGTAGCAAGCTGCTCGCTGAGATCAGAGGCAGCATTCAGATGGATCAGTACCCAAAGAAGTAGCTCCCACGGTTCATGCCTCTCTTTAGCAGAGGGCTGTGGGATTCTCTAAGAAACTCAATTCAGTTCTAATGAGAACAGTCATGAGAGGGGGCCTGTTTCCAGTGGGACAGAGGCTTCCCCTTTGGTTCAGGAATTTCATTGAATGTAACGAGTCACCTTTGAATGGGTGGACTCTCTGGGTCACTAAATTCATAGCTGCTGAATTTATTTCCCAACATTGGGCCAGAAATCCCAGCCCTGGGGTTTTATTATCAAGACTCTGATGTTAATGAGGGTAATGACACCACGCAGAGGTTACCACCCTAGCAAATTACTTGTACGTGCAGCAGCTCACTACAGGATTGGTGCCCTGAAAAAAGTTAAAGCAAAGGTCTTTCCCAATTTCTTAGGGAGACTAGCATAAATATTAATATACTACCCCTAAATCAAATATATCATATTTTTAATGATTGAGATGATATAAGCAAATTCAAATCGATTTCAGGAATTTACCGACTAAATCCAGGCTCTATAGGAGCCAGCCATGCAACCGTGACCCCCAGAAAGATACTTCCCCTCCCTGGGTCTCTGGCACAGGTGTTAGTGAAATGAAGAAATAATGTCACAGCATCCCTGAGTGTCCTTCTAGTTTGTTTAAGGAATATAAATAAAGCCAGCAGGATTTGAAATGAAAGCAATTATGTTTTGCACCTTTATTCAACCTGTATATGCTAAACACATGGCCGTGTGTTGAAAGACATATTAAATCTCACAGGGGAATTATAGAGACAAGAGCCAGCATTTGTGTGGTGGGGAAAGAATACTATCTAAAAAGATACCTCCTCCTCCAACATTGGCCCATATGCAGTTCCTTGAAAGACACCTCCCGCAGCACATCTGCTGCCCCAACAGCCAGAATTCTGTGCCAGAGCCCACAGCATGAGCAGTGCAATTTCTCACTTCCCCAGAGTCTTCTCAGAAAAGAGATAGAGAATACAAGGGGAAATGACCAAAGCCAAGTAAGTGGTGATTTCTCTGTCTGCCAAGTTGCTAAGACATGTCAACTCTACTAGCTCTTGATCAGGGTGGGTGCCATCAAGTCTTAAATAGCCTAGTACCACCAAGCAATCAGGCTTCCCACTGAGTCCTGTCCTAGAGGATGAGATTGACCTTTGTGGCCTGTAACACTGCAGACACAGGGAAAAGTTACTTGGAACAAGAGAGAAAAAAAAAATTAACACTCATACTTTATGTGTTTTCAGTTAACAATATGGCTGTGAAAGAAAAAAAAAAATGAGCAGAATTTACTTTATAAAAAAAGTATAAGTACTTTCCAGGAACTACAGAAGTACTTGGTTCTTTCCAAAGTACTGTCCAATATGGTAGCTGCTGAGCCCTTGTGACTATTTACATTTATATTAACTAAAATTAAACACAATTAAATCTTGAGTTTCTCAGTCACATGATCCACATTTCAAATGCTCAATCATCACATGTGACCACTGGCTACATATTAGACAGTTATGGATATAGAACATCTGCATCATCACAGAAAATTCTATGGCATAGAGCTGCTCTAAAAAGCTGAGTAGGCTGGGCATGGTGGCTCACGCCTATAATCCCAGAACTTGGGGAGGCTGAGGCAGGTGGATCACCTGAGGTCAGGAGTTCGAGACAAGCCTAATCAATATGGTGAAACCCCATAAATAAAATACAAAAATTAGTTGGGCGTGGCGCTGGGCGCCTGTAGTCCCAGCTACTCAGGAGGCCAAATCAGGAGAATTGATTGAGCCTGGGAGGCAGAAGTTGCAGTGAGCTGAGATCACACCACTGCACTCCAGCCTAGGGTGACAGAGCAAGACTCCATCTCAAAAGATAAAAAAAATAAAATAAAGAGCTGAGCATATCAAATAAAGTGGAAAACAAACCAGCATAACATCAATGAGGTTGCCTCCCATATCACTACCTGCATAGAAGAAAATGTTAATTTTTTCTATTTGTTGGAAAAGCCTCTACTTCTGTTTCCTGTAGCTTTGGCACTTTACCTCACAGCTTCCGCTCAAGCTGTTAGTCAAAGTCACAGCATTAAAACAAGAGTAGCACTTTCTTTGGGTTGGGAAGTGTCTGGAGTCCTCCTAGTCTTTCAGAAAACCCTACCCAGGTGGCTCCTCAAGGCGGGCCCTCACTTCCATCTCCTTTCTGTGAGCAAATCGAGTCATCTGCCCTCACGGCCTCTACTCCCACTGTGTAATTAACTCCCTTGGGTTTTCACTGAATGAGTAACTCAGCAAAATGACCTTTTAAATGAATGTTCATATTTAGCAATTCTGCCCACATGCAAACTGGGACTGGAACTGACTTTTTAAGTAAACATACTGAGACTTTGATAACTAAATTAGTGGGTTTTGTTCCAAATAGTCACCCAAGCAGGTAACATCCTGCTTCCAATCATACAGATGTGTCTCAGATCACTGCCGGAACATTTCTTAGGGAATTGGCTTCAAGGCACATGTAAGTGTAAAGTGACAAAACGTTCTTTAATAAGGGATGTGGATGTCTTCTCGCGCTCTCCTCTTTAGAGTGTCTCTGAAAACTAAGAGGCCACAGAACTTTTGATTTTACAAAGCAGGTCACAAGCCTTCTGACCCTTGGAACTGTAAATACATGCCTCCAAAATTAACATGGGAGGCGTATAGGGACAATCACAAGGTGCATATTCATTTGTCTGTCAAACAGATGAGACATTTTGTCTTTACTGTATAAATTTATGTGCGATTCTGTCCAGACTTTATAGTCACTTCCATGCTGCTGGATGTGTGTGTAAATCTGATAATGCTCACCCGGTAATAAACGGTTTCTCCCTCTTCTCTGTGTTTCAGATGGGTCTTGTGTTGGCAGAATTGTATTTCCCCAACACCTGCAACACGTGCATTTAAATATTTTAAACCTGTATGTTTACAGGCAAATTTGATTCTTGGAACCCCTTTCAAAAGTCACCTGGAATTTGAGTAGTGGTATGAATGATCATTCAAGATTATAGAGTTTGGGATAAAAGATAAAGTAGGTTTTTCTGTTTGTTTTTTAATATGACTCACAGGTTAATTTCCAGGAATACTTCTTTGAAGGGGATGAAAACTTGGGTTCACTTAAAAAATAAATAAATAGTTCTATTACTTTATATTTCTATCAAGTATATAATACATATAATGTATTCAGAACAGCTAAACAGATATTTATACTCTCAGTAAATGATTTTTCCCTTATTTTTATACATGTCCTTAAAATAAATGGACTTCTTCATTAAAGAGACCAGATATCCCAGCAATAATTTACAGATACTGGAGTTAAAGAGCACATAGTAAAATTCAGTTGAGTTAAAAGAGTAGAAAAAGTTAATTTTGTATCATTTTCCCCATATTCTGAGGACCTATCATTGGCTATATACAGAACATAAAATCAAATACAATATTTGCCCAATATTCACAATCTATTTGAGTAACTCCCTAGATGCAAACATAAAACAAAGGAGAAAGAAGTCTCAGGAAAGAGATGTTGACAAGACTGAACATGGCCAGCACCATCTCTTTCTGGGAACAGGCATGAAGGATTAGTTGGTGCCGTCTGTCCAGCCCTCTGAGGTGGATGGCACTGTTGAGGTACTGGGTGATCACATGAGTGGCCGGTTGGATATTATCGGAAAGGCACATTCTCTCAGATTAATGCATTGCTGTTGGTCCTCCTCTGAGCTCCACGAAGGCGCCAGGTGTATGCATCCATCTTGGCGATCTTCAGGTGGTATGGCAGAAAAAGCACCCTACACCTTGCCAGGAGTTTGGAAACCCAGGTTCTCAAGACAGTTTCTCGACCAGTGAGTAGGATGACCTTAGCAAGGCCCAGACAATCCCTGTACCCCAGACTATGGATCTGAAAAATGAGGGGAAGTGGTGATTGCTGAGATCCTTTTACTACCCCAACTCCATAAGACCTAGCTTAGCTCCTTTAGGTCAGTGTCTCTTGAATTTGAAAGACCCTGAGAATCATGTAGGAGCACTGGTTTAGAAAAACACAGATTGTTGATCTTTATCCCAAAATCTTCAGGGGAAGAGCCAGGGAAACCAAATGTTTAAATGAAGACTCAGGTGAGACTGTCATAGAACAATGAAGGGTAAGCCACCCGAAGTCTCCACTGTTCTACCTAGCTTTGATCTCATTTTAGAGTGAAAAGCTAAAAGCTGTATCTTTATTCCTATTTTTCAACTATACCCAGATATTAGCATTTTAGCAACTAAAGAGCAGGGCCATATTTCTCATTGTTATTCTTCTAGTGCATAAAGTAGTGAATCTCTAAATTTGTCCAGGGTATTTAATAGACTTAATTTTAAATGAGAATGAACATAAAGAAGGGAGAAAGAAGCCTCAGGAAAGAGATGTTGACAAGACTAAACACGGCCAGCGCCACCTTTGCCAGCATTTGGAATTTGTTGGGCTGTTATGCAAAAAATATAAATGGTTATTTTTTCCCAAAAGAAAGGGATGAGGAGGAAGGTATGAAGGAGAGAAAATAAAAACTCAAATCTGGTTGCAAAATGACCTTTGTTACCAATGATCCCACAGATATCATAGCAGACAGTCAAATGGATAACAATCCAGTGGATTACAGTGTTCCCCTTCCTTGACCTTCCCAGGACCTTTGCAATACAGGCTTACTGAGAAAAAAGGCAGGGCAGGAAAAGGCTGGACCAGGAACACCACTCCATCTCTAGTTCACTGCTTTAGAAGTGGATAATGAATGGTGCCTATCAGGTTGTTCAGAAAGGTCTGAACAAGCTGGGCTCAAACTCAGCCAACAGCCACACCCATGAGCACTCAGACAAAGACTATAGAGCAATAGGATTCCCTAGACAGTAACAGTTATAGGGTTTAAGTCTATAAGGCTTATAGCAGACTTCAAGGGCTTTTTCCAACAAATAACACATATGTGCATATATGTGCGCACCCACACACACACACACACATATATTTTGGATTCTATGTGTCTAGGTTGATATATCCACTGTATTCTATAAGGTTCCAAGTGGCTATTGAAAGCAGAAAAACTGAATTTTATTCTCAAGTGGGAAGAAATCGAAGACGTGTCTCAATAAGAGGTTTTTTCTTAAGTGAAAAATTTTCCTTTTCTTAAAGAAAATGTACAGACTTCCTAATCCTTGAAGTACACAAATAGTCTAACTTGTTTGAGAACTCCATACCTGCAAGTAATCCCAGATTGGAACTGATGCCTGAAATACAACCAATATCTGACTTTACTACTTCCTCATTGCTTTCTGATAATTTAAGGAACATTTGGATACCATGCTCAGACTGACCAGCAAATAAATGGCCAAGAGCCAGCTTGAGTGGCAGCAAAACCCATAAAACTGACTTGCATTAAGAAACCGGCTTACGTTGCAGGAGGTCATCTCAGCAGAGGAATGCAGTGTTGTCTGACATCTGACATCCCTTTCATAGTTATATGCTGGGGAGTAAAACCTGGACCCACAGTTACTGCACAGCCATGGTAGAAAGAGGGATGTTCCGGAAGGCGTTGACAGCTGACTCAGCTGCAGCTGGGATGATACTTTTGCTGATGTGTAGAGCATTCCTATAGAAACATTTTATCCTTTTGGTTAAATGTAATAAATCTTCTCTTGTTTAAGTAGTAAGTGGTTTGCTTTTGGAAAAGCTTTAAAGAGAAAAATCAACATCTGTGGTCCATGGAAAAGCAGGAAATTGGTCAAACACCAATGTATAGCAACTGCCTTCCAAGAGTGACAGACATTAGGTGGGTGGAGGGAGCCTATGTTCTGAATAAACATCCCTCTGCAGGACTTAGAGTGGAGATGGAATGGCAGGAGTATTATTGGTTCAGCAGGCCTATCTGATGGGGAGCAAAATCCAAGCCAGGTATGAAACACATGAGATTCAAGAACTAGCCCTGGCAAATGAGGCTGGTAATGGCTAGACAGCATGTTCAATCTCCAGCCAGTTTCAGTGCAGGGTAAGACTCTGGTTAAATATATATATATATATATGCATACAGAAAAAGCAGAATGCAGTCATATAAACACAAAGATAGGAATAAGGACCAAACTGGGGGAACATGCAGTTGCCTAGGGAGCATACCTAGGCATAGGGCAGACATGACCAACAGGTGGCACCACACACGCTGCTTTTTTTAAGTGCCAGTGTCGTTGAGAGCTAGCTACTGGACTTGGTAGTTAAAGGCATCAGTTCAACTGGGCATAGCTGGGAAAGAACAAAAAGAAGGTCTCTTGAACATTGAGGTCTGTTGCCTACAGCAGTCACTGACAGCAACACACTGCAGCCCTAATCCAATTATTTCCAAGGCCAGATCTGACTGAACTTTATTCAAGTAGAGGTATGGCCAAGGGAGAGAGGTATGTTAATAGTCATATAAAAAACGAAGCCTTTACTTTTCACAAGGAAGTCATTTCACAGTGCTAACCTTACAACATCATCAGTATCTTTACAAATGAGTAAAGATGATACGATTGAGGCCATAGGGTTATTAAAAATCTAAGAGTCTGTTATCAGTAACTGAAAATAAGATGGGAAAACCTTAAAAACGATAATTTGGTGCCCCAAAGAATATGCAATGACAATATTGAGAGGTTAACTGGGAGTCACTGGTATATATCCAAATACAGTTGTTTTTTTACCATTATGCATACCCCCTAATGAGACATTCTACCAGTTGCACCAAATGTATTTATGACATATGAAAGGTATCCCACAAATGGATGATGTCAAATTGCTTCTTAATATGCTCAAGAGCATGTGGCTTATCACTTTATTTCTAGCCTTTCTATTTTCCCAGGCCCCTGCCACCCTTTTACATAACATTTCTGAGTCCTTGCATACCTAGTTTCAATCTGAATGCCAATACCTTCTTAAGAAATCTCAGACCGGATGTGGTAGCTCAGGCCTATAATCCCAGCACTTTGAGAGGCCAAGGCGAGCAGATCACCTGAGGTCAGGAGTTTGAGACCAGCCTGACCAACATGGAGAAACTCCGTCTCTACTAAAAATACAAAACTTAGTCAAGCGTGGTGGCACATGCCTGTAATCCCAGCTACTCGGGAGGCTGAGGCAAGAGAATCACTTGAACCCAGAAGGCGGAGGTTGTGGTGAGCCGAGATTGTGTCACTGCACAAAATAAATCACAAAGAGAGAGCTGGCTTATTGGAAATCATATCATGATGCAGATGTGGGCCAAGTGATATAACAGTTCAACAACTTAGGACAAGACTGTGAGGTTTTTATTATATCACAGAGCAAAGGAGAGGGGAATGTGTTAAGTCTCCAAATGTTTGCTAAAATTATTTGCAAAACATATCTCTAAATATGATTTATGGAGAATATGTTGTACTAGTCTGTTTTCACAGTGCTATAAAGAAATGCCCAAGACCGGGTAATTTATAAAGGAAAGAGTTTTAATTGACTCACAGTTCTGCATGGCTGGGGAGGCCTCAGAAAACTTACAATCATGACCGAAGGGGAAGCAAGCTTAGACCTTCCCACATGGCAGCAGGAGAGAGAGAGCAAGCGAAAAGACCAGGGAAACTGCCATTCATAAAACCACCCCCATGATCCAATCACGTCCCACCAGGTCTTTTCCTCAACACCTGGGGATGAGAATTCAAGGTGAGATTTGGGTGGGGACACAAAGCCTAACCATATCGTATATAAAGAATCCTCAAACCCCAATAACAGAAAAACAGCCCAATGAAAATTGTGCGAAGGATTTGAATAGACTCTTCACCAAAGAAGATATACAAATGGCAAGTAAGTACATGAAAAAATGCTCAATATCATTAGCAACTAAACAGATCCAAATTAAAACCACAATGAGACACCACCATTCCTTTATTTGAATAGCTAAATTTTTTAAAGCTTTACAGATAACACCAAATAATGGCAAAAATGTGGAGCATCAGAAATTCTCATGCAGGTGGGAATGTAAAATAGTCCTGCCACATTGGAAAATTGAAAGTCTTTTATAAAGTTAAGCATATACTTAATATATGACCCAGTAATATCACTGCCAGATATTTACCTAAGAATACTGAAAATTTATATTCATACAAAAAGTGTACACAAATGTTTAAAGCAGCTTTATTTATACTTATTAAAAACTGAAGCAACCAAATGTCCAACAATTCATAAATAGATAAACCAGCTGTGGTACAAACATACACTGGAATACTACTCATCAAAAAAAGGAGAAACATTTCAAATGCATTATGTGAGCAAAATAAGCCATCCAAAAGTCTACCTTCTATATGATTCCACTTATAAGATCATCTAGAATATGCAAAATTATAGGAACCGAAAACAGACTCTGGTTCCCAGGGGTTAGGGAGAGCCCAAAGGGCTACTGCAAAGGAGCAATGTGAGGGAATATTTCGAGGTGATAGAACTACCCGATATCAGGATTATGAAGGTAATTGTAGAACTACATGTGTTTGTCAAACACATAGAACAGTACACCATAAAGAATTCATTTTACTATATGTAAAAAGAAAGTAAAATTTCAAAAGATTTTTTAAAAGTTATTAAAACGGTTGATAAATGTCAAAATCAATATGCAATAGTCAACTGGAAACTTAAATCAGGTCACATTTATCCCATATAAACAGTGTTACAATAAAATGACCAGGAACTAATTTCTTTTTTTAAGGCTCTGCCTTAAATAATCTTTGTCCAAGTTATCAGTCATCAAAATGTCCCAGAAGAGCCTCGGTCCTCTCGACGCAGTGAGAAATAGCAGGCTATCACCAATGAGTGTTAGAGGTCCCTGCCTCAATCTGTTGGAACTGGCCCAAATTTATCTCTGATTTCCACTAGTCGAAGACCAAAGGCATGAAATCCCCTCATTTGATGAGCTTAGGATCCTTTATTATAAGTCACTTACAAATTTGAAAAATGTCATCCTTTGAAGTAAAGGAATAAATAGGATTAGTCTCTGATTCTTAAGATTTATTCTTAAAGTAGCATAGCAAGAAAAGGAAGTATAAGACTTGTAAAGGCCCAAACATTTGACGGAAATGAAATTTCAACCCAAATGCACTGCAAAGAGTTATCTCTGCATGTATTCAACAAGAAATACAGACAAGCAAAATAAACATCCTAGAACATATTTCATTGGGGAAAAGAGCCTAAAAGCCTGTTTCCCCAAATCAATCTTTTGAAATCTCAAAGATAATTTTTCACCTAGTTGAAATAACTCCAGCCTCCTTCACACCCTCTAATACTCAATCATCTTTACCTGTGAAAATCCTACCCATTCTTCAAGATGCAATTCAAAAGAAAGTTACATATTAAAGCTACAATAATGTGGATTTGGAATTTGGTTTCCTGGTGTAGTTATAGAGACGTGATAAGATCCAACTTAAATAATTCCTTTCATTGTATGTGAAATCAAAAGTATTGATACATTGTTTATCCTACATCAGCAGTTCTCAAACTTTAGCATGCATCAGAATCAGGGGAGGATCTGCTAAGACTAAGATTTCTGGTGGGTCTCGCCCCCCAGAGTTTCTGATTCAGTGAATCTGAAGTGAGACCTGAGAATTTGCATTTCTAACAAGCTCCCAGGAGATACTCATGCTGCTGGTCTGGGAAACACACTTTGAGAATCCCTGCCCTACATGATGCAAGAGTCAAGTAAGATAGCACATGTGCAAAGCTGTTTTATAAGGTATAAATTGCTACATTACTGTAAGGGAGTCTTGTTTTTATTGTTACATTGAATACCTTAAGAAAACTTCTTTGTCTCTCTTATTATAAGAATACTGCTGGCTGTGTGTGATGGCTCACACCCGTAATTCCACCACTTTGGGAGGCCAAGGTGGGCAGATCACCAGGTCAGGAGATTGAGACCATCCTGGCTAACACGGGTGAAACCCCGTCTCTACTAAAAACACAAAAAATTAGCCAGGCGTGGTGGTGGATGCCTGTAGTCCCAGCTGCTCGGGAGGCTGAGGCAGGAGAACGGCATGAACCTGGAGGTGGAGGTTGCAGTGAGCCGAGATCACGCCACTGCACTCCAGCCTGGGCGACAGTGAGACCCCGTCTCCAAAAAAACAAAAAAACAAAGAAATACTACTTTACTTTCTGATGATTGTAATGAAAACACAGTTGGAGCATATTACAAAGCACACAATATATTACATTCATGAATTTGGTGTCTAAGGTCACATTGAAACTGATACAGTATAAACTATTTGATCAAATTTTAAACACCAAATAAATTCTATGCTGACACAAATGATAATTGCTAAGTATACTGTTAATGGGCATGCATTTTAAAAGTTGTATAAGTTTTGTGATCAGTAGTGTAAATTTTCCAAGTATGGCTTTGATTCCATGAGTAAATGTGTTTTCAACTTCATTGCTTCTTTCAATGAACTTGATACTAAAAGAGTTGTTAACCCCACATCAGTGGTTCTCAAACTTTAGCATGCATCAGAATCAGTGGGAGGAACTGTTAAAACACAGGCTGCTGGTGGTCTCACCTTCAGTTTCTGACTCAATAAGTTTGAAGTGAGACCTGAGAATTTGCATTTCTAACAAAGTCTATATTTAAAAGAGCGAAATTCCTGCACAATACACATAAGGTTCCTGACTGTGGTTATGAGAGGTCATACCTGCCCATGGTGAAGAAACCAGATATGCCTACTCTTAGGGAAGAACAAGTGGGGCATGATAGTAGGTGGTAAATGGCTACTAAACATTAAGGTTTTAAATCATTATTGTTCTTTGCATTTTACTAGCAAAGTCTCATTTATGCAAGGCAAAAGAATTAAGTTATAATTACTGAAATGGAGGCATCAGTGACCCTTGAGATCATATGTTAAGGAGAGAAAAAGACTCTCCCAACACCCTGAAGTGATGCCTTTGTTCATAGTTATTTATTTTGCCCCACATAAAGTCAAACTCTGCCTGTGGGGAATAAAGTCATTGAAAAGCCAAATTCTGAAATAAACCTTTGCCCATTCATAAAATGTCACTTGTTAACATTTTTGTTTTGATATTATAACACAAACTCTGACAAATCGAAATCTATGCTTGACTTATCTTGGAAAGTTTAGAGACAGGTAAAATTTTGTTATCTTGTTAAAATAAACCATCCCAAAACAGTATAAAGCAACAGTAATGTTATTTATTCTGGTTGCAATTTGGGCAGGGGTCAGCAGGGATAGCTTGTCTCTGCTCTATGTTATATAAACTGATGCAGCTCAGCTTCCAGGGCAGCTCACTCACATGGCTGGCAAGTTGGTCCTCGTTGCCCAGGAGCTCAACCAGGCTATTGACTAGTGGCCTCAGTTCTCCTCCAGGTGGACCTTTCTGCTTAGGCTTACCCATATCATGGTAGCTGGGCCCAAGAGGGAGGAGGCAGAAGTTACTGGTCCTATTAAAGCATCACTTCCCCTGCATTGTATTGATTAAGCAATCACAGAACTAGTCTAGATTGAAGGATAGGAAAAATAACCCATGCCTCTCAATGGGGACAGTGACAAAAAATGTGTGGCCATATTCAACCTATGAGTGCAGATTTTAGCTAAGACCAGACATTAAATTAGAGCAGACAGAGTGAAAAATCTATCTATAATTTTAAAACAAGATAATCCTTGACCTCAGTGCTTCTCCAAGTATGGTTCACAGACCAGCCACATCACCCAGAAACTAGTTAGAAATGTGGATTCTCAGGTTCCATCCTAGGCTTACTGACTGAGAAAGTCTGCTTTACATTAAGAGTGAGGATTTTTCCTTCCCAATCCTAAACTGTACTGAATCAGTTAATAAGATTAAGATGGAGTTTAGTTATAATAAACAGCTATGTTTACTTAGAAAAGAGAATAGCAAATATAGCTAAAGATCTGGATTTACTTAAAGTGATACACAATGTTTACATATAATTTAATATTCCAAAAATATTTACCGGGGTTTATGCATAATAGATTTATATCTCCGTGGTGGTTAATCCTCAGTAAATATGTTTTTACTTGTTATGCACTCTTATTAAATTCCAATTAAATCCTGATGTAGGAACATTCATTTAAAGTGATACTAGAAGTACTGATTACAAAATCAATTACTGGCATGAAGCCCTAGTGTTATTTGAAGAAAATGGTGACCTCCACTTATTGGTACCAAAAGAAGAAGAATTAAAAGTTACGCAGTCCCCAATCATAGTCTATAAACAATCTTTCGGGTTGTATCTGTGGTTGTAGCCGCTAAAAGACAGTAAAGATAATAAAGCTCATGACCAATTTTGAGAAAGCTAATACTTAGTATAATAATCATCTGTCATTAAAGTTCATAGCAACATGTATTACTATTGATTTATCTATGTACACATGTATTACACACTGTACAGAGCATACCCAACAGAAACAGCCAAAAGATTTAAATAGCTGACACAATAGCCAACTAATATTTCATAGCCTTGTGCCATTTAATGGAAGACTGAGTGAAACAGCCTTAGCAAAAATTATAACTGAGACAATTATTACAGTGACAGAGATCTGACCGAACTGACTCCATCTTGCTTCTAACCTCCAAGCTGTCATTGTTCATTCCTGGGCATAGAACAAATTAACTTTGGGAGGAACCTAGTTTATAGTTTAACTTTGAAATAAAGATGATAACTGCCCTTTCCCAAAACAAACCCCCTTTCTGCCTGGGACTAGACTGCTTCTGCAAGCCTAACAAATTAGCTACAAAGTTAGAAATTATGGTTCAAGAGTCATGCAGCTGGAGACTGCTAGATTCTGAACCTCCCAAATTGCTCCTCAGGATAATATCACTATTGTAAAACCTAAGATCAGTGCTTCAGATATTTTGCAGACCCTGAACTTGATGGATCAGCTGGCACCACACAGATCGATAAACTGGCTCATGCAGTTTTGTGGCTCCCACCCAGGATCTGACTCAGTGCAAGAGGACAGCTTCAACTCCCTATGATTTTATCTCCAACCCGACCAATCAGCACTCCCCACTTTCTGACCACCCTACCCACCAAATTATCCTTAAAAATCCCAATCCCTGAGTTTGTGGGGAGACCAATTTGAGTAATAACAAAACTCTAGTCTCCCATACAGCTGGTTCTGCACGAATTAAACTCTTTCTCTATTGCAATTCCCCTGTCTTGATAAATTGTCTCAGTTTAGGCACCAGGCAAAGAATATCTGTTGGGTGATTACATGAGTAGCCCTGAAACATTCATAACCCTGAGACTCCTCCTATCACAGCTCAGTCTGATTGTTAATGAATAATGAATATAGGAAGATGTGGGCCCACAGCTAGACCAATAAAAGATCCATTTATGTTTAGTTCCCTCCTTCCAAGAGAAAGTGGAGAGTTCAATGCTTGCTATAATTTTTTTAATTCAAAAAAATTAATTTTTTTTTTTGAGACAAGATCTTGCTCTGTTGCCCATATGGGAATGGCATGATCACAGCTCACTGCGACCTCAACCTCCTGGGCTCAGATGATCCTCCTGCCTCAGGCCCCCAAGTAGCTAGGACTACAGGCATGCACCACCATGCCCAGCTAATTTTTATATTTTTTAGTAGAGATGGGGTTTTGCCATGCTGCTCAGGCTGATCTCAAACTGCTGGGCTCAAGCCATCCACCCACCTTGGCCTCCCAAAATGCTGGGATTACAGGCATGAGCCACCACACGTGGCAAAAAGATTGACTGTTTTTTAAGTTGGTTCTTAGACAAGTAATTAATCCTCTGGATATACTGCCTCTTTTCCTAGTGTCTAGTTAGCTTATGGTTCATCGTGATGTTTTTAAAGAAAAATTTTCTAAGTCTCTTTATAGATTCCCTTAGGAAATTGAATGGACTTCTCCCTCAGTGGTTGTTAATACTTAGTTCAGTAAATAGCAGGATTCAGAAATCTCAGGCAGGGCCTCCCTTCTGGGAAGTATGGCAAGGAGCCCTCAAAAGCCTGTCTTGCTCAAAACGTTGGTACAGGCTAAAGACAGATGTTCAAATAAAATGAGGCCTAAAAGGAGATACCACCAGAAACAACACCTCTAATTACCCAAGTAGAAGCCTACTACTATCCCCAAGTTTTCAAGGGGCTGATTTGAGTCATAATGAAACTTTGGTATGAACTCTCCCAACTTCTTTCTCCACATTTGCCAAGAAATTTTTCTGCATTAGTTTCAACTTTTCATCCTCTCTCTTCTCTTGGAGGAGGACAAGTTTCTTGGCTCAAGATGCTTCTGTGCTCTGAATTCCTTTCTTCTGGACACTTAAAACCTTATTCCACAGATCATTTTTATGCTAATACACATCCCCTGTAATATGAGTCATCCCTTACACAGCAGGTACAAGCAGCTTAAATTTTCAATTTATAAGGGTAGCCCCAAGAGAGGAAGAGAACTAGGCAGTGAGTGGGAAAAGAGGATTTGGGGAATTCTGGGAGAGACCAGGGCAGCAAAGAACCTAGAGTCAGCTAGGAGGATGAAAAGAGATTAAGGGACCTGGAAACGCATTTGCACTTAGCAAATGGACAGGGGCAGCAGCAAAGGACCTGAAGGCTATGAGACCTCAAGTCCCAGTTTTGCAGCTTATACCTGTTCCCCAACCTCTCTAAACCTCTGCTTTTTCTGCTGGAAAATGGAGCTAATAGTACCTCCCTTGCTGATATTGTAAAGATTGCATGGGATTTGTATGCAAAGTAACTTAAAGAGTGTCCTATGAATAGATGTACCCTTTATATGTATTACTGTATTTCCCTGTATGTAGAAAGGACCAAGAATGCCGCCAAAAGCAAATGCCTGCTCCTCCTCAAGCAGCACTTGAACAATAGACAATATGTAAATCAGCCTGACACCACCCACCTCCTTCCCTCCCATTGCTAAACATTTGGAGGCTTATGGGACACTGGTACAAGTCATCAAATCCACACGGGAAAAGGTAAAGGATACTCCCTTCAGTTGTTTCTCTCTTTATCTTAATTTCAGGTTGTCTGCATTAAATTGCATCTGAAAAGCAGAGTATAGTGAACTACAAATTAGGAATTCTAGGAGGAGTGGAGGTGCAGATTTTCCATTCTGCCTTTCCCATTTGAGGCTATCTCCTTCAGCCCTCCTGTCTGCTCTCAAACCCCACTGACATATGGGTTTTTTTAGTATAATACAGTGTAGGAAACCTTAATGCAACATAATTCTTAACTAGCAAGCTGCCTCAGCAGCATTATTATAGTGTATAAACCAAACATGCATCTTTCCCAGGTGGGGAGACTGAGGTAAGAAAGGAGGCAGACAAAAGCAATACAGAATAAAGCAAGTAACTTGAAACTTTGTTTTTGCGAGCTAAGGGGTCACTATATGGGCCTCATTTGCACACTTGCCTGGGGGAACCCCCATGTGCTGGAGGCAAACCTTGGGGCCTCATTTGCATAATCCCTCTGAACTTCTGAGGCAGGCCCGTGAAAGGGACTTGGGGGTTTAGTGACATTCACTATGTTCAAACAAAAATTCCTCTTGGAAAGAGGTACTAGTTCCTGAACCACTGCAACCCACAGAGAAGACAGCACTGTCAGGGGAACTCCCCTCAGCCAGCAACAGGCAGTGATGCAGTGGCTGTCAGGAGGGACAAGGACTTTGTGGAGCTATGACACCGAGTCCTGCTGATGGGATTCCTCCTCTGCTTCTTATGGAATGGAAGGATTTCCCTTGAAAGAAAGGAGATTTTTTACAGTTAAGACGTCAGATGCACAAAATGACCTGGAGACATCTGGGGTTAGAGAGGTCACAACAGCCTTGGAGTAAGGAGTAGGAGGCCTGGCTCATGGCAGAGAGTCTCCCTTCTGGGCAAGGACACAGAAGAAAAAGTGGCCAAGAGCAGCTTTGTCTAAAGTGCATCCCTACTGGCTGACCCCTTTTGGAGATCCCACAGGGGAATCTCCAGCTCAGCGGTTCAAACCAGCAGCATGGACTTCACTAGAAGCTGGTTAGAAATGCAAAGTCCCTGGCCCTGTCCAGACCTATGAATCAGACACTCTTGGGGGTGAGAGGCAGTGATCTGTGCTTTAACAGGCCTTCCAAATGATTTGATGCTCTAACTAGTTCTCTCTTTGGGGAGGGGAGTTGGTGGATTGACTTTACTGTTTATCTGATGATGGTTGCCTGCAGGGAGCTCCTCCTCACTGCCCAACACGTGGTCCTTTGAAGTTTACCAAAAGCCTGTGGAACCTGCTTATCCCCTCTCTGTTCCGGATACTACTCTACCCGCCCCTCCCACAATGAGGAGTGGAACTGTTCATTACCAAAGTGTTCAGAAGATGTGGCAACCTGTCCAGACACATTCCCCTGCAAGGCTTGAGACTCTTTCCCTTCCCCTCTTCCTCCTGGAGTCCTCTCCCTTTTGCAGCCCTTACTGATTATATGTTCCACCCACTCCCCTACCTGCTCCTCTCAAATGTGTCAAGTCCTCTGGCAAACTATGATTCCAGGCATCTTAGGAGAATGCCTCAGCCTCAAGCTCTTAATAAATATCCACAGCTTTCCTCTTCCACACAGTTTTCTGGGTGAGCTCTGGTCTCCGTATTTGCTGGCTTCATGGGGCAAAAACCCTGTCTAGTTCATAGAGATCAAGACAATGGATTAGATGAGGCATATGTTGAGGCTCTCCGTCTGAATTGTAACTGATGTTTTGTTAAAGTTTCTGTGACCAGTTTCATCTCAGTACCCAGAGGTTCATGGAAAAGGAAATAAGTGTCATGGTGTGACTTACTTTGCAGGCAGTAAGGGAATTTACCAAGACAGTTGTAGGTAAAGAAAGGCAGATTTATTAGAGGAAGTACAAAGATCTGTTGCAAGGGTGCAATGGGCAGCACAGAAGAGAAAGGGCTGTCTGCAAAGAGGCAAATGTAAGGTTCTTCTATCAGTTCGAACCCCGAGAGCACACCAACAGACAACATGAAGCGGTGTGGAGCAACGTGTTGTTTTAATGAGGGCCTGGGTGCAGGTGGGCTGAGGCCTAATATGGCATCAGCCCAGAGTGAGGACAGGACAAAGGTTGTATAGTCGCCTGTAAACAGGAAGTGTCTTAGTCTGACCTAACTGCTATGTTGTATCTGAATGACCTTTTTCTCGATCTTCAGGGGTACGAGTTTTCTGGCCGGCTCTCTCCTGGTTCTGCTATCTTGCTGGCACACGCTGCTTACACAAGTAGCCTTGGACCTTGGTACTGGGCCTGAGAAGGGAGGAGTTATTCATGTCCTTAAGCTTTCAGGCCCCTGAGAGAATCTTACATTCCTATCTATTTGGTTATAGAAAAGGGAAAAGGGACAACTTTCTCAATAACCACTTCAGGCATGACGTAGGGGTGGTGTGGGCACCTCGGAAAAAGAAAAACTTAATTTTTGGTGTATTCTTGAAAGACGGGTTGGTATCCATTGTGTCGTTGTAGCAGGAGCATTGCTTGGATTATCTGGTGGTTAACTGTAGTTTTAACAAGAGTTTTAATGGCTTTTATTATCAGTGGGATAACTCAGGGGAGAAACAGGAGGACCCCAATGATGAAGATTACTGTCCCTACTGGCGTTTTAAATCCTCCTAGACAGCCACCCTCCTAGAAGGTTTTTTGGGTTCCATCCCTTCTGGGTTTGGACTGGTACATGGGCTACTTTTCTGATGTTTGAAACAATTTTTAGAACTGCTTTTCTGTCATTGTCTATGTTAAGACAGCAATTAGAGATATTAAAGTTACCACAGACTCCACCCTCTCCTGCTAATAAATAGTCTAGTGCTAGCCTGTTTTGATAAACTGCCATGCGCATTTGGTTTTGTTGTTACACAAGCATTTCCAGGGCTGACGAGGTTCAGTTAGTGATTATCCCTAGAACTGCCTGTAGTCTAATTGTGCTGTTTAGCACATATAGAGTGCGATAATCCCATAAACCTTCCTTAGCCCAAGTGGCAGGACCGTAATATTCGATAATCCATTGAGGAGGCCATTCATCCCCTCGCCATCTTTGGCTTCCTCTTAGCTTTAAGGATGGTTTTTATTTGTTTAGGTTATTATATTCAGGGACTCTGAGGGTGTTGCCCGCTGTTAGTGTTTTAGATGAAGGAGTAGCCTTGGGGGTGAGCTTGACCCTGGTGTGATGGACCCAGTGGGGGAGTCCTTGGACTTTCACTGCAGTTGGCATGCTGCGTATCACAGTGTGTGGGCCTGTCCACTTTGGTTGACAGTCCACCCAGCTTTTGGGTGAGGGTTGGGTTGGCAGATAAACACATCTGTGCCTGCATGACAGTTATGTTGAGAGGACAAGGAGGTGTTAACAGGGAGAGGCATGGCCTTATCTGCTGCTTCGCGAATGAAAGATCGTGTCTGGATTAAGGAGGGGAGGTAATTCTTGAGTGGTTCAGAGTCTGGTAAGGATGTGAAAGGACACAAAGATAGATGTGTACCCGCCCCCCACCCGCTACACCCTTGTTCTGCTCTCTAATCTTTGCACATACCAGAGATTTTGTAAGTTCTGTGAGTACCTGGTTTTCTGCACGTACCAGAGATTTTGTTTTGCACATACCAGAGATTTTGTAAGTTCTGAGGCAAGGTCACAAGACGTGTTTAAGTAAGATAAACTCTTGCTGCCATAAACCTGCTCTCCCGCCTCAAAGTTTGAACCAACATATCAGAAATGGCGGGAACCAATCATAGTTAGCCAAATCGCCTTGTTCAAACACTAGCCAATCATATATCTGATTTGTATAATAACTCTATGCCCACTTTTCTTAGGCTATATAACACTGCTCAGAGCTCAGTGGGGGAGCTCTCCTGCCCGTCTCGTTTCACGAGCGAGGGAGAGTTCCAGGTTCGAACCTGTAATAAAGATCCTTGCTGCTTAGCTTTGACTCTGGACTCTGGTGGTCTTCTTCGGGGAATAAACAGTCTGGGCATAACAGATGGAGGCCCTAAAACAAAAGTTCGGTCATACATGATTTTAAAGGAACTATAAAAAGAGGGTGTTTTTAGTGTTGCGCAGAGTCTTATGAGGGCAAAAGGGAGATTTTTTGTCCATGATTGGCGGGTTTTTAAGCCACCTTGGTGAGCTGGGCTTTAAGGATAGAGTTAATTTTTTTAACTTTGCCTGAAGATTGAGGCCTGTAGGGTGTATGGAGAACCCATTTTATACCTAAGGATGTAGAGGCGTCTTGGGTAATTTGGCTGATGAAGGCGGGCCCATTATTGGACTGGATGAATGTTGGGAGACTGAAACGGGGAATTATATGCATGATGAGAGTTTGTGTGATGACATTTGCACCTTCTGAAGTTGTTGGGAACGCTTCTACCTACCCGGAGAAAGTACAGACCAAGACAAGAAGACAGTGGAGCCATTTATCAGGCGACATGTGAGTGAAGTCTACTTGCCACTCTTGCAGGGGTAACTGGCCCCGGGCTTGGTGGGTAGGAAAAGGCAGTGGCTGGAGGGAGCCCTGGGGTGACACAGAGTGGCAGAGAGAGGAGGACTGGGTAATCCCTTGAACACAGCTGGAAAGATGAGGACAAGTGAGGATAGGGCGGAGACGTTGCAGGAGAGGTTTGTAACTGACATGAAAAGAGTTGTAGAGGCTTTGGAGGTGAAGAAGGCTTTGAGAGTGAGGAAGATTGAAGTGCCCTTCCTTGACATACCATGGTCCTTGCTTTTGAAGGTTTTGGGCTCAGAAATCCTCCTTTTCTTCTGAGGAGTAAAGAGGAGAGAATGAGGACAGAGACAGAAACTGGCCTTGCATGGGTTGTAGGGCTACTTTTTGGCTATGTGATCTACTAGCACATTTCTAGCCGATATAGGATTGTCTGGGGTTTGGCGACCCCTACAATGAACGATGGTAGCTTTCTGTGGAAGCCTGGCAGTTTGAAGGAGTTTGCTGATGAGAGAGCCATTTATGACAGGAAGGTTCTTTGCAGTTAGGAAATTCCATTCTTTCCAGATGGACAAGTGTGAGTGCAATAGGTGAAACGAATAATGAGAATTTGAATATATGTTGATCTGTTGTCTGGCTGCTAGAGTGAGAGCTTGAGTGAGGGTGATGAGTTCAGCTTTTTGGGATGTGGTGCCTAGGGGGAGCAGATTGGCTTCAACAGTGTGTGGGGAGGGGTGACACTATAGCATAGCCAGCATGCCGGCATCCTTGATGTAAGAAGGAGCTGCCATCTACAAACCAAGTAAAGGAGGCATCTGGAAGGGGTTGGTCAGTTAGTGTTGGAAAAGGTATAAGAAGGGTTTGAACAGTGTTTACATAGAAGTGTGTCGGGTCTAGGGTGGTTGTAGCTTCAGGTAAGAGTGTGGCTGGGTTTAGACAGGAGCTGGTTAGCATGGTGATGTGGGGAGTTTCTATGAATAGAGCATACAGTTGTGGGAGCCGTGGGGCAGAGATGAGACTTAGTACACTGTGGTGAGCTAGCATGTCTTTGATGTTATGGGTTGAATAAACTGTTAGGTTGTCATGGAGAGATCGTTTTTAGGCTTTCATGGGTAAGGACAGCAGCTGCCACCAATGCTCAGAGACAGGCAGGCCATCTGAGAACTGTGGCTTTAAGCTATTTAGAGAGGTAGGCAATAGCCTGGAGGGTGGGTCCCTTAGACGGGGTTAGAACACCCAGTGCAACTCCACGCCATTGTTGGTGTAGAGGGAGAAGGGTTTGGTGAGGTCTGGGAGAGTGAGGACGGGGACTGAGGTGAGAGCCTTCTGGAGTAGACGGAAAGGTTAGGTAATAGGCTGTGCAGGGTTTGAAGGCTCATGGGGAGGGCCTTTAGTGGCTTGGCATAACGGTTTCACAAGTAGAGCAAAGGAGGGAACCCAGAGTCTAAAACATCCTGCTAGTCTTAGAAAAGAGAATTTCTTGCTTAGTTAGTGGAGGCGAGAGGGACTGGAGGAGGGATATGCGGTCGGTTGTGAGCTCTCGGGTCCGCAGGGTAAGAGCTAGGCCTAGACAGGTGACCGAGGGGGTGCATATTTGTGCTTTCTTAGGGGAGACCTAATACCTCCATTCTGCCAAGGAGTTTAAAAGAGAGAGATAGTATGGACATTGCAGTCCCTTTGAGAGGCACTACACAGGAGCAGATTATTAACACATTGAAGAAGAGTAGACAGTTTTAGGGATAAGGTACAGAGGTCACGAGCAAGGGCCTGTCCAAAAAGGTGGAGGCTGTCTCTGAAACCTTGAGGTAGTACACACCAGGTGAGCTGACATGAAAGGTGGGTGTCAGGGTTTCCCCACCTAAAGGCAAAGAGGTCTTGAGAAACAGGGTGCAAAGGAATTGTGAAGAAAGCATTCTTTAGGTTTAGGACAGAAAAATGGGTGGTATTGGAGAGAACTGCAGAAAGTAAAGCATATGGGTTAGGAACTACTGGACATACTGGAGTACAGCTTGGTTAATAAGCCTAGGTCCTGTACTAAGAGACAAGTTCCATCTGACTTTTTAACAGATAGAGCCGGTGTGTTAAAAGGGGAGTCTGTTGAGTGGAGTAGGTGATGGACAAGGAGGTGAAAAATATAGACTTTAGGCTGCTTGGGAGATGGGATACTGCTTCGGTGATAGGAACTGGGTGGGCTTTTTAAGGATAATGCAGACAGGGGTGTGGTGTTCTGCGACTGAGGGTGTGGAAGTATCCTAAACAGCGGGGTTAACTATGGATGGGGGATAAGGAAAAGTTGCATGTTTTACAGTGGGAGGGTGAAGGAGTAGAAGAAAGCTAGAAGTACTAGAGGGGTCTGGGTGGATGTGTTGGGTACTATGGGGAATGTGGAAGTGGAGTAGTGTAGAGTTTTGAAAGGATATCTCTGCCTAGGAGCGGGGTTGGGCATGAGGGCAGGACTAAGAAAGAGTGAGTGAAGGAAAAAGTGCACAGGAAGCAGAAAAGTGGAGAGGTGCCTTGAGGTTTGGAGACTTATCCATTAATTCCCACAACAGAGACTTGGGAGGACTGGCTGGGTCCTGAAAAATTAGGTAAAACAGAGTAGGTTGCCCTAATACTAATTTTTAAAAAACATACTGGCCTACCTGCCACCATCAGGGTTACCCTTGGCTTGGATGAAGAGATGGTAATTGCTAGGGCGTCCATCCCAGGGCACCATCAGTCTTCAGTGGTAAGGCCGATGAGATCCAAGTAGGGGGGTTTGGACAACTTAAGAAGGGATGGGGGTGGTCCTTGTGGTAGTAAGAGGGCTGCTTATAGTCCAACTTCCAGTGGGCTCCTCTGCAGACGGGGCATGGCCTGGTGGGATTACCTGGATTTGGGCATTGTCTGGACCAGTGGCCTTCATTGCCGCACTTGAAACAGGCGTCAGGTGGAGGTGGATTGTTAGGAGGCTTCCGCGTGAAGCTGTAGCCCCGTGGGCCTGCAGGGCCCCTGATGGCAGAGGCAAGCATTTGAAACTCTACCTGCTTTTTGCCTTTTACTTTTCTCATCACAATTGTTAAAGACTTTGAAGACTAAATTAAGAAGGTCTTGTTGTGGGGTTTGAGGGCTATCATCAAGCTTCTGAAGCTTGCACTGAATATTGGGGGTGGACTGAGAGATGAACCAAAGGTTCAAAGTAGTGGTTTCTGCTGAGGATTTGAAGGGAGAAAGGGAGTTAAGTTAACAGGCAGTGGAGGATAGATAGAGGCATAAGGTGGCGGGATGGGCTTACAGTCTTCAGGAGAGGGCGGTGAGGAAGGAGAATGGGAACAGGCAATACTAGAATTGTCCTGAGGAGGGGACGGTGTAGGAAAAGAAGTGTAACTGGGAAGATGGTGACTCAGAAGATAGCTAGAAAAATGGTGACTGGGAAGGTGGCGGCTGAGAAGTTGGCGTCTGGGAATATGGCGGCTGAGAAGACAATGAGGAGGCTTGGGGGGTTAAAGAAGACTTTGAGAGGAAGAGGTAGGGGCTGGGAGGGGTGGACAGCAGCCAACTGAATCAAATGAGGAAAAAGAGGTAGGGTGGGGAGGAGAAAGGCAATCAGGGTGGTGAGAATGGAGGAGATGGATTTGAACAGGTGAGCAAGAACTGCAGAGGTTGTGATCTGAGTGCAAAAAGGCCTAGACATAAGGAATTTCTCGTCATTTCTTCAGTCTTTGGCAGTAATTGCTTAAATCAATTAAAATTGTTTTTTTTTTTAATTATTTATTTATTTATTTATTTATTTATTTATTTTTTAATTATTATTATTATACTTTAAGTTGTAGGGTACATGTGCATAACGTGCAGGTTTGTTATATATGTATACTTGTGCCTTGTTGGTGTGCTGCACCCATCAACTCGTCATTTACATCAGGTATAACTCCCAATGCAATCCCTCCCCCCTCCCCCCTCCCCCCTCCCCCCTCCCCCCTCCCCATGATAGGCCCCGGTGTGTGATGTTCCCCTTCCTGAGTCCAAGTGATTTCATTGTTCAGTTCCCACCTATGAGTGAGAACATGCGGTGTTTGGTTTTCTGTTCTTGTGATAGTTTGCTAAGAATGATGGTTTCCAGCTGCATCCATGTCCCTACAAAGGACACAAACTCATCCTTTTTTATGGCTGCATAGTATTCCATGGTGTATATGTGCCACATTTTCTTAATCCAATCTGTCACTGATGGACATTTGGGTTGATTCCAAGTCTTTGCTATTGTGAATAGTGCCGCAATAAACATACGTGTGCATGTGTCTTTATAGCAGCATAATTTATAATCCTTTGGGTATATACCCAGTAATGGGATGGCTGGGTCATATGGTACATCTAGTTCTAGATCCTTGAGGAATCGCCATACGGTTTTGCATAATGGTTGAACTAGTTTACAATCCCACCAACAGTGTAAAAGTGTTCCTATTTCTCCACATCCTCTCCAGCACCTGTTGTTTCCTGACTTTTTAATGATCGCCATTCTAACTGGTGTGAGATGGTATCTCATGTGGTTTTGATTTGCATTTCTCTGATGGCCAGTGATGATGAGCATTTTTTCATGTGTCTGTTGGCTGTATGAATGTCTTCTTTTGAGAAATGTCTGTTCATATCCTTTGCCCACTTTTTGATGGGGTTGTTTGTTTTTTTCTTGTAAATTTGTTTGAGTTCTTTGTAGGTTCTGGATATTAGCCCTTTGTCAGATGAGTAGATTGCAAAAATTTTCTCCCATTCTGTAGGTTGCCTGTTCACTCTGATGGTAGTTTCTTTTGCTGTGCAGAAGCTCTTTAGTTTAATGAGATCCCATTTGTCAATTTTGGCTTTTGCTGCTGTTGCTTTTGGTGTTTTAGACATGAAGTCTTTGCCCATGCCTATGTCCTGAATGGTACTACCTAGGTTTTCCTCTAGGATTTTTATGGTATTAGGTCTAACATTTAAGTCTCTAATCCATCTTGAATTAATTTTCGTATAAGGAGTAAGGAAAGGATCCAGTTTCAGCTTTCTACTTACGGCTAGCCAATTTTCCCAGCACCATTTATTAAATAGGGAATCCTTTCCCCATTTCTTGTTTCTCTCAGGTTTGTCAAAGATCAGATGGCTGTAGATGTGTGGTATTATTTCTGAGGACTCTGTTCTGTTCCATTGGTCTATATCTCTGTTTTGGTACCAGTACCATGCTGTTTTGGTTACTGTAGCTTTGTAGTATAGTTTGAAGTCAGGTAGCGTGATGCCTCCAGCTTTGTTCTTTTGACTTAGGATTGTCTTGGAGATGCGGGCTCTTTTTTGGTTCCATATGAACTTTAAAGCAGTTTTTTCCAATTCTGTGAAGAAACTCGTTGGTAGCTTGATGGGGATGGCATTGAATCTATAAATAACCTTGGGCAGTACGGCCATTTTCACGATATTGATTCTTCCTATCCATGAGCATGGTATGTTCTTCCATTTGTTTGTGTCCTGTTTTATTTCACTGAGCAGTGGTTTGTAGTTCTCCTTGAAGAGGTCCTTTACATCCCTTGTAAGTTGGATTCCTAGGTATTTTATTCTCTTTGAAGCAATTATGAATGGAAGTTCATTCCTGATTTGGCTCTCTGTTTGTCTGTTACTGGTGTATAAGAATGCTTGTGATTTTTGCACATTAATTTTGTATCCTGAGACTTTGCTGAAATTGCTTATCAGCTTAAGGAGATTTTGGGCTGAGACAATGGGGTTTTCTAAATATACAATCATGTCATCTGCAAACAGGGACAATTTGACTTCTTCTTTTCCTAACTGAATACCCTTGATTTCTTTCTCTTGCCTAATTGCCCTAGCCAGAACTTCCAACACTATGTTGAATAGGAGTGGTGAGAGAGGGCATCCCTGTCTTGTGCCAGTTTTCAAAGGGAATTTTTCCAGTTTTTGCCCATTCAGTATGATATTGGCTGTGGGTTTGTCATAGATAGCTCTTATTATTTTGAGGTACGTTCCATCAATACCGAATTTCTTGAGCGTTTTTAGCATGAAGGGCTGTTGAATTTTGTCAAAAGCCTTTTCTGCATCTATTGAGATAATCATGTGGTTCTTGTCTTTGGTTCTGTTTATATGCTGGATTATGTTTATTGATTTGCGAATGTTGAACCAGCCTTGCATCCCAGGGATGAAGCCCACTTGATCATGGTGGATAAGCTTTTTGATGTGTTGCTGAATCCGGTTTGCCAGTATTTTATTGAGGATTTTTGCATCGATGTTCATCAGGGATATTGGTCTAAAATTCTCTTTTTTTGTTGTGTCTCTGCCAGGCTTTGGTATCAGAATGATGTTGGCCTCATAAAATGAGTTAGGGAGGATTCCCTCTTTTTCTATTGATTGGAATAGTTTCAGAAGGAATGGTACCAACTCCTCCTTTTACCTCTGGTAGAATTCAGCTGTGAATCCATCTGGTCCTGGACTTTTTTTGGTTGGTAGGCTATTAATTATTGCCTCAATTTCAGAGCCTACTATTGGTCTATTCAGGGATTCAACTTCTTCCTGGTTTAGTCTTGGAAGAGTGTAAGTGTCCAGGAAATTATCCATTTCTTCTAGATTTTCCAGTTTATTTGCGTAGAGGTGTTTATAATATTCTCTGATGGTAGTTTGTATTTCTGTGGGGTCGGTGGTGATATCCCCTTTATCATTTTTAATTGCGTAGATTTGATTCTTCTCTCTTTTCTTCTTTATTAGTCTGGCTAGTGGTCTGTCAATTTTGTTGATCTTTTCAAAAAACCAACTCCTAGATTCATTGATTTTTTGGAGAGTTTTTTGTGTCTCTATCTCCTTCAGTTCTGCTCTGATCTTAGTTATTTCTTGCCTTCTGCTAGCTTTCGAATGTGTTTGCTCTTGCTTCTCTAACTCTTTTAATTGTGATGTTAGAGTGTCAATTTTAGATCTTTCCTGCTTTCTCTTGTGGGCATTTAGTGCTATAAATTTCCCTCTACACACTGCTTTAAATGTGTCCCAGAGATTCTGGTATGTTGTATCTTTGTTCTCATTGGTTTCAAAGAACATCTTTATTTCTGCCTTCATTTCGTTATGTACCCAGTAGTCATTCAGGAGCAGGTTGTTCAGTTTCCATGTAGTTGAGCAGTTTTGATTGAGTTTCTTAGTCCTGAGTTCTAGTTTGATTGCACTGTGGTCTGAGAGACAGTTTGTTATAATTTCTGTTCTTGTACATTTGCTGAGGAGTGCTTTACTTCCAATTACGTGGTCAATTTTGGAGTAAGTACGATGTGGTGCTGAGAAGAATGTATATTCTGTTGATTTGGGGTGGAGAGTTCTGTAGATGTCTATTAGGTCTGCTTGCTGCAGAGATGAGTTCAATTCCTGGATATCCTTGTTAACTTTCTGTCTCGTTGATCTGTCTAATGTTGACAGTGGAGTGTTGAAGTCTCCCATTATTATTGTATGGGAGTCTAAGTCTCTTTGTAAGTCTCTAAGGACTTGCTTTATGAATCTGGGTGCTCCTGTATTGGGTGCATATATATTTAGGATAGTTAGCTCTTCCTGTTGAATTGATCCCTTTACCATTGTGTAATGGCCTTCTTTGTCTCTTTTGATCTTTGATGGTTTAAAGTCTGTTTTATCAGAGACTAGTATTGCAACCCCCGCTTTTTTTTGTTCTCCATTTGCTTGGTAAATCTTCCTCCATCCCTTTATTTTGAGCCTATGTATGTCTCTGCGTGTGAGATGGGTCTCCTGAATACAGCAGACTGATGGGTCTTGACTCTTTATCCAGTTTGCCAGTCTGTGTCTTTTAATTGGAGCATTTAGTCCATTTACATTGAAGGTTAAGATTGTTATGTGTGAACTTGATCCTGCCATTATGATATTAACTGGTTATTTTGCTTGTTAGTTGATGCAGTTTCTTCCTAGCCTCGATGGTCTTTACATTTTGGCATGTTTTTGCAATGGCTGGTACCGGTTGTTCCTTTCCATGTTTAGTGCTTCCTTCAGGATCTCTTGTAAGGCAGGCCTAGTGGTGACAAAATCTGTAAGCATTTGCTTATCTGTAAAGGATTTTATTTCTCCTTCACTTATGAAACTTAGTTTGGCTGGATATGAAATTCTGGGTTTAAAATTCTTTTCTTTAAGAATGTTGAATATTGGCCCCCACTCTCTTCTGGCTTGTAGAGTTTCTGCCGAGAGATCTGCTGTTAGTCTGATGGGCTTCCCTTTGTGGGTAACCCGACCTTTCTCTCTGGCTGCCCTTAAGATTTTTTCCTTCATTTCAACTTTGGTGAATCTGGCAATTATGTGTCTTGGAGTTGCTCTTCTCGAGGAGTATCTTTGTGGCGTTCTCTGTATTTCCTGGATTTGAATGTTGGCCTGCCCTACTAGGTTGGGGAAGTTCTCCTGGATGATATCCTGAAGAGTGTTTTCCAACTTGGTTCCATTTTCCCCCTCACTTTCAGGCACCCCAATCAGACGTAGATTTGGTCTTTTTACATAATCCCATACTTCTTGCAGGCTTTGTTCATTTCTTTTTCTTCTTTTTTCTTTTGGTTTCTCTTCTCGCTTCATTTCATTCATTTGATCCTCAATCGCTGATACTCTTTCTTCCAGTTGATCGAGTCGGTTACTGAAGCTTGTGCATTTGTCACGTATTTCTCGTGTCATGGTTTTCATCTCTTTCATTTCGTTTAGGACTTTCTCTGCATTAATTACTCTAGCCATCAATTCTTCCACTTTTTTTTCAAGATTTTTAGTTTCTTTGCGCTGGGTACGTAATTCCTCCTTTAGCTCTGAGAAATTTGATGGACTGAAGCCTTCTTCTCTGATCTTGTCAAAGTCATTCTCCGTCCAGCTTTGATCCGTTGCTGGCGATGAGCTGCGCTCCTTTGCCGGGGGAGATGCGCTCTTATTTTTTGAATTTCCAGCTTTTCTGCCCTGCTTTTTCCCCATCTTTGTGGTTTTATCTGCCTCTGGTCTTTGATGATGGTGATGTACTGATGGGGTTTTGGTGTAGGTGTCCTTCCTGTTTGATAGTTTTCCTTCTAACAGTCAGGACCCTCAGCTGTAGGTCTGTTGGAGATTGCTTGAGGTCCACTCCAGACCCTGTTTGCCTGGGTATCAGCAGCAGAGGCTGCAGAAGATAGAATATTTCTGAACAGCGAGTGTACCTGTCTGATTCTTGCTTTGGAAGCTTCCTCTCAGGGGTGTACTCCACCCTGTGAGGTGTGGGGTGTCAGACTGCCCCTAGTGGGGGATGTCTCCCAGTTAGGCTGCTCAGGGGTCAGGGACCCACTTGAGCAGGGAGTCTGTCCCTTCTCAGATCTCAACCTCCGTGTTGGGAGATCCACTGCTCTCTTCAAAGCTGTCAGACAGAGTCGTTTGCGTCTGCAGAGTTTTCTGCTGCTTTTGTTGTTGTATAGTTGTGCCCTGTCCCCAGAGGTGGAGTCTACAGAGACAGGCAGGTTTCCTTGAGCTGCTGTGAGCTCCACCCGGTTGGAGCTTCCCAGCGGCTATGTTTACCTACTTAAGCCTCGGCAATGGCGGGCGCCCCTCCCCCAGCCTCGCTGCTGCCTTGCCAGTAGATCACAGACTGCTGTGCTAGCAATGAGGGAGGCTCCGTGGGTATGGGACCCTCCCGGCCAGGCGTGGGATATGATCTCCTGGTGTGCCTGTTTGCTTAAAGCGCAGTATTGGGGTGGGAGTTACCCGATTTTCCAGGTGTTGTGTGTCTCAGTTCCCCTGGCTAGGAAAAGGGATTCCCTTCCCCCTTGCGCTTCCCAGGTGAGGCAATGCCTCGCCCTGCTTCAGCTCTCGCTGGTCGGGCTGCAGCAGCTGACCAGCACCGATCGTCCGGCACTCCCCAGTGAGATGAACCCAGTACCTCAGTTGAAAATGCAGAAATCACCGGTCTTCTGTGTCGCTCGCGCTGGGAGTTGGAGACTGGAGCTGTTCCTATTCGGCCATCTTGCTCCGCCCCCTCAAATCAATTAAAATTGTAAAGTTGAATGTTCCATTTGCGGGCCATTTGAACCCATTATCCAATTCTTATTGTGGCCAGACTGAATTGCAAAAAAAGACAAGGTGCTTAGGGTGGATATCTTCCCTGAGGCCTAAGGTTTGCAGGTTTTTTACGAGGCAGCCTAGAGGGCTGTTTTTTGGAATGGAGGACTGGGAGTTTCCCATAACGGAGGGTAGGCTTGGGAGAACAGGGGGAAAGGATGGCTGGAGGGAGACGATAAAAGAAGCGATCATCACTGCTGCCTTTTCATTCCTGAATGTGATCAAATGGCCTAAAGGCATCCCCCTAAGACCAGATGATTCAGTGAGTGCCTGGCACATGCCAGAGCCTTCTTGGACCAACATTGGATTTTCAGACTGGAAGAACCAAGAGAGGCCATGCGGATTTTTCCCTGTTAACCGGGCTCCTGGGGAAACTTACCAGTAGGCGAGATCAGTGACCACTGTGAATGTACAGAGAGGTGACTGGAGGCTGAGGAGCTTCCTTTGTCCGGCTGCTGTGGCCTGCTCTCTGGGGTGGAGGGGTAAGTCCACGGGGGACACACACCTGAGCCCCTCCCAGGTTTTGGCACCAGATGTAAGGTTCTTGTATTGGTTCGAACCCCGAGAGCACAGCAACAGACAACACGAGGCGGTGTGGAGCAACATGCTGTTTTAATGAGTGCCTGGTGGGCCAAGGCCTAAAATGGTGTCAGCCCTGAGTGAGGACAGGACAAAGGTTTTATAGTCTCCTGTAAAAGGGAAGTGTCCTCGTCTGAGGTAACTGCTACATTGTACCCAGATGGCCTTTTTCTTGATCTTCAGGGATACATATCTTCCAGCTGGCTCTCTTCCTGCTTCTATCTTGCTGGCGCATGTTGCTAATGCAAGTGGCCTTGTGCTTTGGGACTGGGCCTGAGAAGGGAAGAGTTATTCATCTCCTTAAGCTTTCAGGCCCCGGGGAGAGCCTTACAGCAAGGACTGGAGGGAAGTTTCATGGGCTTATGCTGGAGGGGGCTCCATGCAGAACGAGGTCATGCTGCTGGGGCTTCCTGCAGAGCAAAGTAGTTGTGCCAAAAGGTTGTTTGCGATTAGCCATCTGTATTAGTCAGGGTTCTCTAGAGGGACAGAACTAATAGGATAGATGTGTATATGAAAGGGAGTTTATGAAGGAGAAGTGAGTCATACGATCACAAGGTAAAGTCCCATGATAGGCTATCTGCAAGTTGAGGAGCAAGGAATCCAGTGGTGGATCAGTCCGAGTCCCAAAACCTCAGAAGTAGGGAAGCCAACAGTGCAGCCTTCAGTCTGTGGCCAAAGGCCTGAGAGCCCCTGACAAACCACTGGTTAAGTCCAAGGGTCCAAAAGCTGAAGAACTTGGAGTCTGATGTTTGATGGCAGGAAGCATCCAGCACAAGAGAAAGATAAAGACCAGAAGACGAAGCAAATCTGCTCTTCCATAGTCATCTGCCTGCTTTATTCTAGTCACATGGGCAGCTGTTTAGATGGTGCCCACCTAGACTGAGCGTGGGTCTGCCTCTCCCAGTCCACTGACTCAAATGTTAGTCTCCTTCGGCAACACCCTCACAGACACACCCAGTACTTTGCATCTCTCAATCCAATCAAGTTGACGCTCAATAGTAACCATCATGCTAACTCTCAGGACAATTGTTCTCCTTCACCTGGAACTTTTTCCTCATTGTTGCTTACTTACCTTATCAGGACTCCACAATAAGGTTGGTTAGAGATTTGGGAGCAAGACCACTCAGTTCAAATCCCAGCTTTCTCACTTATTAAGTTGGCTGGCTCTTCATTAAGTAGTTGAACCCCTAACTCCACGCTTCAGTTTTCTCACCTGTAAAATGGTTATTAAAAATGCTTGCCCCTTAAGGACTGTCAAGAGAATTATGTTATTACATGTGGAAGTGTGATAATGATGTAGGAGTCAAAAAGAAATTATTTAGGCAGATAGGGTAAGGAAGTCCTTAGTAAGGTTCTCCCTTCAATGAAAAGCAGCCCCAAATCATTTCTTTTCTAACAAAAAGCAACCTAAAAAACCAAGCCACAAGCATAGAGAAGCAAGCTAGAAGCTTGCATGGATGAATGCTGGCAGCTGTGCCAATAGGAGAAGGCTACTTGGGGGCTAGGCAAGTTCAGCATGGCAGCTCCATCTTCCCTTTTCCTTGTCAACCACGTGTGCAGTAAGGAGCAGACAACATGGCGCTAGCCAGGTAGAAAACCTATTTGCATAATAAAAAGATTAGGGTGGGATGGCCAGCTTCTTCACACACTATGTAAACATCACACCTGCTCCAACCAATCTTTAGGCCCTATGTAAATCAGACACCGCCTCCTCAAGCCAGTCTATAAACCCCAAATCTCTCCCCACTTCCTCCCACCCTTCGCACTCCATTGTGGACCATGGACCATGGACTGCGGACTGTGGACCAGAAGTCCCACTTGGATGCCCTCTCTCTCTGCAAGAGAGAGAGCTATTCTCCTTTCTCTTTCTTTTGCCTATTAAATCTCTGCTCCTAAACCCATTGCTTGTGTGTCCATGTCTTTGATTTCCTTGGCTTGAGACAACAAACCTTGGGTATTTCCCCAGACAAATGACATCACCTCAATAATATATGAAAAGTATTTGGGATATATGTTTATGTGCCATGTAAATGTTTGCAATTATTAGTTTCCTTCAGTAGGCATTTTCACTTAGTCACTATGAGCATTTTACATTTTTCCTATTTCTTGTGAAACAGTAAGCATGGCCTTATTATGTGAAAGGCTAACTCACCTGACCTTGGCAGGCAATGGCAATGAAAGTTATCACCAAAGTGTTTTTCTCTAATCCAGTGGTTCTCCACCTTGGTCTTACCCTGGAACTCAAGGAACTTTACCTAGTACTGATGCCTGGGACCCAACCCCAGAGATGCTTATTGAATTGGTTTGGGGGAAGTCTAAACATTGGGTGTTTTAGAAGCTTCCCAGATGGCTCTAGTGCACAACCAAGGTTGAAAACTCTCCCCAGACCTTTTTCATGGAGGTGAAGTGCGAGTGGGATTTTTGAAAGTCAGATTCAGTCACCACGTGAAACCTGGATGTCAGTAGTGCTTCTTGAAAATAAGTGTTTCAGTGCCAAATATATTTTACAAGTTCTTGGTTAAACAGCAGCAAATAATAAACAACTTTTATTTGCTAGAGGATTTATAGGACTTTTAAGAGCCTTTGGTGTGTTAATGGACATTGAAACTCTCAAAGAGGGGGAATTATACTTGGTGCCTTTCCTAAACAAATTTAACCACAGAAACTTTTTGAGTTTGGGTGTCTTGGGGAACTAGCAATCTGAGAAATACACTTTGGAAAATGCTAAATTTATGGCAATGCCAAAAGCAGTGTGGAAAGCTGAGCGAAGGCAGAGCCTAGGGGAGCTCATGGGTCTCCTGATCCTGACTCCCCCACTCCTGGCTCTCCCCTGGCAGAGCATTCTAGCCTGTTACCCCCACTCACTTTACTGAGAAGAAAGAGAGCACCCAAAAAGGACAGAAACTGCCCATCTCGGTCCAAGGGGAGAAAAACAACGTAACACAAGGGAACAGTAGTGGACTCAATGTTCGGCTGCCCTGGAAGCCTGAACAAAATAGAATTTTTGTTGGGACTGGAGTCCTTGGCTTCCAGGTGTGACTCAGGAACTATCAGTATGATGGTAGGGTGAAAAGGATGTTGGGCTGTGTGTCCATAGCATTCAGAAAACTGCCTCCATCCTCTGACTTGCTTTTCTTAGTAAAGCTAAAATTGTGGCTAGAAATTGTAGCTATACAGTCACTAATTTCCATGACTTGATAGTATATCCTTTTCACTTTAACCTTATCTTATACAGTGCATCATTTTCAAAACTTTTTCACACATATTGTCTCATTAGATTCACAGAACAATCTTATCTGCTGGGCAATGCTAGTATTCTTGTTATCCATATTTTTCAGAGGGGAAAACTGAGGCCTAGAGAGGTGAGTTGACCTGCCTGAATTTACAGAAGGCTGTGATGAACCCAGGTTTGAGTATAGGTCTGTCTGCCACGCATTCTTTCCACTGTGTTCTGAACCTGCTTTCAAATTACAGATTTATAGAATTCTCTTAGGGGGAACTTCCTTTCCCCAGGATGCATCTTTCCAAGTGAGGAGTAACAGCCCTACCTCTATCTACATTAACCCATTTTCCCCAACAGAGGGTAGAAAGAGTGACAATTGATTGGAAAGTTTGGGACCAGAGGGTGAGATCCCTGGGCTCATCCCCTTCCGTGCTTGGCTGTGGGCATCTGCAGGCAGTGCACAGTCTCTTCTGCACCAGCCTTATGGCAAGAGAAGGCACACAGTTTGGGGAGGAAAGATAAATTCAGAGGAGGGTTAGCGGCTCCTTTGGCTGCATGCTGAGCCATGGCCTCCAGTAGAGCTTTTATCACAATAAAACCTATTTTGATCTCCATCATCTATAATTCCTGAGTGTGGCTCTTTTACAATAGATTCCAAACATGGGTAGGGAAATGGGGCATTATTTATTAGTCCCCCCCAGACCTTATAAATTTTATAGCTGAATCCAACCTGAAGTTATTTGGTCTAAGCTGCTACTTTTAAAAAATGAATCATTTGAGTAACAGTCAGGTTTTATTACTTGCTGAAAATCACACAAAGCTGATTAATACGTAAGCCACTGGGTATCCTGACTTACTGGGAAGTGTTACTTTTGTCCATTTAAGCATGGTTTCTTCAAGATTACCGAAGAGGGAGACAGAGCTCATGTTTGGAGCACCCCCCCCCCCCCCACACACACACAGCAGGTGGCCATAACAAAATGAGGAAACAAATGTTATAAATAAATTGATGTTCAGTGAGTTCCAATAAATCATTGAAGTAATCATTGTGGTTGGGAGAGAAAATTACAATTTATTGGGCATCCCTAACCTTTAGGAAGTTCTTAGTTTGAATTATACATGAGAATATCAGTCAGTTTTACTGCAGTAAGAACCCCCAAATTCCAGTGGCTTATAATAACTAGCATTTATTGCTCATGAATTTTAATTGTTGGCAGCTGCAAGCCATTTGTGGTGGTTCTTCCCAGCCCTGTTCCCCATGTTTTCTCTCTCTAAGACCCAGGCTGAAGAAGCAGCCTATATTTGGGACTTGGCATACTTGTGGAAGAGGAAACAGAGCGGGAGAATTCATGGAACCCATGGGGCCTCTTAAAGCATCTGCTCACACAAGGCAGATGACACTTCTGCTCACATCCCTTTGACCAAAGCCTGTCACATGGCCAAGTAAAGAGGGATGTAAGCTGCTCCCTCAGGAGGACTACAAGTCCCAGGGCCATGAGAGGGCATGTATAGAGGGCATGATAGAGAAGGAGAGAGTACATACTTCAGAGAAATAATAGAATCAACCAGAGAGTGTACATAGGGTCTGTAGAAGTCCTAATCTAGACCTGGCCTTAAAGTGAGAGTATATCACCCTTTCGACCCTCTGGAAAACTCTCTTCCCTAGAGTTAGAAAGGGGTGGAGGAGGTTGAAATATAAAAGGAGGAGAGAGTTGCCTCAGTTGGAAGGAGTGGTCCTATAAAATGTGCTTTGAATTGGAGTCCACTAAACAGACCATCCTCAACCCCTCCCTGGGGCGTTAAATGTCTTGTAGGTTATTCATGCAGGAGAGGGAAAATTGGGTATGCAGTGGCACAAATAATCCAAAACTCATTGATATTTGAATACTTAATGTTGTTTGTGATTTCTGTAGCCAGCATAGTTCCCTTCTTGATTGCACTTCACTGGGATCACTGTGAAGGTTGCCTGGTATTCCCCACACACGCAGCAGCTAATGGGAAGAAGACAGTGAGGAGGAGCGTGAGATGAACGTCAACTAAATAAGGTGAGGCTGGCCACAAAAGTGATTCATTCACATAGGGACAAATGAATAACCTCTTACTCCTAGCTGAATTCTAAGCCTCGTACAGGGAATGAGAGAGAGCAAATCTCATGAGACTTCACTGTCTTCTCCAACTATTGATTCTGCAGTAGCCTCACCCATTCTCCCAGGATGCAAACTCAAGATTTGTGAGGAGAGGGCAGGGCTCAGGCAAACTATAGCCTGCAGCACGCTGCAGCCCTTGAAGGGAGTTCATAATTTTTTTTCTTTATTCCCTCTTGTATCAAGGAGTGATTGAGGGCCTACTAGTTGCAAATGTGTGGGCACTATAGGGAAGTCAAAAGTAATAAGGAGACACTATCCCTGCCCCTCCAAAATTATTGCTAGTGATGATAACATTTTATAACTTTAAAGCACCTTGAATGTTTTAAGTTGCTTCATAGTAGGAGGCCAGAGCTATAGAAGCAGTTCTGTAACCAAGAAGCCGCCAAGATCTTTCTGTCCTTAAATACATTTTTCACGTTCTCAAGCTTGTGAGGTGCAGTACCCAGGGCTGTGGTGGTACCCAGCCTGGGAGGTGGTGTCTGTGGGCTTATGAATTTGGGAGACAGCACTCAGCTGAAGTAGCTAAGCTACCAGAAAAAAAACAACAGAAAAAAAATGCAAAATCTCTTGTCCATGCATCATTTTGCATTACCTCACCATCTAGAAAAATAGTTTGCAATATTGCTGAGTGGTTAAGAGCTTAATTTTTTACAATAGACTACCAGGTTCAAAACTTGACTTATCCATTTATTAGCTGTGTGACCTTGGAAAAGTCATCTTACTCTGTGTGCCTCGGTTTCCTCATCTAGAACTAGGATTGTTATGAGAATCCAAAACACAATGTTTTATTTTCCTGTTGCTTAGCTAATTACAAAAACACCCACGGAAGCAGCACTAAGAATATGATGGTTCTACTATAACAGTACAAGTCTAAGTCTCTTGAGATACTAAGGTTCAGGCATGTGATCTAGGTTCTTTCAACCAGACCTACCTGCAAGGGCCTATGATTTGGAAGTGAGGAAACGGCAGGTATGGGGTTTCCATTTTGCAGCCTGGCAGGTGGCAGAGGCCACATGTTTCTGTGACTGGAAGTGGGGGAAGCAGGAGAGGCCACTTGCTATCATGGATAGGGCCGTGGGGTCCTGGGATCAGTGGCCAGTTCCTCAGGGTGTTTCCAGGAGTTGTTACTGGAAATCAGCCTAGAATTGTCCCTCTAGTTCTTTTTGTGACTCTGGGAGCTAGGGAAAGTAGCCTGGGCTCCAATCCTGGCTCTGCCGCTTAATAATTACGTGATCTCAGGCAAGTTATCTCACTCCTTTATGCCAGTTTCCTTATATGAAAAGTGGGGCAAATAGGTAGCTGTTGCACAGGGTTTTCATACAGTATAAAGGAGTTAATATAGGTAAAGCATTTAGAATGCATCCTGACACATGGTAAACATTAATGTTACATTATGGTTGTTGTTGCTTCTGTTGTTATTATTATTAATAATATATTTCAAACTAGCTAAAGTGGATTATTTTGTCTATAAGTAAAAGCACAGATTAATGCAAAGAGCAACATGCTTTGTACTTGACGTTTTAGATAAAGAAGTATTACACATATATGTGTTGGTGCCTAAAAAGGCCAAGAAACTATAGTTTAGAAAGTGTATAAATGGATGAAGACAATTTTTAAAAAGCATTAATGAAGTCAGGGAATTACAGGATGGAATGCAGAATAGAGACAATCAACTGTGTTCCAAGAATATGAAACAACCTCACTGAAGGAGATATGGAGAAAAGGTGCTGATTTAAGCAACTTTGGAAATTAGCAGAGACCATAAGACTAAAGGCTAAAGAATCTGTACACAAGCACTGTATCCAAACTGATAAAGTCTTTCCTATGGAGGTTACAGGCAAGTGGAGGAGGCTAGAATGACTCATATGGTGATAGATTAGAGTTAAAGACGTTAGAATTAATTCTGCTGGGTGTGGGGGCTTCCATGCCTATAATCCTAGCATTTAGGGAGTCCAAGGCAGGAGGATTGCTTAAGCCCGAGTTCAAGACCAGCCTTGGCAACATAGTGAAACCTCATCTCTACAAAAAACATGGGAAGTAGTTGGGTGTGGTGGTGCACACTTGTAGTCCTAGCTACTTGGGAGGTTGAGGTGGGAGGATCACTGGAGCCCAGGATGAGGAAGTTGCAGTGAGCCCAGATCATGCCACTGCACTCCAACCTGAAAACAGAGACTCTGTCTCAAAAAAAAAAAAAAAAAAAAAATTGCTCATTTTCAGCTTAATATAGTTAAATGTACAAATATTTGTAAATTGGTGTGTGTACACAGGTTAGCACATATACATATAATTCTTTCCGCTGTCAGCTAAGAAAGCCTAAAAGAAGCAACACCTTTGTAGCACACCTAGTGCTCAGATCTTGGTTCCTTATATCATTCTACAATAAAAAGAACCAGGGATCCTTGAAGAAATTGCCTGTTCTAGGACTGGTGAAGGAAACACAGAAGATGAGCCTGGAGCAGCACCTTATAGTGCCAAAAAGAAAGAAAGTGCTAAGGAAGAAATAGAAAGGGGGGTTGTGGAGAGGAAATAGGGAAGGGATGGGAAGGGGAGGGGAAAAGAGGGAAAGGGTGGAGACAGGGGGTTCACAGTAATAGGATACATCAATAGGAGACAACTATAAGAGTTCCCAATGCCCTACTCTGGATCAATCTGAGTGCCAAAATAAACAAAGTCATTGAATTATAACCCAAACTATAAAATAAATATTCATGAGTCTATACAGATATAGATGATTTTAAAAACAAGTAATTGGAGTAAAAGGGACAAATCTGTGAAGAACAATTCCAAGTAATTTATGTGAATGCTCCACCTCTAGTATGTGGAGCATAACTCCCCCCCATCAAAGTGTGAGCTATCTATACAGAATTCTTTGCAAACAGTACACTATGGAAAGGTGAATGGGGAGCAGGAAGTAATTTGCTATAGAGAAATCTGACAAACAATACCTTGGCCAGGTGATCAAGGTCAACATCAATAGTGTTAAGTCAGGTGAATCATGTGTACCTTCGATATGATTTAGTGAGATACTGAAGGATAATATAATGAGGCTAACTGCATTACCCCTGGGCTCTTCCTCCCCGAAACCTATAACCCCAGCCTAATCATGAGGAACAAAATTAGAAAAATCCAAATTGAGGGATAGTCTCTACAAAATACCTGACCAGTACTCTACCCCTCAAACTGTTGAGGTCATCAAAAATAAAGAATGTCCAAGAAGCTGTCATAGTCTTGAGGGGCCTAAGGAGACATGACAACTACATGGAATGTGGCTTCTGGGATGGGATCCTGGAACAACAACAAAAAAGGCATTAAGTAAAAACTAAGCAAATCTGTATAAAGTACGCACTGTAGTGAATTTTTTAAAAAGTGAATGAAGAAATTTCAAAAGAAGAGATAGACAATGACAAAAGCTTTATTAATATCAACATTTTGAAGCCTCAGACCCAGCAACTGGAAGGGACAATCTTGCCATACAAGAAGCTCTTTTGGATTCTACAGTAGATGCAGAGAATGCCTTCTGCTGGTGGACCTGTTACACCACACTGAAAGTTGTGATTTGGACTGGTAATAGAACCTGTAAAACCTACATTGATGAAGTTCTCCAGCACAAGCTGGAGCTAAATCTGCTTTAAAAGAGACCCAGGAATTATCTTGTAAATTTTGTAGTGAAATTAGTAGGATTCTCAAAAAGATCAGCCTCTGAGAAGTATGTATCAACAATCAACTTGAACATTCGCTTCAAGAACATTGTGCTCCCCATCCCAGCTGCCTAAGACAAGAGATGGTGCCAGCTGGGAAAAGAGAGAAGAAACTGAAAGGAACAGATTTTTTTTTTTTTCTAAAATCACAGAAGGATACATGAGAAATGGAATAAAACGTTAGCAGCATTCCTAAATGGTACCATTTTGGTAAATCTTAAACAGAACACAACTGAGGCAACAATTTAGAAGGACATTAGAATTTATGAAGCGGCTCCAGTCAAAAGTTAAGCAAAGAATATGACTAGGAATATGCCTAAAGTAATTATTCCAGAATGTGCAGTAGATATTTCTTGAAATGTATGGTTACACTTGCTTCTAATCAGTTGCTTTCTCATGTCCAGTTATATTTCATTTTGCTTAATCTGCAAAATCAATACATCATAAAACCTGTTCAGTGTGTAAGGGAATATATGTGTGTCTAAATACATGTATATATCATATATATCTAAATACACATAGAGATATATATGGAAACATGTGTATTTATGTATATATATACATAAATTGTGTTATAATGAATGTAATTTAAAGCTCTTCAGAATTAATATTATGTTTAATCGAGTCATTTTAAATGATCTTTAAGAAAGCATAATAGTGACCATCTCATTTGATTTTCTGAGGAATTTTGTGAGGTAATAACACCAGGTATTGTAATCCTCATGCTACAGAGGGAAAATAAGCCCAGAGAGGTTAAGTGGCTTGCTCAAGGTCGCAGAGTTAGAAGAGCTTGCAATATAGTTGGGCTAATAAAACACATCCAGGCACATAAAACACCCTGAAATAATTAGAAGCTTGTGGTTTTTTTCTGAATCAAATTTCCAAGCTCCAAAGATATTCTCCTAACTAAAAAGAGATCCACACAAACAAATCATTTTTGTCTGCCTGAGAAATACAGTGGCTTCTTTTCGAGGGTGAAAAACAAATTTGCCTTCTTCGAGCTTGCAGATGAAGTAGAAATATTGGTGCAAGACTTTTACAGTTCATTAACTGTCATCCAGAGCAAGGAAGATTTGTGGCTTGCTTAAGGGACCGTTGGGCAGGGGTACGACACACATGCCAATAGGTTTAACTCTTTAGCAACAGGCCATGGCAACAGACCAGGAGGCCACCAGCTCCCAGACAAGGGCAATGAGGACATCAGTCACACTCGGAGTAGATTGCTTTGGGTCTTTACATTAAAAAAATCTCTAGAATATTGCGTGTAGAATTATTTTTATGTTCTTTCTGGAGGTTTCCATTGTAAAATCAATATTTATAAGCCACTTCTGGAAGACCTATGTTGTTAGTATTAGATAGTATAAATTGAATATTGCAGCCATCAGCTCTACAGTTCCAGTTCTTTAGATTTATAATCAGCATTTCAGATATGCCAGAGTGAAGGACAAAAGTTAGACTAAAATCTATGGCAGAAAAGAGCAATTAACACATTTATTCAATGACCAAGCAAAGTGTTCTTTTAGTTTCTACAGAATTACTTGGCATCCTGCCCATGACAGGTTGTTTACTCTAAAATAAATTTCTAAAGAATTGAATGGTTTGGATCAAATGTGTAACCCCGAAGGGCACAAGAAAACACCTGGAATTTGATTTTTTTTTTTTTTAGTTCCCACCTATGAGTGAGAACGTATAATGTCTGTTTTTGTTTCTCTGTGCCTGCATAAGAAAACACCACCTGGAATTCGATTTTGAGGTCAATCATCTATCTTGAAAAAAAAAAAAAAAAAGTGACTGGAAACTTCCTAATGAGCTTATCGTGTGATTGTCCAGAGGTTTGGACCACTGTGCTACATCTGTTGACGTTTGTTGTTTATTTTGGGTGAAATAAAATCTTCTGTGCCTATGTAAGTAATCAATGCCTGATATTAAGTGATATTTTGTTAGATTTACTTAGAAGTAAATCAAAAGAGCTTGCGTTTCACAGAGGGATATATGCAGTTAATATTTCCCCAGGTTGAAAACGGCAACCAAGGCACATGCTATTATTTATGGTAACAAACAATTATCCTTCACAATAGAACTAAAAACAGAATTCTGACTCATGAATATGCTTTTAATATTTCCCTGCTGTGGACATTATTTTTTCTCTACCCTGGAACACACTGAGAAAGAGTGTTGTGTACATGCAGAAGTGTGCATGTGGGTGTACACGTGCCTGTGTGTGTGAATATAAATAGTCAATAAAATGGAACTCCACTCATTATTTTTTACCAAACACAAATAATAGCATCTAGTAAATGTTTAGCAAATGAGTATAACAAATGTTCTGAAAATTTTAATACAGAGCAAAGATTGTTACTGATCTATTAAGACTATTAGTATAATTAATCTTTCAATGAGTGATACACAAAATATTATGACAATCCTTTGAGACCACAGTCATGTTGTCAATGATCAATTTTTTTATTTTTATAGGTATATAAGAAATATATATATATTTTCATAGTACTTGCAATAATTTGACACCTTCAAATAATCAAATCAGGGTAATTGGGACATCCAACACTTTAAATATTAATCCTTTCTAATTATTCTCTTCTAGCTATTTTGAAATGTACAGTTGATTAATGCTAACTACAGTCACCCATCTGATCTATCAAACTCTATATTTTATTTCTTCTAAGTGTATATTTGTACCCATTGATCAACCTCTCTTCATCCTTCTCTTCCTCTACCCTTCCCAGCCTCTGGTAACCACCAATCTACTCTCCATCTTCATGAGATCCGCTTTTTTAGTTCCCACATATGAGTGAGAACATGTAATGTTTGTTTTTGCTTTTCTTTACCTGGCTTATTTCTCTTAATACAATGACCTCCAGTTTCATTCATGTTGCTGCAAATGACAGGATTTCATTTTTCATGGCTGAATGATATTCAATTGTATATATACCACATTTTTATTATCCATTCATCCAGTGATGGACACAAATGTTGATTTCTTATTTTGGCTATTATACAGACAACTCCAATAAATATGGAAGTACAAATATCTCTCTGACATATTGATTTCCTTTCTTTTGGATATATACCCAGCTGCATATATGGTAGCTATAGTTTTAGTTTTTAAAGGAACCTTCATACTGTTTTCCTTAGTGGCTGTATTAATTAACCTTCCCACCAACAGTTTACAAGGGTTCCCCTTTCTCCATATCCTTACCAGCGGCTGTTATTCCCTGTCTTTTTGATAAAAGTCATTCTAGTTGGGGTGAGATGATATATCATTGTTGTTTTGATTTGCACTTCTCTGATGATTAGTGATGTTTAGCATTTTTTTACATACCTGTTGGTCATTTGTACATCTTTTTTCCATGAGAGATGTCTATTCGTATCCTTTGTCCACTTTTTAATTGAATTGTTTATTTGCTTTTTTGCTGTTGAGTTGTTTAAACTCCTTATATTAACATATTTGATGAAGGTTTTTATCATAAAGCCAAGTTGAATTTTACCTAATGCAGTTTCAGTATCTATTGAAATGATCATAAGCCTTTTTTCTTGGTTCTAATAATATGATGTATTATATTTATTAAATTGCATACATTGAACCATTCTTGCATCCTGGAATGAATCCCACTTGATCATGGTGAATGTTCTTTTCAAGATGTTGTAATGTTGTTGAATTCACTTTGCTAGTGTTTTGTTAAGGATTTTTGTATCTGTGTTCATCAGTGATGTTGGCCTGTAGTTCTGTTTTTCACTTGTGCCCTTGTCTGGTTTTGGTATCAGGGTAATGCTGGGCTTATAGAATAAGTTTGGAAGTATTACCTTCTCTTCAGTTTTGTTGAAGAGTTTGAGTACAATTGGTATTAGTTCTTCTTTAAAGGTTTGGTAGAGGGCTGGGCATGGTGGCTCCCACTTGTTAATCCCAGCACTTTGGGAGGCCGAGGCAGGTGGATTACTTGAGATCAGGAGTTTGAGACCAGCCTGGCCAACATGGCAAATGCCCATCTCTGCTAAAAATTCAAAAATTAGCTGGGCATGGTTGTGCACATCTGTGATCTCAGCTGTTCAGGAGGCTGAGACAGGAGAATCTCTTGAACCTGAGAGGTGGAGGTGGCAATGAGCTGAGATCATGTCACTGCACTCCAGCCTGGGTGACAGAGTGAGTGAGACTTTGTCTCAATAAATAAATGTAAATAAATAAATAAATAAATGTTTGGTAGAATTCAGCAGTGAAGCTGTCAGGTCCTGGCCTTTTCTTTGATGGTAGCCTTTTTTTTACAGCTTTTATCTCATTACTCACTGTTGTTTATTGAAGTTTTCTATCACTTCATGGTTCAATTTTCATAGGTTGTGTGTTTCCAGAAATGTATTCATTTTTTCTAGGTTTTTCAATTTGTTGGCAATATAGTTGTTCATAATAGTCTCCAATTCCTTGTATTTCTGTGCTCTCAGTCGCTCCATCTTCTTTTTCATTTAATTTTATTTATTTGGATGTTCTCTCCTTTTTTCTTAGTCTAGCTAAAGGCTTGTCAATTTTGTTTACCTTTAAAAAAACAACTTTTCAGTTCATTTTCTTTTTTTTTTTTTTTTTTTTTTTTTTTTTTTTGAGATGGAGTCTCGCTCCGTTGCCCAGACTGGAGTGCAGTGGCTGCATCTCAGCTCACTGCAAGCTCCGCCTCCCAGGTTCACGCCATTCTCCTGCTCAGCCTCCCAAGTAGCTGGGACCACAGGCACCTGCCACCTCGCCCGGCTAGATTTTTGTATTTTTTTTTCTTTTTTTTTTTTAAATTTATTATTATTATACTTTAAGTTGTAGGGTACATGTGCATAACGTGCAGGTTTGTTACATATGTATATTTGTGCCTTGTTGGTGTGCTGCACCCATCAACTCGTCATTTACATCAGGTATAACTCCCAATGTAATCCCTCCCCCCTCCCCCCTTCCCCCTCCCCCCTCCCCCCTCCCCATGATAGGCCCCGGTGTGTGATGTTCCCCTTCCTGAGTCCAAGTGATCTCATTGTTCAGTTCCCACCTATGAGTGAGAACATGTGGTGTTTGGTTTTCTGTTCTTGTGATAGTTTGCTAAGAATGATGGTTTCCAGCTGCATCCATGTCCCTACAAAGGACACAAACTCATCCTTTTTGATGGCTGCATAGTATTCCATGGTGTATATGTGCCACATTTTCTTAGTCCAATCTGTCACTGATGGCCATTTGGGTTGATTCCAAGTCTTTGCTATTGTGAATAGTGCCGCAATAAACATACATGTGCATGTGTCTTTATAGCAGCATAATTTATAATCCTTTGGGTATATACCCAGTAATGGGATGGCTGGGTCATATGGTACATCTAGTTCTAGATCCTTGAGGAATCGCCATACTGTTTTCCATAATGGTTGAACTAGTTTACAATCCCACCAACAGTGTAAAAGTGTTCCTATTTCTCCACATCCTCTCCAGCACCTGTTGTTTCCTGACTTTTTAATGATCGCCATTCTAACTGGTGTGAGATGGTATCTCATTGTGGTTTTGATTTGCATTTCTCTGATGGCCAGTGATGATGAGCATTTTTTCATGTGTCTGTTGGCTGTATGAATGTCTTCTTTTGAGAAATGTCTGTTCATATCCTTTGCCCACTTTTTGATGGGGTTGTTTGTTTTTTTCTTGTAAATTTGTTTGAGTTCTTTGTAGGTTCTGGATATTAGCCCTTTGTCAGATGAGTAGATTGCAAAAATTTTCTCCCATTCTGTAGGTTGCCTGTTCACTCTGATGGTAGTTTCTTTTGCTGTGCAGAAGCTCTTTAGTTTAATTAGATCCCATTTGTCAATTTTGGCTTTTGCTGCCGTTGCTTTTGGTGTTTTAGACATGAAGTCTTTGCCCATGCCTATGTCCTGAATGGTACTACCTAGGTTTTCCTCTAGGATTTTTATGGTATTAGGTCTAACATTTAAGTCTCTAATCCATCTTGAATTAATTTTCATATAAGGAGTAAGGAAAGGATCCAGTTTCAGCTTTCTACTTATGGCTAGCCAATTTTCCCAGCACCATTTATTAAATAGGGAATCCTTTCCCCATTTCTTGTTTTTGTCAGGTTTGTCAAAGATCAGATGGCTGTAGATGTGTGGTATTATTTCTGAGGACTCTGTTCTGTTCCATTGGTCTATATCTCTGTTTTGGTACCAGTACCATGCTGTTTTGGTTACTGTAGCCTTGTAGTATAGTTTGAAGTCAAGTAGCGTGATGCCTCCCTCCAGCTTTGTCCTTTTGACTTAGGATTGTCTTGGAGATGCAGGCTCTTTTTTGGTTCCATATGAACTTTAAAGCAGTTTTTTCCAATTCTGTGAAGAAACTCGTTGGTAGCTTGATGGGGATGGCATTGAATCTATAAATTACCTTGGGCAGTATGACCATTTTCACGATATTGATTCTTCCTATCCATGAGCATGGTATGTTCTTCCATTTGTTTGTGTCCTCTTTGATTTCACTGAGCAGTGGTTTGTAGTTCTCCTTGAAGAGGTCCTTTACATCCCTTGTAAGTTGGATTCCTAGGTATTTTATTCTCTTTGAAGCAATTGTGAATGGAAGTTCATTCCTGATTTGGCTCTCTTTTTGTCTGTTACTGGTGTATAAGAATGCTTGTGATTTTTGCACATTAATTTTGTATCCTGAGACTTTGCTGAAGTTGCTTATCAGCTTAAGGAGATTTTGGGCTGAGACAATGGGGTTTTCTAAATATACAATCATGTCATCTGCAAACAGGGACAATTTGACTTCTTCTTTTCCTAACTGAATACCCTTGATTTCTTTCTCTTGCCTAATTGCCCTAGCCAGAACTTCCAACACTATGTTGAATAGGAGTGGTGAGAGAGGGCATCCCTGTCTTGTGCCAGTTTTCAAAGGGAATTTTTCCAGTTTTTGCCCATTCAGTATGATATTGGCTGTGGGTTTGTCATAGATAGCTCTTATTATTTTGAGGTATGTTCCATCAATACCGAATTTATTGAGCGTTTTTAGCATGAAGGGCTGTTGAATTTTGTCAAAAGCCTTTTCTGCATCTATTGAGATAATCATGTGGTTCTTGTCTTTGGTTCTGTTTGTATGCTGGATTATGTTTATTGATTTGCGAATGTTGAACCAGCCTTGCATCCCAGGGATGAAGCCCACTTGATCATGGTGGATAAGCTATTTGATGTGTTGCTGAATCCGGTTTGCCAGTACTTTATTGAGGATTTTTGCATCGATGTTCATCAGGGATATTGGTCTAAAATTCTCTTTTTTTGTTGTGTCTCTGCCAGGCTTTGGTATCAGGATGATATTGGCCTCATAAAATGAGTTAGGGAGGATTTCCTCTTTTTCTATTGATTGGAATAGCTTCAGAAGGAATGGTACCAACTCCTCCTTGTACCTCTGGTAGAATTCAGCTGTGAATCCATCTGGTCCTGGACTTTTTTTGGTTGGTAGGCTATTAATTATTGCCTCAATTTCAGAGCCTGCTATTGGTCTATTCAGGGATTCAACTTCTTCCTGGTTTAGTCTTGGAAGAGTGTAAGTGTCCAGGAAATTATCCATTTCTTCTAGATTTTCCAGTTTTATTTGCGTAGAGGTGTTTATAGTATTCTCTGATGGTAGTTTGTATTTCTGTGGGGTCGGTGGTGATATCCCCTTTATCATTTTTAATTGCGTCGATTTGATTCTTCTCTCTTTTCTTCTTTATTAGTCTTGCTAGTGGTCTGTCAATTTTGTTGATCTTTTCAAAAAACCAACTCCTGGATTCATTGATTTTTTGGAGGGTTTTTTATGTTTCTATCTCCTTCAGTTCTGCTCTGATCTTAGTTATTTCTTGCCTTCTGCTAGCTTTTGAATGTGTTTGCTCTTGCTTCTCTAGTTCTTTTAATTGCGATGTTAGAGTGTCAATTTTAGATCTTTCCTGCTTTCTCTTGTGGGCATTTAGTGCTATAAATTTCCCTCTACACACTGCTTTAAATGTGTCCCAGAGATTCTGGTATGTTATATCTTTGTTCTCATTGGTTTCAAAGAACATCTTTATATCTGCCTTCATTTCGTTATGTACCCAGTAGTCATTCAGGAGCAGGTTGTTCAGTTTCCATGTAGTTGAGCGGTTTTGATTGAGTTTCTTAGTCCTGAGTTCTAGTTTGATTGCACTGTGGTCTGAGAGACAGTTTGTTATAATTTCTGTTCTTGTACATTTGCTGAGGAGTGCTTTACTTCCAATTATGTGGTCAATTTTGAAGTAAGTACGATGTGGTGCTGAGAAGAATGTATATTCTGTTGATTTGGGGTGGAGAGTTCTATAGATGTCTATTAGGTCTGCTTGCTGCAGAGATGAGTTCAATTCCTGGATATCCTTGTTAACTTTCTGTCTCGTTGATCTGTCTAATGTTGACAGTGGAGTGTTGAAGTCTCCCATTATTATTGTATGGGAGTCTAAGTCTCTTTGTAAGTCTCTAAGGACTTGCTTTATGAATCTGGGTGCTCCTGGATTGGGTGCATATATATTTAGGATAGTTAGCTCGTCCTGTTGAATTGATCCCTTTACCATTATGTAATGGCCTTCTTTGTCTCTTTTGATCTCTGATGGTTTAAAGTCTGTTTTATCAGAGACTAGTATTGCAACCCCCGCTTTTTTTTGTTCTCCATTTGCTTGGTAAATCTTCCTCCATCCCTTTATTTTGAGCCTATGTATGTCTCTGCGTGTGAGATGGGTCTCCTGAATACAGCAGACTGATGGGTCTTGACTCTTTATCCAGTTTGCCAGTCTGTGTCTTTTAATTGGAGCATTTAGTCCATTTACATTTAAGGTTAAGATTGTTATGTGTGAACTTGATCCTGCCATTATGATATTAACTGGTTATTTTGCTCGTTAGTTGATGCAGTTTCTTCCTTGCCTCAATGGTCTTTACATTTTGGCATGTTTTTGCAATGGCTGGTACCGGTTGTTCCTTTCCATGTTTAGTGCTTCCTTCAGGGTCTCTTGTAAGGCAGGCCTAGTGGTGACAAAATCTCTAAGCATTTGCTTATCTGTAAAGGATTTTATTTCTCCTTCACTTATGAAACTTAGTTTGGCTGGATATGAAATTCTGGGTTTAAAATTCTTATCTTTAAGAATGTTGAATATTGGCCCCCACTCTCTTCTGGCTTGGAGAGTTTCTGCCGAGAGATCTGCTGTTAGTCTGATGGGCTTCCCTTTGTGGGTAACCCGACCTTTCTCTCTGGCTGCCCTTAAGATTTTTTCCTTCATTTCAACTTTGGTGAATCTGGCAATTATGTGTCTTGGAGTTGCTCTTCTCGAGGAGTATCTTTGTGGCGTTCTCTGTATTTCCTGGATTTGAATGTTGGCCTGCCCTACTAGGTTGGGGAAGTTCTCCTGGATGATATCCTGAAGAGTGTTTTCCAACTTGGTTCCATTTTCCCCCTCACTTTCAGGCACCCCAATCAGACGTAGATTTGATCTTTTTACATAATCTCATACTTCTTGCAGGCTTTGTTCATTTCTTTTTCTTCTTTTTTCTTTTGGTTTCTCTTCTCGCTTCATTTCATTCATTTGATCCTCAATCGCAGGTACTCTTTCCTCCAGTTGATCGAGTCAGTTACTGAAGCTTGTGCATTTGTCATGTATTTCTCGTGTCATGGTTTTCATCTCTTTCATTTCGTTTATGACCTTCTCTGCATTAATTACTCTAGCCATCAATTCTTCCACTTTTTTTTCAAGATTTTTAGTTTCTTTGTGCTGGGTATGTAATTCCTCCTTTAGCTCTGAGAAATTTGATGGACTGAAGCCTTCTTCTCTCATCTCGTCAAAGTCATTCTCCGTCCAGCTTTGATCTGTTGCTGGCAATGAGCTGCGCTCCTTTGCCGGGGGAGATGCGCTCTTATTTTTTGAATTTCCAGCTTTTCTGCCCTGTTTTTTCCCCATCTTTGTGGTTTTATCTGCCTCTGGTCTTTGATGATGGTGATGTACTGATGGGGTTTTGGTGTAGGTGTCCTTCCTGTTTGATAGTTTTCCTTCTAACAGTCAGGACCCTCAGCTGTAGGTCTGTTGGAGATTGCTTGAGGTCCACTCCAGACCCTGTTTGCCTGGGTATCAGCAGCAGAGGCTGCAGAAGATAGAATATTTCTGAACAGCGAGTGTACCTGTCTGATTCTTGCTTTGGAAGCTTCCTCTCAGGGGTGTACTCCACCCTGTGAGGTGTGGGGTGTCAGACTGCCCCTAGTGGGGGATGTCTCCCAGTTAGGCTGCTCAGGGGTCAGGGACCTACTTGAGCAGGGAGTCTGTCCCTTCTCAGATCTCAGCCTCCGTGTTGGGAGATCCACTGCTCTCTTCAAAGCTGTCAGACAGAGTCATTTGCGTCTCAGTTGAAAATGCAGAAATCACCGGTCTTCTGTGTCGCTCGCGCTAGGAGTTGGAGACTGGAGCTGTTCCTATTCGGCCATCTTCGATTTGTGTATTTTTTAGTAGAGACGGGGTTTCACTGTGTTAGCCAGGATGGTCTCGATCTCCTGACCTTGTGATCCGCCCGTCTCGGCCTCTCAAAGTGCTAGGATTATAGGCTTGAGCCACCGCGCCCGGCCAGTTCATTGATTTTCTATATTTTTTTAGTTTCAATGTTATTTATTTATGCTCTAATTTTTATTATTTCTTCCCTTCTTCTAACTTTGGGTTTGATTTTTTTTCTTGCTTTTCTAATTCCTTGAAGTGCATCATTAGGTCTTTTATTTGAAGTCTTTCTCCTTTTTTCATATAAACATTTATTGCTAAAAACTTCCCTTTTATTACTGCTTTTGCTGTATCCTATAGATTTTTGTATTTTGTCTTCCTGTTTTTATTTGTTTTAATGATGTTTTTATTTCCTTCTTAATTCTTTCATTGACCCATTGGTCGCTCAGAAATATGTTGTTTAATTTCTATGTGGTTACATTGTTTCTGAGGTTCTTCTAGTTATTGGTTTCTAATTTTAGTCCATTGTGTTCAGAAAAAATAGCTGATAAGATTTCTGCTTTTTTGAATTTGTTGAGACTTATTTGTGGCCTAAAATTTGATCTTCCGGAGAATGTTCCATGTGCTGATAAAAATAATATATTTTGCAGCAGTTAGGTAAAATGCTAACTCTGATGTTTCTTTGCTGAATTTCTGTCTAGATGATCTGCCCATTACTGAGAGTGGGGTGTTGAAGACCCCTACTATTACTACATTGCAGTCTACTCTCCTTTTAGATCTATTAATGGTTGCTTTTTATAATTGGGTGCTCTGGTGTTGGGTGAATAGATATTTATGATTGTTATATCCTCTTGTTGAATTGAGTCCTTTTTATTATTATACAATGGCTTTTGTTGTCTCTTTTTATGGTATCAGACTTGTATGTTTTATCTGATATCAGTGTAGCTACTCTGGCTCTGTTTTAGTTTTCACTTGCATGGGTTATCTTTTCTATCCCTTACTTTCAGTTCTTATGTGTCTTTATACATGATGTGGGTTTTTTGTAGGCAATATATAATTCAGTCTTGTTTCTTCATCTATTCAGTCACTCTATGGCTTTTAATTGGTGAATTGAGTCCAGTTATATTCAGTGTTATTACTGATAAGTAAGGACTTACTACTGCCATTATATTGCTGGTTTTCTGGTTGTTTTGCAACTCCTCTCTTCCTTTCTTTATTTCTTACCATCTTCCTTTTTGGTTAAATTATTTTCACTGGTAGTATATTATAATTCATTACTTTTTTGTTTTTAGTGTATCTATTGCAGATTTTTGCATCGTGGCTGCTCTGGCATTTACAAAAAACATCTTATAGATATAACAAGTTATTTCAAAGAGATGATAACTCATTTTAAGTCACAAAAAAAGAATAGAAACAAATGAAGAGAAAACTAAAAGTTTATACTTTAACTTCATGTCCACATTTTGACCTTTCATTGTCTCAATTTACATCTTTTTATATTGCCTGTCTCTTACCAGGTTGCTGTTGCTATTATTGTTTTTGATAGATTTGTCTTTTAGGCTTCATACCAAAGTTATGAGTGGATTGCATACCACAACTACAGTATTGGAATATTCTGGAGTTACCTTCGTGCTTAATTTTACCAGTGGATTTTATACCTTCTAACATTTTCTTTTTTGCACATTAGTAATTGTTTTTCAGACTTAAGAACTCCCTTTAGCATTTCTTGTAAGTCAGATCTGGTGGTGGTGAATTCTCTCAGCTTTCATTTATCTGAAAAAAAGTTATCTCTTTTTCACATTTAAAGGATAGCTTTGCTAAATACAGTATTCCTGGATGGCAAGCTTTGCTAAATACAATATTCTTAGATGGCAAGTTTTTCTTCTTTTAGCACTTTGGAACTGCCATCCCACTCCCTCCTGGCCTGTATGGCTTCTGTTGTGAAGATTATTGCCTGATGAATTGGAGTTTCCTTATATATTATCTGTTTCTTTTCTGTTTTTTCTTTTAAGATCCACTTTTTCCTTCACCTTTGAGAATTTGATTATATGCCTTGGGGTGGTCTCATTAGATTAAATCTGTTTGATGTTCTCTAACCTTCTTGTAACTGGATATTTATATTTTTCTCAATTTCTGAAAAGTTTTCTGTTTTTGTTTCTTTGAATAAACTTTCTACCCTCTTGTCTTGTTCAACTCCCTCTTGAACACCAATAATTTTTTGATTTGCTCCTTGGAGATGATTTGCTACATCTTGTAGGCAATCTTCATTCCTTTTCATTCTTTTTTCTTTTCCTCTTCTGACTGTAAGATGTCTTCAGGTTCACTGATTCTTTCTTCTGATTGATCCATTCTGCTGTTGAGAACCTCTAGTGAATTTTTTAATTTATCAAACATATTTCTCAGTTTAAGATTTCCATTTGGTATTTTTTATTATTTCAATTTCTGTTGTATTTCTCCAATAAATTTCTGAATTGATTTTTGTGTGTGTGTGTTATGCTGTTATGCTGTAATTCACTGAGTTTTCTTAAAAGTACTATTTTGAATTCTAGGTCAAAGAGCTCACAAGTTGCCATCTTCTTTCTATCTGATGCTGGTTCTTTGCTTTGTTCATCTGGGGAGGTCATGGTTCTCTGCTGTTGTTTTTTGTGGAGATAAATATATGTCTTTGCATTAAAAGATTAGTTATTTATTTCCATCTTCTCCGTCTTGCTTTTTGTTGTTGGTGGTAGGTGTTGTATATGTTTACTTAGAGGTTCTTAGTAATTTACCTGTTGAATTTCTTAATTTTCTTTTTTTCTGTTAGGTCACTGTCAGCATTAGATGGCACCTTAAGCCCAGATTTGCCTTGGCTCTAGCAGACAATCAGAGTGCTGTTCCTCCAGAATGTAGGAGGTCCCAAAGGGCATATTGCAGCAGTATGAGAAGGATGGCTAGGGGTTTGTGCCCATGGGACCTGTGGAACATGCTTCCTAGAGCCTGGTGCTGCTGAACAGCCACTCTGATTTGGTGTCTCTTTTGCCTGAGTTATGGACCAGGGTTTCCAGTGCTGGATGGAAGTCCCACCTCCCTCCTTTGTCTCTTGCTGTCCTCAAAGATATTTCTCCCTTCAGGCACTCACGATGCTGCCCATGGGTTGAGGCAGAAACAGGTCTCCTGCCAGTAAACCCAAGATAGTGGGGAACCTGATGTCCACCTCAAACTACTTTTTCCAGTGTAGAAACCATGAGTCAGAAGAAATTTTTTGCATGCTTGGTGCTGGGCAGATGTAGGGGAGGGGTGTTGCAGATATGGATATCCAATTCTTTTACCATCTGCTCAGAGTTTTTTTTACTTCTCTGTGGCCCAGGAACTGACTCATTTTCATATTTCAGTTCTGGGATATTGCTGGTGATTATCTTGGCATTGTATATTTGTCTTTGGTTTTCTGTGGTGGGAGCCAGCTTGTGTTTACAACACCATTTTGGAACTGAAATTATGATCAATTAATTAAATATTAATTATCTTAGAATCAAACTGGTATATAGAATGCTTGTTCTACTTTCAATAATACAAGTATATATTTTGTACTATAGATGTCATTAATATTGACACTTCTATCTCAAAAGCTTTCTACATCTTTGACTTTACAATCAATGGTTAAACTGTCAACCAGCTGGTGGTTCTAATGTAATTGGTATTGCCTATTCATGCGTTAACTTGGTTGTAAATGTTCCATTATTATTACTGCAATTAAATTGAATCATTTGTTTAGGCCTGAAACAAAAGGCAATGTACTAGAAGATCAAAAGTGTTATATAGAACATTTTTAACTTTTTTTGTGGTTCAATTAGGCGAGAATTTTTATGACTTCACAAATTTTGAATTAAACCAGAAAGATCTTCCCCAAACTAAGATTTAAAAATGTTCCCACAATTTTTTTTATTTATATAGTTTCATTTCTTATCCTTAAATTTATAATCTGTTCAGAGTTTACTCTGCTATTGTATCATTTTCCCCAGTGATTTATTGTATTAGTCTGTTATCACATTGCTATAAATAACTACCCGAGACTGAGTAATTTAGAAAGCAAATACTGGGTAATTGACTCACAGTTCCACATAGCTAGGGAAGCCTCAGGAAACTTACAATCATGGCAGAAGGGAACACAACCACATCCTTCTTTACATGGCAGTAGGAGAGACAAGTGCTGACCAAAGGCGAGAAAGCCCCTTATAAAACTATTTGATCTCCTGAGAACTCATCACTCACTATCACAAGAACAGCATGGGGGTAATCCCCTCCATGATTCCATTACCTCTCACAGAGTTCCTCCCATGACACATGGGGATCATGGGAACTACAGTTCAAGATGAATTTTGGGTGGAAACACAGCCAAACAAATCATTTATTACACTATTATACTGAATTATTGAATTCTAAATTTTCTCATATTCATTTAAAACTATTTCTAGGTTTTCATTCATTTTCCTTTGGTTTATTCATCAATTCATGCACTGTTGACCCACTATTATAATTACTGTGGCTTTATAATAAATTTTCACGCATATCAAAGCTATTTACCTCTCATTTATCTTCTTTTTTCAAAATTTATCTAGCTATACTTTTTTTTTTGGAGACAGAGTCTTACTCTGTCACCCAGGTTGGAGGTCAGTGGTGCAATCTCCTCTTGTGGCAACTTCTGCCTCCCGCGTTCAAATGTTTCTCATGCCTCAGCCTCCTGAGTAGCTGGAAATACAGTTGTGCACCACTGTATCTGGTATATCTGGTCAATTTTTTGTGTTTTTAATAGAGATGGTATTTCACCATTTTGAGACCAGATGGGGTTGCCCAGGCTGGTCTTGAACTCCCGAGCTCAGCTAATTCACCCACTTCAGCCTCCCAAAGTGCTAGGATTACAGGCAAGAGTCACCGCACCCAGCCCTAGCTATACTTATTTTTTAGTTTCCCATATGAGCTTTAAAAGTACCTTGTCTATTTCAGTAAACCATTCAGAATGCTGAGCTACTTTAAATTTAAAATTAACATGAGATCACTGATATTGTTATAACATTGATTCTGCCTATACAAGGATATGTGTGTGACAAAGATAGTTAATTAATCACCAAAATAGTTTCAACATTGCTGCTGGAAAGTGGCTGCCCAGCTATGGGCTACATTTTCCAGCCACCCTTTATCTAGATGGGATCGTGTGATTAGTTTTTACCAATGGAAGGTGAACAGATATATTGTGTCACTTCCAGGCCAAGGTATTCACAAAGAGGGTGTCTGTGCCATGTTCTCTTTCTCCTTTCTGCAATCTGGAGGTGGACAACCACGCAGTTCTAGGAGATAGAAAATCAACAAGATGGAAGGAGTCTGGGACCACCCTCCTACAATGGATACCTGCCTCAGATTGTTAAATGAAAAATAAATTAATTTTAATATACTTACCTTATTACATATTTTAGGCTCAACTTTTTTATGCCTAGTAACACAAATATAATTAATGGACTATCAAATCTCTTTCCATTTGTTCCATTGTTCTTTTATGTCTTTTAGAGCTGTTGCAAAGTTTTCTTCCTATAGATTGTACACATTTATTATTTTTATTCATAAATATTTTCCCTTTATAGTTACTCTTGTAAATGGAGTGTTTCTTCCATTATATGTTCTAACTAGAAGTTGTGTATATGAAAACTATGAATTTCTGTGTGCTATTTTTTTACTCCACTATTTTATCGAATTTTCTTATTGTTTGTTGTATATTTCTGTTTCTTACCTTAGATTATTCATCATATCAGCTACAAATTTTCATAGGTTTATTTTTTGTTTCTAGGTTCCTAATTTCTTTTCTAATTGTATTAGTGAATACTAGCAGTAACTAATGTTACCTAGTAATTATACTAGACGTCCATGTTTAGTTTCTAACTTCAGAGGAATTATCTCTAGTATTTCCCTCATTAAACATCCTGTTGACTTTGGGCTGAGATAGGTATATTTTATTGTGTTGAAAAATGATGTTTTTGCTGTTTTGAGCAATAATAATTGTTGAATTTTGTCAACATTTTCGGTGTCTGTTTTGCTCCTTCAGTCAATTATGGTGGTACATTATTACATTTTTTAATACTGAGGACCTTGTATTCCCAGAAAATAAATCTATTTGCTCAGATATATGACTCTTTTAATGATGTATTAAATTCTACTTATTTGTGATTTACTTAGGATAGTTAATCATCATATGTGGTATTTTCCTATAACTTTCTTTTCTGTACATTCTTTATCAGGCTTCGATATCAACAGTTTATTCACTTCATTAAAAATATGGATTTTTTTTATTCTTTGATCTTGAAGAGTTGAAATGTTCTTTAAAGGTTTGATTGAATTCCTCTATATGAAAAAACTGAATCTGGTGTGTTTACCTATTTCTTCTGTTCAAATTAACAAAGTTATAAGTTTTATCTCTTCTGGGGTCAATTTTGATCAATTATATTTTCCTAGAAAATAATTGACTAAAACCAAATTTTCAAAATTATTTACATAAAGTTGGGTAAAACATAAGTAGATTTAAATTTTTCTATAATTATGTAACTATTTCCCTTTTTCATTTTCTTATTTTATATATTTGGCTTACCTGTCTCTTCTCCTGAAGCAGATATTTTTTCCCTTTGTTTAGATTACCTGCTACTTTATTTATTCTATTATTTTGTAAAGTGTCAGCTTTTGGAGGTAGCTTAAGTTTGTGATTTTCAGTTTTCCAATTGATTAATTTCTAATTTTACTTATAATAATTTCTTCTCTATGCTTTTCTTCAGTGTACTTTATTGCAGTTTTACTAACTTTTTGAATTGGATATCTAATTTATTTTATTCATGCATATTTATTGATATAAATATTTAAAACTGTGAATTTTCTTTTCCCTACTTCTTTGCCTAATTTTACATGTCAAACTGTTTGAATCACTGTGTATTAATTATTGTTAAGAAATTATGATATTTTGATTATATAACATTATTGCTTGAGAAGTTGAATAAGAGAGCTTTTTAAAAATTCCTCTTAGAAGGCACTTTTTATTATTTGATTTCGTTGTTAAGCTTTATTCTTATTATACTGTGAAAAATGACAGTGTCTGTATTACCTCCTGGAATGTATTGAGATTTTCTCTATGACCTATTCTATAGTTAATTTTTTTAAATATCCCCTAGAAACATGGAAGAAATGTGCGTTCTCTATTTTCAAAGTATAGTTTGAGATACATCCATCTTATCTACCTGTGAATCATGCTATTTCGTTTCCCACAATGTTCCACTTGCTCTATCAAAGATTGAAAGAGGTGAATTAAAGTCCCTCACTACTTGTGTTTCTTCTTTCATTTTTTATCTCTTGTAATTTGTACTTTATAAACATGGGTGCCATTGGTATTTGATGTGTAGATGAGCATAATTATTAAAGTCTCATGAGGCACACACTATAGGATAAAACTGCCTTTCGTTATCATATTTTTTTCCTTATCTTTGCCTAAATTCTACCATTTTTAATGTTAAGACTCTTGCTTGTTTACTTTTTTGTTCTTGTTTCTTATCTTGTTTGTTTTATTTTGTTTTGTCAGTTTTTATCTTATTTCATTTGGTTGGTTGGCTTTGTTTTTTGTTTTGTTGCATTTTTTAGCACAACTTTACTCAACTCTAATTTTTCAATTTTACTGAATTACTTTGTCTTAGTATTTTTTTCTATATACCATACAGTTTGGTTTGTTTTTCTGATCCACTCTGAAATTCTTTCTTCTGAGAAATGAGTTAAGTTCCCTTCATTAATTAATATAGGAAATATGTTCATCTTAGATCTACCATTTAGTTTTATGGGTTTTTTTGTTCTGTTTTGTTTTTTGCTTTGTTTTGTTTTTTTGAGAAGGAGTCTCGCTCTGTCACCCAGGCTGGAGTGCAGTGACACAACATCAGCTCACTGCAACCTCTACCTCCCTGGTTCAAGCAATTCTCATGCCTCAGCCTCCTGAGTAGCTGGGATTACAGGAGTGTACCACCACACTCAGCTAATTTTTTATATTTTTGGTAGAGACAGGGTTTCACCCTGTTGGCCAGGCTGTTCTCGAACTCCTGACCTCAAGTAATCCACCTGCCTTGCCCTCCCAAAGTACGGGATTATAGGTGTGAGCCACCACACCCAGCCTAGTTTTATGGGTTTTTTCTCTCTTTTTTTCTAAGGTTTTCTTTTATTATGTAGTTGGTTTTTTTTGCTTGAATTTTTGGATATATTTATTCTGATATAGAAAAATGTTATCTGTAATTGCACAAAATCCCCTTTGTTCTTTGTTTCTTTAGACTATATATATTAATTTACTATTCTGAGCAATGATAAAATTAGCACATTTCCTCTTCCCTAACCACCTGTGTTTTAGGTAACAATATTATCTTTCTTAATGTTTATCTTTGTACACTTAAGTATTGCCAATTTACCTAATACCTTCGGCTTTAAAAAACGGCCTTTACCTAATATTTAGTGGAACAGTCAGCAAAACTATTCTACTGCTCATCTTCTTTCTAACTTCCTTCAATTGTTTGTTAGTTGTAGCACTCCTACATGGTCAGAACACATGAGACTTATAATTCATTTCTCTAATCTCCAAGTTTGTATTAGTGTTAATTCTAGAGTGAAATATATTCAATGTTTCCTGCCTTTTGTTTTAATCTTCCTAGTTATCCCTCAGCTAACATAAGTTTATCCTCTAAAAGTTTCCTCAGAAAGGGCACATAAAAACTCTATTTCCTTAGTTCCTGAATATTTGTAATTTTTGTACTATTAAATTAAGTTTAGCTTAAAGCTGCCTCTTACATGTTTTAAGTTTGGTCCAAAGGTTTCTTCGTACATAGTGAACTATAACCTAACTGGATATGTAAACCGACTATTCATTCTTGTACCAATAACAGGGTTTTGGTCAATCAAAGATGACCAACTATTCAAACTATGTTCAAATGGGGCAAATGCCCGCTGTAATCAATCCAGCTATTTCAGCACTTCGGTTCTGTTTTCTGTCCATAAATCCTCTCTAGCCATGTGACAACGCCAGAGTCATTCTGAACCTATTCTAGCTGTGGGGAGAGGGATTGGCTGATTCTCAATTTGTTCTTTGCTCAATTAAACTCTGTTAAATTTAATTTGCCTGAAGTTTTCCTTTTAATAGTCCATAGCTTGTATACTTGGACAGTTTTGCTGCATAGAAAATCCATAACATATTTTCTTTCCTTGGCTTTTTTTTTTTTTAAGATTTTCACTGTTAAATTTTGACATCAAATTCTGCTGTAGAGGAATTTGAGAACTGACAAATTTAATCCCTTTTTATGAACTTTTGAAAATGTTTTAAAATATTTACACCTCACAGATTTACTTGGTTATGTTTCAGTATTGGTCATTCTAGGTCTATGTTTTCTATCATGTGGTATGAACTTTTGACATAGGTATTTAAGTCATTTCTTTTTTTCTTTTTTCTTTTTTCTTTTTTTTTTTTTGAGATGTAATCTCGCTCTGTCGCCCAAGCTGGAGTGCAGTGGTGTGATCTCGGCTTACTGCAACCTCTGTCTCCTGGCTTCAAGCAATTTTCCTGCCTCAGCCTCCCAAGTAGCTGGGACTACAGGCACCCAACACCATGCCAGGCTAATTTTTGAATTTTTAGTAGAGATGAGGTTTCACCATGTTCACCAGACTGGTCTCAAATTCCTGATCTCAAGTGATTGACCCACCTTGGCCTCCCAAAGTGCTGGGATTGCAGGCATGAGCCACCTCACCCAGTCTTTAACTCATTTTTATTTAAATAAAATTTTATTAAATTACATTTTAATTTTTTTTTTTGAGATGGAATTTCACTCTTGTGACAACACTTATCCACTCTCTGTGCATTTTTTAAAACTATATCATCATTAACTATAGTCACCTTGTTGTAGGTACAATTCTTGATGAGGTCCCTGTCCCCCGCTTTCCTCTACCAAATTCATTCTGCCAGCATCTCTGCTTAAACCTGTTCCCACATTCAGTGTGGTAAACAGAGAATCTAGTATCTGCTCTCCTGGGCATATCTCTCACCTTCAGGAAATGCTGGTGCATTCTGAAATAGCTACCCCCTCCCCACCCCGACTTCTCCATGCCTCTTCTCTTCACTTCTTCTTGCATCATTTCTTCCTGTTCTCAGCCAGTTTTGGTAACCCTTAACACATTATTTTCAGATCTGTTGAATTATATATGCTTTGTTTTTTTTAATTTTGAGGAATGGATTTTGATAAGTCCCCAAATGATAGCAATAAATGTCGATTTATCAAGTCCTATTCATTCCGGGGCCTGTAGGATAGCCTTTTAACCAAATTCTCTATCTCTTTTCCCTCCCCAGGTCAATCCATCTTATATGTTGGTATTATGTGCTAATCTTTTGAAACGCAGGTCTTTCTTAAGATCAATTTATCCGTCTACTCAAAAGTGTGTAGCATTCTTTTCTTTCTTTTTTTTTTCTTTCTTTTTTTTTTTTTTTTTTTTTTTTTTTTTTTTTTTTTGAGACGGAGTCTCTCTCTGTCGCCCAGGCTGGAGTGCAGTGGCGCGATCTCGGCTCACGGCAAGCTCCGCCTCCCGGGTTCACGCCATTCTCCTGCCTCAGCCTCCCGAGTAGCTGGGACTACAGGCGCCCACAACCGCGCCCGGCTAATTTTTTGTATTTTTTAGTAGAGACGGAGTTTCACGGTGTCAACCAGGATGATCTCGATCTCCCATTTCCTGACCTCATGATCCACCCGCCTCGGCCTCCCAAAGTGTTGGGATTAGGGGCGTGAGCCACCGCGCCTGGGGGAGCTCAAACTCTTTAACCTGAAGCTGCCTGACATGTGGCTCTCACCTAAGCTTGCAGCAGCCTTGCTGCTCTCTATTTCTCTGTTTCTGCTCTCCTACTCTGTGTTCCCCATTCAGTCTCTTCTTGCAGACTTCTTTATTTTGTATTTGCCGTTTCTCGGTGCAAAAATCTCTTCCTCTCCGTTTATCTTTATACGAATACATCCTACCACTGAACCCCCAGCTGAAATAATTTTTGTCTTGCTCTATACTTTTCTGTACCCGCCGTAGAGTCTTTGTCTTTTCTCTGATATTATCGTGATATTCACATTTATTGTCTTTTCTCCTACCATAAAGTCTCCAGAGAAGACAATCCTGCCTGATATATGTTAGTTTCCCACAAAACATTCTGCACAATGAAAATACTCCGTAAATATGTGTTGAATGAATGGACACAGAGTGGGGAACATCACACACAGGGGCCTGTGGGGGATGGGGGTCTGGGGGAGGGATAGCATTAGGAGAAATACCTAATGTAAATGACAAGTTGATGGGTGCAGCAAACCAACATGGCACATGTATACCTATGTAACAAACCTGTACATTGTGCACATGTACCCTAGAACTTAAAGTATAATAAAAAAAAAAATGTGTTGAATGAATGAGGTCACTCTCAGTATTTAATAAAAATAAAAATAAATATTGCCTTAAAGATTAATTATTCTGCTGGGCTTCAGGGACACCATCCTTCTATACATTAAGGAATTGTCATCTTACTGCGATTTTGTCTTTTCATGATATAGAATTTTTAAAGGAACCATCTATTACTGAGGGTGCCAATTAATTGAGCTCCAACTATCTGAGGTTTACCAGGTGTACATCGATGCTCTGTTACAGAATCCCTTCCCACTTCCCTGGTCACGCCCTCTCCTACCCTGCCTGATGCCTAATCCTGTCAAAGCCTGACCTAGGTCTATCCTTCCCTGACCACTTCCCCAATCTTCCAAGACACAGGGATAGGTTTTCCTATGAACTCTCAGAGCAAATTTGTTGGCATGATGTACTTAGCAGAAACTACCTTTTGTGTTACTGGAGTGACCAAATTTCTTATCTTCTCTAGTAGACTGGATTTTATCTTGAGGAAAGGGATGATATTGTACATCTGTTATCTTAAACTCTAATAACTGGATCATATCCATTAATATTACTACAAGGCTTCCAAGCTCCTCAGTCAGCTCAGCCCTACAAGTAGCTTCCTCAGAGACAGCCACCATGTAAAACCCAGCCACAGCATCTCAGACACATACCAGTTCTGATATCCTCCTTTAAAGACAAGCCTGCCATCAGTTGTTTTCCTCTGAGCTTTGATCTCTAAGCCTCAGTGTGGATGAGCATTTTTTGAGGCTGCCGATCCAAGCTTTGTCCACCATATAATGGACATGAATACTGAACTGGTGTTGCTGTACTGGGTTCCAGTAAACAAAGGGTATCAGCTGGTCACACCATTCTGACCACGATGAGGACCAGGAAAAAACAAAATGGCAGAATTTATCCCTAAAGCAAGTATGTATATGTGAGTGTGTTTCTGTATGTGTGATAAAAAAAAAATGACCCCCCCACACTCCCGCCCAACAGGTTATAATGCCTGTCCCTGTATAGTGTTGCTTGCCAAGGTCCCAGAGGGAAAGAACAAGTTGTAATTGTACAAAATTCACTAGAACCCCAAACATGACAGTACATGAAATCTGCACATGAATTAGAACGTATAAGTCATGTATGTTCTCCGGCCGTGGTAGCAGGGCGAATTTTTCCATCAATGAAAATAAAAATAAAGCTAAACTATGAGCGCCACCTGGTGGAGAAATTTCTCAGTGCTCTACCCTCCTCCACCGAGAGGCCAGGTGGAAATGCCAAGGGCGGGGTGCGCCCCTGGATGTGATCATCTGCTGTTGCTCATACCCCATCTCACCCAGGACATTAGGCCACTTCCTTGGCGCCCAGGGAATTGGGGGTAGTTGCCTGAGTCCTCGCCCTCTGATATGAGCAGCAGCTGACACAAGACAGCGACACAGGGACAGCTGGTGTGATGCTGCTGGCTGGTACAACAAAAACAAAAGCCCCGATGCAAATTCATGAGTGTATGTATCACTCACACATTCATCCACAGGACCCCGACGCACATTCATGAGTGTGTCACTCACACACTCATCCACAGGACCCCGACACACATTCATGAGTGTGTGTATCACCCACACACTCATCCATAGGACCCCGACGCACATTCATGAGTGTGTGTGTCACTCACACACTCATCCACAGGACCCCGACGCACATTCATGAGTGTGTGTGTCACTCACACATACATAGGACCCCGAGGGACCCTTCTCCCTTTCCCATGTCCTGCCAAGGGAGAGGCTCTGTACTCTCCCTTTCTTAACTTTATTGTCTTTTCAGGACTTCCCTTTGCCCTTGAAGGACATTGTGACCTATGTAAATTCTGGGGTGGGACTGGCTGTAAATCCTATGGCAGGGAGTAGCCAGTAAGATCTGTCCTGTTACTGGCAACAGTCTAAGGATCTCCCTGGCGAGTTGTGTCACTCACCCGTTTTGCTTTCTATCCCAGCCAGTGACACGGACTTAAATTTGTCATGCAAGTTTGAATTGCTATTCAAGACTGCAAGAGAGGCTGGAACTGGACTCCTGGGTTCAATCTTCAAAGCGTTTCTGTCTAGCAGCTGCCATTTTGGACAAGCTCCTCGGTGAGGGAATCAATGAGACAGCATTTATCTTCCTGACAGAACGGCCCCCTAAGAGGCTGTTTGTTTTTGTGCTGGCACTGCGGAAGATACAGCTTAGATCCAGGCCCTGCCTCAGTGACTTCGCAAAGGGACAGGTTTTCCTCACCACAGTGACCACACTGAAGCCACTGACAGGGCAGGAGCCTTGGGGTTGCAGGTCCGGCAGCGGGACAGAGGTTCTCAGCAGAGGCCACACTTGAGAGAGCTGCATGCTGTTCAGGCGGGAGCCTTGTCTTTGTGAGCTGGAGCTGTTGGCTGCCTGCCATTTGTACAGCCTGAAGGAGTGTGTGTCTGTGGGAAGTGCATCCGCAGAGTCAGGCAGACCTGGATTGCATCTTGGAGCAGATGCTACCATCCCTGTAACCTTTCTTAACTCACTTCACCTCCCTGGGTCTCCTAGTTACCATCTATACAATGGGGATAATATGGCTTTCCTCATGGGGTTATTATAAGATCTAACGAATACAACAGTGCCTCGCACAAGCAGGACTCAGTATTCATTCCCTACAGTTTTATCTTTGGAAAATAAGAAAACAACTATTTATGTTTGTGTATGTATGTGTTTATGATTTTTTGCATATAGTTAATAACAATGAAAATGTACTTCTTTGGACACCAGAACTTTTTAAAACTAAAGCACATTGCTTCATTTTAGATTATCTAAAGAAATTAGCACTTAGAGGCCATGTTTTCACAATTTTTTCTTTTAGTACTTTAAAGATACAATATGATCCCTGTGCAACTGGGGTATTTTACAAACTAGGAAATCTTTTTGCAACCAATCTTATTTGTTTTTCAGATAATACTCCGTAAGTAAATAAGTTTTTGCCCTTGGTAATTTTTTATTTCCTGCAAGGCGGAATTCTTTTTTCTTAGTAACAGAAACATTTATTAAACACTTAGATGTGGTAGACAGTGTTCTGCTTTTTTGTGTTTTCTAAATTTATTTTAGAAACAAAATTTACTGCTCTTGGTATACAGTTTTATGAATGTTGAAAAATGCATAGTGTCACAGACCCAGCATCACCATTGATAGAGAATATTTCTATCACCTTCCACAAAAAAAAAAAAAAAATTCAGTCTTGCTGTTCCTTTGTAGTCAACTCCTCCCTCACTGTCAGCCTCTGGCAACCACTGGTGCATTCCCCACTGCTCCAGTTTGCCTTTTCCATCGTGTCATTTCAGTGGAATCATACTCTTTGTATTTTGGGGCTGCCTCTTCTTTCACTTAACATAATGCATTTGAGATTCACCCATGCGGTTGAATGTATCAGTGGTTCACCCCTCTTCATTGTAGATGTCAGAACCATAGTAAGAACCATGTTCCTCCATTCCCCTGTGCCTTTTTCCTAGCTTGGTGCAGAGGCAAAAGCAAACTAACAGAATCCTTAAGAGGCTTATGTACAGGTGGACCATACTGAGGCTCTTTAGGAGATCAAAACAAATGAAACAGTCCTTGGCCTCAGGAAAGTGATCATCCCACTGGCTGGCAGGTATACAGCCAGCTGTATCACATCGGGAAGAGAAACCAGGCGGCCTCCTACCAGTGAGGAGATGAGCACAAGGGTCAAAATAGAACACTGGCGTTTGGAGACAAAGGAAGATCACTAGATGTCAAGGGAGTCTTCATGGAGAAAGAGTTGAGGTGAGCTTGAAAGTAGAGGAAGCTTTGGGCAGGTGGGCAGGACTCCAGGGAGAACAGTGTGTGCTGAGATTGGAGAACAGGGCAGGGAATTCCCGCTTGAGGCAGATAGGATCCGGATGCAAGGAAAGAAAGGCAGTCAGTGTGGCTGGAGCACCAGGAGTGAGGGGAGATTGGCAGGAAATAAGGAGGAACCCAGAGACCAGATGAAAGGGCCATGAGGCCCCTGCATGGACTTTAGATTTACTTTGAGGCTGAGGGAGCTGCCAGAGGCGTCCGAGCAGGGGAGGAGCACATCTAATGTATTAATAAGATCACTCTGGCCATGCCTCTGCACATTATGAAGGAGCCAGAGGCAGACTTGGGACCAAACAGGAGGCTTTTACTTGATCCAAGTGATAGATGATAATGCCAGAAAGTGGAGGTAAAGGTGGTCACAGGTGATCAGAATCTGGATAGATTTTGCAGGTAGAACCAAGATGATTTTCTAAAATAGGCAACTGGAAGTCCAGAATTGCATTGAGATAAGAAGATTCAAGTGGGAAGACTGGAGAGGAAATCCGAGTCCAAACAGGAGGTGCTGAAGAATTGAGATCTGATCCTTACACTGAGGGAAAATTGCTGCAGATTTTAAAAAGGACTGTGCGTTTTTGAAAAGTCATTCTGGAAATGGTGGGGGCTGGATTAGAAGAGAGCAAGACGAGAGTCAGGGAGGCCAATTAAGATGCTGTAGCCACAGCCCAGGTGGGAAAGGCTTCCCAAGAACAGTGGCAAAGAAAGGAGCAGAGGGGCCAGAATCACCAGGGAGGGAGAACTGGCAGAGCTGGCAAGTAACTGGAGAAGACAGAGAATGGCTTTTAGTTAACTTTGTACTGTGTTGAGTTGAAAATGCCTCTTAAACATCTTTTATGGAGACGTTGGGTAGGTTCAGGGGAGAGGTGAGGGTTGGGAATATCAATTAGGGTGTCATCTGTGTATCAATGAACAAGCACACAAGATGGGTCAGAGAGGGAAGACAGTGAAGGCAGAGTGCCATCAGTATGCCAGGCAGAGGGCCAGGCATGCGGAGAGGGAGGTCTGGGCTTGGAATAGAAGGAAAAGAGATTCTTAAAGGTTGTTTAGGCTGGGCGCAGTGGCTCATGCCTGTAGGGACTTTAGATTTACTCTGAGGGTGGCCAAGGTGGGCGGATCACTTTGGGAGGCCGAGGTGGGCGGATGACGAAGTCAGGAGATCCAGACCATCCTGGCTAACACGGTGAAACCCTGTCTCTACTAAAAATACAAAAAATTAGCCGGGTGTAGTGGCAGGTGCCTGTAGTCCCAGCTACTCGGGAGGCTGAGGCAGGAGAATGGCGTGAACCCGGGAGGCAGAGCTTGCAGTGAGCTGAGATTGCCTCACTGTACTGCAGCCTGAGAGACAGAGCAAGCCTCTGTCAAAAAAAAAAAAAAAAAAAAAAAAAAAAGGAGAAAAAAAAAAAAAGATTGTTTAAAGGATGACTCTCTAGCCTGAAGGGTGAAGACAAAAAGCTCTAGGTTCAATTTTGGATGACTTCAAGGCTGACGTTGCCTTACCCGGAAGTAATTATTAATGGATTTTTGTTTAAATTTCTCTGCAGACAATATAGATAGAATTGGAGGTCACTATGTTGAGTGAAATAAGTTAGGCAACAGAAAGACAGACTTTACATATTCTTACTTATTTCTGGAAGTTAAAAACAGAAATATTTGAACTCGTGGAGATACAGAGTAGGACTGTTACCAGAGGCTGGGAAGGGTAGTGGGTGGCAGGGTGGGGATGGATGGCTAATGGATACAAAAAAATAGAAAGAATGAATAAGATGTAGTATTTGATAGAACAACAGGGTGACTATAGTCAACAATAATTTAATTGTACATTTAAAAATAACTAGAGAGTATAATTGTATTGTTTGTAACACAAAGGATAAATGCTTGAAAGGATGGATACCTCATTTACCATGATGTGATTATTATGCATTGCACGCCTGTATCAAAGTATCTCACATACCCCATAAAAATACATACCTACTATGTACCAACAAAAATTAAAATTAAAAAAAATAAAATAAATTTCATTGTAGAATTTTTTTAATAACTGATGAAAGTACATGCTTTATATTATCAAAGAAGAGTTTATTAAATATTTTTGCCTTAGTGGAAAGAACCCAAACTTTTGTCTCATGGTATTTTATCACCAAATGTTGATGTCCATTCAACTCCAGGGCCTGAGAATCTCCTACTCCTCTGCCTTCCTCATGTATCTTGAACAGTTCAAATCTATAAACTGGCTCTAATTGTTTCAAAAGTGGGCAGCATGCAGAGTTGGAATAAATTCAAATTCAAATGTCCAAGTTCACCTTTCTGCTTTAATGAATATGATTGAATATTTCAGCTTTGATCATGATTTGTAAGGCCACAGGGTCATCATCTTAAATATCAGTGTTCTTTGTCCCCCATGGAGAGAGACAGATGACTGAAGATGGCTGCTCCGCTGAGTCTAGCACTTGCACGCACAGTTGTGGACTATTTGGCTTATATATTTTTAAGAATTCCCTTTGCTTAATGCAAGCAAATCCTTGTGGTCTAATCATTTCCCGAGGGGATGCAAATTCTTCCAAGTTGGGTCTCTTCCTCTTAATGCAGGAGCCTCCTCAAGACAAGGAACCTTGTCTCTAGGATTGATCCGCTTATCACCACCACCCAGACCAGACGCCTGAGAGTCATCTTCTGTCTCTCCAACATCCAGTCCATTCACCAGCTCTGCCAGTTCTCCTTCTTCAGTGACTCTGGCCCCTCTGCTCCTTTCTATCCCCCTTTTGCCACTGTTCTGGGGAAGGCTTTCCCACCCGGGCTATGGCTACAACATTTTACTTGGCCTCTCTGGCTGTCATCTCATTCTGCTCTAACCCTGCCCCCACCACTTCCAGAATGATCTTTCAAAAATGCACAGTCCTGTTTAAAATCTGCAGCAATTTTCATTCAGTTGGAGGACCAGGTCTCAAATCCTCAGCACCTCCTGTTTGGCACCTCCTGTTTGGACTCAGTTTTCCTGTCTAGTCTTCTCTTTTATCAAAATCCTAATGTGCTTCAGAACTCCCAATTATAAAAATGCTTTCAGTTTCCCTAAACAGCGTCATTCCCTCAGTGCTTTTATACAAATGCTCCCTATGCTTTGACTAAGCTACAGCCTCTCTCATCAATGATCTTCATCATTCTTCAAGATTCAACTCAAGCATCGGTTTCATTGGCTTGTCTTCCCAACTATCTCCACCAGTGCTAGACTGGGTACTTCTATCCTCCTTACTGCCATAGACTATTACCTTCCCTCCATCCCGCCCCTTATCCCACTGAATCATAACTTTTAGACTTATGCCTTGCAACACACATGTGCCCATGTGCACATGCACACTCATACATAATAGAGAATCCTTTACCTGTTTTATTCCATGTACCTAGCATAGCGTTGCATGGTGCAGTAAACATTTAAAAACTCTGAATTAAATGAATAAAATAATAAGCTTATTAATGTATGAATGAATCAATTAAGGATTGAGGTTTATTGGGCCCTGACCATGTGAGATATTAATGTAAGGAGCTAAATGCATACAGAAATATATTTCCTCTTTAAATCCTTTAAACAGCCATTCATTTTTTTCCCTCTCCATAAAGGCCTTTCATTTAAAACTTTCCACATAAGAACTTCTATCAATAGAACAAAGCCAGAACCCATGGCAGAGATGTATAAACTCTACCCATTACCAACCGATGGCATTAGCAGCTACTTTTATACCAACACTTTTAACTCTTGGAACAAACTGACTTCAATAATCTTTTCTAATCCAGACTTTTCAAAAGTCAAGAAATCTGTCTAGTACATACCTGTACAGAAGCCTCAAAGGGTAAGTACTTGCCAAAAATCCTCCTTCACCACCAGGGACTATTGAAGCATGTGGAATGCGAGTGCAGAGAAAATAGAACCAGAGGGTCCAGCTCACTTTGGCTCGGAGCCTGACCCACTCAAATGCTGAGAAGAGCTTCGTGGTGCAGTATGATTTAGAGAGGCTCTGGGAAGGCCTTCCTGTTTCAAGATGTCTCCCCACCCAAGGGCCACAATCTTTGATCTCCATCAACAGAAACATGCCCCTTGAGGTTCCACATTTGTCTTTCCCCCCCCCCAAGATGGAGTCTCACACTGTCACTTAGGCTGGAGTGCAGTGGCACAATCTCAGCTCACTGCAACCTCCGCCTCCCGGGTTCAAGCAGTTCTCCTGCCTCAGCCTCCTGAGTAGCTGGGATTACAGGCGCACACCACCATGCCCAGCTAATTTTTTAATTTTTAGTAGAGACAGGGTTTCACAATGTTGGTAAGCCTGGTGTCAAACTCCTGACCTCGTGATCTGCTCACCTCGGCCTCCCAAAGTGCTGGGATTACAGGAATGAGCTACCATGCCTGGCCCACATTCATCTTTCTAATAGCAAGTGTTCCTAGGAGGGGCAGTAAGGCAAACTTCAACCACCCAACACAGGAATCACTTTCTCCAGAATAAGAGGTCCCTCGTGTAGCCCACGGGTACAATGGGAACCTGGAACAGAAGGAAAAGACATAGAAAGGGCAGCGGGCCACCAAAGTTACACCTGACTTACCTTCACAGCCATGCTTGTCCTGGTTCCCTGCTGTCTGTTTTTATTGCTGTGGGTGTCCTTGGATTAAAGAAGTTCTCTACACTGGCCTTTCCACCCCCACTAAACAAAAAGGACTGAAGATTGTTGGTTTTGTTATTGTGGTTGTTGTTGTTGTTGTTATTGTTTTGTCTTGAAACCCCAACTCTCCTGTGACTTCTACAGGGTCCTGGCCAAAGTCCGTGTTTGAATAAGATTTCAAAACCATGTGAATCAAACCACATGAGAAATTTTCCAGCCTTGCTGAAGTATGTGCATCCAATGACGAATGAAATGGCCTCGTGATCCCTTTCAAAGTCATGATTGTTCTCAGAGATTCCATGAAACTGTCATCTCCCCCCAGAAGACAGAGTAAACCTGCTTTTCAGGAAATGATACTACCCAGTTGATAGGTACATGCAACTCGACTGCAGTCTCCAGGGTGTGCAACGAAGCTGATTTGCACTGATCTCCAATGATGCCTATGAATAATGCACATTTCAAACATGTCCTAAATAACAGTTTAAATAGAAAGAGATGGTGTTATGTCATGTCTTCCAGGGGATGGGTTCAAAGTGCACAGCAAACAAATTAAACAGATGAAGAAAGCAGGGCAGAGGGGGAACTCATCAGAGAAAGGCAGCATTAATGAAGGGATGCACTCAGTGGGAAGAGGCTCAAGGTAGCTGAGGCAGTGGTCTTGCAAAAGGTTTTGATAAAAATAAGGTACTAACTGCATCAGTGTGACGTTTGATAAGGCCACCGTTGAAGCAGGCAGTTCTTGACAAGGCAGGATCTGGGGAGGCAGGGAGCACATGGCGGGAGAGTGGAAGGCATATGCTCTATCAGAAAGGATTAAGAGCAACCCCCAGGTGACCTTTAAATCCTAGGAAAAGCCTACCAGCCACTTAGCATGCTGGTATTTCTCCTGACTGCTTGTAGAAGCTATCAAAGTTTGCTGGGTGGCTTGGATTATCAAAATTGGCCCATCTGCTCTCTCTGATGCAAAATCACTGCTCCCGGTGGAAGGCAGGTATGCAGTAGCATCACTGGTGTCACTGAAGCAGTGTGCGGTACCTGTGTTCAGGCGTTTGCCCTGTCAGTATGTATCATGGCTTCCTGCAAGCCCACCTCCAGCCGCCATGAGAGCTAGGCTACCTTTGGCCTTAACACTAACTTGCTCAAAGGCCCACAGATGCTGTGTTCAGGAAGGGCATAAAGAGTAAGCAAAACAAAAAATTATTACTAAAACAATCGTAAAGCAGAGAGCCAAAATGGATTCAGTCACTTTCTCTTTGGTTTTCCAGGTCAGCTTTGAGTTGTTGCCTGTGATGAAAGGAGATAGGGTTGGGTGTCATGCAGATACTGAATGCCTACCTGTAAGCCAGCAGCCTTAGCCAGGTGCCAGGATAGAAGCAGGTGCCTGGCAATGGGTAGAGAGTGATTCTCAAGTGCTCCAGCCAGGTTGCCTGGCCAGGAGTTTAGCACAGGCCAAAAAGAGGAAAGAGTGGCCAAGTACAAAAACTAGATGTTCATTGCAGGAATATCTGCAATAACAGACGGTAGTAGATTCCAAGAGGAGCCTGCTGGGAATCATGTGCCCCTAAACCTCAAAGAAAAAAAGTGGGACCCCTGACATATACCAGAGTTCTGACTCAAGCCTATGAGAAGGCTGATCACTCTTTCCTGAGTTCCCTGCTCAGGGTGTGTCCAGGACCCAAGAGGAAGGCAGAACCTTCCTCTCAGTGCTCAAAGCTGGAAAGCAGAGCCAGGTAGAGAATGACATCTTCTAGAGAGTTCACACCAGACCAAGGAGCAAACGTTTCTGAGCACCTGCCCAGGGGCATCCTTCTGCTAGGGGCTGGAGACAAAGTTCTGAGTCTCAGGACAATGACATCTTCAAGAGAGTTCACACTGGACAAAGGAGAAAGTGTTCCTGAGCAGGTGCCCGGGGGCAGCACTCTGTTAGGGGCAGGAGATAAAGTTCTGAGTCTCAGGCTTAAAAGCAAGTGAAGGAGACAGCAACAAAACAATACAGAAAATCGCATAATGTTTACTGCAGCATTTGTAGGAGCACCTCAAAAACAGCCAGTCAGGATGCAGGGTTTTGATTCCACAACTATCAGTCAGAATTTCAGTATCCACTAAAAGCCTTTGATTGTGGGTCCCAAGGAAGCATTTGCTGTGATAATGGGTATTCAGACATCTCGATTAATGACTGGCTCCCATGCTGTGCCTAATCCCCATTCTCAAACAGAAGCAGGTGAATTTCTTATCTTCTGGTGGGAAGAGGCAGTGAGGAAGTGACTGATTTGTGACCATTTAGACTTTCTTCATTCGGCTCCTTGTGACGGTACAGACCAACTGAAAAGCACTGTTTTCATTACCTCCCAACTGCCCACATTTATATTGTTGAATTTTTGGATCCCACTCATCTTGTTATCTTGTTCAGTGCATTCTGACTGAAGAGGTATCTTGTGACTCTACTTGTGGGTAAGAGTAAGAGAATATAATAGCAGTTCAACAATATATATTTATAACCAAGTGCCCCCATTTTTTTTCTAAGAAAAAATGAATGAGTTACTTTTTAAAAAATTATTAGCTCTTCTTTTCTCCTTTCGCATTTCACCCTGTTCCCTGCTTCCTACTTAGCCCTTTAGAAATGCAAATATACCCTTTCACCTCACCTTCACCAGATATTCCCTATGGAGGACATTCATCTAACTCTGTACTCCAAGAGAGATCGCTCCTCTGGAGTTGACAGTCGATTTGCAGAAGGAAGCATGCCCACCATGGAACTCTCACCCTCCAGGGGAGCGCTGCAGGACTTTCACTCACCAGGAGGGCATGTTGAAAGCATGCCTACTTGGCCACTTTTACAACTTATTTCTTCCCAAGAAGGTGCCAGCTCAACTGCCCAATAGATAAGGCATCGAGCTAGCATGGGGACACCCTGTCCTTGCTTGCTTCCTCCTCTGCCTTATAAAAGTACCCACTTTATGCTCCAAAAGCAAAGTGCCACATTTAAGGCACGACATCTGTGTCACTTCCCCTAAGCTAGCTTCAGAATAACTCACATTTTTTATACCAAACCTTGCTCTTGTTCATTGGACTCTGCATGCAGCAAGCAACTAACCTGCTGTTCAGTTACATATTCAATGTGAACTGTTAGGCACAGCACTAGGTATGAGTGTGAGCAAGACAAGCAGTCCCCTACCACTAGGAATTCATAGGCCAGAGGCAAAGGCAGGCATGAAATAAGTAATATGAATACAAGTGGTATAGAGAGAAAGCACAAGATGTATGCAGTAGCATTTAGAAGAATAAATAATATTAATCTAACTTTTATTGTCCCATTTTTACTTTAAAAAAAAAGAAAGAAAAAAGGAATCAAAGAAGGAAGGAAGGGAGAGAAGGAGGAAATGAAGGAAGAAAAGGAGGATAAAACATTTTAAGACAGGCATAAGGGTAAGTGGCAACTGGCACCTGACATTAGTGACAAAGAGGTAATAGGGTGTGGTGAGGGCTGTGGTAAACCTAAAGCTTATCCCAGGTCTAAAGGAAATTCCTTTAGCTAATTGCTTCCAAGTGCAATAGCAGGACTGTTATTTCCAGATCTTCCATTAAGGGGAAAAAAAAAAACAAAACAAAACTCAAATTCTGATTTGTTTTAGGTGAACTCTCCTGAATTATAAATGTTGACTGATATTTAAAAATTAATAAATTATATGCAGGCCAAACCAAACACCTCAGCAGGTGGGAGTCAACCCTTCAGGAGCCAATTTGCAATCTCTGCTTTAAATGCTCTCATGGAAGGGTATGGATCGCAGAGTGTGGTGCCAGGCAGATCCCATTGTTTCAGACCCTGCTCTTTCTCCACAGCACGACAAATGCCTCACACCAATTTCACATTCCTTATGTGTTTCTGCGTACAAACTGCTTTAGCATTTTACCTTAGCTTTTGCTAAGTCAGAAAACTATATTTTGGGTAGGACATTGGACTAAATAACTTTGAAGGGCGCTTCTGAATCCCATTGATAATCCACATCTTGAAATTAGGAGAATAATGACAGAATAAGGATAAAGCCAAGAATGCATTAAGTGCTTCATTTCCAGTGAGTTCATTTGTGATATCTGCTTTGAATTACTCACAGTATTGTTACAACGGGTAGCTAGCCAGGCTATGAGGAGGGCAGGAAAGGGCTCCTCCATACCCGCACCAGGAAAGTCAGGTGACCATCAGGTGCGAGTCAGGCGGTTGTTAACTATCTCTATAAAATAATAATTGGTGACAGCCAGCATCAGAGAAAGACAGTCTCCCTATACAGATAATAAAAACACCTATAACTGGTGATCAGCAGCTTTCAGGAGTTGGGTGAGTGAGCTCGAGCATGCGCATTAAGAGATGAAGTGCACATAAACACCATGGAATACTATGCAGCCATAAAAAAGGATGAGTTCACGTCCTTTGTAGGGACATGGATGCAGCTGGAAACCAACATTCTCAGCAAACTATTGCAAGATAGCAAGAACAGAAAACCAAACACTCCATGTTCTCACTCATAGGTGGGAACTGAACAATGAGAACACTTGGACACAGGAAGGGGAACATCACACACCAGGGCCTGTTGTGGGGTCGGGGGAGGGGGAAGGGATAGCATTAGGAGATATACCTAATGTAAATGACGAGTTAATGGATGCAGCACACTAACATGGCACATGTATACATATGTAACAAACCTGCATGTTGTGCACATGTACCCTAGAACATAAAGTATAATTTAAAAAATAAATTAATTTTAAAAAAGAGAGACGAAATGGCAGCACAAGACCTTCTGGGGGCACTCCACCGGAAAAGGGAAGAAAGCCTCAGGCGAGCATGCGTACACCTCCTCAAACACACTGCGCATGCTCACCTCCCAAGCACAAGGAGCGCATTGCACATGCAGGCGGCCCACCCTAAGGGAAGAATCATGGGAAAAGTGACACTATATCCTGGAAGTATGCCAATAAAGAACACCCGAAGTCAGAAGGTCAAACGCTGCACTTGACCTCCAAAGTGCCCGATTGGGTCTTTTCCAAGTGTACTTTTTTCCCCTGCTCTAAAGCTTTTTAATAAACTTCCACTCCTGCTCTGAAACTTGCCTTGATCTCTTTTTCTGCCTTATGCCCCTCAGTCGAATTCTTTCTTCTGAGGAGGCAAGAATTGAGGTTGCTGTAGACCTGTATGGTTTGCCACCAGTAATCAACAAAATTGTTGAACCCTAACAGTATTCAATCATTTTATTTATATAGGAAAAATTATCACCTGTTTATCTCCCCATCCACTTTTTCCTGATGCTTGTGCTAGAGATTATAGACTTCCCTGATAACTAAGGGCATTTTACTTTGCTGGTCAACCATAAACATCCCCCATAGGGTGAACATGTGCCAAATAGGGCAGGATGTGTGTCCAGAGCACCACATCTACTGTGTGTCAGGGTGGGCTCTGAAGTGGGCATAGTTTTTTCAGAAATTTACCATTTAGCCAGAGAGAGAAAGGATCTTCTGATGAAAGTGTTAGCAGAAAAGCCAGTGCTCACTTACGGACAAAATAAAGCTGGGAGAGGGATGAGAGGTGCTGCGGAGGTGGAGTATTTTTCATAGCAGAGGTGGTGTGAACTGGGCCCCTTGGGGAGGTGAGTCATACTTGAAAATACTGAGGGGGGGAAAGCAGGTGAAGTACAAGTCATTTACCTCTTTTGATTTTTAGGTTTTAACTCCGTTTGGCAGACTGAGAGAATGCAGTCGAGAAAGCTGTGGGAAAGACACTGAAGGGCAGGAAAGGAGAACCCAGGACAACCCAGTCCCAGCCCTGTTTTCTACTCTCTGCCTCAGGCCCCAAGACCATGTGGCCGGGGTGCAAATCATGCAGTATCTGGGTAGCAAACAGCACTGTAAGCCAAATAGAATAAGAGCCTCTGCTCTCTGCTGCCTGATTTACATATCTCTGGGCTGCAAGCAGAAGCCCCAGGTCTACAGTGCAAGGCTTTGAAGGTTTCCCTCAGGCACCCTCTATGAGAGGACCCTGCTGGCTGGACTTGGCTCCCAGCCATGGCCAGGCCAAGGAGCAGAGGGGAGACAGGGGAAGGCAGAGGATGCCTAGAAGCAGCCCCCTCCTCCTATTTGCCAGAAGGTCTGGAGGGCACTTTCCTGAACCAGTACAGGCAAAACAATGAAAGTCATCTGCAGGCAGAGGCAGCACAGTGGGGTGTGTGGAGAGTCACAATGGGGAGGCGGAGTGGGGAAGGAAGAGAGAGAAGGCTGGAGGGAGATCCCATTTGGAAATAAGGAGAAGGCTTTGAACTTGCAGATCTCTCCAACTGAGGCAAAACTCACACTAAACCAGCCCCAGCTGGGTGCCGCAGGAGCCTGTGAATAAATTTGAGGGGGAGAATGAGATGACAGTTCCCCCTTCTTAATGCATTCACCCCAAGGTGCTGCTGGGCATCTGTTCCATAATTAACCAGACTCTCCCCTCCACCACCCCCTCCTTCCCCTTCACCTCCTCCTGTGGCTGTTCAAACATTTGTCATAATTATTCCCCCGCCCTACTTTTCCAAGGAGCCCTTTGGAAGGAGTTTGCTGTCTGGCTCTTTTTTCTTCCTCCACCTCCCCAGTTCTAGGCAGGGTGACAGCCATCCTGGGCTAGAAAGGGTTTGTGAGCATCCCACTTCCCAGAGGCCACTGTGGTATCCCATCCTTCTCACCCCAGTCAATCAGTGGAACATCTGTTCTCCCCTCAGTGAGGCTCAGTGGGGCAGGAAAGCGGAAGGGCATAGCAGGGTATCAGGGGGCTGGGGGGGAGGCATTTTCCATCAACATGTGATCTCTACCTCCCTCCCCCATGATCTGATACGAAAATCACAGTAGTAATGAAAACTGATGGGACAATGTGGCACATAGAAAATCCTGAGAACTTCTTTCCAATAACAATATTATATTATGAATGATAATATGTATTTGAAATGGAAGATCACAGGAAGTTGTCTGGTTATCGTTTATTCTCAGCTTCTGTGGCCACATTTAACACATACTGGGCATTCAATACATAATTGTTGAAGACATGGATCACTGCTTTATCAAGTACTTTACAAAAGTTGTCTCTACACACAATACTCACGAGAAATAAGTAATAGAATCCCCACTTTAAGGTGAAGAAAATTGAGGCACAGAGAGGTTGAGCAACTTCCCCAAGGTCACACAGCTAGTAAGAGACTAAGTCATGATTTGAATACCACGCCCACAGTCTTTCTGTTATTCTATGCTGTCAGGCCACTTCCTTGCATGAAACACTTCAAGAGGAGGTCCCTGATAATGGATTTGCTGTTTCCTCTAGCTATCGTATCATTTTACTGACTCCCACTCATTTTTCAAGTTCAAAGACTCAGTGAAGACATCTACTGATGTGTCTTTTATTGATGAATCTTTTATTACCATGAATCATAGTTTGCTTAATTCAATATCACTATTTCATGTCACAAATACTTAGCACATGGTAGATATTCAATAAATGTTTTTAAATTTCTATTTTACAGATAACATTCCTGAGATTCAGAGATGGGACTAACTTACCCAAGACCATACAACTGGGCTATGTAAGAACTACAACTTAAATCTAGAGCTTTTGACTATGAGTACAGGAAGCTTTCCAGTAACCCATCAACCACTGAGCCACTGAAATGATGAGAACATAAATTCATTCTCTATTAACAAATGAAGTTCTATAATTGTGGTGATTTCTATTTTTTTTCTGACAGCTTCTTAATATATATGACCAACTAATAATCATAAACTTGAGTTATTTCAGTTTTTATCATAATAAAAGTAATATGTTTATTAGAATATTAGAGAACAATGAGAAAAAATTAAATCAAGAATCTCAAACATTTAAAATTAAATAAACAATTCCCTATTTACTTCAACAGTTTCCCTATTTACTACTTAAAAATCATTATTTAATATGCCTTGATAATTATTTTTTAATGACTAAAAAATATCTGCCGTATAGAATGTCAATGAATCATTGCCCCCCAATTGCTGGAAAATGTTTGACTTAAAAAAAAAAAATCATACTACAGGCCAGTTGCGGTGGCTCACGCCTGTAATCCCAGCACTTTGGGAGGTTGAGGCGGGCAGATCACGAGGTCAGGAATATGAGACCAGGCTGGCCAACATGGTGAAACTCCGTCTCTACCAAAAATACAAAAATTAGCCAGGCGTGGTGTAGCACGCCTGTAGTCCTGGGTACTCAGGAGGCTGAGGCAGAAGAATCACTTGAACCCGGGAGACAGAGTTTGAAGTGAGCGGGATCACACCACTGCACTCCAGCATGGACAACAGAGTGAGACTCTATCTCAAAAAAAAAAAAAAAAAATCATAATACAAAGCACATTGTTTTCTTTCTGAATTTCAGAACACTTTTTTGGAATAGTTTTCTAGGAAAGAAATTATTGAGTCAATGGTTATGAACATTTTCAAGGCTGTTAACATAGATTGCCAAATTGCTTTCCAAATGAGTTGTACTAATTTTTGTTCCCACTAACAGTGATTTGGATATTTCCATCACTTTAAATTTACTAATTTATTTAAAACACACACACACTTAATCACAATGTTTTGAATTGCAATATGAAAGAAATTTTAGAGATGATTTAGCTGGCCTCTTCTACTACCTCTTTTATACATTAGGCAACTGAGGTCCAGTCAGTTCAATGGCTTGCTCAAAGTCACAAAAACATAGAGGGTTGAGCTGAGCTAGGGCCAGGTCTTCTGACCCCAACTTCTCTGCACTGTCTCCCAGAGATCTGAAAATCATTTGGGAGCCTATTTATCTGCTCAACAGAAGTGTTGCAGAGTTGCCATCACTTGATGTCTTAATTTGGATCATGCCTTCAAGGGAAGCAGCTCTTGAAATATCTGAACCAGGCAAGTAACAAATTTCCCCATCATGGTGAGAAAAGGGTATTTCCTGATAGCACTCTTCTATCTGCCAGGGTTCTGCAGGGAACCTTGTATCTACTTATCACTTCTTGCTGGCTCAGGCTTCTGGAACTCTGTTAGCCCTGCTTGACACGCACCTTGGCAGCTTTTACTGCATCCTTCCTGTGAGCTTCTGCTTTCCCTGTCCCTGCTCAACATGATGGCAGCCTACCTCATTTTCAACCTCGGGCCAAGCAGAAGTGTTGCTCCTGCCCATCTGCCATGTTGGCCAAATTTCCCTGATTGCTAAGTAATTCCGGATCTTCTCAGGAGGGCTGAGTGAGCTGCAAGTTAAGCCTCTCCTCCAAGGCCTTGCCTGGCTCTCAGTCATTATCAGAACTATAGCGGAGGTATGCAGATACTCTTCCTCCACCAGGGGCCAGATGCCCACTTTGGGCTGGTTGCTCCCTCAAAATGTAGCCTGCATAGCTCTATGGGAGGCAGAATGCATACATCACCCACATAGCATCCTAGGTGACTTTAATACCCAGCCTCTAAACCACGTTATGCCATGGCCATGCAAATCCTTCTAAAATATTGCTCACATTGACTTGTTTCTACTTAGAAACCTATCCATTACTGTGAGTCAAAATGACTAACTTGGCTTTTAAGCCCCTTCCTATATGTAACGTTTGCCTCCCACTAGTTACTCCTAGTTCATTGTATGCCAGCCTAGAGAGAAAAGGCATACAAAGAAAGGGGAGAGAGGCCGAATGACATGAGAGCGTCACAGGCAAAGTGAGGATACTACTCAGCCTGATTGTAGAAGAGAAAGCCTGTTCTGGAGATAGTAAGGGGGTTGTACTGTCTACTTTGCCTATAATGTTCTTTCTCATCTTCTCCCTGGTGGACCACTCATTCTTCACAGCCCAGTTCCTAAGCCACCTCTGAAGCTTTCCATAACCTACCCTGCCTCCAAACTTCCATTGCTTTCCTGACTCATCTTAAAGTTCCCAGTCCATACCTCTGCTATGCCATTTTGCACACTAAATAACACATTTTGTAAATGCCTTACTCTCCCACCACTAAATATGCATACTTTTTTTTTTTTTTTTTTTTTTTTTGAGACGGAGTCTGGCTCTGTCGCCCAGCATGGAGTGCAGTGGTGCAATCTCAGCTCACTGCAAGCTCTGCCTCCCAGGTTCACGCCATTCTCCTGCCTCAGCCTCCTGAGTAGCTGGGACTACAGGCGCCTGCCACCACGCCCGGCTAATTTTTTGTATTTTTAGTAGAGATGAGGTTTCACTGTGTTAGCCGGGATGGTCTTAATCTCCTGACTTTATGATCCACCCTCCTCGGCCTCCCAAAGTGCTGGGATTACAGACGTGAGCCACCACACCCGGTCTATGCATACTATTTTTTTTTTTTTTTAACATGGGCCTATGTCTGTTTATCTTTTTTATCCCCAGTGTCTAGTACTTCTCTTGCAATGGGTGGATGACCAAAACATGTGCAAAAATAATGAAAACAATATGTAAGTCAGGATTATTCCTGGATGGAATGAATGAAAGAGTGAATGAATGAATTAGTTATAGAGGTATGACTGGAAAAGACTTGCTTGAGGAATTCTCCAGGCATTTGTTGTAACTGTGCTACCTGGGATGGACACAGACATTGGTAACATAAATTGGCACTTTTTAAATAGGATATGGGCATGCAGTCACGTGACTGGTAGCTTTGCAGAACATTAAACATGGGATATAATAAATAAAGATTGATCAATAAACAAGCTTGACAGTTTTCTTTAGAAGAGCCTGAGACTAAAATTGCAACATGTAAGCTCTAGAGCCTGAATATTCTATATGCCCTTGGCCAGTTAGAAGCAATTCTATTTTTTTCCATAGCACAGCACACATTATGGACCATAGGTGGTCATTTCTAGGAACCTGTGACATTCCCTAGCCAGTCTCCTATCTATTAAGGAGAGGACAGTTTGAATACAGAGCTGACCATTCCATAGCCAGGAGAAAATTCAGAGATTAAGGTTCCATATATCTCTTGACCTGATCACTAGATGATTTGCCAGCACTAAAAACATTCATGGCAGAATTACGTCTGGTCAGGCATTTGAAGAAGTCTTCATACACTGTAATTTAAGGATCTTTGGGAAAAATGAGACACTGTCATTTAACATAATCTTTAAATCGAATGGAGTCATTCTTGCCAAGTGGCCTAAGGGCTGCTGGTGGAACATCAGTCAGTTTTTGCCCTTCTCTTTTAGACGCATGTCTGCATTTTGTAATTGAATCTACATGTGGCACTTGGGTATTTTTAAAATCTAGAGGTTGGAAATACTTATTGGAAGAGGCTGGTTTACAGGTTGGGGGCTTGGCATTGGCAGCAGCTAAGGGACTCCGAGAACATGGCAGAATTAGGGTTGGCCAGAGGCAGAGGGAATGTGGAAAAGGCCAGGTTTGGCTTAAGAGCCTAGCGTCAGCTGCTATAACCTGGCAAAGGGATAAGTAATTTTTTCACAGCCAGCAGTAAAATGAAACTTATGGAAACAATAAAGTTAATGTTCTGTTAGCCAGTAAGTCAAATTGGAGAAGATTAGATTTTTCCAACCATGCCTGAAAATCAAGGTAGTTTGCTGGTCTAAGGATAGCCAGGAAATTATTGATATTTCAGGCTCAGAGTTAATGATAAACATCAAAGATTGGCAAACCACGGTCCCAGGTCAAATCCAACGCACTGCAGATTTATAGATTCACCAGGAAAGAATGATTTTTACATTTTTAAACAGTTGAAAAGGAAAATCAAAAGAATACTATGTTGTGACACATGAAATCATATGAAATTTGGATTTCAGTGTCTATAGATAAGGTTTTCTTGAAACTCAGCCACACTTATTTGTTTAAGTAGTATCTAAAGCTGCTTTTGTGCCACAATGGCAGTCAAGAGACTGCAAAAGAGAGCACATAGCTTGCAAAGACTCAAATATGTATTTACCATCTCGTCCTTTTCAGTAGTTTGCTGACTTCTCATATACATGGTCAAATTAGATAAGCTCAGGGCCCATTCCTGGTGAGGTGAAGGCAACCTGTAACACAGCACAAGCAACAAAGTTTCAGGTGAGAAAAGAATTTAGAAGAACCCTGGTTCAGCCTTCTAGTCCATAGAACGTCCTGCAAGAGCCGTCCAGGCATGTGGACTAACAATTTTAGGAATCTCAGCTCATTCTTAAACACCTTCACTCTACCTATTCGAGAAAAATGTTTCTAATGTTGAAAGAAAACAATCCCTACCCCCATCCCAGCATGGGCTTTTTTACCTATAAATGTTTTCTACACTGAAAGGGCATTAATCACAGTGTTTCTTGGTCAAGGAGTGGACTCCTACCCCGTTCCATGGCTTAACACTTTATGTCTGAAGGAACTTTAACATTCATTGTCTAATTCTGCCCTTAAAACATCTTCCCAGGAGCGGGCCTGCATAATTATTCTTTTGTTTTTTTTTTTTTTTTTTTTTTTTTTTTTTTTTTTTTTTTTGAGACGGAGTCCCGCTCTGCCGCCCAGGCTGGAGTGCAGTGGCCGGATCTCAGCTCACTGCAAGCTCCGCCTCCCGGGTTTACGCCATTCTCCTGCCTCAGCCTCCCGAGTAGCTGGGACTACAGGCGCCCGCCACCTCGCCCGGCTAGTTTTTTGTATTTTTTAGTAGAGACGGGGTTTCACCGGGTTAGCCAGGATGGTCTCGATCTCCTGACCTCGTGATCCGCCCGTCTCGGCCTCCCAAAGTGCTGGGATTACAGGCTTGAGCCACCGCGCCCGGCCCGCATAATTATTCTTCATACAGATGAAGAATCTGAAGGTTGATGTGTTGCCCCGCCACAAATTCACATGTTGAAGCTTTAACTCTCAATGTTATTTACTGTACTTGGAATGCAGCCTTTAGGGAGGTAATTAAGGTTAAATGAGGTCATAATGGCAAGGCCTTAATTCAATAGTACTGGTGTTTTATAGGAAGAGGAAGAGACACTGTAGGGCTCCCCTGACCCGCGCAGAGAAAAGACCATCTGAAGACCTAAGGAGAAGGCACCAGCTACAAGCCTAGAAGAGAACCTGCATCAGAAACCAACCCTGATGTTACCTTAATCTTGGACTTCTAGCTTACAGAGCTGTGAGAAAATAAATGTCTCTGTTTAAGCCACCCAGTTTGTGCTATTTTCTTATGGCAGCCCTCACAAACTAATACAAATAACAAGGTTAAATAACATGTTCAAAACGATGCAGCTTCCCAGCAGCAGAACAGAGACCAGTCACTCACTTCAAAAATATTTATTAAACACCTACTAAGTGCAAGGAGTCTTCTGGGGGAGATAAGGATTACTCAAAGAATCAAAGCAATACAAATTTTAAAAGAGCTACCACAGATACATGGTTCACTGAGCTGTAAACAAGATGAAGTGATTTCTTCAGGTTGGTAAAGGAGGCTACCCTAAGACACAGATGAACTGAGATCTGAAAAGTGAAGAAAAGTTTATTAACCGAAGGAGGAGAAGAGTGAATTTCTAAAGAGAGGCCATGTGCAAAGATCCTACAGTAGCCAAAAGCATGTTGTGTTCAAGGAAATGAAAGAAGGTCAGTGTGACTGGAATAGAAAGAGGTGTGAATAGCACACCATGAGGCTGAAAAAGCAAGAATTGGCCAGACTTCTTGTGGCCTTGTCAGCCATGTTAAGTGATGGTGTCTTTACTTTAAGAGCATTTGGAAGTGTTAAAGCACTTTCAACATGAGAATGACTCTTTTACAATTTCCCATTAGAAATAAAAACTCTGACTGCAGTGTGGAAAACAAGAGGTTGGAGAAAGTCAAGGGGGCTACAGGAAGACCAGTTAAAAGACGATTACAGTAGACAAAATGAGGGATGCATGTAGTTTGGACCACTAAGGTTGCTTTAAAGACATAGAGAAGGAAATGGTTACGAGACCTATTTATGTGGTAAAAACATTACGACTTTTGATTGATGGAGGATGGTATCAAGAGGAAGATGTCAAGTGTGACTTCTTGATTTCTGTACATTTATTAGAATGGAAGAGGTGACGGTAACATTTACTGAGATGTGACATAGTACAAGAAAACGTTGATGCCTTTCAGTCAAAGACCAGCAAGTACAGGCCTGCAGCTGAATAAGACTGGGCACGCTGACTTGTTGCAACAAGAGAGAGTGCACACAGTGGGGAAGCATAGAAGATCTCAGAAAGAGACTGTTAGGCGGGACTATTACAGAACTCAGGCTTCTTTTAGGTGATTTGGAGATGATACAAGGAAATGGGAGTTCGCTCTGCTTTGAATGCTGTCAGGAAGCAGAGATATTTCTATAATTGGGTATCTTCATAATTCTTACCCAGATGGCTGAATGAAGCTAAAGTTGTGATTATGATTGGTAATGACAAAATAGGCATGTGTATCCAGGAGGAGGTGATGTTTGCTCATTTTTGTGTTAAGGACAATTATGCTTTTGGATCGTGTTTTTGTCCTGTCTGAGTGGCCTTACCTGATGTTGGTGTGCTTTGACATTGTTTATGTGCCACAAGGGAACACCACAGCCTAGTTGTAAATGCAGGAAGTGCCTGGGAAAGTGATAGCCTAATGCATAAAACCAGGTGAGTTCCTTGCTGTAAGGGCTACTTTTCTCATTCTCAGGCCCTGCTTTTGGCCAAAGGCAGAAAGGGGGACCTGATACTCATCTAGAATATTCATGTCTCACCATTGCTGAGTTTTTGCTGGTTAGGTGATTGTACCAGCCATGTGGTCTATACCCCACAGGTATGGGACCAGGTTTGTTCCCTTTCTTGAAGGACAAGTTGCTTATCATCTGACAAGACGGTGGTTGCACAGTAGCATTTACGACTCTGGGCAAGATATATCAGCCCACTGCAACACAGGCAATTACCTGAAACAGAAACAGAAATGGTTATTAGTTCTTGTAATAGACCCTGAAGACAGGGCCCTAGATTACCAAACCTAGGCAATGAAAATATGTCTCAAATTTCAAATGGTCTTTTCTAGAGATCCAAGAGGCTTTTTTCTTAGCCTAATTATAGATTGTTCTTCCTAGGTGCAACTAAAAGTGTTTGCTACAGCATAAATTTCTCCCTGGCTAGCTAAGAGGAAATTAAGACTACATGATTACTCATGACAACGTTAGCTAATGAATCTAAATGTAAACTGTTTAGTTGGGCTTCCAGAGCAGAAGTTGTATAACTCATGATATCCTATAGGGTGATAGATAAGTTCAAGATCACCCTTTTTATGGGCATGGTCTAGAGACTGTTTTCTGTAACTGCCACTGTATCATCACTTAATTAGCATCCCCTGCAATGCTCTAAATTCTTTCCTACCTCACATCTAGCCATAACAGAAAAGTCCATCATAACGTGCTTCCCTTTTCCTTGAAAAATATATGGGGATATAAAAATTACAGTTGTTCCTCCTTATTGGATGGGGATTGGTTCCAGAATCCCCCACCCTCTAACCAAAGATACCAAAATCTGAGGATGCTCAAGTCTCTGATATAAAATGGTGTCGTATTTGCATATAACCTATGCACATCTTCCTTATACCTAATACCTAATACAATGTAAATGCTCTATAAGTCGCTATTATACTGTATTTTATTCATATTAATTTTATTGTTGTACTATTGTTTTTTATTGTTTTTTCCCAAATATTTTCATTTTATCCCTAGTAGCATCTGTGGATGTAGAACCATGCATACAGAGGGCTGACTGTATATATTTCAAAAAGTTTTATTTATTTCACTCTTATTTACTGAGCCAAAACTATTGAAAGACAACAGACCAAAAATACTGAATATAAAAATATATATATAGTTTCTTCTTCATTAAAGATAAATAATCAAGTAGAGCTTCTCATGAGTGCAATGGTTTCCATCCCATGTAGAGAAAACGCAGACTGCATATCATGGCCTATAAGGTTCTCCATGATCTGACCTGGTTTCTCCCAACCTTACCCCTGACCCAATCCTCCATATTCACAACACTCAAGCCACATCACCCTTCTCTCGATTGCTTGACCTATTCCAGTGTTCTTATTCCTGTCTCCAGGCTTCACACAGCCTGCAGGGAATACTTTTCCTCTAGCATTCACAGTGCTGATTCCTACTCATATATTACCCCAGCTCACATATCATTTCCTCCAAGAAGTGAACTCCCCCACCTAAATCAGTACCTTCAACTCATTCTTCCTCAGGTACTTCAGTTATCACAATCAGATCTGATTTATAACAATCTATAATCTATAACAATTTAAATATTGGGTGATAGATTAGATCACCCCGTATTTATATATTAGATATAATAGATATATATTAGATATTATATATTCTATAACAAATATTATATATTATATATAGATTATATATATTATATATAATATGAATATATTTTAATATTATATAATATATAATATGAATATATTTTAATATTATATAATATATAATATGAATATATTTTAATATTATATAATATATAATATGTATATATTATATTATATATAATATATAATATGTATATATTATATATAATATATAATATGTATATATTATATTATATATAATATATAATATGTATATATTATATTATATATAATAATATAATATTATAATATATACATATTATATATAATATAATATGTACATATTATAATATTATATATCTATTATATCTAATATATCTATTATATCTAACATATAATATGTATTATATCTAATATATATAATATCTATCACCTGATCAGATCCAATCTGATCAATGTCTGTCTCCTGCCTCTAATGATAAGCAAACTTTTTCTGTAATGGGCCAGATAATATCTCAGGCTCTGTGTGCCATACATTCTCTGGCAACTACTCAGCTCTGACATTGTAGTGCAAAGCAATCATAGATAATATATAAAATAATGACCATGACTATGTTCCAATAAAATTTCGTTTAAAAAAACAAGCAGCAGCAGTATCTGGCTCATGGGTCATGGGTTCACAACCCCTGCTCCAGACTGACTATAACTTCATATAAGCAGAGAGCATGTCCATTTTGCCACACTATATGCTTAGTATCCAGCACAGGATAAGTGCTCAAACAAATACTTATTGAAGACATGCATGAATTTGTTATAGCAAATCCCTAGAACACTGCAACAATGACTTTAAGATAATTCCTCTACCTTCTTTCCTGTCCTTCCCCAGTTAACTCTGAATACTCAAATCATGACCATCTGTCTCACCCGTTGTTTTGATCAGATTACTTCCCTGCTGAGGAGCTGAAGTTAATTTTCTATTGCATTGTGCATAAAATTTAATTATTTTAATCGCTTAGGAGAGCATTTGCTGTCATAGAAAAGGGATTTGATCCTGAAGTCAAAGACATGGCTTAGAATCTCAGTTTTATCATTTACAAGTTTTATGACCTTTGGGTTAAACTACACAGGAGATATTTAACTCATGTAATGGAAAATCCAGAGACACAGTGAGAATCGGAGCATTTAATCAAGAGCCTAAATGGTGTCATTAAGGCTCTATGTCTTTAGGTCTCGTTTCTCTGCCTTCTGCAGTGTCAGTTTCATTGCCAGTTGGGTTTATCTTATAAGATCAAATGGCTACATTCGTTTCAGGCTTCATATCTGCATATTACACCAACCTGAGTATTGCAGAGAAACAGAGATGCTTCTTTCTGAGAACCTCCCAAACAGACCTCTCTCTGTGGTTTTTCCTGCTTAAATGGACCATTTCCCTATTCTTGAACCACTCTCTGAGGCCAAGGGGAATGCCATGAGTGGCTTAGATCTGGGTCATCAAAATCAGTCACTAAGGTGAAGGGCATGTCCTGATTGGCATGGATCTTTCAAGACCCAACCGTGACACTGGTGTTCAGTCCTTATAAGTGCATGGCCCTGCAAATAACAATCATTTCAAATTAGTTAACTTTTCCTGTTCACACTACCTGTATGTAAAAGAAAAATGATACCAATTCTGAACTTATTATGATAATTAAATGATTAAATAGAGTGATATACATACTATATATGTGTGTGTGTATTGCATTGTGCATAAAATTTAACTATTTTAATAACTTAGGAAAGCACTTGCTGTCATAAAAAGGGATTGCATCCTGAAGTAAAAGACCTGGTTTAAAAATCTCAGTTTTATCATTATAAAATGTATGACCTTTGTGTTAAAATACACAGGGGATATTTAATTCATGTAATAGAAAGTCCAAAGACACTGAGTTTCAGAGCATTTAATCAAGAGCCTCAGTGGTGTCATTAAAGGCTCTATGTCTTTAACTGTCTTTTTCCTGCCTTTTGCATATATAACCCTCTATACAGCAGGGAGAGGGAGAGACAGCAAGAGTAAGCAAGCTTGGTGCATGGTGGATATCGCATAAACGGTGTTACTTCCTCAGCCCTCTTTCTCTCAAGGTGCTTCAAATGACTTCTACCCATTGTGTCCTGTCATTACCTAACAAGTCTGATTTGTTTAACTGGACCCTGATTCACACTCTGGGTATGAAAATCCTAAATTGTAATTAAGTGTGTAGAAACTTTAAAACCAGCAAAAACACCACTCTTCCTTCAAACCCATGACCTTTGTCATTATTCCCAATATTATCCTTATCACCACCACCACTGACATCAGTAGAAATCACCAATTAAGCAAGTTCTTTGGCTTGACTAAGTCTGATTGCAGCTACCTGTTTAATCTGGTGTTTTTGGAGGATTGGGAGGGACTGGGCCAGCTTCTTTGGTAGCCCCTTGCCAGAGAAAGGAAAAGTCGTCAGGAACATAGTGTGCAAGCAGGAGAGGGAAGAGCAAAGAGGCAAAATGCTACGTATTTGTAGATTGACTAGTAAAAATCCTGACATTGTAAAATGCTTATAAACACTTGCTTTACCTTCCAACAGAATGTCAAAGTGTTATCTGTGGAAGAAAAATTCTCCTGTAGGCAGATGTATGGGAAGACATATGATGGCACATTTCAGGCTGTTACCCCACTACTCACAACCTGCAGCTTCCCAGTGGGCATCATCCTAGGCATCAACCTACCTCCTAGTAAATCAGCCAAGCTCAGCCCCTCCAAATCTTATTACAAATCCATGGCCTGCTGTGTCCTTTCCTCTGGCTGTAGAGGAGGTGGGGTGAGTGCAGGGAGGGGCTGTCAGTGCCAAGAAAAGCAGGCAATGGTCCCCTTGTTGAAGCTGGGCTAAAGCAGTTTCAGTGCAGGATGAATTTTGCTAAAATTATCCCTGTTGAAATTATATATTCCAGTTTAATGTTTCAAACCCCTGATTGATTGCTCAAGTTTGAGCTGTGATAACAGTGGTTGGTGCTCTTCAAGAGGCTGAAAATGCCAGCTCTTGGGAAAATGACAGTTCTTTGAAAAATAATCAGGTTCACGGCACATCTCTCTTCAATAGAAAGATTACCCCTGGGTTCACAAAATTATCTATGATGGCCTTTTTCCCCAGCACTCATGGTCCTTTACTACTAACTAGAGATCCTGTGAAAAGAGAAGAACCATTTCATTTTAACTTCCTGTTGATGTCCATTATTCTTTCACTACTCCCCTCATCACAAAGGATATTTTGCTAGAAAATAAATTCTTTCTGTATGGTTTGAACATTTCTTTCCTGGAAAGTATAGGATAGGGTTAGATGACCCCCTGGTGTTCCTTTGTATCCTTGGAATTTTGTGAGTCTAGGATTCCTGGTCTGGAATTGTCAGAAATATATTGTATTATGCCGTTTCTGCTACTTAGGAAATTAATCAACATTGATGGCAAGAGCTACAGAGAAGGAAGATGAGCAATAATAGAGATGCTGCTGCTGCTGCTAACATGGGGGTGAAGAATTCTTCCTTGGGGGGCAGGAGGGCAGGTTTAAAGTGTAATAATCTTTTAAATTTAATTTCCAAAGAACCTGCTGACCTTTGCTTCCTCTTACTGAAAGTTAGAAATAACAAATTAAAAATCCACAAGGGTAGAAGTGATGGCATTAAGATAAGAGTGCTAGCTTTGAATATTTGTAAACTATGGCTTAGATCCAGGACCTCCAGGCCTAAGATAAATATAATACGTTTGAAATCAATTAATTAAAGATCCAGTATTTTTTGGCCCCTGAAGAAAAGCCATAGAAGTGATTATTTCTTGTAAGTTTCCAAGCTTTTAGTCTTCTATCAACTCCTTAGGATAAAGTGAGCATTCATTCCCTCCAAACACAAAGGCTACAATCCATGTAACTGAGTTGACGATTACACATGGGGCCATGTAGATGTATTTATGACTGGTATGATATACAGCTCTTTGTTTCAAATATTAAAAGCAAGATGATTCTGGCACACCATAAGTAAGTACAAAGATAGGCTTATCTAGCCAAATGATGAAAATAAATTTAGTACTAAAAGCCCACCAGGAAAAAACAGCTGCTCATCTGAATCTAAAGGAAACTTTTCCTGCCATCTGCTGTTGTTAGCATTTTATATTGCCATATTTGCCTGCTCTCTTCCAGAGCCTAGCAGTGCTAAGCACCTCATATTGAGTAAGCAACTAGGCAGGAGAACAGAGCAGTTAGAGGGATGGGCATGAATACAAAAGGCACTTCCCTATCTCCAGACTCAGAGTGCCATTTTTACCAACAGAGTAGACGTCAGCAGGGCAGGTATCAAAGCAGGACTTCTCCAGGAAAGCTTTCGTCATGGGACTGAAAGACAAAAAAGAACTATGGAAGTGAAGACTTGGGTGAGCTCAGAGATCACAGGGGCCATCAGATAGAGTCACTTGGCTACACCAGTCTCCTACTGCCCTCCCCACAAGTACCATGCAACATGAAACTAGTTGGGTCTAAGGCTGTGACAGAGAGGGTCTGCCGAGAGGAAGAACACATGCATGAAGGCATTGTCAGCAAATGCACTGAGCCATTTATAAATATTCCAAAGCCTGGGACAGTGTAGAAGCACATTAGAGGAGAAACAGGATCTTCATAAATAAAGAATCAGGCATGGCTTGGACTGTTCTCCCTGCTAAGAAGGAAGGAAAATCCTACCGTGGATTAGGCTCAGTGCCCAAAGGGGCTGCAGTATGGCCATGTTTCTCAGAGGGAGAATAACCAAGCTGTGAAAAGGGCTCAGACCTTACCCAAGAAAGATGGTTTGGACCCCTGTGAAGACGTTCCATGAACTCCCCATACAAAATAGAACTCCTGATGGGAATCTTGGCAGAAAACTTTCAACCAGAGAAGGCCTGATTAACTGCCATCTTTGGACACCTAGTAGGGCCCACACAGGGCCCATAGCAGGGTTTCTCCAAGACCTGTGCTTAGCAGGAGCCTAAGTCAGCTGGAAGAACAGTTGAAGATAGGCTGGATGAGCCATGTCTGCATGTTCTGCGCCTGTCCATGACATACAGCTGTGTCTGGCAAAGAAGAACCACATGTTGACAATAAAAACTGATGAGATTGTTGGGTGATATTGGTCCATGAAGGGATAGGCTAGTAGTTGGCACAGCTCCATCCAGATGGTCATTATAGAAAGATAGACCCTGATGGCTGCGGCGGAAATTGGCCTGAAGCATGGAGATACGGTTCTTAAGGTTTTCATTTTGGTTTGTTTTGGTTTGTTTTTTGTTGAGAGGGAAAGTGGGAAAGAGGGTTCAGGTATATACATAAAATGAAAGCTATAGGTCAGCTTCTCCCCTGAAGAAATGCATAGGTATGTGATTTGGCTTCAAATCTGGGGAGCTCACAGAAGCCTGAAGTCTGTGTGTGTGCCCAAGGTTAAGAATCCCTGCTCAGAGATGTTTTCTGATAGAACAGATGAGGATATATATACATATATATACACACACACACACACACACACACATATACACACCATGTTCTCACTTATAAGTGGGAACTAAATATTGGGTACTCATGGGCATAAATATGGTAACAATAGACACCAGGCACTACTGGGAGAGAGGGAGAAGGGCAAGAATTAAAAAAATATCTGTTGGATGCTATGCTCACTACCTGGTTACAGGATCAATTGTATCCCAAACCCTAGCATCATGCAAGACACCTATGTAACAAACCTGCACATGTATCCACCAAATCTGAAATAAAAGTTGAAATTCAAAAAAGGAAAAGAAGATCTTAAGAATCCAACCAGACTAGGTGGGGTGGCTCACACTTGTAATCCCAACATTTTGGGAGGCCAAGGCAGGCAGATCACTAGATCAAGAGATCAAGACCATCCTGGCCAACATCCTGTCTCTACTAAAAATGCAAAAATTAGTTGGACATGGTGGCATATGATTGTAGCCCCAGCTACTCAGGAGGCGAAGGCAGGAGAATCACTTGAACACAGGAAGCAGAGGTTGCAGTGAGCCAAGATCATGCCACTGCACTCCAGCCTGGTGACAGAGCGAGACTCTGACAAAAAAAAAAAAAAAGAATCCAACCAAATTTCAAGGCCAGTTCAAAAAGGTATCAGAAACAAACTGATCACTAGGTCATTCTGTCAATTGATTAAGGACCCAAAGGGGTGGATGGAGCTTAGAGTGTCTGACTGACAGAAAGAAGGGATAGTACCTCCTTTGGCTCAGGCAATTCTGCATGTACTTTATACCACTTAATGCCTCTCAATGATTCTCATATTATTGATGAAGAAATCAAGGTTCAGAGAGTTTAGAGAACCTGTACAGGATTGTAGAGCAAATAAGGAAAGGACCCAAGCACAAAATGCAGGCAAGTTGACTCAACACTGACATTTTTTAAACTCACACCACACAATCTTCCCTTTATATGCCAACCTTGGATTACACAGAGAAATAAATTCACTCATTGTTTTTTAAAAAACCAATCTGAGTATATATTGCCTTCAATAATCTAGAATAAAAGATTTATTCAGATGCAACGAAGAGAAAGAAATACAAAATATCATGTAAATGAACTGGCAACTTGTAAAGCTTAGGCCAATGGGCAGTGGGCAACCAGAACAGGACCTTGTCACGCAATGTGGAATAGCCAGAGAGGCTTCCAAGGGGAAATGGTGTTTTGAGTCAGCTCTAAAACCCAGCAGAATCCTGAATTGACTCAACCTTATATAGAACCTGGGTTTAAATAGACTAAAATATTCTACAAGTTAACCTCAAATATTACTTTTGATATGCAAGAATATTTATGGAAGGCAGAAAATGGAATTCTTGAACACAGAAAAGTTTCTCAGTTCTTAAACCTCAATTCCTTGACAGTCTTTGATAAATAATAGCTAATTTCATTGAGCACTTATTATCTGCCAGGTACTGTATTAATTCACTTAATCCTCAAAAAATTAATGGATTGCAATTATTACCATCCACGTTTTAAAATGACATCAACTTGGCCAAGACAGAACAGGTAGGAAATGGAAGAGGCAGGATTTAGACCCTGATAGTCCAGCACTGATGGGCTTCTTCTAACTATAGTCCATGTTGACAAATTGGCGTGGTTGGGAGTTTGGGGAACCTGGGTTAGTATACCACATTGACAGGGCCAAGGGAAATCTAGAAAGATTATATGTGACAAAGGACTTGGTATGCACTGGGGTGCACAAATTATTATGTTGTGAAAGTAAAGGTCATCAGATTATCAGTTTTTGAGTAAACTACCTGAAACCGAAGGAGAAGGAATATCTATTTAACAGATCTTTCCCTCTGGCAAACAACTATGTTCCCTGGAGAGGGGTTCTCCCATTTGAAATCATGTTTATTCCAACCCTGAGCAGTGTTTTTTTCTTAGAGTCCAGCAAATAGTCCTGAAGGGAGCTGACCTTGTTTTAAGGGCCTCTCTTAAATCAAGGGTCTCTTGTTTGTTACATTCCCTACTTTAATCACACTTTAATCTTTGAGGTCCTACACTTTCAAAGCTGGATTGACTTACAAAAAAAACACAAAAGAGAAGAGAAAGATTTATAAATATGTATAAATGCCTACTCCATGAGCCCCAAATATGAGACAGATCTCAGTTAATTTAGAAAGTTTGTTTTGCCAATTTAGAAAGTTTGTGACACAGCCTCAGGAGGTCCTGATGACATGTGCCCAAGGTGGTCAGGGCATAGCTTGGTTTTATACATTTTAGGCAGACATGAGACATCAGCCAATACGTGTAAGATGTATGTTGGTTCTGTCCAGAAGGTGGGATAACTCAAAGCAAGGAGGGGGCTTCCAGGTCACAGGTAGGTGAGAGACAAATGGTTGCATTCTTTTGAGTTTCTGATTAACCTTTCTGAAAGAGACAATCAGATATGCATCCATCTCAGAGAGCAGAGGGGTGACTTTGAGTAGAATGGGAGGAAGGTTTGCCCTAAGCAGTTCCCAGCTTGACTTTTCCCTTTAGCTTAATGAGTTGGAGGCCCCAAGATTTATTTTCCTTGTTCACGTTTTCCCCCTTTTCTTTTTACAATCTTTTGGAGAAAGAATTTAAGAAGAAAAGGAGTCTCTGGTCTCAGGTTTCATCTGATCTCTCATGGTTAGGACAGATTTTTCCTGGACAGGTGGGTCCCAAGTTATTAGGAAAACTCATTTTTAGCAGGTTGTGAAGCCTTATGTCTTATGAAGAGAAAATAAGCATGGGAAGGTAGATAAACAACAACAAACAAAAGAATAATCCTGGAAAATCGATATAGGCCACATTACTCTGAAGTCCATACATCAGTAGGCAAGAATGAGAGTTGGCTTATGTATGTAAATAGGTTGCTATTATTTTCTTCTGAAGCTTAAGTTGTCTAGTGTCAGTTCACAGGGCTTTAAGAAAACACAACTTAAAAAACTGGAAAAATTCCCTTTGAAAACTGGCACAAGACAGGGATGCCCTCTCTCACCACTCCTATTCGACATAGTGTTGGAAGTTCTGGCTAGGGCAATCAGGCAAGAGAAAGAAATCAAGGGTATTCAGTTGGGAAAAGAAGAAGTCAAATTGTCCCTGTTTGCAGATGACATGATTGTATATTTAGAAAACCCCATTGTCTCAGCCCAAAATCTCCTTAAGCTGATAAGCAACTTCAGCAAAGTCTCAGGATACAAAATTAATGGGCAAAAATCACAAGCATTCTTATATACCAGTAACAGACAAACAGAGAGCCAAATCATGAATGAACTTCCATTCACAATTGCTTCAAAGAGAATAAAATACCTAGGAATCCAACTTACAAGGGATGTAAAGGACCTCTCCAAGGAGAACTACAAACCACTGCTCAGTGAAATAAAAGAGGACACAAACAAATGGAAGAACATACCATGCTCTTGGATAGGAAGAATCAATATCGTGAAAATGGCCATACTGCCCAAGGTTATTTATAGATTCAATGCCATCCCCATCAAGCTACCAATGAGTTGCTTCACAGAATTGGAAAAAACTGCTTTAAAGTTCATATGGAACCAAAAAAGAGCCCGCATCTCCAAGACAATCCTAAGTCAAAAGAGCAAAGCTGGAGGCATCACGCTATCTGACTTCAAACTATACTACAAGGCTACAGTAACCAAAACAGCATGGTACTGGTACCAAAACAGAGATATAGACCAATGGAACAGAACAGAGTCCTCAGAAATAATACCACACATCTACAGCCATCTGATCTTTGACAAACCTGAGAGAAACAAGAAATGGGGAAAGGATTCCCTATTTAATAAATGGTGCTGGGAAAATTGGCTAGCCATAAGTAGAAAGCTGAAACTGGATCCTTTCCTTACTCCTTATATGAAAATTAATTCAAGATGGATTAAAGACTTAAATGTTAGACCTAATACCATAAAAACCCTAGAGGAAAACCTAGGTAGTACCATTCAGGACATAGGCATGGGCAAAGACTTCATGTCTAAAATACCAAAAGCAATGGCAGCAAAAGCCAAAATTGACAAATGGGATCTAATTAAACTAAAGAGCTTCTGCACAGCAAAAGAAACTACCATCAGAGTGAACAGGCAACCTACAGAATGGGAGAAAATTTTTGCAATCTACTCATCTGACAAAGGGCTAATATCCAGAACCTACAAAGAACTCAAACAAATTTACAAGAAAAAAACAAACAACCCCATCAAAAAGTGGGCAAAGGATATGAACAGATATTTCTCAAAAGAAGACATTTATACAGCCAACAGACACATGAAAAAATGCTCATCATCACTGGCCATCGGAGAAATGCAAATCAAAACCACAATGAGATGCCATCTCACACCACTTAGAATGGCAATCATTAAAAAGTCAGGAAACAACAGGTGCTGGAGAGGATGTGGAGAAATAGGAACACTTTTACACTGTTGGTGGGATTGTAAACTAGTTCAACCATTATGGAAAACAGTATGGCGATTCCTCAAGGATCTAGAACTAGATGTACCATATGACCCAGCCATCCCATTACTGGGTATAAACCAAAAGGATTATAAATCATGCTGCTATAAAGACACATGCACACGGATGTTTATTGCGGCACTATTCACAATAGCAAAGACTTGGAATCAACCCAAATGTCCATCAGTGACAGATTGGATTAAGAAAATGTGGCACATATACACCATGGAATACTATGCAGCCATAAAAAAGGATGAGTTTGTGTCCTTTGTAGGGACATGGATGCAGCTGGAAACCATCATTCTTAGCAAACTATCACAAGAACAGAAAACCAAACACCGCATGTTCTCACTCATAGGTGGGAACTGAACAATGAGATCACTTGGACTCGGGAAGGGGAACATCACACACCGGGGCCTATCATGGGGGTGGGGGAGGGATTGCATTGGGAGTTATACCTGATGTAAATGATGAGTTGATGGGTGCTGACAAGTTGATGGTTGCAGCACACCAACATGGCACAAGTATACATATGTAACAAACCTACACGTTATGCACATGTACCCTAGAACTCAAAGTATAATAATAATAATAATAATAAAGGAAACCCCACTTAGTTTTCAGTAATTTCAAATTAGAAAAAATTGGGGGGAAAAGGAAAATATTGGGAGAACCCACTCCCGATGTTTACCGTGGGATCTTTTCTATTTCCTAAGTGTCTTGGCTGGGTTGAGAAATAAAGGGAAGGAGCACAAGAGAGAGAAATTTAAAGCTGGGTGTCCAGAGGAGACATCACATGTCGCAGGATCCATGATGTTCCCTGAGCCGTAAAACCAGCAAGTTTTTTATCAGCAATTTTCTAAAGGGGAGGGAGTGCACGAATAGGGTGTGGGTCACAGAGATAATATACTTTACAAGGTAACAAAATATTCCAAAGCAAATGGAGGCAGGGCGATATCACAGGACCACTGCATGACGTGAAATTAAAATTGTAATGAAGTTTCGGGCACACATTGCCACTGATAACATCTTATCAGGAAACAGGGTTTGGGAGCAGACAACCTGTCTGACCAAAATTTATTAAGCGGGAATTTCCTCCACCTAATAAGCCTGGGAGCACTACACGAGATGGGGCTTATTTCATCCCTTCAGCTTCAACCATTAAAGCAGCACACCTTAAAGGGGCCTTATAGACATAAGCCTACCATCAGGGTGCATTCTCTTTCTCAGGGATGTTCCTTGCAAGAAAAAGAATTCAGCAATATTTCTCCTATTTGCTTTTGAAAGAGGAGAAATATAGCTCTGTTCTGTCCGGCTCACTGGCGGCCAGTTCAAAGTTACCTCTCTTGTTTCCTGAACATTACTGTTATCCTGTTCTTTTTGTGCAGTTGACAGAGTTTGTGCAGTTGACACAATCACAGGGTCCTGAAGCGACATTCATCTTCCTCAGCTTATGAAGAAGATGATGGGATTAAGAGATTAAAGTAAAGACAGGCATAGAAAATCACAAGGATATTCACTGGGGAAGTGATAAGTGTCCATTAAATCTTCACAATTTATGTTCAGAGATTACAGTACACAGGCGTAAGAAATTATAAAAGTATTAATTTTGGGAACTAATAAGTGTCCATGAAATCTTCACAATTTATGTTTTTCTGCTGCGGCTTCAGCTGGTCCCTCCATTCGGGGGTCCTTGACTTCCCGCAACAGGAAAAGAAGAAAAAAGCAGAAAAAATTTGAAAACATTATTTTGGAGACTTGTAGCCAGGTAAAATTGGAGTTCAATCCAAACTGTAGAAAAATAATAAAAATTGAAAAACATTAGGCAAGACTAGAATCAACAAAAGGTATACTGTAGTTTTGCAACATAATTTTTTCTCTCTGATTTCCCATTTTAAAGTAAAATTATGGTAGTACCAATTTGCTTTATTATACTTGGCCAGATTACTTCTATAAAGTGCAGCAAGAATAATTACTTTTCACATGGGCTTTTTAAATTGGTTTTGATGGAACTTTGTTCCATAGAAGGAGTCTCAGATGAGACTATTTTAAAGCTGAGCCCAGCTGTGGATTTGTACCATCAAATACCTATGAGTTGGGTGAATTCCTCTCTTCTTGAGGTCCCAAGATGACTTGGGTCTCCTTGGCCTGTCAGAAAGCAACATTCTTTACTTAACCTGTGTCAGGAACCCTGTACCAGGACAAGGAAAAAAAGGTATGAGGCCAGTTTTCCCAAGGGGCTTTTATTGACTCTTTAAGTTTGATTCCTTAAAGGAAAGCACACTATTCCAGCGAAAGCCTTGGTAAAATAATTAGTTTCTCTAATTGTGTCTGTTACAAATGAAAACAGATTCTTATTGCACTTATGTAAATAACTATATTTCCGTAAGTTAAGAATACTCACACAGTTTCCAAATTCTGGTAGAGAGAAACAAATAAGCTCCAAATTTTGTTCATAGAAGTACAGTGTACCTAATTGTTAAAACCTGTCAATACCTCAAAAGAAAAGTTTCCTTGACTCTGATAAATGAAAAAAAGGATCAGCCACATTTTAAGCAAAAAGTCAAAAGGATTTCTTCAGTCTTCTATTAGTTCAGTCTATGCAGTTAACTCCTGTTCTGCTTGATATTCATGAATATTTCGGCTCTCCATGATGACAGAAAGTTTTCCCTCTATTCTGCTGTCAGAATCTCCAAAGTTATCGGAGATTTGCATTCAAGAACACCTATTAGAGTTTTATAGCTGATTATAAAACCACTGTCTAAAGAGGACCAAAAAGAGACAACAATTGTCCATGGATGACAAAAAGTTTTAGGGCAGCTATAGCCAAAGACACATTTGACAAGGTAATTTCTTACCTCTGTGGTACACAATAATTTAACATGTGTTATGTTATACAACAATTGTAATTATTGCTGATAATATATACTAAGTCATATTACAATTATAGGAGTTTCCCATAATTTTGGAACACATACCAATAACATATTTATACAAATACAGCCCAAAGAAAGCCAAACACCATTTCCTATTTGACAATACTTCTTGTATAATTTTTATACCAAATAAGCCAAATATGTCATTTTTGGATTTTAAAGAATCTGATATTTTAAAGAATTAACTAGGTCTGAAAGAGACATAATTTATAATTTGATTTTGGAAAGTTTGTTGAATATCAAAGGTATAAAACACTTGATACCACAAAATAGGATCAAAGGTCATTGTCAAATAAGTCATTCATTTAACCAAAGTGATAACTCAAGGATTTCCAAAAAAAGGTGAAAACTTTCATCCTTTCAGAGAAGAGACAAATTTCCAAACAATAAGCCCTGATAAAACAGCATTAAGCCAATTAAATTTGTTTTTCAGAATGTTATAAATAATCTATAAAATTTTAATCTTAACCATAAGATATAACTTCCCTAGGCCTTTTATAACCTTAAAACCTTTGCTAAGGAGTCAGTTAGTGCTTTAAGAAAACCTTGTTAATCTGCCACAGGGACCCATATGCTGGTCTTACATCAATGTGCCTTTGACATTAATGATTAATTTATAGAGAATCAGAACTTATTTTGTCTCTCAAAATCGACCCTTACAATCTCACATGCCCACCTCTTCCACAGTATTCCCTGGGCCTCAAGGAGTTGAAATAGCTTTAATATCTGACCCTATGTCTCAGGAACACATTTTATTTTGATTGGCATCTTCTATCAGGCCTAAAGATGAAGCATTAGTTGCTGTCAGTTTTTAAGATTTAGCAGGACTTGGTGTCGTTTTTAGACCCAGGAGTCGAAGCCTTGTAACTCAATGTCACAAAAACTTTAAAAGCACATACAGAAAGATATACAGTGTAATAACCTTAATTTAAAAGAAAAAAGTGTTTTGGCTGGGTGTGGTGGCCCACACCTGTAATCTTAGCACTTTGGGAGGCCTAGGCAAGCAGATCACATGAGGTCAGGAGTTTGAGACCTAAGTGGCCAACATGGTGAAACCCTGTCTCTACTAAAAATACAAAAACTAGCTGGTGTGGTGCGGTGTATCTGTAATCCCAGTTACTGTAGAGGCTAAGGCAGGAGAATCACTTGAACCCAGGAGGCAGAGGTTGCAGTGAGCCAAGATCTTGCCATTGCACTCCAGTCTGGACAACAGAATGAGATTCCATCTCAAAAATAAATAAAAATAAAATTTTTAATCTCAGTTGATTTCTAAGTAAACTAAAATTTAATAATAATGGCATAGGAATGATTTCAATAAAATGCAAAATCTGTTAGGCCAGTTAACAAAAGGCAAAAGAAAATGTTTTCTGCAGTGCACAGAATATTATGTTGGAAGAAAACATTTCCTTTAGAGCTTTAAGAAAACTTTGTTAGCATCAGGCCACAACAAACAGAACCTGAGGAAAAAAACTTACATGAGCTGGAAATGAGTTGAAGGAGAGCATTACTATTTTGCACCTTTTAAAAGGGGAGAAAAAAACTGAAAACAGTGAGATGCAATAAAAGTTGAACTTTGGGTTAAAAAAATTAAAATCTCACAGTTTGTTAAATCAACACCTTAAGAAAATTTCATTGTTTTAATCAACTCTTTAGTGTATAAGTGTTTTTTTTTAAACATCAAACCCAATCTCTAGAAAGACCATTATAATTTCCCTTTAATTATAGACAACCTGATCATATAAAAGTGTTTGTTTTTTTAAAAAAATAAATCCTCCTATTGTGACTTACACAGACCATTCATGACATGCTTTGACTTTCTGGTTTGTCCTGAACATCTCTCTTTCTTAAATAATCAGTCATTTTATTCTAGGGCTAAATTTACCCTACAAGATTCTTTCTTATATAAAATTATTTCTCTTCAAGCTTTCTCGACAAAATCTACCTCTTTACTTCTATAACTTTCTTTCCATCTTTCTTATTTTTTGGTTCCTTTTACCTTGTTTTATATATAACTTCTAAATAAGCTTTGAATTAGGCAAAAATCATGCACCTTTTTCAAAAGGATGCTTTTTTAAAAAAAGAATGTTTTGCTACAATATATTTTATTGGAAAGTAACCAAATAATGAACTAACTTTAGGAAAAACTTAATTTATATGTAAGCTGATAACAAAGATGATAACAGTCCTTTCCCAAAACAAACCCCCTTCCTGCCCGAGGACTAGACTGTCTAAAGCCACAAGATTAGAAGTTATGGTTATTTTACTAAACAATTCAAAATTTAGCTGTTTTCATTAGGCCAATATCATTGTCTTATTTATTAAAAATTACACAAGCAAAGATCCTTCTGTTTTGGGCTGGGTTTACAGTTTTGTAACTGCTATGCCAAATTTTGACACCTTGCAGTATTTGGCAGGGATAAGTGTGAAATTGCTTGATCAATAAATAAATACAAAAATGTATGCTGGCAATTAAGACATTTCTAATATTACTTGGCTGATAATTTTAAAGCTATCTTATTTATTAAAGTGTTTACTTAGTCACATAAACTTGAAAAAGTATTTGACTAGTATTTCCTTTTTTTTTGATAAAGTATTTGATTTAAATGCTTTTATTTTTCTTTAAGCTAATTAATTAGAGCTATTTTATATATATTTTAGTAGTGAAACACTGTGTACACAACACATAAATATATAGATACATTAGGCATACTGATAGAAGTGCATCTTATAGATTCATAAGACCTCCTTTTTTTTTCCTATCTTAGACTTGCAAACTCTTAATAACCTGTTTCATTACCCTGGCAGTTGTCAGCTATATGGCCCTAAATCTGCATACTGAAGCAAACAACTCTTAGATGAAAAATCAGATAGCAAAATTTACATCTCAAGGTACAAAGAGAAAAAGTCTCGTGGTGCTAGAAGGAGATTAAAGATGGATGTCAATTAAACATAAAATTATAGAAATCTCTCATAGCATTGTATAAGGAGACCAATTTTATTTAGATAGGGACTACCTACATTTTAACCAGATCTCTGGGCTCTGGGTAGAGCCCACACTGAATCCTGGGTCTCTAAAGAGGGAGAATTAGTATGAGAGTAGACCATGTGATGCTTTCACAGTGCACTTAAAAAATTTTTTTAAACAAAGACATTTCTAAGTGTCAAAACTACACTTTTCCTTAAAAACCCAAGAATAGTCTTTGTTGGAATAACATTTTAGTCAAAAAAAAGGTCATGTAACACAATACAAAAGCAAACCGTTTAAGAGTTGAGACAAGCTTGTCTATTTATACTCTTGGGGTTCCATAAGGAAAAACAGAGTTTTCTCCCCAAAAGGGAGCCTGGCGCCTTCTGTTTTCTTTAAGGAATTCCAGGCTATTATAAACTATTTTAGGTCCCTTATGCAGCAGAGGATGCAAGAGAAAGGAGAGACAGGATAAGTAAATGAAAAAAACAGAATTCTGTCAACTAAAAAGAAAAAACTTTTGCTCAAAACAGGACAAGGTCCTAGGCGAGAAAAAAAATACACATGAAGGCCTTTTATATACAAGCACACACACATACACATGCACATCTTGGATGTTAGCTTTAAATTAAGCTGACTTTTAACCACTGAGCTCCTTTAAACAAATCTTTTTAAATCTTGTTACTATATTTCAGCTAGGACAAACTGCTGCTATTTCAGAAGTACCAAGTATCAAACCAGAAAGGCTTGATTTAGGAACCAAAACCAGGTTTTCGTGGTGAAAAAAAAGAAGGCAGAACCTTAGCCATGAAACTGCAGCATGGGGTGACAGTCATTGCTTTTTCAGTTAGGCCAAGCTAGCAAACAGATGGCCTTGTTATGTAAATAAAGCCCTGTAAGTAGTCACAATAAAAAATATTTCCTCTTTTTTTTTTTTTTTTTTCCTTTTGCTGGCCATTTTCTCCCCTCACCACACCACCTTTGTTGTGTATGTGGGAATTTAGCCAGTTCAGAGGCCTTGCTCCCCATAATTTGGAACTTCCCTTCAATTTGATCAAGTTGGATAGAGTTGATGAAACCCAATGGGAAAAAGACTGAAACAACAAAAACAGACACAAATAAACAACAAAAAGAACCAGTTAAGCAAAACAAACAAATGATTGCACAACTTGTATGATTACTGAGCATCCTAATAGTAAGGAGAAAATAAGATCAGCTGGTTTTTAATCTTAAAGTCAGCCAAGACAAACCCCAGTTCAGTTACTTTAGCCACGACAGACCCCAATTCAGGAAGGGATTGGTGTCAAGCTGAAGACTACTCTCTATCATCCTAGAAGCAGGAAAAAAACAACAACTCATCTTCTCTGTTAGAAGTTAGCTCAAACTTCATAAAGGAAAAGGAGTTACCTGCCTTCTATCATCGTGGAAGCAGGAAAAACTTCCCTTTCTTGTGTTGGAAGCAAGTAAAACTCCAAAAAAAAAGAGGAATTGTACAGCAAAATAAATTTTAGATCTCAACCAAATTTGGGGAGCTTAGGGATTCTCTGGAGGGATGTGCTCTCAGCCCTCAGTAAATTATCCTATTGGTATGAGCCATAAAGTTAGCTCATGTCGGTACCAAGCATCAGTAGAAGATTCGTCAAAGGTCAGGGCCATCTCTACTCAGATTCCCTGTTGTTACCAAATGTGAACCCCAAATATCTGAGACAGTCTCAGTTAATTTAAAAATTATATTTTGCCAAGGTTAAGAGTGCATGCCCATGACATAACCACGGGAAATCCTGACAACATCTGCCCAAAGTGGTCAGGACAGAGCTTGGTTTTATACATTTTGGGGAGACATAAGACATCAATCAATATATGTAAGATGTACATTGGTTCTGTCCAGAAAGGTGAGACAATTCAAAGCAGGGAGGAGGTTTCCAGGTCACAGGTAGGTGAGAGACAAATGATTGCATTCTTTTGAGTTTCCGATTGGCCTTTCCAAATGAGGCAATCAGATATGCATCTAGCTCACTGAGCAGAGGGATGACTTTGAATAGAATGAGAGGCAGGTTTGCCCTAAGCAGTTCCCAGCTTGACTTTCCCTTTAGCTTGGTGATTTGGGGGCCCCAAGATTTATTTTCCTTTCACAATCCATATGTACATGAAAATCCATCTTAGAGAATGGTGCACACCTCTGGTTCCATAAAAGGACAGGGGCTTGTGTATAGGCAGCTCAGACAATGGCTCCAATGATTCAGCAAGATTCACCCCAAAATTGATGGTTGATGCTTAGCTGCCTTTGTGGTCCAATCTTCTACAGTATAATGACTCGAAATCCATCACCTCCAAAATGTCCATGTTTCTCAATGGTATGATATGAATTTACACTTTTTGGTCAACACTTTTCAGTGATTTTCTTTCGCTCATTTTCCATACGCTTATTTATCTCTAAGGTTTTCTCAGTGTTCTTTTATATATCCTGACTTACATACATAAAAATGCTAGTGCTGCTGGCATTCTCAACTCCATGTTCATACATTCAAGTCCTTGGCATGTTAATAATAAGAGCAAATGAAGTGCTGGATATATGCCAAGTGATGGTCTAAGCAACTACATATATTTACTCATTTAAATTTTTGTGACAACCTCATGAATTCAGATTGTTTTATAAAGAAATGGGAACACAGAATGTTCCAGCCATTGCCCAGTGTGTATTGGCCAACAATATATTTATACTTAAACCCTAATGTCTCTCTTGTAGCTTTAACTTATTCACATTATATTACTAACTTCTACACATATACTAGTACAAATGTTAGGGCAAGAAAGTTTCCCAAAATATCAAAAACATAAGGCAGTAATAATAATTGCTACCATTTATGGAGCTATTGACATTTCATATACCTTACAGTTTCAATGGCAACCCTGCAAAGCTATACAGTTGACTGTGTTTTTTTAAAACCCTGTTAGACAAGTCAGATAAATCAAGTAGATTTTGTAAAATCATCAGGAGGTCTGTAGAGATTTGAACACAGATCTGATCTCTCACTACAATTCATCACCTTACTATTAACACAGTGGGCACAACCAGCCTAGTATAGTCAAAAATCCACTTGGATAAAGTATAATTATTTTAGAACTTCTTTTTTAAAAAAATTGTTTTTTAGATGGAGTCTTGCTCTGTCACCTAGGCTGGGGTGCAGTGGCATGATCTTGGCTCACTTCAACCTCCACCTCCTGGATTTATGCAATTCTCCTGCCTCACCCTCCTGAGTATCTGGGATTACAGGCATGTACCACCATGCCTGGTTAATTTATTTATACTTTTAATACACATGGGGTTTCCCTATGTTGGTCAAGCTGGTATCGAACTCCTGACCTCATGATCCACCTGCCTTGGCCTCCCAAAGTGCTGGGATTACAGGTGTGAGCCACTGAACCTGGCTTTTTATTTTAGAACTTCTAACATCTGAAGAAAGAAGTGTTGCTCACAATTAGACATGAACTCTAGGCCTTAGGAAAAATGGTTTCTAAAAGCTCAGAGAAAAGGTGGGTATCACTCCTGACACTATAAAAGTTAAAATGTCTGAAAGAGGAAGGAAGGTTCCCAGAAAAGAATTCAATCAGAATAATAACAAATGACACTGATCATGAAGGAAAAAACGAAGCTTTTTTTAAAAAAAAAAAAAAGAAAAAGAAAAAGAAGAAGAAGAAGAAGCTCTACAAATATATCTCTAATGATCTCATATTTTTTTTTTTAAGAAATGCCCGAAATAATGAAAGGAGGCACATATAACAAAGCAATACAAACTAGCCATAATGATACTATGAAAAAATGGAGCCCAAACTGCACTGAGACTTAACAGGACAGTGTAAGAGCACTAAAAGAGGGCATTGCACTGGTTTCAGAGCAGAAAGAAGAATGAGGAATGGAATAACCCAGTGCTTAGGGGCAAATGGTGTCATATTGAAAGCAAACAGAGAGAAACAGGACAATTCAACTTCTATATTGCTTTCTCTATCAAGGAAAGCAATCTCCAAACTGGGATGGCTAGAACAAATACGGTTAGTAGGAAATTGAAACCTGAGATAGGTAAGAAGACAATAAGAAAAAACCTAGCCACTCTAAATGAGTTCAAGTCCACAGAACCAAGTGAATGACTTTCATCCTACTCCACCAAAGAAAGGTGTGGACTGTGGAGCAGCTGCAGGGAGAATTGTAGGATTAGGGAGAACAGGAACATGCTCCAGTTTTTTAAAAAGCATGGAATGGTTGTATTACATAAAGTTGTAAAATATCAATGCCCAGCAAAATTTTAAGAGTTTAAATATATTTTAATATTTAAAAGATAACTACTAAACAAAATTACTTGTGCCAACATAATTCTTATAAAATAAGCTTTACCAAACTAACTTTGTCTCCGTGTTGAGAAGTTACCATGGGACGTCAACACAGTTTTCTGGGTTGCAATTTCAAGAAGTCATCCTCAAACTATCCCTATGGACAATATAGATACACACAGATTGAAAGATGGTTAGATAGTGAAGAGTTTCTTAACTAGTTGACTATCTGGAGATATAGGCTATTTATACATTCAATTCTGTCCACCTAGGAAGCAGTGTGCAGTGATGGAGGGGTGCTCTTCTTGCTCTGGAGAGACAGCTCGTATATTTGGCACATTTTTATTACTCATATGACTATATAGAAATTAGACACATGATATTTTGATGCAGTCATTTTGAAGACAAGTTGACAGCCCTAAGAAACAACTTAATGTTAAGAAACTATTTAAAGTAGCAATTAACATAATTACACACAAACTTCATTCCTGATCTTTATTCCATTTCTGAGCTATTTTAGAAATGCAGTCAGGTCAAGCCCAGGAATGGGACAGGGCTCTGAGATATCCATTACTAGAGGATAAAAAATGATACATTTTAAGAAATATTTTGATATAAAATATAAGCTATTTTGAGGCATCCATTTTGATATGACCAAATCAAAATAACCACATCAAGATGACTGCGGGAAAATCCTTTTCCATGTATTTATCTGCATCACAGATTTTAAAACTCCACTGCAATAAGGACAAATCTCTCCAGCATATCACCATAAGTTTACTTTCTAGGTTGGCCATAACTCATTATGCTTCTAATATTTGTGAGGATAGAAAGATGGAGGAATAGGTGGTATGCTGGCTGGAGGGTCAGTATTTGATAGCTCTCGCCTAAGCCAGATGGTGTCTTCTCGCACATAGGGAAGATAAGTAAATAGACCACATGTCATTCCAGGTTCTTTGGGGCAAGCAACAGAAATAGACCCTGGCTAACCAAAGCAAGAAAAGATTTTGTAGGAAGAAGACTGTGCAGTGAATGCAACAACAGAAAAAGTGAACAACGAGATCCTGAGAATGCCAAGAATCAGAGTAGCTTCAGGATGTCAGTAGACAGCCCAAAGACTGCATCTGCAGGGAAGTGCCATATACAGCTTCAGATCCACCATCCATCTGTCCCTCAGTGTTTCTACTCAAGTTTCAGAGTTTGTCTCTTGTGCCCTCCCTTGTGATCAGGGCTCCTGGAGTCATGTGACTGAGAGACAGCCACATGGATGGAAGCGGGCAATTTCCCCAAGGGAAAAAGAAGGGCACCATTACCAGAAGAAAGAGGCAGTATGCCAGGAAAGAGAGAAAAATAATACACAAGTATATCCACTAGAGACTTGTACTTCAGTCAAACACTCATTTTCAAAAATACAGGTTTTGCCTCACCTGCTTCATGTAAATAAAGGATGTTGTTGACTGCAAGCTCAGTAACTGCGAACAGTGTTTATGCCACACGTATTTGATTTTAATAACACTTTACTGTCAATGCAAGGGTGAGGCTAGCTACATCACTTGGCTTTATTCCGGTCTTATGTAGAGTCTAGTTTTCAATGATTGGTTTTACACTTTGGGAAGAACACTATGAAGGTATTTGTCTCAGGCCCCATTCCCTCTTTTCTGTCCTCTTCTCTGTAATCTAGAGGCCTTGGGACTCTGGAAAGTTAATTTCTGCAAGTCTCTTGCCAGTGGTTTTCAGTTAGGGTCTGCCAATGGAAAGCACAGCAAGAAACTGGAATATGGGAGGAGGGAAGAAGCAGCTCTCTTCCTGAATCCATGTTCTCTCCACATCCTTCCAGCAGCAGGTGGCAGCTCATGTCCAGGGTCTTTTGGCAGTTTCCACGTCTGCATGGAAAACCTCTTCCTTGGAGCCAGTGCCAGCCTCACCTGCTGAGATGCTGCATGTTAGTGATGCCAGCAGCAGCCACGGCAGTGCCCCTTCAGATGTTCTAGCACCAGCAGCTCAATACCCCTTGGCAATACCAACGCTGTCCATGGTACCTCTGCCACAGTTGCCACTCTGCTTTGGGTGATCCCCACCCCCACCCCACTGGGATTCCAGGCAACAGGACACTTCTTTTTCATTCTCCAGCTGTAGGAATGGAAGTCACTTCCTGAACTTACTAATCTTTGGGTTTTCTCACTTTTGCCTTTATTAATTTTTTAATTACTATTATTAATTAATTAATATAATTGCCTTATATTAATTTCCCTTTATTGGAAATATTGAGAGTATTTATAGCTTCTTTTCACACTTGAAATGTGCATTTTGTACAAAGGAAGACTTAAAGAACGTGATAACTGGCTTCAACTATCTGAAGGGCTTTCATCTGAAAAGGGGACTACATTTATCCCAGTTTCTTGCTGTGCTTTCCATTGGCAGACCCTAACTGTGTAGCTCCAAAGGGTAGAAATGGGATTAGTGAGCAGAAGTTTCAAGGAAGGGGTTTCAGCTCCAAATAAGGAACAGTCCTCTAAGCACTTGAACTGCCCACGATGGAATGTACTGGGTTCCTTCTATTGAGGGATAGTCAAGTAAACAATGGGTTTCCATTCCTCAGAGACGCTGGAGGGGAACCTACCGGAGTGACAAGCTGGATCAAATCAACTCTCACAGGCCTTAGAGTTCCCCAGAAGAACTATAGACTTTAATGAGAGGTTTGATCATTTTCTACTGGAGCTGTAACACAAAGCTAGGATGTTTAGTGACCTGCAGAAAAATGTAACATTTATCTTCTGGGGTCTATCTTGGTCCCAGACTAATTTAAAACAATGACTCTTATCCCCAAACTGAAGAAATTTAATCTCTACTATTTTACACCCCACTGAAAGCTGACACCAGTTAGTATAAAGAAGCCCCTCATTTGCTTTCCTTTCTACTCCCACTAGGTCCATTCTCTGTGTCTGGGATTTATGCCCCGAGAGCTTTAGGGAGTTGGGGACAAAGATGACTGCAGTCTCTAGCTAATGGAATCAAAGTGCTCTAGTTCTCTGAAGAGAATTGTTCCTCATTGTGAATCTTGCTTGATGGATTCAAATCTCTGAATTCTTCTATCCCAGCCCAAGGCTTCCCGTCTCAGCCTTGGAATTGCAAGGGATGGGTAGGCAGTTGTGAGGGAACCAGACAAGATGTCAAAACCTTAACAAGATTATCTTCCTGCCATCACGAAAATCCCAACCACCCTTCCAATTATTACTACAGCTGTCAACAAGTATTGCACATCTGCAGAGCTCCCACCTTTCTGATGTTTGGGGCACATGTGATGAGTCTCAAACCAGCTGTTCTCCAACCAGTAGTTTTCCTTTCCCAGTATAAAATGACCTTGAGTCTCACAATGGCAGTTTGGGGGTAAAGGGGACAGAGAAAGCCATTCCCTCTTGGGTACAGTTCAACAAAATAGAGAAACATAAAATTCTAACTTCTAATATTCTCAGAAAATGGTTAAGTTCTGGCAAACTGAAGAAAGCATTCTCACATTTTCATTGTCAAGACAGGAACATTGGACTGGAGAGGAAATGCGATGGCTTAATCCAAAGCAACATACCACAGATATAACAGGACCAGAAATGAAACTGGAGTTCATTTTGACCCAGTCCAGGGAGTACCCCTCCCACCCCCACCTTATCGCTTCAAATAATCCTACATTACAAAAGAGAAAACTATGGAATTCAGTGTTTCAGTGTCTCAGTCTAGGTGCTTAGCAAGTGAAGGTTCAAACTGACAGCAGGATTTCAGTGACCTGGAAATAGCGTCTTTTGCAATCCAGCCCCTTGTAGATTTTATTCTACTTCCTCTTATTTCATCCCCAAATTCTTCCTATTTGTCCCATGTCATGGGGTGCCTGCCCAGAAGACAAAGAGAAAATACCCCAAAAGTGGAGGGCATACCGACTTGTCTACGAGTGCTCAACTCTCTGGGCACTTGTCATGGTTTAGGGACAGCAGGGTTAAAATACCTACATGCCTGGAGGCCTCAAATTCCAACAGTAGTAAACAATAATTTTGTATACAACATCGTCTTTCTAAAGCTTTGCACACCCACCCTCCCCACCCCAAATTAGGACTGTAAGACCATGTTCTCTTAATGAAAAACTCTCGATTAGTTCCTGAACTGAAGGAGTAAGTCTAGGCAGAGGACGGTGCTAAAAGGGAAGAAATAGGGATGAATCCAGAATATCATGGTGTGGCAGGAGGTGTGTGCATAGGGGCTGGTGTTTTCTCATGGGGGGGCCCACCTATGGGATCGAATCCCTCCAGGAGTAAGGAAACCCCTTCATCTTCCAGCCCCTGAGATTTGAATTGAATGTTTATCCATCTGCTCTGTTTCTTCCTCAGATCACTCTCTCACTACACCTCATATCGTTCCCCTCCCTGCCCCTTTCTGTTCTTCAACCCTCTCTCTGCCCACCCCACCCCCTCCAGTCTGAGGCAGCCACCTGGGGACCCTGCTATCCAATAATTAGCCAGGGCAGCTGCTAAACCAAACCAACTCCAGAGATCCGCAGCTGTCAGAGCGGAGTCCTGCCTGGAGGAGGGGGAAGCCAGGGGAGGCCCGCCAAGCCTTCTCAGGTGGCCAGATGACGCCTAATTAGCCCCCCTGCTCCGGAGGCCTCACCAGATGGGCAAATGCCTGGAAGCCTTGGGGAGCCAGCGAGACACTCTGGGAACTCCCGGCGTGCTGATTCCTTTCCAGCTGCCTCTTGGGCAGTGGGGGAGGATGGTTAAAATAGTAATTGGCACCTTGGGTTAAGGGGCCTTGCCTTTCCCTACCATGAGGGAAGATGCTCTGCTTCCCTGTGGGCAGCCCCCTACTCACCCTTCTCCACCAGCCTGGGTTCTGAGTTGTTGATTGAAAATGTGTGCTTTTAAAAAACAATGCACACCAGAGGAGTTGGCACTGGGAATATTTTTCTAAATCTAAACTATGTGCACCATGAATTCACGAAAAGCAAAATTTAACTAGGAGGGAAACTTGAGGGAAATACATAGGTTTCATTCTTTTTCTCTCCAGCCTGCAAAAGTGAGCAGCAAACAGCGTGGCAGAGGAAGGGTGAAGCAGTTAATAACTTAAACTTGACAGACTGCTATTTCTGGGCAAGGAAGAAGTTGAGAACCAAAAAGTAAGGGGAAGAGGCACACTGCGGAAGGCACAGGTTTTATATTTCAGAGTGTGACCAATGCCCGCAAGAGAATCCTGTGGTTCTGCTAATCAACCCGGCCACTGCACCACTGGCTACCCACAATGTGGCCATATCTACAAGCAAAGAAGGTCGTCAGGATCCACGCAGGAGAGCAGAATCTTACGGTGCCCTCCTCCCATTGTGCTCTGTCATCATTAGAAGGAGTTTACCTTTCAGGACCCAGCAAGGCAGGACTGGAAATAGTGGGAATGAAGGTTGCAAACACTAAGGGGGAAAAAATGCAAGAAGCAGCACTGAGAATGTGCCACACGACCTCTTTGCCCTTCCCTTTTACCGGCTTCCCTAACTCTCCTTTTGTGTGACAAAGGATGTCTTTGCCTTTTGATGAAGACAAAGACATCTGCGGTGTTCAAGCTCTTGACTCAAACATCCTTGTTGTAGAAAAATAAAGGTTAGGAAAACAGAAGATATCTGCCTGCTACCACAGCCCTCACGCCTCGGTTTGTGATACCCTGCAAGCGTCCATACGGATTCGGAGAGGCCGCCCGTGTGTTTCATCTGGTGGTTTCCTTTTTTAAGGAGTCGCAAAGTGAACTCACATCAGAATTGGTTACCTTATAATCACCCTCTAGCCCAGTAATGATTGTTTTCTAATTAAAATATGAGGAAAAACTTTCGGAATAAAATGCAGTAAGACTGAGAAAATAAGCATACAAATAATTCATTATAATATTCCTTATTTACCCTTGTGATCAATGTCCCTTATTTATGGGACCAATGTGAGGATGGATTACATTTTTGGCCAGCAGAGGACCAAGCTGACAGCCGAACGTCTTTGAGCAATCTCAGCTCTCTGTAGTTTCTGGAGTATAACATATTTTCTGCCAGCTTTGGCTGATACAGTGGACATTAATTGTTAATTCTTCAACAGCCATCTGCTGAAACGCAGATTCCCTGCAAATCTGGGGAAACAGCACCACCTAGCAGCCTTTGCTACAAATGCTTCAAAGCTGGGTTCATTGTTGACTGGGCTAGGTGGAAAGAAGAGACAGTTCTTTTGGGGTGGACTAAGTTGGAAAGATGCTCCCCACAAATCCACCTCTGGTACCTGTGAGAATAATCAGTTTGCAAAAGTCTGGGCTCCATTTTGCTTCAGGAAGGCAGCTCAGCTTTCTACTCCAGATGGATCAGCAGAGTTTCATAACATTACATTAGCATAGAGCATTTTATCCAGAAGACACCGTGGGGCCAGAGGTTTAACAGATGGGGAAATTGATGCGAGGGAGAAAAATGTATCTCTTCAAGGGCACACAGCTACTGTGTATTTAAGTCAGGCTCAGAAGCCAGAACCAATTCTACCATTCCCAGAATAGGAACAACTATTTATCAAAGGCTAGCTAAAGATGAAGGCAGGAATAAGACACAGAAGTTAGAGCATCCATCAGTAAGCAGAAGGGATGGGTATCTTTCTGAGTCTATAATATAATATCGGGGTATGGCAAGATGCACATTAAACCCAAGGGCAGATTTTGACCTATGTCTAGGACACAGGCACATGCTATGAACAAATCTTTGAGCAGCCAAACACTGATTTGGACTTATCTTAGTCTGCTTAGGCTTCTATAACAAAATACCTTAAGATGAGTAATTTATAAATCATAGAAATTTATTGCTAATAGTTCTCAGGGCTGGCAAGTCCAAAATCAAGGCATCAGCAAATTTGGTGTGTGGTGAAGGCCTGTTTCTCATAGGTGGTGCCTTCTGTGTGTCCTCACATAGTGCAGGGGGAGTGGGGTTTGCTCAAGCCTCTTTTATAAGGGCACTAATACCATTCACCAGGATGGAGCCCTTAACGACTTAGTCACTTCCCATATGCCCCACCTATCAATACCATCACATTGGTTATTAGATTCCATCGTATAAATTGGGAGAGATACCAACATCCAGACCATAGCAGGACCGTTCCTCAACCCAGCTTCCCTGTGCTCTGACCAGTCAAATTTTTCCCACGGAGAACAACGGTGGCAGGTTTTAATTTTAGAAACAGAGGTTTTCAGATTTTTCTCCTCCAAAGGGTCTTTGTAACTTTAATTTCAAATGTGTCAGACTCTCTTTCTCTCTGTCAGTGAAGGAATAACTTGTAGACTCCTCCTGTCGAAGCTGGAAGAGACCTCGGGGAGACTTCAGCCAGCAGGGCTCACCCCTGAATACATATTTGAATCACCAGAGGAGATATAAAAACATCAGTGCTTGGCCCCCACCCCAGACCAATTAAATCAAAATCTCTAGCGTAGGGCTTAAGTATTCATCCTTTTTAAGTTCCCTGAGTGACCCCAATATGCAGCCAAAGAATCAGTGACTTCAAACTCGACTTCTCTTCTTAGAGATGAGTAAACCAAAGTTCAGAAAGACAAAGGGATGTGCCCAGTAAGCCATGTGGAAGTGATGGCAGAACTGAGACTGGTTTTCTCTTCCTTGCCCTTCGCTGCCTGCTCTGGTCTACACCAGAGTCCCTGCCTCAGCCTCAGTTGTGTAGCATGCTAGGCCCTATGGGCAAGCAGCAAGACAACCAGAGTGGGTTGACCTCTTCACACACAGCCCCTCAGACATCACCGTCTGTGTGTGACCATCTGTGTATGGGAAGTACCCTGAGCACTGGGCACCCAGCACCTGGGAAACTGAAAGATGATGGGCTAAAGGGTTCTAACCAGTATGGGACCTCTGCCCACACTGATGACATTTCCTTTCCAACTCTGGCTTCTGAAACTGGAGAAATAACACAGGGTAGATTTGTAGAACACTCCAGGTCCAAGAGAAGAGAAGAACCAAGAGAAGAACCAAGAGAAGAACCAGAGCCAAACTCCACTGTTCACATAACTGGCAGACAGTAGTGACAGTAGCACAGTTTGGGGTCCCCAGTGTCCAGGACTTCCCCCAAAGTCTGGTTATATTTCCTTCCCTCATTAACAGTCACCCTAATAAACAGCCACAGGTCCTTGCCAGAAGGTTGGGAGGACAACTGACAGTGTACATTGTTGGCTATGTGGCAGGATCTCCTTATGGAGACTGGTCCTCCTCTCTTCCAGAGGTGCTGAGTCTGTGAACTGGTTCAAATCTATGAATTGGGTGAGGGGCTAGGACCTACTATTGTGGTGATTCCATTAGCCAGATCTAGAGCTTTTCCATCTATGCAACAGGTGAGACTGCTTTAGTCTGCCCATCTATTTCTGCTCAAGGAATATCATGATCAACCGCCAAGACAGTGATTTCTGTGGGTCATACTTGCTGGGCGAGGTGTCAGAGCCCTAGCATTGGAAAGTGGTCATCTCACGGGTTAATAAGAGAATTTACTGATGACAGTATAGGTTTGAAGAAGGAAAGTTTTATTAAGAAGAAAGAATGCTGCAGAAGAGTGCAGCGGGGCTCCTCAGAGAGACAGGACTGAGTAAGCCTGCGGATTTTTCCTTAAGCGTATTTATGGACCTTAAAGTGGGAGCTAAATGGTAGTTTGCATGATAAATGATTTCATTTGTAGACATTTTGGTGCCTTAATGTCAGCAGGAGTTACACAATGAGTTTCAGCAGGCATGGATTCTAGAGATGTATGGAAATTCTAGTTACTTATAAATTTTAAGTTGAAAAGAGGCCTGGAACCAGGTACAGACTTTAGATAATAGGGAGGTCTAATTACTTCTAAATTCCTTGAATAAGCAGTCTTCTGGCTCCAGATAGCCTGCTTGATGGTTACCAGGTGGTTTTTGCTCTCCTCAATACTATTCTGATGACCACTTCTGCTCTGATAACCTTTACGGTAGCCACACCCATCTTGCCTTTGGCAATTAAATAGTGCCTCTTGGTCCCTGCCAGCCCCTCTCATCATCACCACTACAGTGAGAGTCCTATCCAATGGCAGCCATGCCCAGTGCCACTTCTGGCCCACTACAGAGCTACTCAAGGATGCTGGGCTTCCTCTCACAAGTGTGTCTCAGCAGCCTTGGGAAAGGAAGTGGCCTCTGGACCCTCTGTGGGGATGCAGTTGGGGAGTGGGTGAGCCGGTCTCCTACAATAAATCTGTTCTCCCCAAGCCTTTGGATACTTCTGCTTCACTGACGACATCCAACATTGTCCTATTTCCACCTGTTGGAAAAGTCTGGTCCAAGAACTGTTGCTTTATTGTCTTCGTGACAAATCAAAAACACCTGAGAGTCCATTTTGTATCCAAATCACATCTCCCTGGCTGTTTCTCAAACTTTAAAATAATTCAAACATCCCATGTTAGACAGAGTGCCCCAGGTTTTATAAAAATGCCTGCTCACAGGCCATGAAATAAATAAAGGCATCAATACCAAACATTTAGAAGAGAAGGGTAACTCAGGCAATCTTAGCATAAGATCCTCTAGGGTGAGGTCTGCTGTGACCAGGAGCATCCTGGCAGGACTTTAGCATGAAGATTCCAGCTTGAGCTCCCCTGACCCACCCCCGAGTTCCACCTTCTTCCTTCAATCAGGGAAGTTTAAAAAAGGAAGGTGAGGAATTTGGGCCTCTTGGAGCGGAAATAGTTCCAGAGCCTGTAACCCCTTCACCCTTGATTTTAACTTTTGACATTCCTGAGAGTAAAACACAGAGGTTTTAAGGGGTAGTGGTGTTAGTGTCACGTACAGGAATCTGCATCTGACTCCCCACTACACCTAGGGGTGACCTTGCCTGCAAGCCATTTTTTTTTTTTTTTTTTTTTGACTTGAGTGTTTTGGCCAAACTAACACAGGCTGTCAAATGATTCATTCTGGGAATCTTTTAAAACTGTGAGTCAGATCATGTAGTTCCTCTGTGAAACCTTGGGTTGGCTTCACATTTCACTCAGAATAAAGCACATAGATTATTCCACTGGATGCAGGCCCTTGGTGCTCAGCACCCCTTCCCTCCCTGACTCATTTCCTACCCCCAACCCTCCCACCCCGGCCCCTGGCTCACTGCCGTCCAGACACACTGGTCTCCTTGCTCTTCTTCAAACACACCTGGACCCTCGCACTGGCCTTTCCCTCTGCTTAGCGTGCCCCTCCCCCTGACCTCTTAATCTTTGCCTGAATGTCACCTAAGTGCCACCCTGATGGGCCCATTTTAAAGGGCATACCCCGCCCCATTTCTGCTGCTTTTTTCCACGGCACATGTCACCTTCTAATATATTGTACACTTTATTTATTTTGTTATTGTCTGTCTCCCCCACTGGAATGAAAGTTCCAATAGGGCAGACAGGTTTATCTCTGTTGTCCCTGCTAAATTCCTAACCCCTAGAAAATGTCTGGCATGGCAGGTGATCAATAATGATCCATGGGGCCAGGTGCAGTGGCTCACGCCTGTAGTCCCAGCACTTTGGGAGGCTGAGGCGAGTGGATCACTTGAGGTCAGAAGTTTGAGACCAGCATGGCCAACATGGTGAAATCCCATCTCTACTAAAAACACAAAATTTTCCGGGAGTGCTGGTGCGTGCCTGTAATCTCAACTACTCAGGAGGCTAAGGCAGGAGAACTCTTGAACCCGGGAGGCAGAGGTTGCAGTGAGCCAAGATGGTGCCACTGCACTCCAGCCTGGGTGACAGAGTGAGACTCCCTCTCAAAAAATACAAAAAAAAAAAACAAAACCCAAACAAAGAAAAAACAATAATGGTCCATGGAAGAGCTAGTTGTGTGGCCTGTTTGCCTGCTTTCCTTCTCTACTGAACCGGAAAAATCTTGCTGTGATTAATTTGATTACTGTGTTTAGAAATTGTCCCAGCCTGGTAAAACATACAAACCCAGCAATTAACATGGCTACATCATTTCTTTTTAAAATTATTTCATTATAAACACACATGGGTGGTTAAAGCGAGACGTTTTCACTCCACCTAAGTTTGCCATATGTTTCTTGTAAAAATAAGTTAATCTTGTCCCGCTGATAATGGGCTTCATCATTTGCTTGGGGGAGGCTTCAAGTAAAATGATGATTGTAACGCCTTGCACACTAAATGTATAATGACTTTACAAAAGTGGCCCGCATTTGACCACACAGATTGGCCTTGAGTGAGAATTCTATACCTGAAGATAAGCAGCATTTCTTTACAACAAGAGGAGGACACACTTCCCAGGCCCTCATATTAATGTTCTTTTTGCCAAATGAAAGCTTTAGCCCATGAATTGCTTGGTTTCTACAGTCTATGTTGAATTGAGACAGCTTTGTTATATTCTGGAAATTGATTACAAAGTAGATACATTGATGAATTGGAAAATTAATTGGATCAAAGTTATTCTTTATTTGCCAGATGCTGACTTAGACCTCCATAGACATGTTGAATATACGAAGGAAACAGTTGGGGACACTGTAGAGATAGGAATTAGGGGGCACTGGATGTCAGGAAAGAGGGACTCCAGCCAAGCTTCAGGGATAAGGTGCACTGAGGGCAAGACCAGAGGGAGGAGGAAGCCACGCACGTGGAGAAGGGAGAGCACTGCGGAGAACACACAGGCAAAAGCCCTGAGGGGGAAATCAGTTTGATGCCTCAGCCTCCTTTTTGACTTCTCTCGTTTCTCCCCTTGGCTGGAATCCAGACTCCTCATCCCGGCCCAAAAGCCAGCCTCCCTTTCTGGGAGATCCAGGGACTTCCCAGCCCTCGGTCTGACTGAACATCTCAGAGTAACTCTGCCCCAAAAACTGTGGTTTCCATGGGCTCTAAAACTAGTTCTCCAGGTAAACAAAACTGCTTTGTTCACCCACATACAGGAAACTGCAGATTCCTGGCCTTTCAACACAGGTTTTCCTCTGCCGGCAAACTCCAGCATTCAGCAGAGGTGTTGGCAAGACTCCATCTGTTTCCTGGCAGAAGCCCCAAACCACCCCACCTCACAGACACAAAGGAGCTCAAACCATGAAAGGTAAGGAAGAGAAAGGTAAGGAAGAGCAGAGCTCCATGAAGGACAAGCTGTGTGTGTTCATTCTGTTCCATTTCTCACAGGCTTGGTACATATCATCATGAATGAGCAAGCTGTACTCCCACCTCCATCCTCATCCCTGCCATGTGGGGATGGAAAGAGGGGAGTCCCCTCCTCCAGAACCAGGCTAGGATTACAGATTAGGGACATGAAGTCCAGGCCAGCCCCCACTCTGCAGCAGGCTCACCCCACCCTGGAGGGAAAGCGTGACGGGTAGTGGGAGAAAGAAGCCAGGCCGTGTGCCCAACAACTTTTCCAATGGCCAACAGTGTGCAGGCTATAGGCTCTGCTGAAATGGATCCAGGTTTGTGAGAACATGAATGTTTTTAACTATTGTTTTCAATTTATCTCAGCCTCAGTTCTAGCACTTCCCAATTCCGTGCTCATAAGCAAGATTGGCTACTTATTTGAACAGAAATAGCATACAGAGGAAATTTAAAGGATTCTAGAAAGTCAAGGTGAACCAAAATCTCACTGAGTTATCCACTGCCCTCTCTCTGCAGTCTTTTCCTATTGTGGGGCTGCTGTATGCATTGTGTCAGGTATCTTCTACTTCTAACTTTATTTAACTGTCATTGCAACGACATGAGATGAGTCTTAGTGTTCACATCTTACAGAGGAAAGAACTGAGGCTCAGAAAGGTAGAGACACCTGCCCTAACTCACACAGCTGTGAAAAAGCTGGACCTGAACAAAAGGAGTGTATGGTTTTAGGGTGAAAATAGACTGTTCTTTGTGAAATCCATGCAAAGATGCCTGAAAGAGGAATAAATATTTACTGGATAGTTGTGGATGATTTAAATTTTGTAATCCACCCTCTTAGGATGAAAGCACACGGTATCAGGATTGCATTATGTTCCTGGTAGGAAGTGGGTCAACAGAAGTAGGAAGGGTGCTGAAAAGATGCAAGCCCAGAAGAGGTCTTTGCTGACTCCATGTGTTTGTTTGCCCCGGGCTGCCTGAGCTGGCTTTTCATCTCAGGGATAAGGTGAGAGATGCCTGCATTAGTCAGCACTTGCACATAGTCCAGCTTCCTATCCTGCCTGGCAACAGGCTGGCCTGATGCATGAAGTAGAAAGCCACCCAAGCAGTGGGAAAGGAAGGAAACCAATAGGCCTGCCATTAACAATCTACCCACCCCACGGCTTGAAATTTCCGCTCATTTCACAGATGCAAACACAGAGGCACAGAGGGAAAAAAGAAAAAAAAACTGGTCCAGAAGACATCATCAGTCAGGGAGGAATCAGGACTAAAAAGAATGGAGCAACTCACCTAGAGCTCATCTATCCATCCATCCATCCATCCATCCATCCATCCATCCATCCAGATTCATCAAAACAGTGAAGTCCTTGCAGTCATGGAGTTGATGTTCAAGTGAAGGAGGTAGATTACAAACTAATAGATATACAATACAGTGTAAGGTAATAGAGAAGAATATAAATGAGTCAGGGGAAAACCTCCCTGGGGTAACTTTGAGCAGAGACCTGAATTAAGTGACCAGCAAGGGCAAGGTTACTAAAGAGGAAACATAGTTGGGGTGTGCAGCAAACATCAAGGAGGCCAGAATGCTTGGACTGAATTCAATCTCGAGAAACAGCAGGGTAGAAAATTCTGTTGGTAGAGAACTGGTGCTGGATTGTAAAGAAACTTTATATGTGAGGAACAGGAATTTGGATTTTTTAAATAGTAATATACAGCCACTCTCAAGTTCGCCTTTGGTCAGTGGAAACCCACATGGGTTCAACATGCATATCAAAAGTGTTATTTCTGGCCGGGAGCGGTGGCTCACGCCTGTAATCCCAGCACAGCACCTTGGGAGGCTGAGGTGGATGGATCACGAGGTCAGGAGATTGAGACCATCCTGGCTAACATGGTGAAACCCTGTCTCTACTAAAAACACAAAAAAATTAGCCGGGCGTGGTGGCGGGTGCCTGTAGTCCCAGCTACTCGGGAGGCCGAGGCAGGAGAATGGCGTAAACCCGGGAGGCGGAGCTTGCAGTGAGCCGAGATCGTGCCACTGCACTCCAGCCTGGGCGACAGAGCGAGACTCCGTCTCAAAAAAAAAAAAAAAAAAAAAAAAAAAAGCGTTATTTCTATTCAGGGCCCATCTACCCTGGCCACGGCTTGATGTTTGTCCAAAATGATTGCCAGGTGTTCAGATTTTGTAAATCTAAATGTCATAAAAACTTTAAAAAGAAGCGCAATCCTCGCAAAGTTGGGTGACCAAAGCATTCCGGAAAGCAGCTGGTAAAAACTTACAGTACATAATTCATTTGAATTTGAAAAATGTAGAAATGAACCTATCACATACCAGCAAGAGCTATGGAATAAAACTATTGATGCCACGAAGAGAGTTGAAGAGATCAAACAGAAATGCCAAGCTAAATGTATAATGAACAGATTGAAGAAGAATAAAGAGCTACAGAAAGTTCAGGATATCAAAGAAGTCAAGCAAAACATCCATCTTATCCGAGCCCCTCTTGCAGGCAAGGGAAGCAGTTGGAAGAGAAAATGGTACAGCAGTTACAAGGGAATGTGGACATGAAGATGCTTCTTAAACATCTCTGTAACCATTTCTTTTATGTACACTTGAAAATGCCCTTTGGAGACTTGGAACTGCTAAATTATTAGTTTATTTTTTTACGTAAGATCACTTAAATGAAAAGAGATTAACATATATCTTTCCAAAAAACATCAGATATACAGATGTTAAATTGCATCTCAGCGTTAAATCTTCACTGATAGATGTACTTACGTAAATCATGAAAATTCTACTTATAACTATAGAAGTGAATTGTGGACATAAAATGCTTATGCCATTTGGATAATGGCAATAGGCAGCATTTGTATAATAACTAATGGCAAAAATTCGTGGCTAGTGATGTATAAAATAAAATATTCTCTGCAGTAAAATATTCCCTTTATTAATGTTATAGAAGGGGGATACAACAAGGAACTGACAATTTGTATGACAGTGTCAAATATTATTTTGATTTTAGTATTTCCTGTTTGGTTTATTTGCATCTTAGAAGAGCATAATGACATTGTTTGATGAAACCTAATTATGCTGGACTGTTTTGACCTGGTTTAACCCTTCTGATAGGTAGTTGAGGATGAGAACTGAATAATCTTTGCCTGGAGTGACCCTACACTCTAGAATTTCCAATTTGGAGAATACTCAGTTCTAACCTGTGATTCCTGGTAGAACAAACTTTATTTTTCTAGCCAAGCAATGATCTAGAAGGAGAGGAATCCCAGTGCCTTTTAAAAGCTATTATGTGATTTTCTTTTTAAAAAGCTCCTGTTTTTGGAAAGTAGAATTTATGGGTACAGCATTTGTTCATTTTTTGCACATAAAATAATACCATTTAAAAAGTAAATAAGAAAAGTACTATACAGCCATGGAAGAGCTAAAACGAACAGAATGTCATGACCTCCTTTATGCTCTTCTTTTTAAATCATTTTGGCTACCATATGGGAAGAAACCATACAGAAGGATAAGTGTGGAAGATGATGTTGACTGGAACTAGGATGAGGATAATGAAGAACATGAAAAGAGGTTAAAGTCAGGTAGTGCTATAAAGGGAAACCCAAAATGCTTTGCTGATGGATTACAAATAGGATGCATGAGAAACATACTATTCAAGAATGACAACATGGCTTTCAGCCTGAACATCTTACTGAATTGTGGTTGCCATTTACCAAAATGGAGTCCCTGACATAGATGTCAGAGTCTGTGTTCTATTAAGTTCTCTATCTCTAGCCCACGGTACAGTCGATGTCACATAGGAGGGGTTTAATGAATTTAAATGATCAGATGAATGCAGTGATTAGTACATGCATATATACACAAACATGAATTCAACTACCCTGCTTCCCTTTGGCTTTTGCTGTGGTTTTCAATTATTTTAGCTTTTTTCAAATGAAATCTTAATTGGAACCAAAGTGTAAAACAGGCAAATTGCAAAATTTTACTAATTAAAATTTATAATTTGAGTTCATTTGTGATATTTGCCTATTATAAAGTCAATCAGTGAAGCCAGATGATTCTGATGAGCACAGACATTGAAAACTAAATGTTATGGATGACAGTTGCAGTTTTCTACAAGCTCTAATTTCCAATATATTTCTATTTTGTTTGATCACACCTTATAAAGAAGTCGTTACAAATGGCAAAATTTCAAATGTGTTGTGTGCCAGTTACTAACGCCTTTGGCTGTATGTCAGAGTTAAATGTCAGTGCTTAACCATAAGGGTATTTATTACTGATTAACAAAAGCCGAGAAATACAGAGAAGCGTACCAATTAGAAACAGCACTTAGAAGACTTGAAACAGTGCTCCAAAATAGACAATCTGGAACTAGTTCAATAGCTCAACAATGCCGTAAAGGACCAAGGCTTTCCACCCTCCCATTCCATCAGCAGGCATCCTTCCATCCCTGGAGGGCCACTTCATGGTCATTGATATGGTTTGACTCTGTGGGAATCTCATCTTGCATTGTAATCTTCATAATCCCTACGTGTCAAGGGAGAGACCAAATGGAGGTAATTGAGTGATTTCTCCCATGCTGTTCTTCTGATAGTGAGTGAGCTTCTCCAATGCTGTTTTTCTGATAGCGAGTGAGTTCTCACAAGGTCTAATGGTTTTACAAGGGGCTCTCCCCCCTTCACTTGGCACTTTTCCTTCCTGCCACCTTGTGAAGAAAATGCCTTGCTTCCCCTTCACCTTCTGCCATGATTGTAAGTTTCCTGAGGGCTTTCCAGCCATGCCTATCTGTGAGTCAATTAAACCTCTTTCCTTTATAAATTACCCAGTTCCAGGCAGTTCTTTATATCAATATGAGAACGGACTAATACAGTCATGTTCATTACAACACCACAGAAAGCAGGAGCAAAGAGGCATCCAGGACAGAAGGAAACGGTTTCTTTGTAGACAACCGTCTCTTTTTATTAGAAAACATCTCTTCCAGAAGACTCCAACAGAGTTCTCTTAAGTCCAATCAGCCAGATCTGGGCCAGGTGCCCACTCTCAGACCTTCACTAAGCTACAGGACCCTCTGCTTAATAGCTAAACAAGACCAGAGAATAATTTCAAGAAACTTTTTAACAACTTATCTGGAAGCTTGAAAGGCAAGTGGCAAAAACATTTGGTGTAAAGTGGAATAAACACTCCTTCATTTATAAAACTGAGTCATTTCCTGTTGTTGACAGTGGCAAAAGGCAATTTTGATTGGAGTTTTTCTGAAGATTTCAGAAAGTGGAAATATAAATTGATTGACACACACACACACAAATACTAAAGATTATGTTTTCCCATTTTTCTTCTCAGGATCCCACTCATGGTGGTCCAAATCTCTCTTCTCTTTCCCTCAAGCCCTCTTTAAGATCATCATTTTCTCCTGACTCTTCCCCTCCCTCAACCTCTTTCCAAAATCACTGGCATTGATTTCTCCATCTGCTCACCCCAATCTCCACTATCTCGATGTATGAAAGGAGTCATGCAAACGTGGCACTTCTCTAAGGGTGGAGAAGAGCACGGCCCATGGGATGCACCCCTCCTTCAATATTTTTAAATCTGTCACATGATAACAATGAACCGTTCTCATTGCCCCTCACAGATACCGGTCAAACCAGAAGTGTCTCACATTGGCAATAAGTGCAAAAAAATTACGTACTCAACATTATCAATATGTAGTATGTTATGAGTGAACCCACTATCCCACTGACTACAGCAACACGACATGAACAGGCTCTGAACAATGAGCCCAGGACCCTACCTGGCATCTACTTTAGTATGACCCACATATGCGTTAGGGCTAAGCTCTTTTATACAATTTTCTGTGATTAGTTAGATGCAGTCCTCAATTTTTTGTAAACTGGTAGTATTTTTTTCCTCAAGTTAAAAAGTATACCAAGCATGGTAGAAAAAGCTTTATCCTGAAGGTTGCACTGCTACACACACATACACACACACACACACACACACACACCCCACAGAAAGAGAGAACCTGACACAAAGAAAGATAGTAGTCACTAATATTAACTTTAAAATAGAAAATATTCACTGGGGGTCTTTTTCTTTAGTCTATAGTTTTTAGATGAGTTAAGGATACACTGTTTTTTAAATCCTAGATTCATCTCACAGCCGGGTAAGCATGAGTTGCAACTAGTTTTTCACATTATTTTTCTAGAGACCTTTGTAAATATGTAAATGTATTAACCAAAGAGGAATGTCACGTTAACATGTTAGCAAGAAAGACAGGTTCTCCAATAAATTCCCAACCCTGCCTGTGTACAAGGGTTAAAATAAAATCCGGCAATTTGCTCTGTGAATTCCATGCAGTTGTCCGCTCTATAATAGCCATGTTGATTCTCTTTCCACTGGAATAATTGTAAAAGGTAGAAATTCAGCAAAAAAGACCCTGTGCCTGAGTGTGGAAAAGACCACGTCCAAATCAACAGAACACCCCACCCGCCACCATGCACAAGTTATTTGAAAAAGGTATTTCCTGGGATGCTGGTTGTATATCTCAAAGGCAACGACTGGGTCTCTCTTTCTTCTCCACCTTGGACAAGATAACCTAGTAATAATAATAATACCAATAAGGCAGAATGGCTGAACTATAGGAGAGTCTCATTTTCAGTTCAATTTTCGGCATCAAAAGTTCAAATTATGAAGCATCGCCTCTGATGAAATTGAAAACTGAAAGATTACCTGTGATTCCAAACCAACCTGAATTGAAATTTTCTGCCTTAGAAACGCTTCAGAAATTCTTTTTGCACCTTTGACTTGAAATAATAACTTCATTTTAAAATAAAGTAGCTATAGATGTTGAGGTTGACTTGCTTTTAATGACTGTGGGTTTTCTCAACCCAAAACAGGACAACTAGCCTGGCCTTAGTCATTGCACCAAAGGAGGTAATTAACTCCATGGCTCCTGTCCTATCCCTATTCTTTGATATGGATGACAGATAGGAAAAGTTATTTGCAAAAGCAACTCCAAGCCCCAATTTTCCTATATCCCTTAAGCCACCTCTGTACAGAAACTGGAGATGCTTCTGCCCAGCCCTGCCTTGCTTTCTGCCCCCTTAGCTGAGCCACTTGATGTCTTTGCAAGCTCAGACCTTACCCAACTCTCTAACCCCAGTGGCTCATCAGGCAAGGGAAATGTATGATTATAGATGTTCTGTCAGTATCTGCAGTTGGTTTTGTTTCTCTTAATCTCCATTTTCTACTCAATTCATCTACAGTTACCTGGTTCATAGGTAACTGTATTCCAAGACATAGCAATAAAAACTTCATGCAATGTTTTTCATACTTTATAAAGCATTTTTCCTCTTTTTATTTTTTATTTTATTTATTTATTTTTTGAGATGGAATTTCGCTTTTGTTGCCCGGGCTGGAGTGCAATGGTGCGATCTTGGCTCACTGCAACCTCCTCCTCCTGGGTTCAAGTGGTTCTCCTGTGTAGCCTTCTGTGTAGCCGGGATTACAGGCACCCACCACCACACCTGGCTAATTTTTGTATTTTTAGTAGAGACAGGGTTTCACCATGTTAGCTAGGCTGGTCTCAAACTCCTGAGTTCAGGTGATCCACCCGCCTCGGCCTCTCAAAGTGCTGGGATTACAGGCATGAGCCACCATGCCTGGCCTTTCCTCTTTTTATAATCATATATCCCAAGAGTTAGAATTTATCAATAAATTATGTTTTTCCTCATACTTTAGTTCTTCAGCTAATGGTTTGTTTATTTAACATTTTCAATATGAGTTCCTAGCTCATCAAAGAGCTGCTAAAATGCAATATGGTTTTATCAGATACCATGCTTTGGGAAACAATAAGAGAAAACCCAACTCTAATGATTTAAACAGTGAACAAAATGTATTAACTCCCATAACTGGAAGACTGGAGACAGATTAGGACACGATTTATAGCTCCATCCATTTCTTTGAGGACTCAGATTTCTTTCTTCTCTCCATTCTGTTTAATTCAGCAAGTTATCTTGTAAACCTCATGATCATAAGATGGCTACAATAGTTCCAGGCAGCACAGTTTGACATGACAACATCCAGAAGCAACAGAAGCAGCATATAAATTACTACTTTGCCCCCAATCTCCAGTTTTCTTTTTATCACCTGGAAATTCTTTCACAGGAATCCCAAAGCTGCTTCTCCATCACTTCTCATTGGCTAGAAATGCATCACATTCCCATATCTCAACCAGTCACTGACAAAAGGGAAATTAGACACCTAATTACCTTAAGGCTAGTTGTATTTACCCTGGGTTGAGACTGTAACATAACTTCCTTTGAAAAAAACATGTACAGAAGAAAATGAAGTATAAAAAACAGCAAAGAAGAAAGAGAGAAAGGCAGATACTTGGGAAGGCAACCAAGACTGCTGTAAGTTCCATTGGGGACCAAAATGTAAAATAAATAAAAACACAGTCACCAATTACTCTATACCCAAAGCCACTATTTGATGTGGTCAGAGTTACTACTCAGAACTGCCTTCCTAGGAAAGATAGAAATGTCAACAAAGCCATAGAAATTAATCTAATAAACAGCATTAAATTTTTTATTGAGTATCATACACACTTCTGTATTTTAAAGTACATTACCCTAGAAGATTTTTGAAATATGAGTGATTCTTTATCATCAAACTTAAAATTAAATTACCACCTAGGACACTAGATGCAGTTCATCTCCATTGTAGAGTGGTTTATAAATGCATTAGCATTACCTAAAGATAGATAAATAGATAGATAGTTAGATAGATAGATGGATAGATAGATAGATAGATAGATAGATAGATAGATAGATAGATACATATCCACTACATAATGAGACTCTAAAACTACAGTAATCAAGGCCATGTGTTATTGGCATAAGAGTAAGTAAGGAGATAAAACAGAATAGAAAGCCCAGATACAGACCCACATATTTACAGCTGGTTGACAGTCAATAGGTGAGGCAAGGTAATCCAATGAGGAAAGAAAATGTTTCATTCAACAAATGCAGCTGGAAAAAAATGAACTTTGATCCCTACCTCACAGTATGCACAAAAATTTATTTGATAGATCATAGACATAAACATAAAAGAAAAAGGTAAAGCTTCTAGAAGAAAATGCAGGAAACTATCTTTATCACCTGAAGTTAAGCAAAGATTTCTTAGACAAGTCACATATTTCAAGAAAGACTTGTGCAGGAATGTTGAACAGTTTTCTTCATAATAACCCTAAACTAGAAACAACCCAAATATTCAATAACAGGGAAATAGATAAATAAATGTGATATATTAATAAAATAAAATATTAACCATTCATGCATTCAACACTTGAATGAGTATCAAAAACATTATGACAAGTGAAGGAAGACAAATACAAGCATATGTATGCTGCATTGTTCTATTTAAGATGTTCAAGGACAGGCACTACTAACTCAATGGGACATAAAGAGCAATTGGTTTCCTCTAGGCAGGCCATTGACTGGAAAGAAACACAAGGAAACTTGAAGCAGTGATAGAACTGTTCTATATCTTGCCTGGGGCTCTAATTTCATGAATGTATATAGGTATCAAAACTTATTGAATCATACATTTAAACTCTGTACGTTTTTGCTTATCAATTATATCTCAATGAAAACAATATATAAATGCATGAATACATGGGTGCTGAATTGTAAATTGTATTCTTCTTTTGTCTACATTTTAGGATTTCTGAAATAATGATGTGTCTTTTAATTATGGCCTACAGAAACTTTCTAGTCATTCGGCATTGAATTTTTAAAATAAAAATGGTATTTAACTAGAAAACATTTTAATACAAATAACATATAGGCAGAGACTCTAAATGTACAGCTCACTGATTTTTTATAAAATAAATTCTCCACATGTAACCACCTCTCACATCAAGATATAAAACATCACCAGCACCACAAATCCTCCCACTGACCCTAAGTAGGGGAAAAGACATTAGGAAAAGGTTGCTTGCACAAATCTGGAGAATGCAATTAAAAGCAATAGAATTTTCCAAGTTTTCATAATAACCCCACGAAAGAGCTATCACTATCTCTAGGAACACAACTCAGGAAACTGAGTTGTGTGATTAGCAAAGTCAGAATTCAAAACCAGATGGGTCCAATTCTAATACCTGTGTTCCTTCCATGTAAGTCAAGCAGAATATAAAAGATGCAAAGAAAAATTCATGCTCATTGCTCATTAATCATCAAAATCTATGCTTTCCAAATACATAATCTCAGTAGAATGTCAGCTTTGTTTACAATACATGTTTTATAAAAGTATTGTATAAATATATTTTTTAAACATATGTTTACAACATTCTGTGTGAGGACTAAGCTCCAATTTTATTTTTAATCTTGCCCAAATTCCTGTCTAAAAGGTCTGAGGAGTCATGTCCTACAAACCATACATTCTCATCAGATAGGTTTTATTTAGCCCTATATATTGTGACTTTCTTTCCAACCTGACTCTGGCATAACATTATGAGACAAGCAAGAAAATCAAAATATTTTGCCCCAAAACATGTTTATTTGCCATATGTTGAAATGGCCCTGCAAAGCTGTCCTTTGTGGGGGAAAATGTGCATCTGTAAAGAATCTCTAATAACAGTTAAATCATTTTCTTCCAGGCCCTCCCAATCCTGAAAAGATTAAGTCAGCGTCTAGCATCTTTTTAAAGTTCTGAATTGGAAACTTTTGTCATCTATTGTCTCTAAGGTCAGCCACTATAAGACTTCAAAAGAACCTTGGTCTCCACAATCTTTTATCTTAACCTGAACATTTCTTTTCTATTGATCCTAGGTCTTTAGATAAACTCAACCAATTGTCAATCAGAAAATGTTTAAATTTACCTATAGCCTGGAAGCCCCCCTTTGCCCACCTTCTTTGAGTTGTCCTGCCTTTCTGAACCAAACCAGTATATTTCTTAAATATATTTGATCAATGTCTTATGCCTCTCTAAAATGTGTAAAACCAAGCTGTGCCTCAACCACCATGGGCACATGTTCTCAGGACCTCCTGAGGGCTGTGTCAGGGACTGTGGTCATTCATATTTGGCTCAGAATAAATTTCTTTAAATGTTTTACAAAGTTTGACTCTTCATTGACACATGTTACCCAAGCAAGGCAGGGATAGAGCAACACTTTACCATGAGAAAATGGAGAAGTTGAGCTAGCCTCATGATCACAGAGCTAGGACCAGGATGGGAATCCCCTACTCCCCGGGACTGTAATTATATTTCACAGTCATAGGAGAAATTAGCCAAGCACACCCATCTCCTGTCACCTGTATCTCACCTCAAGTCTGAGCTAGAGATAAGTGGGTAGGATGCAGGGATGTCTTGGTCCCCTCTCCACCGCTTACTCAATACTACGTTCCCTTTTCTCAAACAAGCAGCAGAACAGAACCGGGGAAAGAACACTTTTTTTTCAGGATTTTGTGTTTCAATTGATTACTCCTCCCCTAAATTTATGAATTTACAAAACACCATTGCTTAACCTCCCCTTCCCCTACCACACACACATGCAAAGGAGTAACCAATGATAGAAAATTCTACTTAACGAGGGAAGGAAGAAATATTTTAGAGATAAGTCTCGGGCTACACAAACCAAGCTGTTGGTAAATTCTAAAGATTAAAATGTCCAGCAACCTAGTAAGTACTACTTGTGCTGAAACAGCCTCTCCATTTAGAACTGAGATTTTCTTTGAACCACATCACTCATGATAAGGATAAAGACTTCCCAGTCCATTGACTAACAAAGATAAGCATTTAAGTGGCCTAATTATCCCTGAAGTGGCAAATCAAATCACCCTTACAAGAAAGCTAATGCTTTTTGCCAACATAGCAACGATCCAACTGTTCCTTTGTCTTATAATGATTGGGTTAGCAAGGCAGGAAACACCTTTAAAATCAAGTTTGTGTACATCTTGATTCATTGTAGCTGTCTAAAGTAGAAACAGTTTCCCCAACTAGGGGATAGAAAGTCTTAGCTACTTGGACAGCTGGCAAAATAGAACATATGTTTCAGATGCATGGCCAAAAAACCATTTATTTCCCAGGTTTTTAATTAAGTATAATAATATCTGAAAAATAAATAAGTCTCCAAGCTGCAAGCAACACTGGGAAAATGAAGAATGAAGTTCTAGGAGAGTCTGGCTGCCTTGAAATCGTGGTCTCTGCTGATGGGAAAGTCCTCTGCTCAGCAGGGAGCCAGAGAGCAGGCCAGAGGCAGTGTAAGGATAGAGGTATGCCATCTCTAAGCCTCCATATGCTGAATCAATCCACTGGCTTTCAATAGGGCCTCAATCTTAACAGGAGGCTAAACAGAGGCATGTAAGAAAATACATTTAAAGCCTAAAGTTACTAAAAGGCTAGTTCCTGCAGAACTTAGACCAAAAAAAAAAAAAAAAAAAAAAAAGAAGTACAATCAATGAATTTCCTTCCATGTCTCCAACTTCCTTTCTCTTTAAAATAAACCCGGGAAGGAATCATTTTGTAAAGTGAAGACTTCTCTGTGATATGAATAGTTCTTTCATTATTATGCCTTATATGTTTGAATTTTTATGTATTGACTTTTTCATAAGGCTGTACTTCAGAAAACTGAGAATAAAAAACATCATTATATGAAGCTTAGGGAGTCAATAGAAGCCAAAGAAAAACTGCACCAAATTATTCGAAAGTACTCTGATAATTCCCTTTTCATTTGGTCACAGACAATGAACTCTTCATTGAGTGGAGGAGAAGGTTCCTGCTGGAAAACAGTGGAATACAGAGTGGCTCCCCAGAGGATGTGGATCTTCACAGGGACCTTGAAGAATATTAGGATTTGATAGAAGTTTCAGCCCCTCTTCTAAAAGGATTACTGCACCATCTTTTACTCCTGGATTCATAATGTTGAAACAACCTTGGTGAACCCCAGTTCCTGTCACACAATACTCCCTCACTGACAATAAAAATCATTTTCAAATAAATGTTGACTCCTTTATGAGAGTCAAAATCACATCTGCACAGTAGAAGCCACAAGAAGTTCTGGAGTAATAAAGCTGTTTACATTGTTTGATGCACTATTTCCAAAATATTTCACCATGGAACGCTTTTTTATTAGATTTATTTTATTTAACTCTTCAAGTGTAACACTTTTTGGAAAATGTTGATCTACTTAGAAAAATGTTGAAATAGCCCAACTTCCTCATTTAGTTGGTGGGGGAAAAAAGTTGGAGCCCAGGCATGAGAAGGGAGTTTCTCAAGATAATCCATCAATTAGGCCAAGAACCTGATGGGACTTACAGCCAAGGTTTCTCTCCACTAAGTAATCCTTGGGCCACATTCATAAAGGAAGTCTACCTGGCTTTTGGCATAGGAAACAGTAATATGGGAGAGTATTTGGCAGTGTATTCCCCTGTGGGAGGGGTGCATGTCACAAAGCAAATCTGCTGATTAATTTTCCAGCCAGTGCCTCTCCTCTGGAAAGAAACGCCCTGGTTCCATTCCAGTGTCTTTACAGGTTAAGTCAATGATCAAGAAATAGTGGCAGGTATCTGGCCCTCGGTGTCACAGGAGGTGAGTTCTAGGAGTTGATACCTAACATGAGAGCAAGTGTGGTATAGAGCAGTTTGGTCCCCAGACTGTCTGACTTACTTAAAGGAAGCCTTAGGCCACTAATGACCGCATAGTTTCACCTTTATTTATACAGATTTGTTATCAGGTATTATTCAAGAGCCCTAGGAAATCCAAAGCTAAGAAGTTTTAGTCAGTGAAAATTAAACTGAAGAATTAAACACAACTAAGTTTTTTTTTTTATTTTTAAATTAAACATGAATACTTTTCAAAGTTTATGTTGTTATTTCAAGCCCAAAGAGGAATTATCCAAATTTCTTGTATATGAAAGGAAAAAGGGTTCCGTGGTCATATGGTTCAGCTCCATCATTTCACAAATAAAGAAGCTGAAACTCAGATAAATTGGTCACATAATCTGTCAATGAAAGCTAAAAGGTATAACCAACAGAGACTTAGAGCCTAGAAATTTTTTCTCCATAAGCACTGCCTCCTGAGAGTCATGGAGAGTTAAGCACAGACTGGGCATGGTGGCTAACATCTGTGATCTCAGTACTTTGTGGAGGCTGAGGCAGGAGGATTGCTTGAGCCCAGGAGTTCGAGATCAGCCTGAGCAACATAGTGAGATCCTGCCTCTACAAAATATTTTTTTAAAATTAGCCAGGTGTGGTGGTGCACACCACTAGTCTGAGGGACCTGGGAGGCTGAGGTGGGAGGATTGCTTGAGCCCAGGAGGTCGAGGCTGCAGTGAGTCATGATCATGCCACTGCACTCCAGCCTGGGCAACAGAGTGAGACATGTCTTAAAAACAAAAACACCCTGGCAGCAGGACTCATGTTACTGATCTTGTATTTGTCATGTTGCTGCCTCTTTTTCTTCCTCTTCTTTTTTTTTTTTCTTGATTCCTAGTGTGTTCACTTTTTCCTTAGAACTAAACTTTCAGGGTTCAAAATTTGCCTGAAATGTTTAAACAATTAAAACCATGATACCAAAAAAATCGGGTCAAGATTATTTCTGTTAGTGAATATTTTTAAGAGGATCTGCACATTTGTAAACAGAAAATTATGGAGACCCAAAAAATTGATGCAAATGATGTTTATAATTAGAATGTTGTGCTTCCCAAGAAATCAAATGAAAATGGTACAAAAGTAATTCTTGTGCTTACATAAAAGTTATTGTAAAATCCCACTACTAACTGAGACCATAGTAATTTCTCTTCCTGCACCACAGGAGAAGAGCTTCTTGGTCCAGGCTCAGCAAAGTGCCAGTTTTCTTTCCCATCATCAGCTCTATCCCTCCACTCTGCTCGTAGGCCTTAAGCATTTATCATAATCTTCAGCCAATAGGAGGCTTAGCTCTGTTCCTTTCACATCCCAGTCCGTAATCTGTGGAGCCTGACTCAACTTCCCAGATACAATAAGTCCTGGTTGTGGTTGGTCAGGAAGTGAACGGGACAGGAAGCTGACTGCAAATGCTGAACAAGCCCAGGGACCGCAGTCATCATCACTTGAACATCAACTCCATGAGTGCAAGGACTTCAGTGTTTTGATCAATCTGAATGATGCACTGGGGAGCAATGGTTGAGACAATACACTAAACCTTCCCAAAGCGGCTGGGATGTTTGTCAATTATTGCTGCTGGCAGTAGACCGTGGTGTCTGGTGGAAGCACTTCTTATTTAACTTAACTGTAAACCAAACTTGAAGCCAAACAAAGCTGAGTTTCAGTCCAGTTCTGTAGCTTACTTACAGCTTAAGATTTAGGAATACGAAAAATATTTTATATTTTTGCAATTATTATTCAAAAAGAGCATTTTCCTGTCAAAACATATCTGTCATATGGAACAACTGTGAAATCATAGACCTATCAGTCACAACCTTGGGGGAAGTAAACGAAAGAACTAATCTTGGATTATTAAAGTGGTATGATTTAAAGTAGAGAACTTACCTATAAAGCCTTTTAAAATAATTTCATTGTGTAAAAATTGCAACGTTTGGATTTCCAGATAAAATCTTTTCACCACAGCTCTTGGTGTTTGGATAATATTTTTATTATAGCATAATACCACTGGGCCTTTACTAAGTTCCAAGTGATTCCCTGTGTCTAGAAAGTGGCTCAGAATGTTGATCTCGTTCATTGCATTCGGTCTCAACAGGTTTGCCAGCGAACAGGGAAATGGGACTTCTACTTAAAGAGAAAACTTCCCAGTGAAAGATGGGAAGAGATGGAAGCAGAGAGGGAGTCTCTCTGCCACCTTGACTGTGGGGACATTTGAGGGGTCCAGGCAATAGGACCTGCACAATGGGCCATTCTATGAAACTATGAATCCATAAAGGCAAGCTGGAACTAGGGGGGAAGCCAGTCTTGGAGGCTAGACTACAACAAACTCATTTTCCAGGATAGGCTCTGGGAGGTGAAAGAGCCTGTGAGCCTGGGAATGAGCTAGAAAAAGGTAATTTCAGAAACCTGAATTTTGCGACCTGTTCTTGTTTCTAATATTTTTCTGTATATCTCTGTTTATGTCTCACTTGTAAACGGATGATCCATTCTGAAATGGATCTCACTTGTAAATGAATGATCCATCCATTTTGAAAACCCTGACTTGCCTCAGTTGTGATCAAGGGAGTTTGGAGAATAAGATTTATCCCTGATCTGATGACAACTTTAGAGGTGCTGGCCCCTTCCTAGAGGCCAGTGAGACAGGGGAGACAAGGATCGATGGACACACATCCCACAGGGAAGTTGAAACTTAGGAAAAATGGCCAAGTCTTTTTCATCTAGCCACCTTATTCATATGAAGATTTGCTTTCTCACACTTAAAATGTGAAGGCTCTAGAATTTTTAAATGTATGTTTTCCCTTATGCAGATCTCATTCCTCTATGTGACAGCAGCAGATCTAAAATGCTAACACTCTCCTCCACCACTCTCGCCCCAAACATCTTTGATTCCTGCTTTTCAAATAACATAGAAGTAACCAGGCATGAACTCCCTTGATTTTCTTCCATCCTCCCCTCCAGAAGCATAAGTACATTTACCCATAACTTCTTCTTCCTTTCTTCAATGTCTACATGGAGAAGTATTTCCTTATCCTTTCTAAGACTCACCCTTAATCTCAATCCAGTTTTCTTCCTCGTCTTCTGGAACTCATGCACCAAATTAGTCCCTTTTCTCTCAAATATTCCCTTTCTATTAAATCCTTCTTCCATCAAAAAAAGAGGTGGGAGCGGGGGACTCTTTTGGATATTCTCTCTAAATACAACCATGCACTTTTCTTCCATTCTGTCAAAATATGTAAAGGTGTAAGTTATATTTACTCTGTCTACTTTTTCCACCTCTCTCACTCCTCAAAATTCTATGACTTAGGCCTTTCAACCACTCCCCCAAGTTACTACAGACCTCTTAATTACTGGAGGAAGAGATTCAGACCCTGTCCACTGACTTTCCCTCCAGGTCTCCCTGCCTTCAATGCCTCCTGAAGCACAATATAGTGCAACCCTGCTGGACTCTTCTGCATCACCCAAAGATGTTAGGCACTCGATCTGCCTTCCTCGAAAAATTACCTATGTAGTTCAAGCAACAAACTCCTACTCATCCTTCAAAACCCAGCTCAATTTTTACCTTCGTTGTGAACTTTTCACAAGTCCTTCCTCTCCTCTTCCAAGAAGAATGGACACCTTTCTCTCCACCAAAAGCACCATGCTGTTTCCTTCCTTGTATAACCTTCAATGGTCTGTGATGGTAACTGATGCTCAGATCTTTATTTCCTACATTCTAATTTTTCTAAAAGTGATAGCTACAGGAGGCAGACAAATGCCTAGGCAGACAGGGGTGGATCCCCTGGTGAAACTCAATCTTCAAACTGAAGACAGTCCTGGATAAATCTACAGACTGGATTGAGAACCTGCCTTCCTCCTTGGCATGATTTCCTGTGATTGATCCCCACCCTTTACTTATTTTGCATATACTTAACCTTCCCTAATTGTTGTTTTTACACTGTCATGCCCACCTTTGAGTGATGACTTTTCTTTAGCCTTTCTGCATACTCACAAACCAATCAGCACATACTCCCCATTCTGAGCCCATAAAAGCCCTGGACCCAGCCACACTGAGAGAGAAACCACCTCACTGCAGGGGTGGGGAACCACACCCACATCCTCTTTCTGCTGAGAGTTGTTCCATTGCTCAATAAAATTTTTCTCTGCCCTTCTCTCCCTTTGAATTGTCAGCATAACCTCATTCTTCTTGGACATGGGACAAGAACGCCCTAACCACCGAAGACAAGTATGAGCTGTAACACAGGTGGGCTGGGTCACTCCCAGCTCAGCCCTGGGCTGAGCTGGCACACAAGCCAGGTACAGCCTGGTGGTCCTGGTGGTCAGGCCACCTCCTGAGTCAGGCCTAGGGCTTAGGGAGGTGCAGGCAGGGGTGCCTCTGGCTGGCAAAGTGGCCGAGAAAAATCCTGCATCAAAACTGCAACTATATCTTGTTCATGTTTATATTTTAACATCTAATATGATGCTTGGAGCATAGTAGGCACTCAATGAATATCTGCTTGATGACAAAACAGTCATATTTTAATTCTGGCTCCCCCATAAGCATAAACTCCTGAAGATGCCAGAGACAAGCAAAAATTTCTAGAGCCAGAGCCAGGCAGCAGGAGGATATCATTAGAGTCAATAAAAGACTCTGGACCAAAACAAAGAATTACAATGAGGCTTAAATATGCACCAGTGCCAATGTCAAAACGTCTAAAAAGGACACTAAAAATAAACCCTAAGAATTTGGAGTTCCTTGAGTTATAATTAAGAGAGTGTGTGGTGGTGTTCGTTTCTCAGGCACTAAGTCAGTCCATGCCAGGAGACCAGTACAGTGGGCACTTTCAGGTCCCAGTGACAGGTATCCACTAAGCATCATCACAAGACACAGTTGGTGTTTAGGACGTGTGCACTGGAATGGAAGAACTAAGATGGGGAAAATAAGGAAAAGATAGGCCATCTTTCCCAAGGGAAACCTCTATTCACACAAACTCTTAAGATCCATATTGCAATGGCTGAAATCTTGTAATTGAGTTTTAATGTACCTCCCACCCACAATAGAGAAAGCCTGCAAATATGTTTACTGTCTTAATCTTTGCAATTCATTTTATTGCCTCTTTAGCCTAATGATAATTCTGAATAAAAATCTGAAATTCCATGTGTTGAATCAAACATCACTTACAGAAGACTTATAGGGTGAGTCTCTCCACCTGACACCTGAGTTCATCATCCCTGCCCCACCAGCCCTTATTAACTCTAGTCTTATGGTAAAATTTTCTTCCTTTTTTCAAATGATTCAAATAAAATTATGACCCTAGTGACTTTTTTAGGGTCAAAGCAGAAAGGAAAAAGCTAGAACAAAAGCAAATGGCTGACAGAGAATCAAGTGTTCTTGGGGCAATATGAAAGAAATAGAGAAGGTAAACTGCACAGCTTTAAATTCCCAAAGAAATTGAGGGAGGGCAAATAAATGTCTGCTTTTGAGAAGCTTTTTTCCCAATAAAGGGAGAAATCTGTTCTCTTTAACTGAATCCCAGCAGGGAGACGTCACAGAGGCTACTTCAACAGATGGAAACACTCCACCTGCCTCAAGGATACACCACAGCATAAACAGGTACTGTTTCTCATGTGTCTTGTTAATGTTTTCTGTACACTGAAGTCCTGTGCAATTACACAGTGTGTTTTCTCCTAGGAGCTTAGGGCCCTTTATAAAGAGCTTAATGCATTAGAAAGTGATTTCATGACTCCTTCCATGAAGTTCAGATAACTGAAGGAGCTGTCATAATCCAAGCTGGCCAAATCTGCTTCTCCCCTCCTGAGTCAGGTATCTTTCATGCAACACTCTTCTGACCCACCTTTTACTCCAGCTGTCGCTGTAGAAACCACTACCCTGTGGGTGTACCTTGAGGGTCCATACCTACGCTGCACTGAAATCTCTTATTTTCTTCTGGGGGCTTCTCTGATGAGAGGTAAGGGATACAGTAATGCATGAGCAACCTGAAAGTAGGAGGCAGTTAACCCCCCAGGTATGACCAGTGGGCACATGAGCTAATTAATCAACACTCTCTCTGGGGAGTAGAATTGTGATTCTCAAATGTGAACATGTTTAAGACTCACCTGATGAGCCTGTTGAAATACAATATACTGGCCCACCCCCTCCCCACTCCCACCACATTTTGGATTCAGGATGTCAGGATGAGGCCCAGGAATTTGCAGGTATTTCACAGTCAAGGTGATGCCAACAAAGCTGATCTACACTTGTAGAGCTTTGGGGGATGAAATTTTGCCACGTATTCTGTGCAGCTCCTGAGGCTCCCAGCACAATTAAGCTGTAGTCACCCACAGAGATGGCCGACTCTTAGTGTGTTTTTGCAATGCCTTCCTTTCCTCTGTTTCACTCTCCCCAGCCCTTTACTCCTGTTTCCTGGGATCACTTCCCAAATAAATTACCTAAAATGCCCTTGGCTCAGGCTCTACTTTCAGGGAAACTCAGCAAATGGCTCTCAACCTCCATTTACCTTCAATTCTTCTACTGGAGCCACTTGGCCTTGTCCCTTAGACAATGCAGTTATTAATTCTGACCTCCTATTGCAGCAATAATATGTAATCAGAACTAACAATTTGATGTAGCTGTTCAAGCCAGCAGGGGTTCTCTACAATCAGCTATTTAATGGGAGTTTGGGATGCTGGCATTGTTTTATGGATTTAAGTGAAGAGCTTGGTTTCCTAACTTTTATGTTGTCCACAAGCCTACCAGGGGCTAACAGATTTTTGAAAGGATCTCTCACTGCATTGGAGAGTAACACATAGCTTTTGGCTTTTAATATTTACATGTTAGGTTGTACCTACCCAACAAGCATTACTCTCTTCTAACTAATAGCACCTGTGTTCATGCAGTGTGCCCAGCTCCGGGGCATGAATCATAATTGCCTAATCTAATCATGGCTACAGTAGAGTAAATCATTGTCAATGCTTATTTCCCAGGCTCCCTATTGCTGGTATGTGTGTGTGCAGGATACCTAATTCTGGCATAAGAATTAAGAGGATGTTTGAGAGTGCTTCTAAGAAATAATTTTTATCTCCACTGAAAGAAGGAGTGATCACTCAAGGACCTCTTCATATTGCCTCCTCGTTGCCCCCACTCTTCCTGCCTTTGAATGCAGGCATAGTGCTTGAAGCAATCACAGCCATCTTGCAACATGAGGTCACAAGCTAAGCATGAAAAGCCAAACTGCTAAGGATGGCAGATCTGCTTACATAACCAAGGGCTGCATGGCTCTAGAGTTTTTGTTATATCAAAGAATTGATATTGTCATTGTTTAAGTCACCACCAGTCAAGTTCTGTTTTTTGAATCCAAAAGTATGGCTGGCTTATATGTGACAAAAGATTTGTATTCATAATATACAGAGTATTTTTACAAATCAATAATAATGAGGCAAATAATAAAAGTAGATGAAAGATTTAAACAGGCACTTTATAAAAGAAAATATGCAAATAGCCAATAAGTTTATAGAAAGTTTTTCAAGGTAATTGTTCATCAGAGGAATGCAAATTAAAACCACAGTAAGATACTGCTACAAACCCACCAGAATGGCTAAAAAATGTTTTTAACATGGCAGTGTGAGAGTTAGTGAGGATGTGGGGTAAGCAGAGTTCTCTAACATTGCCGGTGGGAGTGTAAACTGTTGGAACCATCTTGGAAGACAAGCAGTAGCTTCTACCAAAGTTGAATGCCTGCTTACACTGCAGAACAGTTTTAGCCAAAGCACAGGGCTGCAACCAAAACAACCCACTGCTCAGCACTGGCCATACTCAGGTCTGGATAAGAGAGAGTCTGCCACTCCAGGGGAACCAGCCTCTTCCACTCTCCAATCCTACCCATCCACGTGGGGCTACCACCTCAGATTACTTCTTCTGTCCTGTAGCACTTCATGTGTGAGGTTCCCCAGATGAATTCAAAGACAGAGGTGGTGTCTTATGTGATTTTAACTACTTTTTAAGCCAAAACTGATTACTTAGGCTGACAGGGACAGATGCAGTTATGGAGATAGTGAGTAAAAGTGTTTTGTATCAGGACTTCTCTGGATAATCTAGGGCTTGAGATACTTACTTCCATTACTTTATAACCTCCTAACTCCTTACTAAATTTGTATTTTATAGATTCTAAATAAATATCTGTTGATTTGAATTGATTTTACAGTTAAAGCCTCAGAGAATAAATACTGAGATTCCTAGATAGCTATCCCTTGAATGTGCACTCATAGACACTCTCTCTATAGATATAGATAAATATAGATATAGGTATCATTTCTTCCTTTCTGCTTCAAAGAAGAAAGCATAGCAAAAAAAAAAAATTTAAGGGGGCAGGAGAAGTCAAGTGTCACTTTACCAAAAAGGCATTTGTTTTACCACCAATAAAATGAGAATAATCATTTTACTTTCCCCAGTATGGAAACATGACCAATGATCTTTTAAGGCTGCTTACAGCTCATGAGAGAGCTAAGACTGGGATTCTTTCCTCCACAGTTGTCTCTCTCTTTCTCTGTTTTTGCTGTTTATTGTTTTTCCCTCTTCTTCAATTCTCCTTCCTTTCTCTCTTGTCCTTCACCTTGCACAAGCACGTGTCCACTGCTCCCCTTCCTTCCCTAGCACAGACCTATTGCCCAACCCCTCCTCAAGGGCCCCGGGGTCCCCACTGACTCAGAGGATTTCTCCAACCCTTCCTAAACATTCACCACCAGAGAAGGCTGTACTTCCCTCTAAGACACCACATGGGAAATATAGAATTCTTTGGAAAAAGAAGGTATATTTGCTATTTTATTGATGGAATAAGAATCAGTAGGGCTAAACAGTTGATGGATTTTTTTCTCTAACCATTAAAAACTTATGATACCAAGAACTAAAAGAAAAAATTATATTAAAAAGAAGATAACGCTTTCTAATAGTTGTATTCTTCATTTATCTACCACTACAGGTAAAATCTATTCTTACCCTACACATACCTTAAAGGCATGATAAAATATATTGTATCTTAATGGATACTGTTGTCCCATGGAATTATATTTTATTATATATTATTTATTATTTTATTTTGTATTATACTTTAAGTTCTAGGATACATGTGCACAACGTGCAGGTTTATTACATATGTATACATGTGCCATGTTGGTGTGCTGCACCCATTAACTCATCATTTACATTAGGTATATCTCCCAATGCTATCCCTCCCCTCTCCCCCCTCCTCCCTCCCCCCACCCCATGACAGGCCCCTTCCTGTGTCCAAGTGATCTCATTGTTCAATTCCCACCTATGAGTGAGAACATGCGGTGTTTGGTTTTCTGTTCTTGCGATAGTTTGCTGAGAATGATGGTTTCCAGCTGCATCCGTGTCCCTACAAAGGACATGAACTCATCCTTTTTTATGGCTGCATAGTATTCCATGGTGTATATGTGCCACATTTGCAATCAATCTACTATATCCTGTCTTTTAGGATTCAAATGATATAGTTCAAATTTCCACCCAACGTTCCTAAAATTTCTCTGGATTTTCTGTATGCTCGTGATCCCCTTGTTAATACTCTCTAAATTTTTCTCCTGTTGAATTCTCTATTACTATACTAATTATTTTGTCTCTGTAACTGCTGTCATCTCTCTGTAATCTAATCTGTTCTCCTGTATTACCGAAGGCACCATTAATGCAAGACTACTGTACAATAAACTGTGGAGTGTCTGGAGATAATGGGGTGGAAGAAGTGATTACTACCAAGTGTAGAAAAGAAAACAACATAAAACTGAACACTGGACACAACTATTCTGTTGTTGTTTTTGTTGCTGCAGCTGTTTTTGAAGATTTTAAAAACTTTTCTAATTAATATTATACATAATGAACACATCTGTTCTTTAAAAGTTTTTTGGCTGTATTCACTGGCCAATTTGTTGTAGAGTGTCATTTTCCTCTCACAAAATTTGTTTGAAGACTCTCTCTTTTGAGCTGCCAAGATATAATCCTCAAATAAGGAAGCCTTTGAAAATAGTGCTTGAAATAACTGGAAAAATTTAAAGTCAAGGACTTGGAAGCATCTCTATAACTCTCTACGCATGTATATGGAGTCTTCATAGGCCAGAGGAAGGAAAGTGATTTGTGCATTCAAGGGGAAAAAATTTAGGTCTTGTCATCGGAAGATACAGGTTGACAGATTTCAACTCATTAAAAGAAAAATATTTCTAAGTGGTAAAATTGTCCAAACATTAAGGAAGTGGCTCTGAAGTAAAAATTGATGAAAGCAGGAGACATGTTGTAGAAGAGGTAATGCTTCGTCCGCGAGGGTGGACCAGCAAGAATCTACAGTTCCTCCTGCTGTAGTTTGGATATTTGACCCTCCAAATCTCATGTTGCAATTTGATCCCCAATGTTGAAGGTGGGGCCTAATGGGAGACATTTGGATCATGGGGGTAGGGCCCTCATAACTGGCTTGATTGATGGCATCTTTGGGGTAATGAGTGAATTCTTACTCTGTTAGTTCCCACGAGAGCTGGTTGTTCAAAAGAGCCTGGAAGCTCCCCCTACACTTGCCTCTTTTTTGCTGTGTGATCTCTGCACACTCTGTTTCCGTTTCATCTTCCACCATGAGTGGAAGCAGTATGAAGCCCTCACTAAAAGCAGATACTGGCGCCATGCTTCTTATACATCCTGCAGAATTGTAAGCCAAATAAATCTCTTTTTTAAAATAAATAACTCAATCTCAGGTACTTTTTTATAGTAACACAAAGGAACTAAGACACCTTCCAAATGTAATATTCTGGACAGGACTTAACATAAAAGCTTCCCAGTATCGTATCATGCAATATAGCCAAAACCATCTCGTGTAAAGCCTTCAGCAATGTCTAGAAGCTGTCAAGTGTAATGATCTTCAAAAATGAGGAACGCATTCTTCACAGTTATACAAAAATAAGACACTGGGATACAGAAAAAAATAGATATTCTATTTTTATTTAATTTTTATCTAAAGTATGAAAATTAAGATTTTCTAATATTTTATACACAGATTGACAGTGTCTTTATTTGCTCTATAAATAAATATGCATAAACAGAAGTATATGCTCATTTTTGAGACCATTGAAGCGCATTTATTTATCCAGGTAAGAAAATGTATTAAATGCTGTGTCCCAGACATTGTTCTAAATGCCAAGGACACGGCAGAAAACAAGACGACAATATATATATTCTCTTGGAGTTTGGCTAAGAAAGGATTAATTGTAAAGAAATAAATAAATACAGTCAACTCTCTTTATTCACAATAAGTATGTTCTATAAAGTTGCTACAAACATTGAATTAGTGAAAATTAAACCATTGCTCTGAAGTACAGAGTTAGATTCCTGTGAGCCCCTGATTATAATTTCATCAACTGATCAATACATAATCTTGTTTTATGTGTGTTTTTGTTTAAAGGTACCTTATCTGATATGTATATATACACTGTTGATTCATTAACATTGAGCTCATGGCCAACAGCAATATAACTTATGTCTGATTACAGCATATTTAACACCATGTTTTGTACATAAGGCATATACAGCCTTCCTGCACAAAGAAACTCTAGACAGCACTTCAGAACTACACTTGGGGGCCATTTAAAAAGAGAAATCACCAACAAATTGTGGGGAAAAAAACATGGCACTAAATATACCACCAAAGGACACCTGTTTACAGTATGAGAGCTGAAAACAAGATGACTGCCTTGTTCAACCCTACCTGGGAACCTATGCATCAGGTGACTCAGGTATTTTGCTGCTCTGTGCACGTCTGCAAATGACCACAAAAGTAACTCCAGTATTGACGTTGAGGTTACAAATAAATTTTAGCAAGCAGGCAAACTCACAAATATGGGATACAAGAATAATAAGAATTAACTACCTATTTCAAACAGATCATGTGGTAATAGGTGCTATGAAGAAAAGATAAACCAAGTGAAGGGAATAGGGAGTGTCGGATGAATATTACATGTGGCATCCATTCTCCTGTTGTTAGGCCTTCAGGTTTGAACTGAAACTCTACCAGCTCTTTTCCAGGATCTCAAGCTTACAGACAGGAGATAGTTGGACTTGTCAGCCTTTATAATTGTGTGAGACAATCATCATGATAAATATCCATCTATCTATGTGTCTAGGTATGTATATGTATATATCTATCTACCTATCATCTATCTATCTCGTGTTTATTCTGTTTCTCTGGAGAATCCTGACCATGGTGAAAATAAATACGCCATCTTATTTATTTTCCAAATTGGAAAATTTTGAAAGCAAAGGAGAATGCTATCAAAACTTACACAAAATAACAGGTATAAACTGGAACTGTCTCTGGCAAACTAGGATGTTGCATCATCCTACTTATGACTGACTTTAAGCAAATTAAGCAACACCCCTGCTACAGCTGAAGAATGCTAGATGCCACGTTGCACAGCCCGTACCACCGGACTTAGAGTTGCCTCTCCTCTGCCATTGCCTCTGCTGCCAGAATGAATTCTCCACTGAGCCTACCTGTTTGCCTTATTTAGCAATGATTCAGAGGGTGGAGGTTAACTGAGGGACTGAGCCTTGGTCACATGCACCCTCTAGCTGCAAGGGAAACCAGGAAAGAATCTGTCATTTTTGGCCTGCTACCTCGCCACCTTCTTTAGTAGGAGGTGAACCCTGCCTCCTACCAAGACTCATAAGGTGGTAGATTTCTCAAACACAGGAGGGGGTTACAGGCTTGAAGCAGTTAAGAAAGACCAAAAAGAAAAAAAATAGTAAATGTCCTTTAGAGTCACCATTTCTTCTTCCTCCTTAGTTGAGACCTTGAAAAGCAGCCAACATTCTCTGTGTCTTTTTAATCTTATAAGACACTATTAGAAGTTCAATCTGGGAATATTTGATTAATGACATAGATTCAATCAGAGTGCATTTATTACCAGTATTGCAATAATTTCACATTGGAAGAAGTAACTATGAGCAATAAATTCACTTTCTAAAATGCCAATTTTACACAAATAAAATCAATTTGAAATTGATTAACTCATAACCACTGGCATTTTCTAATAAAATATGAATGGTTTAAATTATTCTTAATAAGTATTATAGAAGGCTTGAAGTTTTCATGGGTTTTTCCATAAAACATTTTATGACTTCATGCTTCACTGTCCATTTATGAACAGGATTGCAGAGACTTCTCAGAGCTTGGGACACACCCTCTAATCAATATTTCCTGATTAGGTGCAGCATCTCTCTTTGACTACAGAGATACTGCAGGGCTGTTTTTCTTAAATACAAACAGGCACTTGCTAACTTAAAAGCTACATCTCAGTGTTTGCAATGCAGAATTCCTTCCAAAATAATAACAAAATAACAATAACAATATGTTTACTCTGTGCTGGAGATTATATTGTGTGCTTTGTAAAGATTAATTTACCGATCTTCATAATACCTTATAAAGTGAATAAGATTATCAACATTATTTTATAGATAAAAAATCAAAGCTTGCTGAGGTTAATAATTTGTACAGATTTATACTACTAGTAATTGTTGAAGTCTAGATACTGACTCAGACCCACTTCAGAGTAACCCACCCCCTTGGCCATCCACCTTGTACAGCACATTCACACATACACACACACTCACAATCATCATTGTACAGCTGGGTACTTGTGATTACATTTCGGGCCCACCCAGATAACCCAGGATAATCTCCCCATCTCAAGATTCTGAGCATCCTCACATTGCAAAGTCACTTTTGCCATATAAGGTAACATTCACAGATTCCAGATGCAAAAGCAGGATCTATTTGGAGGTCATTCTTCAGCCTACCATTAAACTCCTTGTCACTAACAATTCTTCAACCTCAATGAAACTTTTATGCATTAAACCCACCACTATTTCACCCTCTATTACCCCCTCATTGTTTCTCTTTCCAATTTACCAAGCCTAAAGTCCCTGAGCCAAAATGACAATCCATTGAAAACATCTTTAACAAATTCACCCCCTCCCTTTTTTTACACACACCTAGAAAAACACCAATCCTTGTCAAATCAAAATGTCCACATGCTCTGAACCTTCTCTCCAATAGCTGAATGTTTATTCTTCTTCTTTACTTTTTTTTTTTTTTTTTTTTTTTGGTGGGGGCAGTCACCCAGGCTGGAGTGCAGTGGCACGATCTTGGCTCACTGCAATCTTTGCCTCCTGGATTCAATTCTCATGCCTCAGCCTCCTGGGTAGCAGGGACTACAGGTGTCCAGCACCATGACCAGCTAATTTTTTGTATTTCAGTAGAGACTGGGTTTCACCATGATGCCCAGGGTGGTCTCGAACTCCTGAGCTTAGGCAATCCACCCACCTCGGCCTCCCAAAGTGCTCCCAAAGGCCTCCCAAAAGCAGAAATCCCTGCTGAATTTCTATTTTTAAACCCCACTCATATTATTATGTCAGGTAACCTGATTGTAATGATAAAAATCCCAATAAACACTCAACTCCCAAGTAACCTCTACTTTACATTTCCTGGGGTTCTTTTACATCTTCTATCATCAAATCTCCAATGCATACTCCCCATCACCTACACCACACCCAGCAGAACTTGATGTCACCCAAAAGCCATCAAGAGAATAGAATCAATCAGACAGAAGCACTGGTGTCTTCCCACCATTGAATCTCCCAAGCCATGAGAATATCCACCCTAATTCTTTCTTCCTTCCTGACACAGTGAAAGAATTGATCCTCCTCCTATCAAAGGCCACCTCCTGGACTTTGTCAGGACAGTGTGTGCTTCTTGCTAATTCAGGCCTTTGTCCCTGCAATTGTCCCCTCTTTGGCGTCATTACTTATTACTCTCTATGGGGTCATTCCCACTGGTATATATGAGTGCTCTAGTTTAGTCCATCTTTTTTTAAAAAAATAAATAAATCACTTCTCTCCTAGTCATAATCCCTCAAAATATCCATTCCATTTCTCTGCTGAATTCCAAAACACAACCATTCACTATATGCTAGACTTTCTTCTGGTATTCAAATTATCAGTTTTGATTTTAGGAATGGAAAATTCCTGACACTATACCTCACAGAATCTTCCCACCAATTAGTAAGAGCCAGAAATTCAACTCTGAGGCCTTCACATTGAAGCTTTTGTTTCTGCTAAAAACACACTATGCTACTTTGTTTCCTATCATTTATTTCTAGAGTAAATGAAGTCTCCATGGTCATGCACATGTGGGTGAGGGAAGGGGGATGCATAAGAAACAATTCAATAAACAAAAAAAGTTAGTTTGCTAATTCCGGGGTTTGAGGGTGAGGCATAAAATTCCTATGTCTGTTTGATGTTAGATCAGCCTAGGAAGCAGGTTCCTAATTTTCCTGGGGTTGCCTGGGGGCAGACAGAGATGACAAAGGGGAGACCAGGGGAAAGAGATGGGCTGCTTCTCTCTTTGGTAAAGTCCAGGCTCCAGGATGATTAAGAAGCCTGGGTCTAACCTGGGCATAGGATGTGTGGGCAGGCAGGCAACAGTCAGAACTAAGTCATTAAGTGTGGGCCAAATAGAAGAGGTGGCATATCTGGCTGACTCTAAGTTGGAAAAAGACCCAGAGAGCAAATGGAAAAATGTCCCCCCGTTCTGAGACTCAAGTCCCTAATGTCATCCAATCAGTACCTCCCACCTCCTGTCTCTATGGGTATTGGCACTGCTCCCAATGAATTAGATTCCTTATGGAGGTTTGGGGTCCCACATAAACTGAATGAGGGCTATTCACTCAGCCTTACAGTCCACCAGTGCTGGAATCAGAGTTTCCTCTTCAGGACCATCAGCCCAGCCTCCATGGAGACACAGATGTCCAGGGAAAGGTGTGTGTGAACATCATTGTGCAAGAGTTTCACTACAGCATCAGCCTCTAGTTCACATCCTGAGAACAAGACAAGTCCAGTCCCTGGTTTTGCCTGACCTTGGCCCAGGGAGTCCCTCTCCCACAGCCCACCTTTCTCCCCAGGCCAAATAGAGAAGACGCAGCTGGCCTGAGAAAAACTTCCCTCTCCCCAGCTCAGTGCATTCACCCATTCCATCCATTTCTTTATTTATCTTCCTACATCTTATTCACTGTTCAGAACTTAGTTGAGGCCACTTCTCAAGTCTGCAAATGATGTCTCTCTTTCAGGCTCCCACAGTCTGGTGCTCATTGTGCGGGAATTGCCAGTTTCTGTGTCTACGCCTTAATATACTTGTCTGTTACCTCTGTTCCCAGGGCATCAGTGAATATTTGTTGGACAGAACTATGGCTTATTCAGACCTGCTGAGACCCGGGGGTAAAGTGGCCACACTCAATCCCTGACCTTTTGGGGCACCTTTTAGCTTCAGCTTTCCTTGTTTGGCTTCTGGAGTGGGACCTATAACTTCTCCAAAATGAGGTGGGTTCTTCTTACCCAAATTAGCATGGTGAGATATCCAAAACAACGCAAACCCAACTCCAAAGACTTGAAGAGCAATGAGCTTCTTTAAGGAAGAATTTTTCATTTTAAAAGAGAGGACAAAGTGAAGAGAGACCAACACTACCCCATGCATAACAAAACCTTCCTTCCTTTGAAGTTCTTTCCTTGTCTCTTTTCTCATCTCAAGAGCCCAAAGCCACATCACCACAGCTGATACAAGTTCATCTCCTCCCTGCTTTGTAAAATCTTCAACTTTCGCAAGTTCTCTTTCTTACCTTACCTTTCCTCTCTCTCACTCCACCTCCTTTGCCCACCAAAACTACCTTCTTCCACTAGACTTCTCACCCCACTACCCCTGGAAGCACATCAATGCCTTGGCCAACAAATGTGTCTTTCTCTTTCGAAGGCAATAGAAAGAAGAGATAGTAAACACTTAACACAAGGAAATTGGAGAAATTTGTCTGATCTTAGTATCTCTACATGTTCTTTAACATATTCTCCATTAAGACTACAACTGTAGAAAAAACGTTAACGTTAAGAACATTATGATAATACAAGGCAGAGTAAACAGAAGTCCCAAGAGAGAAACAAGGCACTATAATGAGGCCACGGGGAAGAAAACTGAAGATCTTGGGTGAACAACTTCCCTTTCCCTTCTTTGATATGATACATTTAGCCCTAGATACAGTAAACTGGCCAAGACCTGAAGATTTTCCCTTGTATATTCAGGCTACTCCCACATCCTGCAGGATTCCTGTCACATTTCTCTGCCTTCTCCTCTAACGCCTCTATTCCTACAGCTTCCACTGGCCTTTTGGGTATCTAGTTCATTTCAGAGCTTCACAGCTGGATGAAGAGAGCGGTACTCAAGGGGAAGCTTAGGGAGAAGGTAGGGTTAGAAAATGGGCTCAGTTCTGGGAAAGTTGAAGTATCTCCGTGCACGGGCAAATACAACTGCTTTCTAGTTCTGAACGGCTGAGGGGCAGACAAAAGGCCTCCTCACTTGCTCTGCCTGGAGAACTGTCTTTGAGAGAAAAACTACACTTACTGACCACTTACCATATATGAGACGAACACCTGTTCATGTGCTTTACATATGTTAACTCTTCTTCTTCTCAGTAACCATATAAGGTAGGTGCTGTCAGTCATTATGCCCATTGTTTTTAGAGAGGGCCCAGGAAGGGAGCCTGTCTCAGAACACATGGCCAGTAAGTGGTTTGGGTGCTCATGCCCTGACTCCTTCCCTGCTTTCTCGACCCCAGCACTGTACCTCCTCTTTAGTGCAGAAGGAAATGTATTGAGCAGCTTCTGAATGTTTGGTTTAATCCACTTATTTCTGATCTTTTCTCAGGCATGGTGGGTTGTGTTTCTGGGTGGAAGAAAGAGCTTAAAATAAAACCAGGGAATCACATTCTGGCATTGTGCCTATGGGAATGGAAGACACTTCTTCTGGCCCCTATGGAAACACACAAGTGTTCTGTGGAGCCCAGAAGCTCAAGGTAAAATCCTCAGTATGAACCTGCAATCTGTAATATAGGGGTAGATAGAGGGTCCACTCCACCCCTCAAAGTTCCCCACTCCCTCAGAACTTCTTATTTTCTTGGATATACCTCCAACTAGAAATTCAGGTTGACAACTGTTATTGTCAAATGCCAATACTAAGGCATATGATTCAAACCACAGCAGCCACCACCCAGCAGAGCGCCCTCTCATATTCATTGACATAGGATCCTGCATGCAGCAAGTTTGAATGAATTTCTGTCTCTCTCAAAACTGCATTTAATCCCTAACATCAGCATTTGGCTGGTACTCTTTCAGAGATGTACCTTGAACATTCAAAAAATACTTAAAAAATTCATTATTTTACTATCATAACAGTAATAATGACAAAGGCTAAAATAAAATATTTTTGTCTAAATCTTTCAAGACGAGTAATAATCTGGCAGCCCAGAAAATCCAGCCAGTATTTTTTAAAATGTTTTTATTTTTCTAGAGACAGGGATATCTCTATGCCACCCAGGCTGGTCTCAAACTCCTGCCGGCCAACATGATATGAGTCAGCCTCCAGCCTCCTTCCCCAACAGCAGCTGCAGTATATCTCAGTTGCTTGATGTCAGCCAACACTCAGCTTCTGAAATTACCGAATGTATTACTTCCATTCCAGTGTGCAAACAGGGTAAGTTTTGATTTTTTTTTTTTTTAAGCCAGGAATGAAAATAACCCTGCTAGGAATCAGTGCTATCAACAAATGAGGTAGGCTGGGCACGGTGGCTCATACCTGTATTCCCAGAACTTTGGGAGTCCAATGCAGGGGAATCCTTTGAGGCCAGAAGTTCAAGACCAGCCTGGGCAACAGAGCAAGACCCTATCTCTACAAAAAAAAGTTTAAAATTAGCCAGGTATGGTAGTGTGTACCTGTAGCCCTAGCTATTTAGGAGGCTGAGGTGAGAGGATTCCTTGAGCCCAGGGATTGAAGACTTCACTGAGCTCCAATCATGCCACTGCACTCCCGCCTGGGTGACAAAGCAAAACTCTGTTTCAAAAATAAAAAAATAAGTGAAAATTCTTCTATTTCTCAATAACGCCGTATCTTTCATGAAATCAAAGAAAAAATGAAACCAACAAGTCTAGAGTATTACTCTTTATACCAGATATTTAGATCCACATATAGAGATCATTGTCTACTATGTGTAGCTGTTTGGAGCCTTTGCCTAAAAGCACCATGGCTTCATCAAAACCACTAATAACTGTTAGGTGAGGTAATAATCTAGGACATCTCAAAGGAAAGAGCATGAGTTGAAACCTCAAAGTCTCTTTTTGGTCTGACATTTCCAGGCACTGATAAATATATTCGTTACTCAAAATAGACACTACACAAATTCTCACTGCAATGATACTTGATTAATTTACTCCATGTTGATTTTACTACGTATGTTATTGTATGGTCTGACTACAGAATTTGCTTTAAAAAAGACAACTTCCTTGGATATTCTAGCACAAGTACACACATACATACATACACACACACATTTCTTGGCATTCTAAGTTCCCAAAATATTTAAGAAAACCTATTCTGCACATAGACACACAGAGGAGAACAACACACACTGGAGCTTTTCAGGGGTTGGAGGGTGGGAGGAGGGAGAGGATCAGGAAAAATAACTAATGGTACTAGGCTTAATACCTGGGTGATTAAATAATCTGTACCCCAAGCTCCATGACACAAGTTTACCTATGTAACAAACCTGCACTTGTACCCCTGAACTTAAAATAAATTTTTTTTAAAAACCCCTCGATTTGTATACACTTATAGGAGACTTATTTTGCAGGATTATTTTATTACATTAAAGATAAAATACTTGGTACTATGAAAAAAAGAAAAGAAAACATGTTCTGTACTGAGACAGTGAGAACCTGACTAGGTGACAAGAACTGGGGAGGGGAGGTAATTTTCAAGCCTAGGGCACTTTGAGAGATCCGAGGGCAGGGCAGGGCAGGGCAGGGCAGCACTGCTGCAGGGAATTGGGGCAACTGAGTGTGAGCAGGAGGAAGATGGAAACAGAGGGGCAAGGCCCTTGAGGAGAAGGAATGGAGACGTGAGTAATGGGCACACAAAAGGAAGAATTGAGATGGATTTCACCTTCTCTGCAATGGTTCTGAGTTTAGTCTCTCCTCAATAATTCTAGACAATAAATTTTCAGACCTTGGATTGGCCTTTCCAAATTTTGCACAGGTTGCTTATGCCTTTGATGCTTCTCAAACTGCTCCTTCCAGTTTTTGATTAACTGATCAAACATTCATTAGTCAGTTGAATGTATTGGAAACCTGAATGTATTGGAACCCAATTCTACTTTCTAAGCAGGAAAACTCTAATCTGAGAGTCATATTAATCGTGTCTTTTTATTTTCTGTGTTTTTGATGCTTTCACATCTTGGGGCCTTGCTGACTTGCAAGGGACAGCTTCTCCCAAATTACTAGAAATGACTCATCTGTACGTACATCTTTCATATGCAAACCAACCTATCCAGGACCCTCTGTCCTCTACACTCAGGGTCACTATTTCTCTGCTCTAATCACCACAGGGCCAGGCACCAGATAACTACAGACAGCCCCTATGCTCCAGAGCCTGCTGAAATTATTCAAACTAACCAGTCCAAAGCCTGCTTTTCTTGCCTTGCCTTTCCCACAGAAACCACAATAAAGGCTCTTGCCCACATTGTCCCCTTACTATCTCTACCTAATGACCGACCCTGGTGCTTCTCCCTGTGACCCTGTGGCATAGTGCAGTGTGCTTCATCCTCTTGGGAACTGTAAATAGCAAACTATCTTTTCAATGGCAGTCATCTTCTGATCTGTTGGCCTTACCATACCTGAACAATAATTAAACCTACATTTAGAACAATGGTAGTCAGTTTTTAAAAGTGATGGTTGGGAGATTAATTTGCAAGCTCTGTAGGAGGAAAGAACTCAGTAGAGAAACGGCGTTTTGGATATGGATTGGTGTCTGTCTATGTATCTATGTGTACATGTCACTGTGCAAACATTTGTCCTAATTAACTTTTTCTTCTCTTTTCATTAATATTAATAATAAATGTAGGGGAGATATATGTATTATAAAAAGGGCAGAGGAGAACAGACTTTAAGCTTCAGTAGAGTTGGTTTTGAAATTAGACTTTCTGTCATCCAAGTTCCTGACCAGGAGCACATTGAGGCATCTCTCTGAACCTCAGTTTCTCTATGACAAAATAGGTCAACAATATCAATCCCATATTGAAGTAGGAATTAAATGAATAATATATGTGACAATGCATTCACTGTTTGGTTATCTAGAATGTACAGTGCCATTTCAGGTATTATCTCATGCAACATCACAGGACATTGGAGTTAACATCCTTATATTTGATATGAAAAAACAGAGGCTCAAATAGATTAGGAAACATGCCCAATAAGAAGTAGACAGTAAATCACAGACGGGAGGTTAGAGACCAAGACCTTCGTGCCACCTTTGGGTCATGCCTTTAATGTTTGCTTCTGGGCCCTCATAGCTGAGCTTTACGGTTCTGAAGGATAAAGGACCTCATCAACTAATTTAATTTCAGATATTTTAAGATGAATCTGGTTTTCAGTGAACCTAACTATGGGGTTTGGGGGTGGGTAGAGAGAAAAGGAAAGGAGGCCGTGGCAGTGACTACAAAGGACCAGCAGGAGGGATGTTTGTGATGGAACTGTTCTGTACCTTAACTATAGTGGGGACATACAAGTCTATACTTGTGTTAAAATGTCATAGAACTAAGTACACACATATACATACACACAGACACACACACACACACATGAATGCACATAAAACTGGTGAAATCTGAATGCGGTCAAGAGATTATATCAATGTCAATTTCCTGTGTGTGATATTGTACTATCGTTATACAAGATGTTACCATTGGAGAAAATGGGACGAAGAGTACACAGGGTTTCTCTGTTTTATCTCTTACGATTACATGTGAAACTACAATTATCTTAAAATAAAATGTAAATAAATTCTCCTGAGAATGAATCCAGGAAGATGAAATTTTCAGTTGGGGTAGGAAAGGAAGTGGAAGAAATATTTTGTAACCAAAAGATCTCTGTGGTTCATCTTAAGTATGAAAGGTTCTTAGCCCTACCCCACCAGCTTTGCCGTGGCTGTATGCAATCAGACAGGAAAGCAAGGCTTTAGTGAGGTGCTCTAAGTCCCCTTATCCAACCTTGACACCATACTCAGGGTGACTATTCCTCTGGAGTGGCCCAGAGACCACTGCAGCAGCCTCTTTCCCAGAACACTCCTGCAGATTCCCAGGGAATCCAACCGGGCAGAGGGAAGGGGGTCAGTCATGGAGCCATGGCTCTCACTTTTCCTTTCCCTGGAGGTTAGGCAGGGGCCAAGCACAAGTCACAGAAGACACTAGCTTAATACAATTATGCATCTCAAGTTTACGCCACAGTATGGGGTAATAGTCTGTGGGTTGTGTGGTCGGGGTTTATTGTGGGTTATGCTGTCCTTTGGTATGTGACATAGTTCTTCTGTTCCAGCGGCCTCATGACTGAAGCAAGTACCCTGCTGTCTCCTTATTGTCTTCAATTAATGTGGGAATTAGTTCCATATTCCCTTCTCACTCCTTTCTCTCTTTCCCTCAGAAAGTCTGAGGAGACACATATCAGCTGTAGAATCCAGGGTCACGCCTGGCGCTAGACACTTCAAAGCCAGATGCTCTCTTCCAACTGGCGCTGAGCAAGACAAAGCTGGTGACACCTGCCTTTGTGCTCCAGATGTACAGTCTGTGTCCCTTTCACATTTCGAAAGTGCCTCCACCCATCCCCAGGTTGTCATGTGACCTCACTCTGTACTGCCTAGTTCTTCTCAAATGCCTCCTTAAAATCCTTCGTGCAGCATGTTCCTACAACATGCAGGTATCAGGGACTGAAAACAACTTAATAATGATGGCTCCTATGTCGTAAAGTGCTTTATTGTTTGGGGAGCTCATGACAACCCTGGAAGAAGACAAAAATTGAATTATTTTCTGCATTTTATGGATGTGAAAATGTAGTCTACAAGAAGTTAAGAGACTCGTCATAGACTCAGAGTTAGTTAATAGTGAATCTAGGATTCCAGTTCAGGTTGGGTTGCCTGACCCTGCAGTTTTCACTTTACTTCACAGTGCATTTCCTCATCCTCACACTGTGTAAGTTCACCCCTATCTACTGAAAAATTGGACCCGAAGTGTGTAATAGCTCAAGCATAGAACTTTATATCTTGCTCCACACAACAGTACTTGTACTGCATGGGCAGTAGCTCAGTGAGGTTGCCCTCCTCCGTGCAGTCATTCAGGGAACCAGGTGGACAGAAGCTCAGCCATCTTCAACATGCGGCTGTGAAAGTCACCTTGGGGCCATCTACTTCTAGCCAGCCAGAAAGAGAAGAATCACAGGTAAGTGGGTGTGGGAGGTTTTTACGAGAGAAGCCTGCTCTAGTCTGAATGTTTGTGCACCCATAAACTGATATATTTAGATCCCAACCCTCAAGTTGATGATATTAGGAAGCGGAACCTTCGGGAAGTTATTAGATCATGAATGCAGAACCCTCATAAACAAAATTAGTGCCCTTAGAAAAAAGAACTCCATAGCGATCCCTCCCTTCTTCTGCCATGTAAGGTCACAGCAAAAGACACCATCTATAGACCAGGAAAAGGGCCCTCATTACATTTAATCTACTTGCACCATGATCTTGGACTTCCTAGCCTCCAGAACTGTCAGAAATATATTTCTGTTTAATTTATTCTGAGATTTGGCTTCTCCCAGAGGTAATTCCTCTTTATCAAAACTGACACCTTGCTGGGCGGGGGGGCTCACGCCTGTAATCCCAGTACTTTGGGAGACCTAGGTGGGTTGATCATGAGGTCAGGAGTTCGAGACCAGCCTGGCCAATATGCTGAAACCCTGTCTCTACTAAAAAATACAAAAATTAGCTGGGCATGGTGGCACACACCTGTAGTCCCAGGTACTCGGGAGGCTGAGGTGGGAGAATCACTGAAACCCAGGAGGTGGAGGCTGCAGTGCGCTGAGATCGTGACACTGCCCTCCAGGCTGGGCTACAGAGCGAGACACTGTCTCAAAAATAAATAAAATAAAATGAAATAAAAACTGATCTCTTAAGCTAAAAAGTATTTCAGCCAGTAGAATTCTAGCTGTTTGCATTCACCTGGCGGCAGGCATGGGGAGTCAAGGGACTTCTGCTGCTCTGAAACCTAAGTGCAGAACTTCTGCCAAGACACAGGGCCAGGCAGCCCTATCAGGCACTCCCCAGGCATTTGAACACACAAGGAGAGAAAATTACAAAGGATGTAAGAACAAAATAATGCTAGACCATGGTCCTACACAACTGGTTGTATCCTTGACTTCTAAAAGTATTTGAACACTTGTTTAAAATTTCTGCAGTTCAGTTTTTACTTTATGAAATGGAGGAATAACTCAAACCCCAGAGTAAGCATCAGACTGAGAGGAAGTCTCACTGACTCCAGTAATCCCACTGAGAATTCTTTCTTTGTAGTCCTGAACAATGATGTGTTCTTTGACTCCAAGAAAGTAGAGGTTGCCAACCCCCCTCCCCTCAGTAAGATATTTTCACTAAACATCCCACAAGGGTTGGTATACAAGCAGAGTCTTTTCCCCAGTACTATATGGGGAAAGGGACTCAAGTCCCTTTTTATGGTTGAAAGGACCTCTGAAACTGAAGGATGTGATTAATGAAGATTGAAGAAGCATCACCGTCCAACAAGCAATCTGGACTGAGTGAGGGTGCTCAACTTAGACTTGCCCTTTTGCCTTGCTGTGCCTTCCTCCCTCACACCCTCATCCCCAAGGGTTTTCTTTCACAGCCTCATTTTGCACCACAGGAAAAAAAAAATGAGTGTGCTGGCAAGGTAAACCCAATATTCCTGACTGCCTCACAACGCCATGAAAAGCTAACTGAAGGCTACCTATACAGCAGGGGAAGTACACAAACCAAATATCCATCTTCATGCATTCCAGAAAGATTTAAGTCAAAGGTGGTAATGCTGTTTTCTACTGTGAACCATTGACCCATGGAAAAATCAATGGAAAGCCACAAACAAATACAAAGCAACATAGTTTTTTATTTTCCTTAGAGAAATATAAAGTATTCACCTGCTTCCTAAATTATAAATAAGGAAGCCTCAGAACAAAGTCAATAAAAGTATAACATTAAAAAGAATGAAGAAAGAGAGACTTGTAAGACTTAGAGGAAAAGGCAGAATTGTCTCTTTTTAATGCTTACTTTCAAAGATAATCAGCTTACTAATTTTCTTGACTTTTAGGTCAACCTTAAACTTTTAACATAGTGGTTGTTAACTGCCAACCTTAAACTTTTAACACAGTGGTTGTTAACTGGAGGGTGCACACCTGTGGAAAGTAGTAAAAATGTACTTTCCCGGGCCATCTACAAGATCTTAATTCATTGGGGCTTTATCATATATGTATTTTTTGCTCCATGGGTAATTCTCATGCACCATTCTAGTTCAGAATCTTGGTTTTAACTTATGCTCTCAACAAGGCAGCCCCACCAGTCCACAAAAGGATAAAGAATTTACTTCTCTACCTTCTTCAATATCATGCTTAGCCATGTAGCTTGATTTGGTCAATGAAATGTGGACAAAGTGTCACTTTGGGAAAAGAGTCTACTTAGCCAAAATTCATTGACGTTTTTCCCCTCTGCCACCATGATTAGTATGTGTCAGACAGAGGCTGCACCATTCTCCTGAATTCCACAGTGAAGAGGAAGAAAGATAAAGCTGACCCACAATGGACTTGTAGCATGAGCAAAAATTGGGCTTTGGGGCGAGTGCTTCTCACTGAGGCACTCAATGAGATTTGGGGATTTGTGATGGTTAATTTCAGATGTCGACTCCAAGAAAGTAGAGGTTGCCAACCCCCTCCCCTCAGTAAGATATTTTCACTAAACATCCCACAAAGGTTGGTATATAAGTGGAGTCTTTTCCCCAGTACTATATGGGGAAAGGGACTCAAGTCTCTTTTTATGGTTGAAAGGACCTCTGAAACTGAAGGATGTGATTAATGAAGATTGAAGAAGCATCACCATCCAACAAGCAATCTAGAGATTTGGGAATTTGTGATGGTTAATTTCAGATGTCGACTTGACTGGATTAAGGAATACCCAGATAGCTGGTAAAGCATTACTTCTGGGTATGTCTGTGAAGCTGGACCTGAAAGAGATGGACATTTGAATCAGTGAATTGCATAAGGAAGATCCAACCTTACCCAGTGTGGGAGAGCACCATCCAATTGACTGAGGGCCAAGATAGAACAAAAAAGCAGAGGAAAAGTGAGTTTATTCTCTCTCTCTCTCTCTCTCTCATCTGCACACATGTCTCTCTCTCTCTCTCTCTCTCTCTCTCTCTCTCTCTCTCTGAGAGCTGGGATACTCATCTTCTGCCCTTACACACAACTCCAGGGTCTCTGACCTTCAGATTCCAGGACTTGTATCAGCACCCCCACCAACCATGTTCTCTGGCCTTCAGACCTGAACTGGGCCACCTTATTGGCTTCCCTGGTTCTCCAACTCGCAGACGGCATGTCGTGGGGTGTCAGCCTTCATAACTGCATTAGCCAATTCCCCTCATAAATTTCCTCTTGTATATCAATATATATGTATATATCTTATTGATTTTGTTTCTCTGGAGAACGCTGACTAATACAGGACTGTTTGTTACTGCAGTATAATCTAACCTATTTTGACTGATACACAGCTCCCCAAAATAAGATAAATGTTGTATTTCTTTCACTAGCTGGAAAATCCTTGTCTCTGCTTTATGTAAAAGGAGGAAACTAACATTTACTAAGTGACTCCTACCTGCCTGGTGCATTACATACAGTGTCTTTTCAGGTTTTTAACAATGCCATAAAGAAGTATTATCTTCATTTTAAAAATAAGAAATATAGGATTCAGAGAAGTAATTTGCCCAAGATTAGAAGTAATAATTTATCTTGGAATTAGACACACCCATGTCTAATTCTCAAGCTCACATACTCCAACACAGAAAGTTATTCAAAATATAACTACTTATGTCATTCTTTTATTTTTTCTTCCTCTCTGCCAGGGTTTCTGTTTATGATGTTAGAAAGGAAGTCTCAGAACAAGAAGGAGAACTACGAGTGAGTGTCTCAAGAAGTAAGAAAGGGGTATTGCCTCTGAGTCAGCCTCAGTGAGAAGCACTCGCCCCAGGATCCCTGTGACTGAGCCTCTTAGCACATCTTTGAAACAGATGACTGTTGGGAGTATGTCTTACATGCCAGCAAAGAAAATGCTGATAATTAAATGAAAATGAAATCTCAAATGCAAATTGCATTAAAATATAATCTAGCTTATTTTTGAGAGAGGGAGGGTGCTGGTAACTGATTATAAAATAGACCCAAAAAGCATTGATTTCTTGCTAAAAGAGTTACATATTTATAACCCCTTTAAAAATAAATTGTCATCCAAGTGTCATGCTGGGTTCTGCATCTCCATTGCTCCTAAAATAAACATGGGAGCATAGCCCAGAGTAAGCTACAAAGGCTTTTTGCTCCCCCAGGAGCAAAGCCCTTCTTATAATCACGCCCAAAGCAGGCCAGAGACACACAGCTGTCCTCCACTCTGCAGTCCTGTCTGTTTATTCTGTCCACTTGCTGAACCATGGGCTCTGAACAAGAGTGAGAACACACTCATCATACTGTGACACTCCACCCAGAGCATAATGTGACTCTGAGGGCAAAAGATCACACAGTTCTTGAGATAATACGACACACACATTGCATATAAAGTGTGATGTGCCAACAAACAAATATTTATGTTGTTTTTCCAGAACAAGAGTTATAAGAGAGGTTTTTATTACATTACAAAGCAGAAGGATATTAACCTGTCAGACGCCCAATGCTCCTCATGCCGCCAGTACCAGCTCGCAGGCCTTAAAGTAAGAAGTTTGTCCTTGATGAGGTCTTCTTCCTCTTTCTGAAATGATTCTCCCAGTCCCTTAGACACCCACCTCTCATTTCCAGTGTTTAGCTATGTTTTTATTTCATTTATTAGCCACTATCTCTCTGAAAGCTTTCTCTAAAATCCAGGACAAACAGCTTCTCCTGTATGAAACATCCTCTGATTACCCTCAACTCTTTATGATTTCCCTGTCTTTAGGAGCTCCCTCCACACTGACTTTCTGGGTTCAGCACTTCAGTATTTAATGACACACTGTATGGTACCATTTACCGTTTCCCATTGAAATACCATACTTCCTAGAGAGGACATGTGAAGATCTGTTACCTGCATAGCATCCCTTCCTATGAGAAACAGCTCCTCCTCATTCTAAAGTAATTTGGCTTCATCTCTATGGTTGGAGTGGGGCTAATGCCCCCATACCGCCTTCCTAGAGTTTGACAGAAGATGCAGATTTGGCTAATCAGTAGAATTATCCCCCTTCCCAATGAGTGGTTCTGGAATTGAGTGTCCTAAGTTAGGATCATCTCTGGACCATTGTCCAAGAGGGTTCAGGAACTGTAACAACAGTGTACACCTGTGGCTGCCAGCAGCTGTGAAAAAGGCCAAGGCAGGCAAGCAGAGATGAGAGATGAGAAGATGGGAAGAGAGAGATTACACTGCTTGATACCCCTGGCTCCAGTCATGCCTGAAGCTAAATACACTCTCCTAAAGTTAACATTTGTGTGAGTTAATCCTTTATTTTCTTGGTCCCAGTTGACATTCTGACACACACAACAATAGGAGGCATAACTAATACACTTTCCCAATCTAATTATAAACCCAAGTTATTGGTCTATGCAATAATATTTGTATTATGGGGTATATTATGTGTATATTATGTATTTTTTGTATCTTTTGTGGGAAGATAAAGTGGCAACAACCCCTACACTGATCATCATATTTAAAGGCATAGGTATATTTAGATAGAAGAAGATAATCAGAACGAGCGCCTGAGTTTCTGGGTAGCAATATAAATGTGCCAGACCTTTACAGTAACTGGGATAGGGAAACTCTCGTAAGGTGAGTTAGGCCCAAGAAACAAGTCAAATTCCCCTTAACACAATAATGTCAAGGTTTAATATTTCAAAAGAAGTGACGTTAAATCCATGTTAACTGCCAGACTGTCCATTCTTCATATGATATTGGACAGTGTTTTTTTAGAACTCTCTCTTTGGTAACATGTGATTGCTTCCTAGCTGAACAGTGAGGAAAACAAGTTGTTATTGGGACCAGAACTCACTATGCACAGTCTATCACAGCTAAGCAAGGGAAGCACTTTTATTAATATCCAGTGAAAGACTGAAGCCTGATAATTTATGAGAAAAGGAGGAACAAAGGATCCTGCTTTTCTTTCTGGGAATAAGATAGGAGGAAGAACACCTTTCATGGGGCAAAGGGTGGAGAAATCCAGACTGATGAATTTGAAAGGAAGGGATGCATGAAAAAGGGGGAGAGACAGGGATAGGAGAGGGAACCTCATAGGCTATCCTCCATCCAAAGGTCTGAGCCTGAACCACACTTTGGAAGTTTGGTATAGAGCAATTAATTCTGCCAGAAATAATTCCAGTATCTGACATTCTGACTCTCTAGGTCTCTTTGCCTAAGAATCCCTTATCCCTTCCCAAAGACTAGAATAATCTGGAGGAGTCTGGGGAGGTGGGAAAAGGGCCTTCACCTTGTTATCTTGAGTAGTAAAGAAACTCTAGAAGAATTCTCCAAAGTGCAAAAGGCAGTAAGATCATATTTCCTGATTACTAAATACTCTCTATGAGGGTTAGCAAAGGCCACCCTTTACAGAAAAAAGCAAGGTTAATGCTATAACCAGGCCCTATGTGACACTGTCTGAGTGTACAGCAGATAGACAATGGCTACTCTGCTCGTTGTTCTTGTGGTCAACACGTGACCAGTCAGAGTTAAGATTACTATCGTTATTAGAAATGGTTGGCAGAAATTCAGTTTTCTCCAAACAATGATGCTGAGTCATGTTGGATTTTCACTGTAGAATGTTATAATGTGTTTACTGAGTGAGAAATATATACATGCTCACCCACACAACATACAGACATGGTATGTTCTTAATATTAATAGCCTGAAAGCCACTGAAAGAAAGGGTTCCCAGTGGTTTGAAAAAGGAGGGATAGGAAGAAAAATATTGGTTTAAAATATGGCGTTTAGAGAATCTATTTTTCATGTCCTTTAAAGCACTACCACTTTTCAGGAGAAGATGAACTGAAGGCTCTATTTTAATAACTGGGTAGAAGTTACTCTCTGGAAAGAACAAAGTTCATTTTCTGAAGACAATCCCTGCACCATGATAGTGAAAATAATGGGGAATTCAGGAAAATAAAAGCTAGCCTAGAAATCATATGCAAGAAACCAAACAGCTTGTCCACAGTCCATGCCTCAGCAAGTGGGCAGAATAAACAAGACAGGACTGCAGTGGGGAGGACAGCTGTGTGTCCCTGGCCTGCTTTGGGCAGCCAAATTGGTCACTCAAAAGTTCCAACTTGGAAGCTACAATTTCAGTGTACTCAGTTTCACCAAGTTTAACTGAAGGAATTGGCTAGCATACTGATCTACAAGTGAAAAGACTTAAAGTTTAGTCTTATCCCTGCCAATCATTACCTCTGTGACCTTGAAAAAGTCATCTAATGTCCCCAGAAATCAGATAATCTCCAAGGGCCATCTAACTCTAACCTTCTAAGAGTAAGTAAATTCTAACTTGGGTTGCAGAAGAAAAGTCTCAAACTTTAGGATATTGTGAGTTGAACAGTAACATCTTAACTGATGAAAATCCATTTACAATGATTTCATTGAGATTAAAATAAAAGCTACTATTTAATGAGCACTTATTATATGCCAAGTCCTCTATATATGTCATCTGCAACCATTAACCTCATAAGCAAATATTGTTATCCCGTTTTACAGATCTGTAAATTGAGGTATAAAGAGTTTAGGAAAATTGCCCAAGATTTACACAATTATTAAATTTTGAAACCAAGATTTATGCACAGATCTGATTCAAATTTATCCCCCTTTTTTTCCTGTAGCTGGCTACCAATCCTATTTTTATTTATATAAAAACTCACAGTAAAAGAAAGTTTCTGAGCTCTGTGATGTGAAATTTCTGATAAATATATGAGCAATTATAACAGAGATGGATAGCTGAACACCAAAATATGTGCCCATCTATAGTGGGAGCATTGCTTGGAGGCAGACACATAGTCACCCACTACATTTCCTAGCACAACCCCTCTTGCTTCCAGGTAGGGCCAATAATTCTGTCTCTCCAACAGAAAGTTAAGGACATGATATATTTTGACCTCCAGACCGTGGAATCTGAGAAGTGCATGGGAGTTTTGCATATTATCTTTTCTCAGTCACCTACAGCAAAGAACTTCAAGGTAGAAGATGTAAACCATGAGAGGGTAGGAGCATGGGTCCCTGAATTACTGTGTAAAAAAGATCAGCCTACTGTCCAGGAACAACTACATTGAACTATCACATTAGTGAGGAAAGAACATTTATTACATAAGACAGTAACATTCTAGGGTTTACTTGTTACGTCGGCTAGCATTTCCCTAAGACAGGTAATCAGATGAACTATGTAGTGAGCTTCTTATCCCTTTGCCCCTACCTTCATCTAACACAATGTTTCTCAACCTGTGTGTTGGGCAGAGGTGAAAGAGTTGGGATAAGAGAATGGGGAAGCTTTAAAAGACAGGAAAGCAGAGGAATAGAATGGATATATCAAATTGTCTTAGCCCGTTCATAAACACATCCCATTTTGGTAGTTATGACATACACACACATTTGGTCATTGTGTCTTGGTAATAATGATATGTGCCAACACACACTACATCTACCTTCCTAATACCCAGCCACACATATCAGCTGAGAACCACTGTCCTGACATTCGGAGATGGTCACAACTGTTGAGTCAGCCCTTTGTCAATCTTTGAAGACAGTCCTATTATCATACCGAAAAATGTAAGAAGGACCAGACCAGCACTGTAGTGACCAGACTTCCCAATCTGTCAGTTTGGCAAACTAGCCCCACAACCAACTCAGAGATCCATCCTAAGCCCAAGAAAATTTACTTCTGATCTTGGGAAGGTAGTCAGGAGGACACATGAGACACCAGATCCAGGAAAGTGTTAAAAGCAGCCAAGTTCTTGGCCGGGCGCGGTGGCTCAAGCCTGTAATCCCAGCACTTTGGGAGGCCGAGACGGGCGGATCACGAGGTCAGGAGATCTAGACCATCCTGGCTAACCCGGTGAAACCCCGTCTCTACTTAAAAAAAAAAAATACAAAAAAACTAGCTGGGCGAGGTGGCAGGCGCCTGTAGTCCCAGCTACTCGGGAGGCTGAGGCAGGAGAATGGCGTAAACCCGGGAGGCGGAGCTTGCAGTGAGCTGAGATCTGGCCACTGCACTCCAGCCTGGGCGACAGATCGAGACTCCGTCTCAAAAAAAAAAAAAAAAAAAAAAAAGCAGCCAAGTTCCTCTAGCAGAGCCCAGGACTTGCTGCTGGAGTGGAAAGTAGATCTATGTGACTAAGAGTCCTTGAAGGGTATGGTATGTGTGGGCTGGGTAGCACCACAAATTCTCACAGAGTCTAACGCAAGTACAGGAAATACAATTACCAAAGGACAAAGCTGACTTGTGGCTGGAAATCCCAGACACCAGCCCAAGTTTAGGAGAATGCAGGTGTCTGCATTCAGGTAGGGAAAGAGGTGGGGAATCCCACAAGAGCAGCATAAAGCATCGATTCAGATCTTCATGTCTTACCACATGCTCAGGTGAATCTGATAAGAGGCAGGTTTCCTGCTCAACTCCTCTGTATTCCTTGTTGTGGCAGAAACACATCCCAAGGGCTGGGCAGCTCTGAGCTCATGGAAGAGGAGAGGTGGGTGAAAGAGTTATTATAGAACAGCATTAAGACTTTTCTAAACCAGGAGGTACTTTAAGGATCATTTTCCACCACCTTATTTTACAAACAAAGTACCAAGCTCCATTTGGTGATTTTAACTAAATAAGAGACAGACAGACAGACAGAGAGAGAGAGAGAGAGAAGGGAATAGCACGATGCCTGCAGCCTCCTCCTTCCCCAGTGACTGACTAGGAACCACATACAGGAAGAACTACAGGTCGACTACATTGTCTCCCGAAGCTTTAGGTGGCAGGCTGTGAATGTGAGGAGAGAGGCTGCAGGCATCGTGCTATTCCCTTCTCTCTCTCTCTCTCTCTCTCTGTCTCTTATTTAGTTAAAATCACCAAATGGAGCTTGGTACTTTGTTTGTAAAATCAGGTGGTGGAAAATGATCCTTAAAGTACCTCCTGGTTTAGAAAAGTCTTAATGCTGTTCTATAATAACTCTTTCACCCACCTCTCCTCTTCCCCACGGGCCTTCAGAGAGTCCCAGTTTAGTATCAGTTTGGAACATTCGGGTCTCAATGTTCAGGACGGATGAAGCTGACTGTTGCCCATTTCCTCCTCACAGGTGGCAGTGGCACTGCTTCCACCTGGCTTCAGTGGAATCAACGTCCCCCCATGCCAAGCTGTGTAGGGAAGGGTTTGAGAGCATCGATAAGGCTTAAAAAGCAACAATGACAACAAAAACAAAAATCCTTCTTGGATCAGACATCGCAGATCCTGCTGAGAATCCTGTGCTGCTTTCCAAGATGTACTTGACGCAGAAGAATCCCCCAAATTGGGGCAACAGGAGGCCCTGGAGAGGCTGGGCTGTAATCAGACTCCATTCATTAGCGAGCTCTACTCTTAGCACAATCAGAGCCAGGGAATTTCACGCTCAGGTCTTGTAGCCTCCTCAGTGTTTAATCAATCAGCGGGACAAGTTTGCTAGATTCTCCATCTCAGCAGGGACCCGAGCTGCCTGCCAAACCCTTCCTGTGAGGAGCTTTTAAAAAAAGAAAAAGGAGAGTGAAAGAAAACAAAACCCAGCACGCCGTGTCCGTGTGACAGGAAGGGGCCCTGTGGGACTAAGGGCAACTTTTCAGATGGAGGAACGGGGAGCAGGGCCAAGTCCCACCTTGCCTGGCTCTGAGCATCCCAGGAGCAACCTGTCACCTGCTCTTTAAAGAAGTGTGACACCCAAGCATGCAGGAGCCATGGGAGAGGTGTAGGTAGCATGTTTGAAGAAGGCTTCTTTATGCTTCCCTCTCCGGACTGCCTCTCCCTACCCTGCGTGGACGGGATCAGATGCTCCCTGTCACCAGACCCTCTCATCAGGCTGCAGAATCCCTACCAATCTGAGTCCCACCAAAAGCCTTTGTGTTCAATGAACTTCAGTTTCCAGGAGGCAACATTTTAAACGGGTCACCCTCCAACTCCCTGCCTAAGTGATTTCATTTTTAATGAGCTTCCTTCCCAGCGGCTTCGTTGAGCAGGGTATTCTGATCAGAGAATACACAGGGAAAAAATAAAAGCCTTAGAAAGCATCAAATCCAGCCTCATAGTTTTTCAGAAGACAAAACTAGGGTACTCTAATAAAGTGCTATATATCTAATGTGTACTAGATATATTATGTTATATACTAAAATGGTAAAACCCACAACTTCTGCAGTATTAAGAGGACAGATCATAAAACTTATATAGAAGCAGGTGGTGCCTAAAACTACCTTACATTCCTGAGCATGAAAATGAGGGTAGTGTGTTAGTTTCCCAGGGCTGCCATAATAAAGTGCTACAAACTGGGTGGCTTAAGACAACAGAAATTTATTCTCTCACAGTTCTGGAGGCTAGAAGTCTGAAATCAAGGCGTCAGCAGGGGTGGCTCTCTCGGAGGCCTCTGTAAGGGCATCGGTCCCATGCTTCTCTGCTGATTATGGCTGGCAATCCTTGGCATTCCGTTGGCCCATAGATGCATCACTCCAGCTGCTGTCCCCAGCATCCCATGACACTGTTCCTGTGTTTCAACACATCATCTTCACTCTCCGTGTGTCTCTCCTGTTTTTATAAGGACCCCAGTCATATTGGATTCAGGGTTCAGTCTAATCAAGTATGACCTCATCTTAACTTGGTTACGTCTGCAAAAACCTATTTCCAAGTAAGGTCATATCCACAGGTACCAAAGGTTAGCACTTCAAAACATGTTTTTGGGGACAATTTAACCCATATCAGGTAATATCTTTCTTGTCTACTTATTCTTAAGGAGAGTAGATGTTAAAACACACAAACTTGTAAGCTTTGTTTATACACTTTGTATTTTTAAAAAATCTTTTGTCTTCTATTTTCCTCAAAAGTAAGGGATGTGAAAGATATACCCTGGGCCCCATTCCAGTTCCTCCTTAGAACCTGTGTTGTTTCCTCAGAAACCCAAGCTGTGTGTGTGGCACAGCAAGTAATGTCCAGAGAGCTGCTTTCCCAAGGTCAGGCTTGACCTCACATGCATCCAGGCTCTCAGCCAACACAAGTGGCGCCCCAGCCCCCAGGACTCTGTCATCTTTTTGTGACAGTGGGTTCCTTCTGTGGTATGTGTGTGCTGCTGTGAAGGATTGGAGAGGCATCTGAAGGAGATTGGAAAATGAACTTGGCTTCTTTTAAGGAACTTAAAAGATGGAAAAGTCCTTGCCTCTCTACACTTGCCACTTTTCTTTCTGAATCTCAGCCACG